>NW_027286069.1:27073989-28284822 GCF_022747635.1 Hetaerina americana
TTTAATAATAAAGGCTTTCCTTGGATAGCCAAAAATAAATATATCATTTATGTGCTAAAACTGCATCTGTTTCAATGATGCTGCTTCCATTCATTTTTCTTAAGACAGCAAGATTTTGTGGTAATATTTACGGTTTTTATTTTAATCACCTATATATTTTTCAATAAGAGGTTGTTAGAAGTCTAAATATTTTCCTAATATGAGCGCCAATAATTATTTCCTAAAATCTTTTTTCTGATATATTTTTGGTATTTTACTGCTGCCCAGTCCACGTACATATGTGTTTAAATTAATTTTAATTCAAAAAAAGCTCATGCATGCAGCTAAAAATATCATTATTAACCCATTTGCTGTAAATTTTGTTGATTAATTGGATTGTATCTCAGAAGGAGAAAAGTTGTGCCTTGTTTACCAATTGTATTGCCGGTAGATAATCCAAAATAGAATTTCTGTTGTATATTTTGGAATTTGAACAAAAGAATACAAAATTAATGTTAGCTTAGTCTTGAATACAATTTCCCATCACATGATATTATTTCAAGACCTTGTAATAATTTATATTTTCCTTGATAATTGAACTCATTGCTAGCAGTCAACATTAAGTGAATTGTGTGCTCAACATCTCCCACCATGACCAAATTAGTCGATACGTACTTTATTGGTGTAGTAAGTTCTGTGTGTTTCCTTTTTTCACCACCCTTAACGTCATTGTGTAAGCCATACTCGTGAGAATGTGGTTACATTACATTATATTATTCTAGGTTCTAATAACTTCAATGTTTTGGCCTGATAATTAAGTCACAGATATTAATAAATCTTTATCAATTGTAAATTATGGTAAAATACTTGGCCCTTCAACTATATGAAGCAAATCTTATACTAAGAGTGGAAATTAGAATGATTGAGTTTTAAAATCCATTTCAGATTAATGTTTTTAATATTCTCTATAATGTAGCCTTATGAAATATTCATTGTCCTTTCATGATATTTTACTCGAAAGTCATTAACTATGTTCATGTGGTCTACTTTTCAGTTTGGAGAAATGATGCTTCAAGATCTTACTAAGGTTTGGCCTTATGTACTTGTTGGTTTGGCTGTTGCCATGATTGTCTGTTTGGTATTCATCCTTTTGATGAGATGGCTGGCTGGGGTTATGGTTTGGTTGTCAATTGTTGGCGTACTGGGACTTCTAAGTTTTGGTAAGTACCTCATATTAGCAGTCAGTTATCAGTAATAGTTATTGAGTTTTCGATGAGGTTGAATTAGTTTTAACTATTTCATCCCATTTGAACTGGAATCTCAATGAAAAGTTCTCTGGCACTGTCATTGGTTGTACTGTATTATCCCAGTTGTAATGAACCCTTTCATAATGTGCCAGTTAGTAGATTTGAAGCTATATGTAGCATGGTTTTAGAATTCCAGTGCCGTAATGAATTGTCTCAGATAAAGTTACCATCTAGGAACTTAACCTAGGTCCATTGTTGAGTGGATCAAGATGTTGCGGTGGCTATCGTATGGGCTTCGCACCCTGAGGGCCCGGGTTCAAATCCTGGCGGTGGCAAATATTTTTCAGTGGTATCACGATGCGTACTTATGGTGGTTTTTGGAGGGTACTTTTGAGTGAGTACGTCATCCATCGGATGGGACGTTAAGCTGCGGACCCCTTGGCAGCTTTTGTTAAGAGTAGGCTAATGCCAATGCCAGGTTTCTCTCCACCCAGATTCTTCTCTGGGGAAGGTTTCGCTAACCTGGTGAGGAAATCTCATTTTAGTGGAAACGCAAGTTTGTCCAGATTTAAGCGCCGCACCCTGTATATGTGTGTGTGTGTGTATATATATGTATGTATATATATATATATATATATATATATATATATATATATATATATATATATATATATATATATTTATATATATATTTATATATATATATATTTATATTTATATATATATATATTTATATATATATATTTATATATATATATATTTATATATATATATTTATATATATATATATATTTATATATATTTATATATATATATATATTTATATATATATATATTTATATATATATATATATATTTATATATATATATATATATATATTTATATATATATATATATATATATATATATATACATATGAGGGTCATCCGGAAAGTAGTACCCGTTCGTGAAATAAAGACAAAAGTAAATATTAACAAACATAAAAAATTTTATTTGAAAGAGGATACTTTAAACTACTTCTCAACATAATCTCCAAGCAAATTAAGGCATTTGTCATAACGTGTGACAAGTTTCTGTATTCCTGCTGCATAGTCCTTCGCCGCCAGCTCATTGAGATACGCGAGGGACCCATCTTGCACAAATTTTTGCATAATGCAGATGGTGTTTAACAATTTCATGAACAATTGTTCGAGAAACATTGGGAAAATGCTCACAGATGTCATCAATTGTGACGCGCCGATCGTTCCTCACGAATTCGTCAACTGAGCTCACCAGTTGGTCTGTAATGACAGACAGTCTCCCCGAACGCTCATCGTCGTGTGTGTTCCCCCTCCCCATGTTGAAGTTGCGACACCACCGCCGAACAGACGACTCGTCCATTACATTATCTCCATACACCTCCTTTAATTGGCGATGAATATCACATGGGCGAACGTTTCTTGCATTGAGGAATTTAATCACTGCCCTCACTTCACAACTGGCGGCGTTCTCAATTTTTTTAAACATTGTAAACAATCACAGAAACAACACAGGCAATGCTAGCGTCACGCAACTTGGCTCAGAGAAGGCAGACAAGCCACTGAAGCTATCTGACCTCGTCCAGCGGCTACTCGCGTCGTCAGCACTTCATGCGGCACGAACGGGTACTACTTTCCGGATGACCCTCGTGTGTGTGTGTGTGTGTGTGTGTGTGTGTGTGTGTGTATATATATATATGTATATTTATTTATTTATGCATATATCTTTATTTATTTCATATTGGACTGCAATCTCAAGCATGTGTCAGTAGAATTTGGATTTCGAACTGGCAAGCAATGGAAAATGAAATGTTTTGTTGTTATGAATCCATTTCTTTGAAGCATATCTATACTTTTTTTTGCAAATGTTGAAATTTTCTTTTGCCTTTCAGTAATTTATCTCTGCTATTCACAATATGCAAAATTGGCAGCTATGAAAAACCCAAGTGAACCAACCCCAAAAGATCTTTCTATTAGTGGAAAGGAATTGTTGCAGTTGAATCTTAATGAGATATTCAAAGTCAACTTCAAGTCTTACCTAACGAAGAAGGAAACTTGGATGGTATTTTTAATAATAGCAGCTTCCATTTTGGCCATCATTGTTCTTATCCTCATTTTCCTGCGAAACCGGATACGTATTGCTATTGAGCTTATCAGAGAAGCATCCAAGTAAGTAGTCTTTTCTTTCAGCCTATATTTCTTTTCTGTGTTACATGGTCACATTTACAAAAGGTAGTATTTATTTTTTATCTTAACTGTGTATCTCTACTTAATTTGTGAGTTGAATACTTTATTCATATGATTTTTTAATAATTATAATCGTCATTAATCTCAAATAAAGACTGTATGGTGAAACCTGCTGCCTTCATAATCTCAAAGAGAGTTAAAAGTGCCTATCTCTAAAATTTCAGGCATCAGTCATCAGGCTTGAATTTAATATTAAGACCATACATATCCTTAATAGTTAGCAGAAAATGGATGTAAAATTTGCCAAACTAATTCTTAATTAGCTTAATTCAAGCTCCTGCAAGTTTCAATGAAAGTACTTGCTTGAATCTTGTATATGCTGTAAGATAAGATGTTTCACCTTTTGTTTTATACATATCAACAAACCTCTTTGGGCCAATAAATTGTTATTAATATACTATCTATATATCTCATAAGTATAGGTATTTGAAATTACGCACACTTGTCTAAACTTGCTTCATTTGAATTTGATAATTTCAGGCTATCTTAGTGAAAATTCTCGGTCTCTAAATAAGTATACTTCGTCTATTTTCACAATGAACTTCATTACACTACTACCGGTTGTGACACAGACAACATCACCATACCTGATGATTAATATGAAAAAAGACTTAAGTTCACTTATTCATTGGTTGCTTCATTTTGCTTGAAAGCAGCCTGCAGTAGAAGAATCATCTTTAAAATATCAATGATTCAGTATTCATTCCTAACTTATCAATTTACTATTACTATCGTGAGTTTTTTGAAGTACTTCTTATGGAGTTGATGTTTGCTATGAGTTGTGAACAGGGCAAATACAATCAATAAATGTGTGATCTTTTGAACTGATATCTTCCAGTTATTTGTAATTACTTATCTTCTTTAAAGTGTTCATAATCAAGTTTCAATCTTCTATGCATGAAATTATATGTAAACAGTAACAAAATAACTCGTTTTTAATAGTGTAGGTATTTTACATTAAAGAATGTTTGAAAGTTTTGCAGTGTCATTGAACAAATATTTTTCATATATTCTATTGTTTTAGGCTTCACTTCGTGGAAGTAATTAATATCCATTACTAAAAAAGAAAGAAAGACTCGTACTTTTCCACAGATTTTATTATACGGTACAACGCGTTTCACCGACTTGCGGCATCATCAGGTACAAATTTGCAAAACAGACAGAGCAAGAGGCAGGGTAAGAGGAAGAAGTCTGGTAGGGCATTGCCAAAAAAAAATTTGATCCTCACTCACATGGTCGAGGTGGTCTTGGTAGATCCACGTGTGAGTTTCCTTTTGTTCATTCTAGAGCACTTGTGGCACCAACTTCGCACACACCTTTCTGATGCTCATGTTTTTGGTCACAAGTCGATGCACATCATTATTAGGGATGCCAAGTTTATCAGAAAGCCTGTGAACACTAAATTTGCGATCCCTGTCCAACAAACCCTTCACTCTTGCAAGATTTTTGTCACTATTTGAGGTCAAAGGGCATCCTAAATGTTTGGTGTCTTCAACAACTCTCTACCCTCCCTAAACAACTTGTGCCACTCAAAAACACCCGATTTACCCATGGCGTTAATACCATATGCTGCTTTAGCATGTCATGAGTCTCTTTCCTGGTTTTACCCAGTTTCACCCTCAATTTAATGGCATAGTGCTGTTCCAATAACCGGTTCATGATGGAGCATAACAGGGTCACATTTTAGAGGTTTCGCAAAGAAACGATCGTCACTCCTGAGACTCCCCTCCGAACTCAGCCAGAGAAACCACCACCCACCCATCCATCCATCTATTGAGGAAAATATAAGTGCTACCACTTTTGGGACAGACCTTGTATGAATGAATAATCGTACAAAAATTTTAACCTTATTTAATTTTTTTGAGGGAAATGTTATCTATTATCGTGGTTTAAAATGAGCTGAGTTTTGAAGTGGAATATATTGTTTCCAGCATAACTTTATAGAATTTACATAACATATTGAAATGAAATTATTGACTTTGGAATTCCACACACTTTTAAAGACTGTTGTTAGCTGTTCACAATATTAATTGAAAACTTTTTCTTTCAGGGCTGTTGGGAGTGTTACCAGCACTTTGTTTTTTCCAATTGTGCCTTGGTTGATTCAGTTACTGGCTCTTGCATGGGGTCTTTCTGTGGCTCTGTACCTTGCTTCATCTGGGACTGCCGAGTACAGGGTTACTGGTGTAAACAAAGACTGTCGTTGTGACCATGAATACAAGGTGTACCATTTTCTTCCATTTTGGTTTACACAATCCATTCCAACCTATTGCCATTAGCCTTTTGCTTCAACATATTCTGAAATTTTTATTTATTGTTTGATATCAGTTGAACCATATGCACGTTATTTATAAAATATTCTCTTATTAAAGCATATTTGAACTCAACCATTGGCTTACCTATTGGGAAATGTAGGATATTTAATTTAACTTAAAACGGGCCCCTTACATGACAGGCTAATGACTAATTTTATTTTCATGCATTTAGTTTCTTTTTTCTGGGTGATCATTATAATTTATGTTTCCACGCATTGATTTCCAAGTCTTATTTTACATTTTATGATTGTATTTTACAACTAGCTAACTCAGTTGGAAAAGAACTGCTTATTCAGTAAGGGAATTGTTCAGAGGCATATGAATTCTATTTTAACGGATAAACACTAGAAAAAAATGTGACTAAAAGTTTTCACCTGAGAATTGATGGTAAAAAATTACTTTAACGGTAAATGAAAATTTGTTAATGGGATTCTACTGTTTAAGGTAGGTTTTGGATGGATACACAGACTAGCTGCTACAATTCTATGCCATGCCTAAAACAATGCTACATAGCACCTTACAACACAATATACCCTTCTTCAATTCAGCCGAATTCCTTCCTCCCTTCATTTCATCCAACAATTGTTCAATTCTCTTTCTCCCCCTAGCTTTCCTGCTTAATATGTTCCCCTCTGTCACAGTCTTCAACATCCTAACGCCCATCAAAACGCTCTGCATACATCTTTCC
Source organism: Hetaerina americana (assembly GCF_022747635.1). Taxonomy (NCBI): domain Eukaryota; kingdom Metazoa; phylum Arthropoda; class Insecta; order Odonata; family Calopterygidae; genus Hetaerina; species Hetaerina americana. Next base: position 27,080,484 of record NW_027286069.1, read on the forward strand.
TACTTCCTTTGGATTTCTCCCAACAATCAATCCCCTCTCCTCCTCCACCATGCCTTGAATTATTTTGTTGGTTTTCTTATGCATCCATTTTACATTTTCCAAATTTCTCCACACCCACATATCTAAAGCCTCCAATGTATCCCCATCATCTTGCCTCAGTGACACTTTCCTTGCCATACAAAATACAAAACCACTCTTCATATCAATGCTTTCATTAATCTTTATTAATGTTTTCACTAATCTTTCCCTAAAATCTTGACTCAGGATCTCTTTTATCAACCCTCACTACCTTGTAATAGCATCTTTGCCCAACTCTATAATTCTCTTTAATTTCCTTCTAACTATGGCTATTTTTGTCCTAAAAAACTTCCCTAGTTAAGTAAACTGTTCGGCTTGCTCTAGTTTTGTCCTCCAATTTTAAACTTTAACTTTGGTCTCCTGTTTCTCAAAAAACATCATTACCTTTGTTTTGTTTACATATATTCTCATCCTACACCTATCACCTTGATTGTTAAATATAGTTGGCAATAATTGCAATCTCATGGCTGACTGCCTAACTAATGCTTGATCATCTCCAAACTTTTGGTTTTATGAATTATTCACTGACTTTCATTCCTATTCCCACCTTTTCCCTTGCCTTGGTTGTCAGTTGCTTCCCCTAAAACTACTACTACTACCATTTCAATATTTATCCCCTCATTGATAATACTTAATCTTATGCTCTCCTGATCTCTTCCGGTACAACTCTCCTGTTCCCTAAGCTAAAGGCTAAAAGCTAAGCGAAACTCCAAAAAGTGCACTTTGAAGGATGGACATGATAATGGAATAAATACTGGGGTTACAGGAAAATTATTGATTTATAGGCTAGGTATGGATGTATTTGGTCCATAATTTTCATTTCTGATTCCATATGTGTTGGAATGTGGGTCGAGGTAGTCCAGGGGCAGAGCATTTGACTACTGACTGAAGGGCCTGGGTTCGATTCTGATATTCAAGATATATATCATTGCAAAGGGCTGGTTTGTGGATCCACCCAACCTCATAGGAATAAGCCATTATTAGTATAATTTATTCAATGAAATATCTATCAGTATGCATGAGATTGCATTTTCGTAAGGATTCCATTGTTCCCCTTTAAAATGCAATTGCTGGAGCAGCTGTGGAAGAATTGAAAAGAGTATTGGAAATCAGGTTCTCCTGATTCAAATAAATCCATTGTTATGCAGTTTTGTAAAACTTCAAACATTAAAGTCTGAAGCGAATGGTTTGATACTTGTTTTTACCACACATATTCTCTTATCTGCTATTCCATTCTTCATTCTTCCCCATTAATAAGGGAAGGAATATTCATTAGCATATAAATGTGCTAGTCTCTTTCTATATCATCAGGGACCTGTTTCTTAATGGAATGTAGATTTACAGGTCATATGAAAACAGTCGTTAATATAATGTAAGACTTCCAAATTCTCATACTGTGTAATGTAGGCAGGTTAAGAGTGCTACACCAATTTATCAAAAGATGCTGTAAGTGCATGCTACAAGGACTTGTAAACTAACTTTCAACTATGTGAAATAGGGTATAGAAAGCATTTAGAAAGTATTATTAGTAATAATGAATAACCTTTCCAAGAGGTATGTAACCAATTAGTAAATTAAATCGCCCATATCATGTTACTTGGTATGCTGGTTATAGAATTGATTGATTTTAGTGATACTGGGGTTCATATTTTCTTGTCAAGTCTTCTAATAATAAATTTTCATGTTTTCCTAGCCTGGTGATGTCTGCATTCTTGAAGAGTTTAATGAGCACTGTACAAACTTGAAAACAAGTGATGTCTCTTGTGGATGCCAGTTTTTTGCTCACAGGTATAATAGTTGTGATTTGTATTTCTTGCATCTCAGCCAATACATATTGTGTAATTCATAATGTATAGTAAAATCCCATTATTTTAAAATTCAAGTTATCAAAAATAATAACTGAGCAAGTTTGCAATTTAGTGTTCAGAAAGAAAGTACTGGCTGCTATGTGTATCATGTAATAAATGCAAAAATGACTTGGCGAACTGTTGACTTGGTCAATTAGCCTTGGCCCATAAAATTACTTGCATTTGAAATTTCTTACTTATTTTAGTGTCCTTTTTACTTAGTTTAGTGTTTAGTAGGTTTAAAGTGTTCAGGAGCAGTCAATGAAGTTTAGTTTGCATGAACATTTAATATTAAAAATTATAAATTTTGAGTTATTTGGATCATGTAGTGAATGAAAAGGAGTCAAAGATATATTTTTAAGGTTTTTTCTGCTTGGTACATTTTTTCTTATTGCAGCTTTGCATCATATTTCTCTGATAGTGTTTACTGAAATTTTCAAATGCATTCTCATTTCCACTAGCAAAATATCCTTATCCCCACACATAATATACACTCATTTTTCCTCCTTCCAGCTTACTTACTGCAAACTCATCCCTCTTAGTTTCCCTTTTGTCTACATATTTTATTTTCAGAAGATTGGATGATTACTCTGTAGGTACAGAAACATTGTACCATTGATCATTCCACTGATATAATGCAAGAAATATGTCCAGGTCATGTTTCAAGGACAGATCTTGATTGCAGCATAGTTTCTTATCCATCCTTTTTTCTCCCCTGCCTCAGCTGACATGAATACTTTGATGAATAACTTGTTAGTGTAGATGTGAAGAATTGTAATCATTTAAAATTAATTTACAAAAGTAGAGTAAAGAGTAAAAAAAAAATATTTTAATGTGTTGTTGCCTATTTTTCCCCTTAATTTTACAAAATTTGTAGCATTGTTTTTTTCATTTTCCCAAACATTGTTACCACTGATTAAACCATATATCTTAAATAGCATTCAATCTGCGCTAGTGTTTTTATTACTGATAAGAATTAGTTAATTGTTATCCTTTTTAACTTTGTAAAATAATCAAGGATTATCATTAATATAAAAATTTAAACCACTAATTTTCATAATGCAAAATGACTTCTCAAAATATTTGTTTAATACTGAAAAAAATAATAAAATGTTGGTGTTTAATCTTCTTACAACAAAAATAGAAATTTGGGCTCAGTGTAAAATTAAATGCCCACCACGGGATGGACATGGAAAAATTAAATACTGAGATGAGTGGTTAAAAAATGGGTCTCCTAATGAGGGAGCTGATGTATTTGTTGCATCAAACAGCCACAGTAAAAAGGGTCAAAGGATAGGAGTAGGCTCATCAGCACTTGTTCCCTCAACAATATTTGCTATATTATTTGTGGGACAATAATCTAAGGAAAGCCTACATCATAGTTCTCTCATGATGATGGATTCTGTTTCATGTGGTTTTGGGGAACATAGTTTGTTGCCTCAAATATTACTCCTTGGGCTGTGCTTCCACTTTTAACTTTCTGTGACAGCTTATACTGTATCTGGCAACATTTCCAAATGAAAAGAGATACTCTCTCTCTTAGGTATCAGTGTGCATTAAGAAAAAACTAAGAGGATAAAATTATGCCTGCTTAAAGAATTTTTTTGGGCTAAATTTTAAATAGGCTAATAGAAGATTTTTGGATTTGTATAATGTTAAAATAGATCAGGATTTGCAAAAAAACTCATATATTTCCAGTATTTAGTAAATATTAAATCAAAGTAAAACCAAGGCATTGTTAATCAAGGATTTAATGAACTGCTTTGACTTGGTCACCTTCTCTTAGCAGTTAATTAGGTAATTCTTTAATGGAGTGAAATTTCAGTGATAGGTGAAGTAGATCTTTCCACTCATAATATTTGTGCCAATGATTGTTAATTATGTATTCAGAGATTAAGGTACATTCTGAAAAAAATGTCTCTTCCTTTTTAATAATCATCTTTGTTTTTTTTGCAGAACTGACAACTATGTTTCTTGGCTCCAAGCCTTCAATCTCTTTGGAACACTCTGGCTATTGTTTTTTATATCTGCACTTGGTGAAATGGTTCTGGCTGGTGTTTTTGGTGCATGGTATTGGACTTGGAATAAGGCAAAAGGTCTTCCATTTTTTGCTTTGACTGAAAGTATTTGGCGAGCGTTTAGGTAAATGTAAACCATATTACCTTATTCATATATATTATAATATTTACTGTCTTAATCCCCAGAAAAATCTATTTATAGGCATTGAAATAAATAATCATGAGTGTGTACGGACCCCTTGGCAGCTAGTAGTAGGGAGTAGGCTAATGCCGATGGTGGATTTCTCTCCACCCTTTATCCTTTCCTGTCTATCCTTAATGGTGCAAATGACCTTAACTTTCAGTCACCTCCCCTAAATACTACTACTATTACTACTCAAATAAGATATTCAAATATTTTTCTGTGATATATAATCACTCATGAAGTAGTCATTTTGGCATTTTTAATACTTTAGTTAGTAAGTGATTTGTTTACTTAAATAATATTTAAATTTTATTCCAAATTCACATATAAAGTGGTAAAAATCATGATTTTTCAAATAATAGATGTATTAGCTGACATCCATGAAATAAGATAGGATTCCAGGATTATACATATCTGTAAATATTAATGGACATACGTACAAGATTTTTTTTGTTGAGACCATCTAAGAATTTGAAGTTCATGAAATGATGATCAAAAGAAACGGTATAATCCTTTATAATGACAAAAAAATTTCAGAACTAAATAAAATTTGAATTCAACTAAAAAATACAAGTATTCATAATGAATTTATTGCAAATTCTTGAGATGATGTTCAAGCCATAACTGCCACTGTTACTGATGAAGACTCTGGATAAATTTGTCCCACCTATGTTCAAATTCACTTACATCAAATGAAAATTCAATATTATCTTATTTTAACCAAGTAAGAGAAATGACTGAACAAAAATTATTGCGAACTTATTCAGAAATAGGTAACAAAAATTTGATTTTTATGGAGCAACTCAGTTTATTTTAAATCGATTTAGCATAAACAATTACTGAGGGACTACTACAAACTTGTATGTGGAGTTATTCCATCATAAATTTTGGGAATCAATTTTTTGAGATAACATTTTTTAAATTGAATACATTTTTCCAAACAGAGTTCTTGAGCTATTTTAGAAAATAATATTGACAACACTTAGATTGAAATGACTTTCATTGTTGTATAAAAAGTGAATTTTTATTTCATAGTAAACTTCCCCAGTACTGACATATATGTTTGTTTAATTCCTTCATGTTAATATATCAATATATTTGTTTCAGGTACCATGTAGGAACACTTGCATTTGGCTCCCTCTTAATTGCTATTTGCCGATTTATCAGGATAATGTTGGAGTACATACATCATAAGTTGAAGAAAAGAGATAACAAGGTATTTATTGTGTTGAGATATGTAAGCCTCCTGATCTGCAGTTGCAGTTCAGTTTGCCTAAGGTGTATGTTTACGGAACTGTAAAGTACTAATATTAAAAACAGTCTGATTATGTAATGTCATTATGTAAAATCTGATAGTGGCTAAAAATAGCATTATTAGATTTCATTTAATTTCTTTATGCCATTTTTGCAGTAATTCAAATAACTAAAATTAGAATTTTTTTCTATGTAATTGGGTGCATTACTTATCTACATTGAAAGGTTATATTGAATGCATGGAAGGTAACTTCAGAAATTTAGTTATCTTGGATTTAGGCTTCACTGTTATCTTTTAGTTGTCAAATTTCATTCATGGGGGCACATAAATAGGTGTACCTTTATTAATTATATTTTACATGGGTAGCCCCTGAAGTACCTGGCCTGACCTAGAGATGGTGGTTATTGTTTGAAAAATATCACGCTATTAGAAAGTATCTACTCTATAAAGCAAATGTTTCAAGTTTGAAGACTTCAAGTTGTTTAGTATTTGTTTGGCAGCCATCAATAGTGAACATTTTCAGTGAAAATGGAGAAAATTGGTCATCATTATGTGATACAATACATTTATTTGAATGGCCTGAGCTGAAACAATATAAAAGCAGAACTGGATTCTACTCTGGGTGAGTGTTATGCTTCATTTACTACAGTAAAATATTGGGTAGCAGAGTGTAAATGAGACCGTACGAGCTGTCAAGACGAGAATTGCATTGATCAACCAAATGAGGTGACAACTCCAGAAACGGTTAAGAAATACAAAAAGTGCTGTACAATGCATATTTACTGAAAATTTGAACATGAGAAAGCTATGTGCCAAATGGCTGCTGAATTTGCTCACACTCAAGCAAAACCAGTATCGTGAAGATGTTTCAATTGAGTGTTTAGCAAAGTGTCACGGCAACAAAGCAGAATTTCCGTGCCATTTCATAACTATGGATGAAACATGGGTCCATTACTTCACACCCGAGACAAAAGAACACTCAAAACAATGGATTCAAAAGGGAGAACCACCTCCAAAGAAGGCGAAGACCATTTCATCTGCAGGCGTCAGTTTATTTGGGGTGTGCATGGGATAATTTTCATTGGCTATCTTGAAAAAAGAAAAAATATCAATGGTGAGTATTATGCGAACTTATTGCAACGTTTGAGTGAATTCATCAGGCAAGAGCGGCCGCATTTGGCTAAGAAGAAAGTGTTGTCTCATCAAGACAATGCACCAGCTCACGTATCTGCTATTGCAATGGCCAAAATTCATGAATTTAAGTTTGGATTGCTACCTCATGCACCCTATTTGTTAGATTTAGCCCCCTGAAATTATTTTCTGTTCGCAAACTTGAAAAAATGCCTCGGTGGTAAAAGATTTTCCAACCACGAAGAAGTGATGTTGGCAGTTAATGGCTATTTTGAGGAGCAAGACAGTTCTTATTTTGAAAAGGGTATCGAACTTATTGAACTTTGCAGGGAAAAGTGTAGAGAGCTGAAAGGGGATTATGTTGAAAAATTAAAAAGTTTTTTCCAAAATTTTGGTGTTTTCATTGTTGGGTCTGGTACTTTTGGGATTACCCTCGTGGACCAGGTCTTTCAATATATCAACCAAATCTCCTTTAGTATATCAATGAAGCTCAAGGGAAAAATATTTCATTGTGTAGTGCTTTATTGGTTAACTATCTTTCAATCTTTGTATTTCTTCCTCTTGAAATAGGCAATTTGCCTATGGTTGGAATAAAGGCTCTCTGGTTCAAGAAGAGAAATTGAAATTGTTTTATATTCGATATCTGTTATATTCCATTTTGTTTTTCAAGTGGTACAAGTAATAAAGGGAAGGAGAATCATTTGTCTCTATAGCCTTTCCGAATATATAGGGGGTAATTTCCTCATGTTTGTTTTTTTTCTTGTCTCTGCCAGAGCACCTATGTGCTTCCTTACCAGAGCACCTATGACCATCTAATGCTTGTTCATCTCTTGATAGAGTTATGGTTATTTATTGTGTGAGGTTTTCAAATTCCAACAAATGTCTTTTTTGTTTCCATTTGCCTTTACATTCAATTACATGCCTTTACATTCAATTACATGCCTTTACATTCAATTACATGCCTTTACATTCAGTGGCATGCCTTTAGATTCAAAGGTTCTATTGTTCAAGGCTTAATTTTCAGTTTGGTTAGCATGGATTCAATGGTCACTCTCAGTAGGTGGTTAGCCTTGCTGGGAGGTTAGCCTGTTTTGTTTTGAGGGTGGTACTTTATTTTCCATCTTACAGCTGGGTAGATTTCCCATCTAAGGCTGAATGTGGTTTTCCCCTACTCATCACTTGGTAACAGGCAACTCCATATGGTTCTCATGTATTTACCTGGAATTATTAATGCAAAATTTATCAAACAAAGACTAAAGAGTAAATGTGTTGTGTATATTATATGGCCAACATACTTCAATTTATTTTCCCACAGATTTATCACTTATTAACATTTAAAGAATACTTTTTTATTTCATTTACTTTTTTTGTTGTGGAACAAATTTTTGTTGGTAATTCAAATACATTGGATCAGAGCTAGGAATAAAGTGTCTAAATTATGTAATAAGTAGTATTGTGGTAAATTGCATTGAGTAGAATTCAATTGTCTTTTCAGTGAAAATATATTTATAGCTGCACTTCATTTAAATACCTTATGACATACCTTTGGACTTTTTCTGTAAGTTTATGAAAAGGTAGTCTGTAATCTGATTATCAATATTTGGTTGATATTTCTCTAATTACATGTAATCAAAAAGTAATGAATTACTGCATTAGCAATATGATTTAATCATGTAGGGTGATGCTTGATTTTAAAAATTACTTAGTAGTTCACTAAATTTTTAAAGTAGTTATTGCACCTCCTTGTGCAAATTACCCTCAAAACTCTTGTGTTTCATTTCAATTTGAAAAACTAACATTGGAGTTGTAGGAAATGTGTACCTGTGAAAAATTCATTCGAACCATTATTCACAATGACCAATCGATTGAAAAGTTTGGAAATCATTTATATAACTTTAAACTCACAACATCAATATTTTATGATATGTTTTTGTTTTTTGTGTTCTATTTTGACACTGATATTCATATTAAGAGTACAGTAGTAAATCATTAATATGTGCATCAAATAGACACTTGATTGTACGAAAAAGAAAAAAAAGCATTTATAGTTTGACAAAAGCACATTTTACTGCCATTACATTCTGTTCAGTTGCATGTATGTGCTGAAAAAGTACACTACCTTGAAAGGTAACTCTTAAAGTGCCTCTTTTTTCCTGTAGTTTGTCCAGTGCCTCCTCTGTTGTCTTCGTTGCTGTTTCTGGTGCCTGGAAAAGTTCCTGAGATTTCTTAATCGTAATGCTTACGTCATGTGTGCAGTGCACGGGACCAACTTCTGTAGATCAGCTAAGGATGCTTTTAACCTATTGATGCGGAATATTGTGAGAGTAGTTGTAATTGACAAGGTAAGTTACCAATCAGTGTGTACCGATGGCTTAAAAATGAACGAGTCAAAGGTATCTTATAAGAATTTTTGATTAGCACTTTGGCATTATAATTCTAATTTCTATAAGGCAATAAATATTTTAGTGTTACGGGCTTTGCAATTTTTGCAATTAACCCTGATAACTTGAGTTTAGGTGTCAATAAATTGTGCATCAAGAATTAATAATTCTAATCATCTTTGCTAAAAAATAATTATAATAATTTATTCATTGAAATCCTTTGGCTCTATGCATATGATATTAATGACGTAACTTAAGTCAAATTGCAACTCGCATATAAATGAACACGGGAGAAATTATATTTTTTACCAAACCAGCAATAAAACATCTCAAATCTGCAAAAGAGCTGACAATTTGTGTATATGGTTGTGATATGGTTGAGTGAGTGAATAATGATATGATCTACATCTATATGTACATTCTCTATCCTTATAAGAATACTCACTGTAATAAGTCTGGGTGATAGAGCAATGAGGTCACATTTACTCACCAGGATAGACTGATCTGAATTTTTAGAAGTCCATTATTATCTTTGCTCTAATGTATTGCATACTTCACTCTGTTATTATGTTACAGTTGCATTCCTATTTAAGTTTTTACCATAGAAAATCATATTCTAAAAGTAATATTTAAACTAAATGTTGGAGTACTGAGGATGAGATTCTATAATCCTGTAAGATTCACTATTTATTAATATAATACGTTCAAGCCAGTTAAAATATACATTTTGCAATAAATGGCAATGGTGACCTTTTAACGTTTAAGACCCAATTTAACCAGTTAATCAAGTGAGGTATTTTCTTTTATTTCAATTCACATTGTCAATTTCAGGTTACTGATTTCCTGCTGTTCCTTGGAAAGATTCTTATTGTTGCTGGGATGGGCGTTTTGTCCTATTATGTGTTTGGACATCAGTCTCAAGAATTAGATAATCATTTACCCGAGCTCAATTATTTCTTCTTGCCCATTATCATCATAGCTGCTGGAACATATTTCATTGCCACTGTTTTCTTTGGAGTATATGCAATGGCAGTGGATACATTATTTCTTTGCTTTTGTAAGTAATTTATTGATAGAATGAATGGTTTCTATAAGTTCTTTTGAATACTTCTGCTTCCTTTAAATAACTGATTGAAACTTGAGAGTTGAGAATGAATTTTAAAATCAAGACAGCTGATAATTATGGTTATTATATGTACTAATAATAATATTAGTATATATAATAACCATAACCAGCCACCAATACTTTAATATAATATTAAAGTATTGGTGGCTGTAATAACAATGTTCAGGCATCTTATTGTTACTGAAGTTCACTCTTATGAAAAGTAGATCAATTAGGAGGTTTTTCATGTGTTACATTATATTTTGTTATTTTTGGCTCAAGTGTTAAATAAAAAAATGAGAAGTGATTTTACCATCATAGAGAGATGAATTGTATCATCTTTTCTGAGTTTTTTAGCATTGTTCTAATGTTTGCTCTGATCTTTTAATACACTCTAGTGGAGGATGGAGAAAGAAATGATGGGTCTTCTGAAAAACCATACTTCATGTCAAAAAATCTAATGAAGATTCTTGGGAAGAAAAACCAGTTTCGGGAGGCTGACACAAAATGAGTACCTAAATGCATGAAAGGTTCCAGAATTTGCTTGACTTGCTTTTCTGCAAATGAAATCTATGCCCTTTGGTGACATGCTCCTGCATTTATAGCTACACTGCTGTAATTTGTTCTTAGAAAAGGACTACAGTATTTGTAATATCTTTGTAACAGTTGGAGCTTGTTAAGTAGGGTTTTGAATTTACCTGCATTCTGTATAAATTATTTTAAATATAGTTATGGTATGTAAATACTTGCTCAAATATGTATAATTTTATTGACTGCATTGAATGGAACTGTTTTAATAACTTCATTCATATTGTATTACAATGTTAATGTTCATTTGCAAATATATCGGAATATTTTAATGAAAGTTTTTAGAAAAAAAGTTTGTAACTATTGCACATAAATTGTTTCTTATGTAAAAACTTCTGTATCAATTTCTTTTATTAGCTATAAAACAGTAAACTAAAGTTCAAATTGTTGATCCAAATATGTAGGCATCAAACAAAATGTGATTGCTTAGCCCGCAGTGTTTATTAAATGATACAAAATAACAAAGATAATTCTGACTTGAAAGTTACTGCGTACATATTTCATTGTTGTTTTTACACCAAAAGTTTGAGAAGTATTGAGTTCAATAAACTGATTCAGTACTTTTGAACAAACATAACATACATCCATAGATACTGAAAGGAATGTACTGATTGGCTATAGCATTGGTCACAGGTGATGTCAGTGTTACAACACCCTGCTCTCTTGACCATAAAGCACTCAGTTCCATTGAATGCCTTAATTGTAGTCATTATTAACAAGGGTTTTTCGTGTTACTTCTACATGAGATAGATATCTTAAACACACAACTGTTTTTTTTGTGTTATGCTATTTAGGAGTGTGGTAGTCCAGCGAGTAGAATGTTGGGCTTCTGGGCAGGGGCCCTGGGTTCAATTCCTGGTGATGCCTCAATGAATTTCACCCAAGTTGTGGGATTATTTTATACAAGCTCTTCTGTAAAACCACAGGTGGCACAGGGAAAGTAACGAACTGCCTCCTCAAACAACCCTGATGTGTGAAGTTCAAACACCATATGCTTGGGGCTTAGTATGAGATGAGCTATACTCTTCTCTATGAAACCAGCCTTCAGCTTATTTGCTGAGGTAGTCGGCAATTTGGTATCTATCACCCTCAAGTGGTGTCTACAGCTTTGAAATAACATCAATAAGACTATTTTAAAGGAAAATAATCATAAGTTATTGAAAGTATCTAGGAGTATTGGCATTTAAAGTTCATGCATATTTTTTAGGCACACCATATGTCATTTATGTGTGATGTTAAATGCTTGAACGTATTAAAAATACAGTATGACCTCAAGGGAGTTAAGCGGAAAATTTAAGTAGTAACGAACATGAAATTATGAATTGAAATAGTACAAGTTCAGTAATATTTTGTGCATAGCTTTGAAAATATTCTTAAGGAAAAATCCATGAGAAGGCAGCCATAAGATAACAAAAATAGCAGTATAAATTAATATTAAAGTAATTGAAAAGCAAGAACAAGGTGTGATTGTGACTGATCTAGCATGTACCAGTATATACATAAGTAATTTGCACTATCCTCAAGAAGGACAAAATTAAGGAGATATATACTTCAAAAGTAGTTGCAATAATAAAGCAGTGGCTATGTGTGTTAGAAATTTATTTATTGATAATCTGAGTCACATTTTCACAAAATTTTCTAGCATTGGCAATAAAAGTCCCTTGACATATTTCCATCAAAAAATAATGAGGAATCTTTTCATTAATAATAAACTAGTTATTTTGATTTATTTTTTTCTTACAAAATGAGTTCACATTCCAAGTTAGTCATTCCTTGATGGAAAAAAAGATGACAATGATTCACAATCCCAAACAATGTATGGGATCTTACATATAATTTTATTTGAATAAACCTTGTTCATAATTTATTTGTTTTTGACATGGGACACATTGTCATATTTGAAATATACATTATGGGAAAATTGTTTAGCTTACAAGTGTTTTGCCTTACGAAAAAGATTCTGGAACGAATTAAGCTTATTGTGCAAGGTTCCACTGCACTTGAAGGTCAGTGTTAAGCATTTCATAAAACATTATTGTATCATATTCAATTAATCTCCATCTATAAAAGTTCTCAATAAAGGAAATGTATGCATTTATCATCAAAACTGGTTTAAGTATCAGAAAGTAGAATAAATTTTGCCGGAGAGGGTAGTTTTATGTAATATACTAACATTAGACTCAATTATCCCATTATAATATTCTATTATATATATCAACATACATGGTAAATAAAAGTGACTAAATAACATTTTAAGGGCACTTTCATATGCATATATGTAGGTAAGCCAGTCTGTGTGTCAGTTGCATAGCTTATCTAAAATACATGCTATAGCTTGTATCCAAATTGCATGAACATTAAAAGTTAAATATCCCATTAAATAAATGGTTAGTATGAATTCAGTCTAGAAATTCATAATATTAATCTATCAATTGATTTTTGTCCAAGGATTTGCTGTATAAAAATAGGTCAAATCAAAGAAAACATACAGCTGCAAATTATAGTTGCAGTGATTCATTGACAGAGTAGAATACATGCTATAGCAGATATTTGCAAGGTTTTTTTTTTAATAGTGACATTTTATTGAGATTTCTCACATTGTCAGGGCACTTATTAATTGTTGAATGTTTAGTAAATCTATTACAAGCCATAATGAAACGGAATATGCATTCCAAATCTATAATCTGAACACACCAATTACTGCATATGTACTTACTTCTGAGTAAATACAGTTAAGTACTCATTGGCGTTTTCTAAAAGGAAAATTTCTAATGATCAAGTTTTCAAGTTCATATTTGGATATATATTTATTCTCATACACAATTTCATATGGTATATGGTTTTATTATTAGTATTTTTTTATATAGCTATCTCAGTGATAAGTGTAGCTATTTATATGAAAACTACAGCAATCTAATATTTAACTTTGTGAAAGCTGTTGAAGCTAAATTTTTCTTAGAGATTTTATATCTTTTATATGCAAATTTTTATATCAAGAGAAGTGGACTCTTGCCTTTATGTTAGAGTAAACTGCTTGCAGATAATGAAATTATAATATATTTTATACATCTTTGCAAGCATCAAATTAACTATTCCAATGCTCATCAATTTCATAGTAGTAAGTGAATAGTTTGTTGCTGTACACCTCATTTTATTTAGTCAAGTGAAATGTAGGTACCTACTATTAAGGAGACATTTTTTTGTGGAATGAGTGGTAAGAATGTGCATGCATATATTGTTTGGTGATGCGATTATTCATTACTAAAGATATCTCAGGTTTTGCTAATGTTAACACAGGAAAGTAAGAAACTATACTCTGTTGTCAGGTAGAGGTCATGTTGCATGTCTGTCTCTTAAGCCAAATATTTTAATCAACCAGTTCCTAATACACCTTGTCTAAAAAAGGGTATTGCATCTAATTGCATAATGAGTATTTTCATCGTTTTTCCATTCAGTTACATTCATTCAAAGTATCAAAGCAAAGTTTACTTCCTTTTTTAATAAACAAATTAAATATAGTGTCTTTCTTTTCTCAAGTTTCAGACTTTTATTTCTTAGAGTGAGTTTGTGAAGCTAAGTGCTTTTATACCTTTAAAAAGTAAGTGAAAAACAAACTCATGATCATATTTAAACTATCAATCATTTGGTGATAGAATAATTAACCCACGAGGGCGACTAAGTAAGAGGAAAATACTAATGTTACAGTTTGAGGTAGCAGTTTTAAGTTTTCCTGTTTTATATTTAAGTAAATTACCAATGGAATCAGTCACTGCCACTTTCACGTAAGAAAAAGAATTGTGTAAATTAAATGAATTCCATGAAAGGGCTCATCTGAAAATAACTTTTAATCTTTTGAGCCCTTTCATTAACCGCTTGTGCCAAATTTAAAAATGTTGGGTCAATCTTGATGGTGGTTTTACATATTCGATATAGCTGTTCAATTAAGTTACAGCACATTACTATTGTTCATAGTACTACCATCACACATTTCTTAGTATGGAGACTTAAATTTCAAGTCTGCACCACGATGAAAAATGATGATGAAATGGCTGATATTTTCAAGTGGCAGTCAGGGTATTAAAGATGTGAGAGAAAGTTTAAATAAGTGATCAAATGATAGTGAAAATACCTTAGGGTAGTTTCATTGAAAATAAATTTATTATTTGGCCAGTTACTTGTTTTCAAAAACCATGCTCTTAAAAACATTAAAATTCTTGCCATCAATAAAGCTGTCCTCAATTAAATTTGCATTTAGCATTCAAAGTCCAGTGAGAGTTATGTATAGGCAAAGTATGAAATTGTTGCCAACATTTTACTTAGGGATATTAGGGTACCTACTTGGGCTTTTTTTATGTATAATTGTGTCATTTTTATGAAAACTCGATTTCAGTGCTGACTGAATCAATTTTTTGTACTGAAGTGATACTCCTGAATACAAGCAAAGATGAAAAGAATATAATGCCTAATTAGTCCGTTACAAAATGGCACTTTGAACAATTATGGATAAAGTAACCTAGTAATATTTCATGCTTCTTATGGGCCATTAAATTGATTGATCAGTTGTTTTTCCAACAGAATCACAGTACTACCAGGGTACTAAAAAATATGACAAATGTTAAAGCTAATACCAAGCTTAAAAGTATCATCAAGTTGTTGAAATTATGAAGAAATACATAGTTTCATTTTAGTTAACCACTATTCTGTCTACATCTTCAATGAGCTGCCCTAGTGTTTGCATGCGATGTATTTTTATAAACTTTCATTTGAAACTTTTAAAAATGATCACTTGAATGTAATATACTAGTGTGTAAAGCAAAATGCCTAACTATATTTGATTCTATTAAGGTCTTGATGTAATATGAAAGAATGTATACTCCATTCATAAATGTTTAAATTAATAGTTGTAATCCTGCTTTAATAAGAAAAGGTTTTGTGATATGAAGATATGCTATAAAATACATTTGTACAACATTTTATTAATCACATATTAAGATATATTTGTTGTTAAGGTTTCAGTTACAATTGTCATACTCTTAGGTTGCCTCTAATATCATTTTTAATAACAAAAACTTACCTCTGTTCTCCACACTTTTGTAATTGTTGATTACAACTGTCAATTCAAATTATTCAAAAACTGATTTGATAGTTTTTGATAAATTTTCTTCTGCCATGTCATCACGAATGCATCTATTGGTCCATGTATCTTTCAGTAATGTAAATATCCCTTGTTAATAATTCTTGATTGGAATGGTTGTAAAAGTTGCAGAAGTATGCGGTAGTAATACAATTGAATTTTCTATTATACCAGATTATTTTCCATATACTATATGTGCGTGCTCAATAAAAGTTTTATGAAAAATCATTAACCTTCTCACCTGTGAATTTTCTCTGACTGCATTTCTCATTAAAATTAATTATGCCTCTCTGTTAATTAGGAAATGGCTTCTTCTTGGATTATCAAAACAGGACATTAATATTTTTTGTTTATCTTAGTGATTTCATGTCAATACTGGAGTGTGACTTTTTCATTTTTGGCATGAACTTAATAGTAAAAAGAACTTTCAATCCTTGAGGAATAAAAGCAGTCAACACAATAAAACAAGTAGAAGCTCATTTCCTTCTGAATTACCACTCCCACCATACTACCTACCTCCTTGCAAAAAGCACCATCCATGTGTATCCATCACATTTCTATTTATTTTACAAGTATTGATTGGTGTGCAATCCAGTGGAAATGCATATCAATCTCTTTGCCCCTTTTAACAATTTAATGACAACTGCTTACTCAATAATAAATTATTCTGATTTTTCTATTCAAGCTACAACCATTAACAATAAATATTTCTGATACATCAAAAACCAATCCAAAGCAGGGGCCAAAAGAGTTATGATGAACATAACAGTTTCAGGTTTAACTTTGTGGAATTCCTTCTTATGAGGGAATATCCATCTCCCACTACCTGAATCTATTATTCACAGAGTTGACCAGCTCCCTGCATTGTGCGGAATGGTTGATCTTGGATGATAGTGTTCGCCAAAGAGTAGGTGACATCGCGTTTAAAAAAAGGTGAAAAAATTGAATGTTAACCAAAAACCGACCTTCGGGTTGATTACTGTGTTTTTAACCAAAAACAAAGAAGCTGAGTTCGAACTGCCCCCTCAAACCATATCATCGACGAGAGGGTTATGAATCTCTCTAACCACACTTTCCAGCATGACGAATGGAGTCTTCTCAAGAAAGGCCTCATGTACAGTTCCAACGTCTGAGCAACCATCAAGGACCTAAAAAATCTCGCAGTAGATTGTGATTTGGCCCTCGGCAACAGGAACACAGGACCAAAAGAGTTCATTTCAATGGAAATAGCTAAATGCAGGAATTTCTTAAATTGCACAAGTAAGATAGGCTCACAAGAAGTAATTAAGGCTGCGTCATCCCTAAAAAAGTCGATTTCAAAAAATAAGTTCATTGTTACGAAAGCAGATAAGGGGAATATGTTTGTGGTATTAGACAAGGAGCCCAATGTAAAAAAATGTGATGACTTCATTATGTCTAATAAAATAATCAGTCTTCCTCATGATCCCACTGCAGAACACCAGAGAGATGTCAAGATAGCTTTGGCTTTGGATGTGAAGTGTTGTCAAAGCCGAGTGATATTATCAAACTTGTACAAATGAATCCCAAATCGCCCAGATTCTTTGGTTTCCCAAAAATTCACAAAGGTGATACTCCTATCTGACCACTGGTATCTAGTGTCTCCGCGCCAGCCCACCTACTTGCTCATATGTAAAACAACCTACTCAGACATGCTCATTTTTCCCCAAAATACGGCATCAAGAACTCATACGAGCTCACGAGTAAGTTGTCAGATATAATATTACCACCAAAATGTATTATGGTGTCCTTCAATGCTACCAATATGTTCACAAGTATCCCTAGGATGGAGCCCTGCAACTAGCTGAGATAGTCCTTGTAAAGGCCAAAACACCACCTCCTGTGACGAGTGAATTGTGTGATTTATTAGCATTATGTGTGAATCAAAGTAGTTTGGTGTTCAATGATCAACATTATAGACAATTAATAGGCCTGGCCATGGGCTCACCTCTCTCTCCCATCCTAGCGGACATTTATATGGACAATTGGGAAAGACTATTTTTTGCTTTCAACCATCCCCTTAAAAAAAATGTGTTATCTTCATTGTTGGCGATATCTTGTGTTTGGACTGGATCCTAAAGACAATTTTTTGACTGTGTTAAATTCTTTAGATGTATGTATACAATTCACAAGTGAGTTGGAAACAGATGGTGCCTTGAATTTCCTGGATTTGACTGTGAAAATAATTAATCAAAGGTTTGACCTCTCCATGCACAGAATAAAGTGTTACTCCAACCAAATTATCCACTCCACATCCAAGCATCACCATTCACAAAAATGTAAAGCCTTTCATGCCATGTTACTCAGGGTATGCAATATTCCAATGTCACCAAACAACAAACAAGAGGAACTCCATATTATTAAATACATTGCAGTCAACAATGGTCACAGGGAAAGAATGATTGACAACATGTACAACAGAAAAAAACACAGAAAGCTCAGAAATCTATATACCACACATCTAAACTTGACAAGCATCAATGGTGAAGAATTCCATTCCTTGGCCACATTTCACGCAGGATACAAGAAATACTCTCCAAAAACAAAATCAAGACAGCTTTTTACAACACACATACTTTAAAAAACATTATAGGTTCACCCAAAGATAAAATTGACATAATGCAACAAAGCGGGGTTTATAAACTCAATGGTACATACTGCAACGCCATCTATATGATAAACAGGGAGGACATTCGATATTAGGATCAAAGAACACCGTACATGCTTCACAAAGAAAGACAACAGATCCCAATTTGCCAAACACCTCTTAGATAAAAATCACACCAGTAACTTCACAGCAGACATTCTTCACACTGAAATGAAAGGACGCAGGTTGAATGCTTTGGAGGAGTTGGAAATTTGGCAATCCCATTAGTCTGACAGGTTTGAGGTGGTCAATGAAACATTATACCTCTCCCATTCCCCCCTCCCAAAATTCGTAAAAAACTCCAATATCTTTCCACACCAACCTTACTCCCACCAAGGCAGTGATGATCATCAACCGTCTCTTAATAAAGGTCAAACCTTTGTAGACAAACACCTCCCCTAATTGAATGTAGAACATAATGTGTTTTTCCTCCTGCCGCTATTTCTGTAAACGCTGGAGTGTTACATCGTGTTCTTCATTTAATTAATATATACTTTCACAAATTTGAGCCAATAACCTTCCAATTAATACCCTCCCTTAGATGACTAATAGGTTGCTGCATGGAAACTCAAATTACTCCCTCTCCCTTACTCTTCCTACCTTACCCCCTCTCCTCTCCCTTACCTGCCTATTAGAGCTAGACTATATAAGTTGGAAAAATGTTGATGTGTGTTACCTGATGATGATGTGCAGCATCGAAACCATGGTCGTGAAATATTTAATCTTTATTTTGGAAGTTTAAAGTTTCTTTTTGCCCTCATAGAGTTGTGATGGCCAAAAAGTGTCAAAGACACATAGTTTAATGAAGAAAGGGAGAAAGTAGTGATATTTTCATCTTAAGACGTTGGTGGATGGATACGGCAAATATAGATAATTCAGTGCGATTAGGAATGCAGCACTAGGGAAACATTTACTTACTGTGCGTGTATATTCTATTAGGTCTCTATGAAATACCTCCCAGACTCAACTCCCAAGTTAGATGAATGCAGCTGGCAAGCTGACCAACCAAAAGGTTACTTGTTGCAACCAACTCAATCATGATGTGTCTTTCAGAATTGTGTTCTCATGAGGATTTTTCTACCTTTAGAATTCTCATTACTTCTATTTTAAGATCACAGTATGCCTGTTGCTGTTGGTAATAACAAATTCTTATTTCCAAATTTTAAAAACTTGTTGTTGTTATTTCCATATGACACCATTTTATAATTATAATTTAAATATAAGTAAAAAGCATCCAGGAATTTTTAATGAATCTTGGTTTTTTATAGAATCATCTTTTTAAATCACCTTGTTTTTAATAAATATCAAAAATTTATTTCTTGAAGTACTTATGGAAAACAACTAAAATAAACTAATTCCCAATTATATTGATACAAATTGGATGAATAATGATGATATTGTTTATAAATTCGAGTTTTGGGGTGAGGAGTTTATGCCACAAAAATTTGATAAATATATATATTTATTAATTAATATAAAAATGAGGGTACTTCTCGTAACTTAAAACACAACATTGAAAGCTAACCTTATGATTCAGCCCTCCAAAATTATGAAAATTTAATTTTTGCCATTAATATTGGTGACAGAGTTATTTATTATGGCCAAGGGAAGGGAAGATTGGGATGTGAATAACAAAGCAGAGTGGACATTTCTCACTAAGCACAAATAATTCTGATGATTGATTATGATCGGAAGACTAAAATAGTGTGCAGGGAAAAGCAAGAGCCAAACAAGTAAGTGAACAAATGCATTGAATCTGCCATATTCAGTGGTCCATACTCTCTGTGGCAGAGACTGCTAAGGATGTTTTCCTTTTCCTCATTTATCATGGTACTTAAATTTGAAGTTATCACTTTTCTTTTGTGTTACAGAATTTCAGATTGATTTTAAATTTTCAATTATTAATCTGTAAATTTATTTTCAACTCAAATGAAATATTAATTTTTCTGTCCTTGAAGTAGCGAAAAATAATGGCAATGACCAAACATTTGTGTGGAACTGCACAAAGTCAAAAGATAATCCAAAGGTGGCCGGCTTGGCAGACAAAGGTTCACGTCTAATGAGGAAGTAATCGATCGAACAAATGCCTATTTTGAGGAGCTTCCAAAATCCTACTTTGTATATGGCTTAAAAAATTGGAAAACACTTGGACAAATGTATAGAGTTGAAAGGAGATTATGTTGAAAAATAAAAAAACATTTGCCCAAAAAATTGGTTTTTCTAAGGACTTATTGTACCAACCTCATAGCTTTGATGCTGAAAGGTCAATTGTGGTCTCTGGTACCTGGTAAGTTCACACTAAGTGAATCTTGAAAATAAAATATGTAGCACCGTTAGTATTCCAAAATGTGGAAAACTAAAGATTATCATATTTACACTAAAAAAAGTAAGTTCCCATTCTTAAGGTCTATAGTGAAATGATACTGGCAGCTTTCAGGACTGATGATGATTGGATTGGGAATATAAGCTTTCTGATCAGATGCATTTACAGAAATTTAAACAGACTTCTTGATGAACTTGATCAAAGAAAATAATCAAAATTATCCATAATTTTCATATTATGAACTATTTCGTGTAATGCATTTGATTGTGCATATTAGTTCCTCTCTTGTATTAATGAGGAATCAATGTATGTACGTTGTCATGCTGAACCTTGTTTGATCGAATGCCAATCTTGCTAAACAGCATTGTAGTTGGTACAACATTCTTTGTGATAATTCAATAATCCTGCACTAAAAGACCAAAATAAATTAGGCAAAAATTCCTGTGTTTTGAGTCAACTTTTGAATTTGCTGCTCTGGCTCAATTTGTTTCAGAATACTACATACTAAGCTATACTCCATACAAACAACATATATATTCGCTGTTAAAGGACTGCATTTTATAAACCACTGAAACATCTAGTGAATGCAGTGAGAACCATTGAGTTTCATTTAGTTATCAAATGAAGTCAGCAGTATTAAAAGTGGGGATCGAGATGGAGGGGTGGCTATCGTGCTGGCTTCCCAGGCCCGGGTTCAAATCCCGGCAGTGTTAAATATTTTTCAGTGGTATCTCGATCCCTATTTGAGATACTTTGTGGAGGGCACTTTGAGTAAGTACGCCATCCATTGGATGGGACGTAAAGCTGTGGACCCCTTGGCAAAACCTTGTACCTCCAAATCAATCAATATGACCTCTGATGCACTCTAAGTGTTAAAGTGTTCTATGACACTCAAAAAATAGTTTGACATTTTATTAATCAAATTATTTTTTTTTTGTCACTGGAGTTCAATGTCACCATGATTAGCAATTTCCTGGTTTCAGTTTTATTATTTCTGTTTTCTCTGTCTAAATGAATAAGCTGCAGTTGCATGTACATATTAGCTTGAAAATAAATAATTTTTAGCTGTGTTAGATAGTAATTTTTATTTTTGCACAATATGAAAAGAAATCATGCAAAAGTTTTATGTTTAGGAAAACATTAGTCATCAAGTTGTCCCAGTAGATTAGCATCATTGCCTCTTTCTTCTTCAGCTTTGAGTGCATCAATTCCATCTTCTGTATCAATTGTGCCCTGAAATCAAATAATAAATACAGAACTCTACAGTTAAAAATGTAAAAATTTTAATTCCCTTACAATATTCTTCCAAGAAATAAATTTTAATGTGAAATGTTTGAGTATGAAGTTTTTTTATTAACATTTTATCACTGGTATGCATTTTCTTTAAAAATGTGACTAATATATCAGAGAATAAAATACTGAGAATCCTTGAAATGAATAACTTAATTATCTGGCCAGTTTTAGCCACTCTAATTTATTATTTATGAATAGGCAAATATTGGTTCTTATTTAGTAATAAAGGAGAGTTCATTAACGATACTTGGTGATTGAGGGAGAGGGGTATATGAAAAGTCATGAAGTATCACCTAATGCGAGGGAAGGCCTTCTAGTAAAACACCTGTATTGTAAACATTCAGAAAAATTTGGTCGGTTCAAATTAGGTTAGCACATTGTTGAAAATGGTAGAAATGCATCTCTTTGTTTTTTTATTAGATACTTAATTTTATTTCATTTTCAGTGATGCCTTATATGATTTTGCCCAAAAAGACAGTAAATACAAAGAGTTTCCAGTTTTTGATTAATAGAACAAACTTTGCTCTACTTAATTCGGTTTTTACAAACTTATGTTCCTCTATAGGAAATTGTTTATTTTTCCTGCTGTTTAAAATGTTTAGCTACATGTTTTCTTCTAATTGGTTCTCATAATTTAACAGCAAAACTCAATGACATAGTAAAATGGACACATATTTGTTAGATACCATAATCACATTATAATACACGCTGATTTTAAATTAGCAAAATCAAGAACACATGAATGTTTTAATTAAATTAAAATACCATCCATCAATGATAGCAATTAATGACATCCAATCCCATTTTAAAAAGTCGAACCAAATGCCAATATTTAACAATGTCCCTCCCATGAAGAAGGAGAGGATCCCAGAAAGAGGCAGGCAAAAAGTGGCCTAAATCGTATCACATGCTCAATGGATGCCATTGGCATAAGGAGTTTTTAAAATAAAATTTTATTGGCTTCTTTTATCAGTTTTTTATGGTGGTGAATTTCCAACAATATGTTCGCTAGATACTAAAATATGACTGGACTTGAAAAGTGTTGATGTCTCATATTTATATTTGAATTTATGAACTGATTTTTAAGGACATAGATGTAATATTACATTCTGCATGGGAAAGTGAAGATCAAGCTCTCAATAAATACCAAGACCAAAAGAATGAAATTCACCATAAAAAATTAATTTTATTATTTACCTCCATTTCATATACTCTCAATGAATATAAAGTCCTAGCTAGATGTAGATTGACTAAATGGCAAACTTTTACATTCATTTCATTGTCAACTTTGTTATATCAGGATAAAATTTTAGGACAGACAGTTAACAATAATTATTATGAAGACTTCATAAAACTCTTACTCTTGACTACTCTCCATCACCAATTGTCTTCACAGCTACTACTATTAAATGATCTTATCACTACCTGAAACTGACAATTATGATTGCCCAACAACTAACAACTGATGATTTGCTTTCAGGCAACAGTCAAGATGCACTCAATTTAGTATAAGTTTTAGTATTAAAAGCATTATTCCTGGGAAAGCCTTCCATAAGAAAGTCTTCATTTTGTGATAAGTATAATAAATGTTGGGAACGCAAGCAAAACCATTTTACGGCTCTATCTCTTAGATTTCCAGCTATATTTTTTATTTACCTTGATATCCAGGTGGGTGAGATTTTTTGCCATATCCCCCTCCTCCTCTACTTCCTCCTCTTCCTCCGTTCCCTTCTCCAAGCCTTTGCCCAACATGTCTTCACCGACTGACTTGTAAGTAAAAGCCGATCTTTGAAGGTCAACGTCAACAGGAAAAAGAGGTGTTCTGTTGATAGGTTCACCATCTGGACCAGCAGGATCCAATATGGCCAATGCTCTCGCATGGAAGCGAGCAAGTGCAGCAGCCAAGCGACCCAACTGAAGAACTGAGTCCTGGGCACGTTTGGAATCTAAAAGCTCAAGCTTTACCAGCACATCACCCCTCAGTCGAGCAAATCGGGCACGAGCCTCCTGACGGCAACGTAAGATGAGCCTAATAAATTTAGGAAAATTGTGGCATGAAGAACTTTATCAGAGGGAAAGGAAGCATTTTTTTAATTCAATAAATTATTTATTTTAGATTGTCTATCATATATTATTTCACTTCAATGCCTTCCATACTGATGAAATAAGTTGCAGCTACACACCGATATTCATAGTTTCCAGTTTCAACGCGGTAAAGTGGCTCTTGAAGTGCCGCATGGCTGCTCTCCTCATCATCCATCTCCTTCACCTTGAGGCAGTATGACAAATACTCAAACTTTGCATCAGCATACTTTCTGATTGTAAGACGGGTATCTGGGATTGCTTTGTGAAGGTAAGTTCCAAGATCTGAGAGAATCTGTAAAAGAATATTTATACTAAGACAATTCTGTCAGCTTTCCCATTTGGGCTTCATTAAAATCTTCTTTGAAATATATCACAGGTTACACCAAATTAATTTTACCCTAGAAGTTCCAGAGTAGTCACTTTGATAGTTCTTTCAATTTCTAATGGTAACTGCTCCTTCACTGATGGATATAAGTAATACAAGTAATACATACATTCTAGTCGCTTTGATATACCAGTTCCCATTAGATCACCAAAGTTAAGCAATGTTCGGTCTAATCTGAAGTCAAATGAGTGACCTCTATCATGGTGCTCTTGTCAGAACACACAATACTGCTCATGGGTCCAAAGCAATGGGCTTAAGGTTATTCAATAAACTTTCCCATGAAATCAAATATATAACAAAAGTACCTATTGTCAAGAAAAGGCTGATCAACCTATTTTAAAATAATATGTTCTATTCTGTAAATAAATACCTGAAATTGTCAATATGCATCAATTCCAGCTTAACCAATTAATATGTAAATATACTAGGCTGTATATATGCTCGTATACTACCTTGATCAAAAATTTCCCGGAATTTATTCAGAAAATTAAAAATACAAGTTTATTCATCTAAATCTATATTGTCCCCTTCAAAGTAATCCCCATCGACTGCAACACACTTATGCCAGCGCTTGATCCAATCCTCGAAACATTTTTTATATTCGGTTTTCGGTATGTCCATCAGTGCTTCCTGCGATTTTTCCATTACTTCCTCTCGGCTGCTAAAACGCGTTCCCCGTAATGGTTTTTTAACTCGATTGAACAGAAAGAAGTCACAGGGAGCCAAATCAGGTGAATTCGGTGGCTGTTGGATGGTATTTGTTGCATTTTTCGTCAAAAAATTACGAATAATGATAGCACTGTGCGACGGTGCGTTATCATGGTGCAAAATCCACGAGTTTTCTGCCCACATTTCTGGTCTCTTTCGGCGAATTGCTTCACGCAAACGTCTCATAACGCCCAAATAATACTCTTTGTTTACTGTCTGGCCTTCTGGCAAAAATTCATGATGCACTACACCGTTGTAATCCATGAAAACCGTCAGCATTGCCTTCTTTTTTGACTGAAAACGACGTGGTTTTTTTGGTCTCGGCTCATTTGGTGAACGCCATTCACTTGCCTGATGTCTGGATTGCGTGTCGTACTCATAAACCCACGTCTCGTCTCCAGTAATGATCCTTTTGATGAATGTGGGATCGGATTCAGCCTCGCAAATCATGTCTTTTGCGACGTCAACACGGTCTCTTTTTTGCATGAAATTGAGGTCTTTTGGCACCAACTTTGCTGCTACACGACGGAAACCCAAATCATTAACCACAATGTCTTGGGCGGATCCATAGGCAATGTTCAAGTCCTCCGCTATTTCTCTGATGGTTAATTTGCGGTTATTGACCAACATTTCTTTTACTTTATCAATTTTTTCACCGACTTTCGATGTCGATGGTCTGCCACTGCGTTCATCATCTTCGATTGACTCACGACCACTTCTGAACCGCTCGTGCCACTGGTAAACGACCGTTTTTTTTAGAGAATCGTTGCCGAAACACTTTTCCAACATTTCCAACGTCCGTGCGCCACTAAATCCGTTTTTTACGCAAAATTTAATACAAGTTCGTTGTTGCAAATTTAAATCCATTTCTGCAATTGTAAAAAATCGCCAACACACACAGAGATAGATGTACTCTTGGCTACGTAACTTTTGCAAATGTCAAGTTATGACACTAAGATTTAAAGGGAATATCAACAACAGATGTACCAATTTAACAAAAAAAACAGAACTCGAATCGGAACGATGGGAGCGCCACACGGTGGTTATTCCGGGAACTTTTTGATCAAGGTAGTATAATCCCCCACCTCTCCCCCGCACATCCTCTCCGCTCTTCCCTGAGAATATATTCTATCTTATATATAAGTGCTTCTGAAGTGTCAACTTTGCCCTGCCTTTATATTGGACAGTGTACCACACCCCTCAATATCAGAATCAATAACCATCGGGCCTCATGAAAGAATTCTTCCCTAATTTTAATGCTCCCAATCCCCAAACACGCTTTCAAACACAACACTCCCTTTAATAATTGCTATAGTGTACCCATCTTAGCAACCCTCTCACCCTCTGACCTTCCACTGAAACTCAAAACAATAGAGCAAGCCTTAACCAGGCTCCTGGACTCCTGGAATTGCCCAGGTATAAATATTAGACATTGATGACCCCCATCTGCATATAATTTCATCCCCCCTCCCCCCTATCACCATCCATATCATCCCCACCCTTGTAAAAATCACCGTCCTAACACTTCCCCTGCTAACTCTTCCCCTCAAAAACCTTTACCCACCTTCCCCTTCCATCCATTGTTTCCAGCCCCAGCTTTCCCTTAGTTCTCTCCTTTTCTTCCTTGAGAAAGGTGGCTTGGACCAACAAAAATTTGAAACCGAGTGAGTTTCTTTTCTTTTTTTCTGTGTTTTTGTCTTTATCCACAAGTGCTAACTTTAACACATTATACTTTATATACTTATTTATATATTTTTTTTTGCGTTTCTTCTAATATTGTGAAATTTATATCTGACGTGTCCTATATTTGTGTATGTATGAAGATGCAACAAATCTCCGAACAAATAAATACATTATTATTATTATTCCATCATCCAAATCATCTATATTTTATGCAGCATAGTTATTCATGCTTAAACCATGTGTTGTGTAGGACCCATGCACTCAAGCTCCTTAGGCTTGAGAAATGTCTCAGTGAAGTGGTCTTCCTCTGTAGGAACTCACAGTTTCTACAAGACTCCTGAGAAAGTGTTTCTGATGCCAAAATGCCTGAAACAGTGTCCCTGATGAAGATGGTAGTAATATTTTCCTCTATTGCCTTAAAAAACTGCTGGAAGTGAGAGCAATAATGCAGATGACTCATACAAAAGCATTTCAGCAGAATATTCTGATAAATAAGCATCCTTACTTGACTAAAGCGATATATTTTTTAATACAACTATAATACAGTAAGAGGAGTATGTCAGCAGATGAAAATCAAAATGAAATCATATTGTCTTCTGCTATACAATATTGGGTAGTTTTTACATACTCCTCCTCATTTGCTCTAAGGCATCAGTCTGCTGTCCTTCAAGGGGTGAGGTAGGGAGTCAAGGATGAAGGAGATGATGAGAAGGAGAGAGTATAAAGGACACCTGCTGCCTATTGAATTAGAATTTAACAAAAGCAAAAATAACTTGGAACTCAACTTAAAGAGGTGCTTGGTAATATAAAAACAATTACAATCTTGCCATCCTAAAGGAACTTATGAAACTAAAAACCAACACAAGCTGTAGGCTAAAATTGGCAACTTCCTTTTTAAATACTTGCATTGATATCATACAAATTAGGGAAACAAAAAAGTAAAAATATTAAACATGAGGAAAATTAAAAATATTACCATGCAGGAGAATGGAGTTAAATGTAATAAGGTAACAAAGTGGTACAATCAAGAAACCTGTTGTTCATTTTCAATTACATTAAAATTCCTATAGTAATTAGAAATGTGCTCATATTTTTTTTGCAATGGTATTTTGAAGCAAATAATAATAGTAAGCGGGACCCAATAAAACTCAAAAAAGTCAACCCAATCAAAATATGATGGGTTTTGTTGGAAACTCAAGTAATTCCCAAATTTGAAAATCTTTTGCCACTTTTTCATACAAATCAAAATTTCATTTTTCCATTTCATACAATTGCACTTAACAAAGTAATTTTTATTATTATAAAAGAGCATTTCAGAGACAGGCCTGGTGTATGAGCTTCAATGTGGTTACCCATTAAATTCTCACCTTTGAGATGCACTTAGGTCTGCTCACACTATAAATATCAATTTCAATAATATCACCAAATTATAAACCAAAACAATTTTTACAAAAGAAAAGTAAATATTGGTTTGTATTTATGTCATGAATTAGAATAGTATTAAAGGATTATGTCTATGAGAAAGGCTATAATACTTTTAGAACTCACTTTGATCAGCTTCTAATATTCCTAAAAACATCATGCACACAATTTAAAAACATGTAAAAGTAGAAAAACCATATTTTTATACTGTAAAATTTTTTGTAGTAATCCATTAACTCATGATTTAATTATTGAATTGTCAGTAGGTATTTAAATTAGAATAGCTGAAGAATACTGAATGACACTTTTTTCAAAGTGATATTAATATAATGCATATTGATATGAGGGCATGAAATAATATGTCACTATTTTACGCCTCAAAAAATATAAACATATGAGCATGTTCATATTAGCACTCACAGGCCGGACTTCCTTCACCATCGCCAAGCCAATTTTTTCCATTTGCCTATGATGTTCTCCAAACTGTCTGAAAGCTTCACTTGCTCTAGCTTGCGGCTCCCGAACTCCCATTGCAGAGAAAGTATCTCCAAATGCTGTCAAGTCCAAAGATTTATTTACCATCAGATACAATGCTACCATTTACAAATGAAATAATTAAAATATCAAAGCTATTGGATTATGATAATGAAAGATTATTTGTCAACATTTTCATTTAACTTATTTTCTGTACTTATATTTACCAATGAAAATAATAATTCCTTTACACTTTACATTAGACCAAAGATAATTTACTCATAACAAGGTATGTTCAAATTGAGTAGCTTCAGGCGTGATGTGATGGAAGACAAACATAATGAATAACTGATCATAGCACTTTTCCACTTGATAACATTTTTTTATATTTCTAATTTAAAAAATTATCAAATGGAAAAGTCCTACGATCAGTTATTCAAAAGGTATGTTGTTTTCAAAGATTCATTTTGAAATATCTAACTGGTAACAAAATAAGTTCAATATTCTTGTCAACTAGAAATGGACACTTAGTATGGCATCTACAATATCCACAAATGACTGTGATTGATGACTCCTATTTTCTATTTATTGCATATAATTCAAAGAAACACGCCAGTTTCATCAATCAACCATCACAAGTCCTAAAATTAGTACTGTTTATGTATGGTCCACCAATTTACTCTCCAGCTTGAAGAAAGATGGCTGGCCAATTTTGCTAAAATGGATGAAGGTACAAAACAAATGTTTAATCCCTCTTCCGAGTTAGTCCTTTCTATTCATTCCTAGCCAATATTTCCAGTAGCCTCTAGGGTCACATTAATTGGTCAGGTCCTGACTTAATTGACCCCAACACAAATCACCCAGGGGGATCGGGATGGGGTGGCTGATGTGCTAATATACCCACCAAGAGAGCCCAGGTTCAAATCCTGGATACCGCAGATATTTCTCAGTTATATCCCAATCCCTATTTGAGGTACTTTATGGAGAGCACTTTGAGCAAGTATGCCATCCATCGAATGGGACGTTAAACTGAAAAGGTCTTGGTGCCTTTCATTAAGAGTAGGCTAATGCCAACGCCGGATCTCTCCGCCCTTCCTTTCCCATCCATCCCTAATGGTTCCAATGGCTTTAGCTGTCAGTCGCCTCACCTAAAACTACTACTACTACAAATCACCAAGGAATTCTGATGAATTGTGGTCCCCAAAACATTCAAATTTACATGCTCATAAAATCACATTGGCCTCCTGACAAGTTGTTTACAATCTCGGTATCTCAACTTTTTGTTGCTACTAACTTACAGATGTGTATAGGGTAAGATTGAAGACTTAATTGTAGCCCCTTAATACGAGGATATTTGCGAAACAATTTCAAGAGGTGAAACCTCACTGAAAAAAAGTTTTCAGGTATAGTCCTCTGATAAACCTGCCAGAATATACTAGAGTCATTGGAGGCGATATTAGTGGCCAAGATGATGGTCACTTGTGGCTGGGTTCAATTTTCCTCTCTCTTTCTCAATGACTCATCAAATCAATATGTGATCTCGCTCTCTTGCCACCCTGGTATGTGCAATGAGGCACCTCACGTCACAATGACTCAAAAACGTTTTTTTATGATTTCATAATTAGCAGCGTATTAGTATTATTGCCATTTTATTTTGAAGTGCTAATATAGATTGAAGGATTGCTATTGAGTAATATCTGGTCTACAATTGTAAGGAAATGTGGTGGACATTTCAATGCTTATTACCCTGTGGATCATAGCCTAACCTAAATACTTCCCTTGCCCTGTAAAACGTTGATGATATAATATAGTGTAAATTTCATGGAAAATCTTAGATTGCTCCAGATCAACCAACTATGTTGTATTAAGCTCAGCAACATACAATACTATTTTAATCTGGACTATTAAGTAAACGTGCAGTATTTGGATTCCTTCAATTGAATTAAGACAAAAATTTATAAAACACAGCAATGTTAGCCAATCAATATGTATTCAATGGATCACAACTAACACTGCCATGATTTGAAAGGCTCACCTTTGTATATATGTAGAAGATGGATGGTGGCGTTCAAGAGGGCCCGTGTATGCCTTAACATTCCCTCGTAGGTTTCTTGGGTTCTTGTTAAGTGACCAAGACGACGGAGAAGGGAATCATTACATAGGATAGCCCGAGAGAGGCCAAGTGCATCTGCTGTAGCACTACTCATACCCTCAACAAGTCGGTGCTTTGCTTTCTTTAGTGCGAGGTCCAGGGAGCGAGGACCACTAACCCCAGTCCCTGAGTTCCCAGGTGGATGCAGTTTGTTATACTGGATAGTCACTTCGTCCTATGATATTCAAATGCAAAAAGGAATGGAGAAAAACATAAGTAATTTGAGTTTTGAATACATGGTCAATGAAAGGGAAAATATTGTGCAAAAAGAAAGTGAAATGACTCAAGTTTTTAAAAACAATGAAAATTTATAAAAGGATGATTTGAATGATTCAGTGGCACCAATGCATTTTTTGGCTTTCAGGAAGTTATGGTTGTCACCCACAAACAAAATGGAGGATTATCTGAATTATACTATAGCCTTCTCTCTTCTTCAAATTCACACTTGCACGTAAAGTGCCACACAATGAATAAATGAATGCTGAAGATTCAAGAGTAAAACTGTAAATTTATCTAATTATTTAATGATTCAATAAATGTTTATAGAACTTGTTTTTGCAACCAATTTCACTTTAAGTTCCAGCAATCTTCACTGAAAACTCCACAGATCTCTTTGTTTTTGAACTTATCTTTAATAATTGGTTGCATGTGCAACAAGATAAAATGAATGACATCTCTCTTTGTCATGAATCTACCTGAATTTCATGAATTAAATTCCTTTTGCATTTCATCAAAAATGAAAATAAACTTCTAATAATAAACCTTCTAGAATGTCTAAAAGAATATTACTTAAAGGTTTCTCACTTTTGTTGCCTGTATCATTCTAGCCACCTCAACTTTAGTCTTTCCTTTCACCGACTGCCCATTTACACCCACCAATTCATCCCCACTCTGCAGACTCCCTTCTTTTGCTGCTGGGGTGTCATCAAATACCTGTGGGTTGAGTTTAAGTCTTTTTGAGAAAAAGTTAAATGAACAAAGAAGGGAAAGGCTTTTATAGCCATTCACAAAAAGTCCAAAATACATAAATTACAAAGTATTATATAGTAAGTAATAATGAATTGCATGGTGTTGACCAGGGTCATTGTTAAGTAATTTGTATACATTAAAGTTTAATGTTTTCTTCAGTGCTTTTACGCATATCAGACTATGTATTGCAGAACATTTTTTGATCTTGAATTTATTCAATTTGAACAAGTTTAAGAGAACTTTTTGATTCACAATCAATGATAATAGACAATATGAGTCGGAAAATCATTTCATATTCAAAAACAGAAATTGCTTAAAAAGTTAAACTTTCTGGAACTATATGATTATTTTTGGGTAAAAACAATATTAACATGTTTCCACATATTTACTTATTTATTAAACAACAAAGTTGCATTACAGAGTGATGTTGTCATGACTATTTCTATCGTCCAGTACCTTCAAGTACTGAAGATATAACTCTGCAACCAAACCTGGTCATTGAATAAATGTTTGGGCATGTTTATGAAAGTTAAATGTAGAAATGCAAATTATTGTCTTTAGCCTAGTATAATAGAACTAGTTTTAATGTGTGTTAAATACAACTAGATTTTAATGTCAATAATAAATTTGATGTTCACATATGATGCATACATACCAATGAATATGGAATCTGAGCCCTTTCTAATGAATGTATGAATGATGTACCTGTAAATCTCAATTACAATGATTAGCCTAATGTCTGTGCTAAGATACAAGGGAAAGGGGCTCAGTTAATGGATTCACAGTGCCTGAGGCACAGCTCATGGGGCCTCATCTGAATACTTCATGTAATGTGTGAAACACAGTATTTTGTGTCCAAATATGTTCGAAACAAGATCCAAGTAATACAGACATAGGTAAATATTGCTAAATAGGAGATTAATTCAATATTTCCAAAATATTGAGGATTAGAAACATAGCAGTTAATCATGCATGAAATGTAGCATGACATGTTATTAACAAAAATACATGTATTCTTTAAAACATTTTAAATTTTCATTTTTTTCCCTGACAAAATAATCATTATTGGACTCCTATCAGAGTAGAGCCTATGGCATGTCCCACTATAATATATGGGCCACTATAATTAATAAACCCTGTAAGGACATTAACACTGGAACATTTCCAAATTGGTCTCAGAGCTAGTTTATAGGCATATGTTGTTGTTAGTTGCATCATGAATAAAAAAATCATTCCCATTTTTAAAGCATAAAAAGTCAATTTTTATTACGAGATTTTTAGATATCACAATAATTTTTTTATTTTTCAATCTCACCTGAACTATGTAGAGACAAGGACATAACGGAGCTCCTCCTCCAATACTGATTCCAATCATGTTGCTACCATCTTTGTTCAGCTTCACACTTCCTGATGTAACTGTCATGCCCCTGTTATATCACATGTGACCAAAATAAAATTTAAAACTTTGCAACAGAAATGCAACTCTTGATGGATTCAAAAGATATTCAAATACTTTAACAGGAAAACTGCAAAGCAATCAGGCACACAATATTTTAAGTTAAGTTAAGGCAATACAAAAATCAGGAAACTTTTATGCATTATCAATTTTTGTACCAAAAATACATAATCCATCTTTTCTTTGTCTATTTTACATTCATGTTTGCTAGATAAATAGATGGTCACAAAAAGATAATGTAGGTGAGATATTAAATTCATATTGAAAGAAAAGTTTCTCCTCTGCTCTAGTCTTACTTCATCACTAAGAAAATTAAATACTCATCATATATTCAATCCTATTAAAATTAGTGCAACCAAAAAATGACAAAATATACACAGGAAATTAATACAATAATTAATTTGGAAAATAGTGTAGGTACAACTGCTATTCAGGTTACTTGTTTCCAAAACCACTAGAGGAGTCTTATGCTTTTCTTAAATAAAAACTAGATCATGAAAGGAAACGAAAGAAATAAAAAATGGAAATCTGTTACAAACAGTAACCTCAGTAAAAATAGGTACATATGGTTAATGACAAAGACACAATTCCAAAAACATCTTTTTAAGCTTAAAGGTCATGCAAATTCCACACATGCAAGCATTGCACCAATTTTTTCAAAGCATTTTTCCCAGGCATTGCTTTCAAATTTTGAGCCCCCATTCCAGGCTTAATTACAGCTAAGAAATGCTTTAATGCTGAAATGAGGAATTATGGAAAGAAGATGCAATACACAGATACAAGGTTTAAACACAAGTGAACGATTTGATAGATGTAGGAAGAATGTAGAACACTAAAAGCTTTACAAGTGTTTTAATGACATAGGTAACTGATTCAAGAACAACTTACTACATATCAAGTCCTTAAGCAATATCCTGGTTGTCAATAAAAGACAACATTTATGCATCACTGGAATGCAATGTAAAGGTTGTTATTAGAATTCAGCTTATTTTGGGAGTAATTACAATTCTTTCTTTACCCCTTATCTTTTTCCATACCTCCTGATGCATATACAAGCAGCAAAAGCTGTCTAGCCTCATACATTCCTTTTTTAAACTCTATAGTTCTACAGTGTCATTAATCTTGGCTTAAATTTGTGTCAGTGCCAATTTAAACGATAAAAACTCTAAGGAAAAAGTGCTTTTCCTTAAGCAGCTACATGGTTCTGCAAAGCCATGAGTACCAATTATCCTGTTTGCCTACCCTTCAAAATGAATCCTACCTTCAAAGCTTATTGCAGCAGCTTTACTTTTACTGTATAAGTCTGATATTACCTTGAAAGTGAAACTACAGCTCTTAATATTTTCAATGCAAAATCAAAATGTTATAAGCAGCTTTGTAGCACTATGTCATCTGCTACTAGTGTAAGTCTCAGTTAATTTTCACATGGTCCATACTAGATGTAAGAGTTGGGAGGTGCCTATCTATATCATTCTGGTGAGAGGCTTACCAGTTTTATGTGATGGATACATGTTATGCATGGTTTATATAAGGTCAGTACTACTTATATAGGTAGCTCAATTTACTTTAATGAGCATTAATAATACTTTTTGATACAATATTCACAAAAGAGAGGCAAATAATTTTAAAATAAGTCTGATAATTAAAATGGAGGTACAATTATTTGTAATGATCTCAGCATAACTTATGGTATGTTTTGAAGGGTTGGCTCACAGGATTGAGAGGCATTAACACAGTTGGCAGCCTCAGCGTCTGAATGGCAACTCCTTCAGATATGGGTATTCACCGTAAACATGTTTTAATGAAAGCAATCCTCTCAAAAAGAGAGCACTACAGATCATGAAAGAATATTGGCTACTTTTACGAGAGAAACTTGTTTTACAGTTTTATATTCCAGGAGTATATACCCACAGAATGCATCCACTAAATCACTTACAAACCATTCAATTACAGCCATTGACTACATCACTTTCATCATAACGTACATTTTGACTCGTTGGCATAAAGGTAAATTAGCTTACATATAACTATATCATTTTAGCAACCAGAGTTTTGTGAAAATTATTCTCATAAAAGAGAGATAATCAAATTTAATCATTGATTTTCAACCAAAGACATTCCACCCAAAAAATGACCACATTCTCATTTCTTATATTATCTTCTTTTCTCTGCTTTTATCTTACGCACTGTGTATTTTTATACTTAGCTATCATTGAATCTACTTACATGCCTTGAATTTTGCTAACTCAGCTGCATACGCAGACTATTGAATTAGCATGCAAATATTTATCTAAGCATCACCCTTTATGCCTATCTAACCAATAAATCCTCCTGAGTTTGTAATTTATGATGACACAAGACCAATCAAAGCAAAATTCCATCTAATATCAAACAAAGATGACTTAGTTTCATGGAACATGGCCATAATGAAAAATAACATTAGTATTTCCCACAGTTAAATGAGAAATACAACTGGTCATAGTCGCACAGCAATTATCATATATGCAATGAAAATCGAATAAGTGCTGGTATACTATATAACTCCAGGATCAAAGGGAAAGAAGGGTGTTTGATGGGGTTAGGAAATGAGAGGAGGGCTGGATATTGGGGAGAAGTGAGAAGGATACGGCTACTTCAAGTCAAGGTGCCAGGATGTGCTGTGAAATGTCATGAGATCCCAGCGGTGCTGTGGGAATATAATTGAGAAGTTAAGGAAATTTATGTCTTCAGGGATGACAGCAACAAGATTGAATCATCCAATTTTACAAAAATCTTAGATCACAGGGTCATTTCACCAAAATCAAATTGAAGGCACAGGCATAATGAACACTTGTGAACCGTCAGATACAATCCTATTATACTCAACAATGACAATTTTTTAATGTACCCCATTCGTATAAGTTAAAATCCTCCTTTGCCATCCTCATCTCTCCTTTAAAGCTATGTCATAACACAACCTGGCCTAAAAAGTCGAGATATATGCTTATCATATATCTCCCAATTCATTCTTCTTTCTTCTGAAGTCCCATTCTTTCCTGCTGACTAAGGAGTTACCTCTAACACAAGTAATTACCTTTAGATTGCTCACCATGGTGGCTCAATGGCTAATACCGATTCAATAAGCTATAATCACTTTAAAATGTGGAACAACTGTGGTTATAGGCAAAGATACTGCTTAACCAACACAGTTCTCCTATGTATGAATATTCAGAATTTCCCCTAAATGCAAATTATCAGGTTTGATGCAAGAAGATTTTGAACTGAACTGAAGTCAATTCAGCTAGTGCTAATGTTTATCATATCTATAATAAGATTATTAGATGGAATCTTATAAGAGATGGATCAGATGATTACTACAATGAAAATTTAATACTTTTAATATGCGTAATATTGGGTAAAGTATTCATCAATTCTATCCATTTAAATAATTTTTCATGCAATTACTTCCATTTTTGTGTTCAGGAGTAATACTTAATTACAAAATACTTATGCTCCCATTGATAATATTGTAGACTATTTTTTTATGGAAAAGGTAATATTCTTTGTTCAGGTCTTAGTACATACACTGTTTTACATCTTTATTTATTATCATGTGACTTTGGAAAAATAAATTTTTAACGTATGGTTTCACTTAATGGCAGAGTGACACCATTCCAACCATAACCATGTCCAAATAAAAAGTGATACACATACTTTCTACCTTTCCTAAAATAAATTAACATTTTTAAATTCAGGTACACATGGTCATGAAATCATTTGTCATCAGGATGTGGACAAATTAGGAAATTGAAAAGGAATACAGCTTCCTCACAATGAAAGACAATAAGCAAAGGGTATTTATCACATCCACACATGTTAGCACTAGAATTGATATTCATTTATCAAGTTCTTAAAAATTTAACTTTAGCTCTTTTAGACATTTTAACAGTTTGCATGCTTAACATAAAAAAGTAATATGAATGATTAGAGGCATGTAAATAATTTCAGAGCATGTATACACTAATCAATTTAACAAATGTAATCACACATTTTCAGTTTATCTGAGTGGATTCAGCAGATGCATTAGTAAGGGTCTCTGTTGATAGCACAAGACAGTTAACAAGTTCCAATTTAGGATTTACATAAAAAAATAATGAAAGCTCCAAAATTCTCGAAGAAGCTGCCACCACAGACACTGGTTGAAAAATATTTCCACACACTGATGAGCATCCCACTTACATTTTATCCTGGTAAGAGAGGAACAAAAGATGCCTCTCCCCTTCCTCCTCCTCTTCCTCCTCCAACTGCAGTGGAGGGATCCCCTCCAACATTTCCTCCTCCACCTCCTTCAGTGCCTCCTCCTCGACCCCAACACACATGGAGCATGAGTCTATTCCACCATCACCACTTTCTCTGGACTTAATATCACTCCCTAGACATTCTATGTCTATCAGAGCCCCCATTCTCTTACCATCAGCAGCTCCCTTACTTGAGCCAGACTTTCCGCCCTCCCCTTCTCCTTTCTTCCCTCCCCCTTCATCCCCACTTTGAATCATTTGCACGGATGGCTTTGGCCTGCCGGAGTAAGCAGGGGAGGCAGATGGTGCAGTCTTGGATTAATTTTTTGTCAGAAAGGGGGTTGAGGTGTTGCATGTTTTTGGAAAATATCCTTATGCATGCATAGAGAAATTTTTATGCTGGACAAACAACCTGACCAGAGCAGTATACTGCTATCGAATAACGCTGTTATGTAATGTTTTGAGAAGAAAAAATCTTTCTTTTTATTTTATTGCTAATTATTAAAGAAATTACTACCCAGGTATACTGAAAGCATCACAATCTTTTCTATTCCCAATAATTTCCTTGATTTTCTTGTTCTCATGTTTTTCCTGTTTCTATTGTCTATGTGTACCCCACTGAAATCTTAAATTTCATCATGTACATCACATATATGAAGTCTTGTTTATCAGTAAATAGTCATGATTGGTCATTTTGCCAATTACATAAGCATATTTCTAGCAGTGGGGAGACACAAATATTTCACTCAGAATGTATTAACATATCAGGTTTATTCATGCACACAGGAAAGTTAGAATGGCTTTCCCAGATATGGTTTCTTTCGTAATTAATTTAATCTAAAGCATATCAATAAAAAGTAGTGAATCCGTTCCAAAAATAGCATCTATTCAATCAGTAGATGATTAAAATGAATGAATAACAAGCATTTACATACATATTTAACAGTAGAGGAAAACCTACATGTAAGTGAATGAAAATTGATTGTGAATGAATCAAAATATATTATAAGGATAAATAATTTGGTGCAAACGTTCAATCAGGAAACACAGACAATCAGTGAAATTTTCCGGACTGGTTTACTAAAAGCATATGTAAACCCAATTGGATTCAAGACAGCTGATATGCATGATACTCAATCATAATAAAAAACTAACTAGTTAGATACGTCATTTCAATAAATTCTTAAAATTATTCTGCTATGACTACTCACTCATTCAGTGAAATTTGTTGGACAGTTACTTACTATCTGATAGTCTATATAAATCAAACATAAAAAAAAGTCCATACTTAAGTAAATAGGATATTTGTTGAGTGTATTTTATCCCCTCCTATCTTTTAATGTATAGACAGACATCTACATCATCTCTATCTACAATTTTTATATGCATACCAACAATTATTAATCGTGAGGTTTGCTTTGATAGGTGAGTCTACTCAAAACTAAGCCTTTTGAAGTAAGTGAAATTCACTCATTCAGGATGAAGGAGTTGGTAGTTCATTTCCACATGTGAATACCCATTTTGTGTTCCCATTCCTGACTTTTTCCCAACAAATGTGCCATCCTTTTTCCAGGTCTTTTCACACTGTTTGAAATCTGATTAGGTATTTTTTATGAATCATTACTTCAACACTTAATGTTGATCACTGAAGTCAGTCAAAATTATAGTTTTTGTCTTTGCCAAGCCCCCTTCATATGGTCTAAATCTAACATGAACTGATCATACATTAAAAAGGAACACCTTTCTCATAGAAAATACTAATTCCCAATTCATATATTACCTCATTCCAGACTTTTTTTAGGGATTGACATTACATGACAGTTACTTAGATCTATCTTGGTCATTGTCTCATTTCTCCTCTGCTTTATAGTACTCAACAACCAATACTTCAGCTGTCCCAACACTCCTTCCATCTCACCTCCCACAGCCCTAATATATCTATATTTCCTCACTCCACCTCTCACTTCATATTATCTGATATTCCTCACCTCAACGTTTTTCTAACATTCCAAGTCCCTATTCCAACTAGTTTGGTCCTCTTCTGTGTCTGCCATTGATTTTGCTTTACAAGGATTTTGTGAGAGGATGACTGCAGAAGCCTTGCCTCTCTCACTGCTGGGCACCACACAGACTGAGTCCCTTAGTTATCAAAATTGATTTTCATTGTAATGCTCATCTTCAGTGTCTTAGGTTAAATAATTAAGGTGGTTTCCCATTGCCTATCTCGATATTGCTTTTAATGTGACACCATCACTCAATGACCACCCCACTGGGGTCAGTTGCCTTGGCAGCTGCCTCATTGGGGGACCAATGCTGTGAGGACTACTTTTCTTTTGGCTCCTACCTTTCGACCTATCTGGCAGAGGTAACTCTACCTGGAGCAAATATCATTGCTTCCTGCAGCACAGCCTCAGGGGTCATCAGAATACCCAAGCCCTTCCACCACATTAAGGTTGCAGTCCATGGAGAGTAGTATTTACATATATTTACTGAAATTCTTGCCCACACCTTTAGTAAAACTACTCTATTACTTCATCAACTCTCTAGTAATCTCCTCCGTATTTTATTCCTTTTAACATTCATGATTAATTAAGTTTAATCGAAAGGTCACTACCATAAGAGTTTATCCTCGTAAACACTGAGTGTGTGCAACTCCTGAGGGGCAATGTGCTGCACAAACTTGAGTAAGAGAGTTTGCGACTTTTTTATTTCCCTATCTTACATATTTAATTATTTAAGTGTGATTGGTAATGCAATTACATTCCTCCTCATAAACCCTGAATGCATTTGAGATTGTTTCATGAGGGTCACTGCATGTCACAAACCTGAGTGGTAGAGTGTGCACGATTGTAGTAAACAATTGAGTTTCACCCTCTCCCTTTTTTCACAGTCCTTTTCCCCACCCCTCTTTCCCCAAAGATTATGGCCTAAGGAATTCCACATATCCAGGGTTGCAGCTTGAGTTATTGCTCTGTATTTGTTTCTCCTCTGCACCCTCTTAGATTAAATTGTTACACCATTTGGGCCAATTTTCTCTGGTTCTCGGATCGGTAGTAAAGTGCACGAAAAGTGCCACCAGGGGCCGTGTGCCTCATCTAGCAATGCTGGTGGTTTTATTGTTGCATTAAAGCAATTATCATTTTTGTTGCTTATGTCATATTCGATGGTACTATCCAAAGTCATAACATAAGTGCTATCATTTCAGGCATCACTTTTGTGGTTTTTAATTTTTATCAAAAATTCTTCTCCGATGATTGAGAGAAATTGTTTTTGTTACTCTCAATAAAAAGAAAATGGAAAGATTACAAAGCTAAATAAAAACTGAGCCCCTACAACATGATGACATGATATTTCTTACCAACTAGAACCCAAATTTGATCTGGCACTCCTATTTTTCAGAGCTCCAAATGAAAAGTACTCTGAAAAGTCTTAACTGTAGGTATGTAACAAATGCTGTACCATTTATTACCAACATCAGACTCTAAATGTGCTAATTATGAGAACTTGCAGCATTGAGAAACAGGTCCCTTGATTGATGACACATGGTCGTAATCTCAATCAATAATTATGGGTTAATGGGAATGAGAGGCTCAATTTCCTAATCACCGTAATGATTCCATTGATGATTCATTGTCAATTGAAAAACATTTCAGATTAGTATTTCAGTTTTATCATTTACCACTTCCATCAAAACAAAAAAATCTGTACTATTCCAGTATATTTCAACACCATTTGACCACTTTCAACTCAAAATGAAATCATTTTGCAACAGTTTAAGTATACATTCATATGAATTCGGAGAAGATAAAGAAACAATAATAGAATTCAGAGAAAGTGCCAGGATATGTTGATGAGGAGATGAGTATTTAGTTTTGGAGTGTTCACAAGGTAGATGCACCAAGGGAAATGGATGAGAGAGTTAAGAAGTATCATGAAAGGAAGGTAGTCAGGTGTTAGGGCCAAATCTAGGGCCTACATGGTGGGTGGGGTAGAAGTTAATAGAACAGCAGATGGGAATACCAAAGCATGATAAAAACAAGGGGTCCATGAATTCCAAGAGGGGTTGAAAGAATGCATTCAGAAGGGGCACATCAGAAACCCTTTAAAGTCTTACGAATAGGAGAGTGTTCAAAAGTTAAGGAAAATCTGAAAGGCATATATTAGGACGCGTGCATCCATTTCACTGACTGAGACCATGTGGGTGAACAAAAAGGGAGGTTGACAAATATAGGAAAAATTACTTATGGGGAAAGATGAGTTATATTTATGGGAAAGGGAAGTGATTGTGCATTAAAGGGTGTAATTAATTACTATTTTTGTTGATGCATGCAATGATGTTAAACCCATTTCACACAGTCAAAACATGGCATAAAATTTTGTAAGTATCCAATTTATTTTACTAATCAAACTTATCTTCACTATACAACACTGTAACAGTCAAAGGCTGAAATCACTATGAATTAAATAAAACAGTAAAAATACAGTCCCTTCTTTCTATAGATATTGGCCATTTGACATTATTAATCAATTTGGCATTGTGAAAAACCAAATATATTCCTGATGATGATGTGCAGCATCAAAACTATGGTCATGAAATATTAAATCTTTATTGTGAAAGTGTAGACTGTTTTTTACCCTCACTGAATATATTTACGAAGGCAGCATGATCTGGTGTTTTTATTTGTTTGTTGTTATTAATGATGAGACACATTGCAAAGCCATCCCAAAACACCAAATATCTTTTAATCAGTCAATATCCATGTGCTTACATCTCTTTATCCTATGATACTGACTAACTTTTGTGTTCCTGAAGATTTGAAAACTGGCTGAAAATATGCGGACATAAATATGAATTTTTTCATAATGATCTCATTATGGACCATAAATATATCAATGAATGTTCCTTCTCCCATATGACTCAGAAGTAAAATGAAATATTATTATGTATATTTGAGACAAAATAATATAATATTTAGAAGCCTACAAGGAAGTAAAATGCCTGAATTTCACTGAGTGAAAATAATTTTCCCTGGCCAGGATTGAAATCCTCCATATCTTGCCAGAATCCCTCAATATTTGGCCAATTGCTTTAGCCAGTTGAGCCACTGAGCACCTAGGCTAAATCTACGGGCCTGATTTTTAAGCTTTGGAATTCTCACATTTCAGGGCACAGCAGTCAGCACACAACTCCTCTAAATTAACCATTGTGACATTCCCTGCAGTTCTTTGAATTTCCTATAATTTATTTCAAGGCTGTATTAGTGCTCAAGCAAGATTTCTGTGATAACTAAATCAGTATATTATTATTTACTATATATGTCTCCTTTTTGAAAGATAATTTTAGTGGATGACGTTCAACATATCAAACGACTATAAGCATGTAATCAAAATTAAAATTGGGGGCTGCTTGATATCAAAGCGTTCAACTCACAGTAAAACTTGAGAAATAAATTGCTACTGGGCTTTTAAGATGGAGTTTAAGAGAGGCAGTGCTTTGTTTAACTATTTCAATGTTTAATTTGCTGTCATTCTAAAAAATTACTACAGGAATATTAAGTTTATAACATGCCATTTTTCAGACTCCACACAGGTTTTTATGATTTCAGCTCTTGGTACATTTGAACTGCCATATACATTAAATGTGTACTGTTATTACTGTCACCTTATCTAAATTAAATGCCTTAAAAAAACATGTTTCATCTTCAGGTGTCTAATTCACATAGAATATTGTGTAAGGGGAAATAAATTCATTTTATTACCCTTCAATGGGGCTCACTATATCAGAAAAAAGTCACTGAGCAGAACCATTCATATGATTTTAAGATAAATTTCCCAGGCAAGGGTGTGAAAAATGAAAACCACCCCTAAGAATCTTGAAAAGACAG
This sequence comes from Hetaerina americana, assembly GCF_022747635.1. Classification (NCBI taxonomy): domain Eukaryota; kingdom Metazoa; phylum Arthropoda; class Insecta; order Odonata; family Calopterygidae; genus Hetaerina; species Hetaerina americana. The sequence goes on from NW_027286069.1 coordinate 27,123,982, forward strand.
CAATTGACCTAATATTTGGCAAACTGGCTGGAATGGAAGTAGGATTTCATGATGAAAAAGGTGATATGTACATGCAAAATCCTTACCAGAAAAAAGCACAGATGACCTTGGGGCTGATGAAATATAAGCACGGTCCGCATATCCTCCTTTATTCTTGAATTTACTTTCACTGACATTACTAGAGAGCAGTACATGTTCAAATTGTTTTGCATTTCATTATTTAATGGAATTACTATAAAATAATTTATTATAATTTTCAACTGAATCAAGGGTCAAAAATATTAAAGGAAAACTTAAAAAAAAGTTTAACTTTACTCTTTCTATTTAACCTTACTATGGACACCAAATATTTTCATACACCAGAAGTTAAACTGGTATAGCCCCTTGAGCGTATTGTTACTCAAACAACCTTAATACTGGGAGATGATGATTGCATGTCTTTTATACGTTGTAGTAGATAAAGCATTAAATTACCAATTTGCACCTTTAAACTCATGAGTGTTTAAAATAAAATTCTTTGGTAAATCATGATAATTTAGGGTCAAGTTCTCAATATATAATTTCATGTGAGGTAATTATTAAATTCAAGGAATGGCATAAATGCAAGGCTTTTATTCCCCTAATCAACTGATGCCGTGCATGATATCAATGCAGATATAGGAGACCAGGAATATACTAAAATTTCACACTGGTGAAGGGCAATAACTCACCAAAACAATTATTACTTGCATAAGATTTTCTTCTTTGAATAGGCATCACATTAAAAAGCCACTCCTTTAAAATGGCAGATCACATTAAAAACCCTTAGGTGGAAGGCATTCTTTATCGACATTACTCACATATCCTGGGTCAGGCTAACATTGACATGTAAGTGCGAGAGTAGTTCCTTCCTTGCTGTAGGATGGGGCTGGAGAGCCATTCTTTCCTTTTGGGCACTACTACCGAGACAAAACCAATGGCAATGCAATGGTGTGGTGAATGACAAACGTAGGCATGCTTAAGAAAATTAGGTAATGCGCTAACTAGGCTTCAAAAAATTATTCTTAGGATAAAAGAATATTGTCTTTTCACCATTAAAAATATTTGGTGACTAATGAATTTAATTGATTAAATAGGAATGATTTCTGAAGATATTTCAACAGATGTTTGGTTTTATAACATTAATAAAAAGAATATATTCATCTGAAAATACAAGGAGCCCACTTGGTAAATTTGATTTCGTCTTGATGGAATGCTCAAACATTAAAGAAATATTAAGGTATTGAATTTTGATTCCAATGTATGCACTATATTTTTAAATATATGGATCAATTGAATAGCCAGGATGTTTTATTTCAATAAATTCAAAAGAAGGTTCTCTGATGCCAAATAATTGAACTACTTCCTGACACTAATGTAATGAACTGGAGATAAATTATATTCTAACCAAGAATCCTAAAATGCATATTTTAGCGCAATATTATTTCTATACAATAAATAACAGCAGTATTTATACATAAAAGAAAGCCGCAAAAGACGTTGAAATATAAGCAATTTACAGCAAAAATGTTTGCATCATAACATGTGCATTTCTCCATGTAATTGTATCTAATAGCGAAGGCTAATCATCGAGGATCGTATAGTAATAGCCGGAAAGTATACCGCATATATATGGCTGCATACAATAGTGTATATTTCAATTAGTTCATCTGTGGTAGCAATAGCAGTGAAGTAAAAAATAAAATTGGGTACAAGGAAAGGGAAAAGACGTAAACTAGGTTTGCTGAAACTTATGGTTGTGAAAGTTCATTCTAGCGTTTATCAGCTGTAATAAATCGACAATAAAAAGCAGTTCGATCACCAAAAGCGGCTCTCATTCAACGAATGAAAGAGTATGAGGGCATAAATGTACTGCTTCAGATAATAAAAAAAAAGCTGAAAGCAATGCCATAGGTGTAGCATTAATTTAATCAGTGCATAATGTGCAATGCCAAATAACTGCTAAGTGCACAAGAATATGAAATTCTAACATACATCCGATCTTCCACCAGCGGCCAGTCATACTGATGGTCAGATGTTCGAAGCAACGGGTACTCCTCGTACATATTTTGCCATGCCATAATTATTTATTCTACTTCATCAGTACAATAAGATACACAAAGTAAAAATAATATTTTCAGGTAGAGGTAAAAAGCAATCCTGTAAAATCAATTAATACTGCAACAAAATGAATAAAAATAATATTTATTTGTACAAGTATGTATCAAAAAAGCAAATAAAATTTACACTGCAGGGATAACGCAGGCGGAAGCACAAACCAAACAACTGTCTACAACTTACATTTTATCCTCTTCCAGAAAGTAATCATCCTCATAATCAAGCATTATTGAATGGTTTAGTCAACTGAGCTTAATGACTTCGTTTACAGAAAACACTAACGAGGGTAATTCAAATTTCAAAGCCAATGTTTCACTTCCCTCAAAAACTAGAACTCAAAACTCATTACACATAACCGACATACACATATCCGTAATACGACAATACATACACGTAACAGCATTGCTCCTATCTCAACCAACGATTATTATATTGAAGATATCGATTGTTTCAGGCACATAGTTCGAGGTTTCGATTCCACTAGGTTTATTAACAAAAGACTGTTATTACCAATATATCTCTACTATTGTGGCTCAAAGATAAGAAAATCCAGTGGTATTTCCATAAGTAGCGGTTGTTACCGGTTATTCTTATTCGATCGGTACCACCACAGCAACCATTGGCAGTTGCACTTCGATTCGATTCAATCTAGTCCATGTGTTTCCGATGAAGTCGGCGGCTAAGTTCACCCGATTAAGATTTGATATCTTTCACCTGGCTGTGCTACAGTGGAAAGATTCTGTCAACATAATCCTGAAATCTGAAAATTAGAATAACTATTTTATGAACGACATTTAAAATTGGACCCTTGCTTATTTCGCCTACCAGACATTGCAGATTTTTAAGTAATTAATTTGAAATGAGCGAAGAAATGAAAAGAAAAGTAATTATTGAATTATTTCGAATTTTGATACTATACCGTGTAGCTGAGTAACATACACAATTCATATTTTATCATAAGAATTGATCAAATCTCTTCTTCTAATATGTCTAACTATTTGGCTTGACAGTTGCATAGAATCGAAAAAAAGAAAAAGAAAATAGCTGCATTCTTAGAAATGGCCAAATTAAATGAAGATGACAGAAAGGTATTAATTTACTATATTTTTATTTTTGGAAGTATTGCAGTGTGTACTTAAAAAAGTTATTTGAGGTATATAGACAACAACATTGTAAAAATAATTGATTAAATGTGTTTGTACTCTTATTTTGCACTTTTTAACAATATTGAAATAATACTGGAACACGATTTCAGGCCAAAGTGAAGAAATCAAAAGAAGATAAAACAGACTCTGCCGAATTCGAGCAGGATATTCATGCACCTAAGAGGGCCAAAACAGAAGATTGTTTGGTGAGTTCATCATTTTGAGTGGTGTAGCTTTTCTTTAAAACGCAGGTACCTGCTTATGGTAGACTTAATGCTATTATCACATTGTGAGGATTACATTTTATATGTTAAAAAGTGTTATGACGGTATTAACTGTTGTTAACCTAGTAATTAATTTTAATTTACTCAGGTCATTTCAGTTTACACATTATTAAATGCATAAATTATGTATAGGACTGGCGAATGAAAAATAAACAACTTTTATTCCAATGCTAACTTCTTCATGCATAAGAAGTAGTCATAACAGTGTTGTCAACCTCCTCGGGATACGCGGAACTAAATGGTAACTAAGAACTATCGTGCTAATGAAAACAGTTTCCGTATTTAGGCAAGAGGCAATCGTAGTCAGTGTCTTTGCTCAAGAAGTTTGCACAAATTTACTATCCTTGATATCACACAGTAGTCCCTTTAGCCGCAATAGCTAATTTACATCCTCTTTCATTGCCATAAACTCCACCTCAACTGTAGATAGCACTTTTGTTAACATTTAATGTATGCCTCCACTAAAATTATCCCAAAATCATTTGCAGATTCCCTTTTATTAAGATAATTTCCCCAATCCGCTGTAGTCACTGATCACTCCAAACCCATCCTTACCCTAGTGATATGTGGAAGGTTATATCAAGCATTTCAGTGTATGTTTCACATTCTGCCTATTCTCCTTTTTTGGTTTCGAGATATAGTGAGTCGGTGGCATGGGAAAGGTATATGTATCTGGGTTAGCATTGGCAGTCAAATTCTCAAGACTACAATATGCCTCTCTGTGTACCCTTTCAATAAAACTTTCTCTCACATGGTCTACCACTTCATTGCATACTACATTTTGTCAATTTGCTGACAATGCCATTATACTACCTTGATCAAAAATTTCCCGGAATTTATTCAGAAAATTAAAAATACAAGTTTATTCATCTAAATCTATATTGTCCCCTTCAAAGTAATCCCCATCGACTGCAACACACTTATGCCAGCGCTTGATCCAATCCTCGAAACATTTTTTATATTCGGTTTTCGGTATGTCCATCAGTGCTTCCTGCGATTTTTCCATTACTTCCTCTCGGCTGCTAAAACGCGTTCCCCGTAATGGTTTTTTAACTCGATTGAACAGAAAGAAGTCACAGGGAGCCAAATCAGGTGAATTCGGTGGCTGTTGGATGGTATTTGTTGCATTTTTCGTCAAAAAATTACGAATAATGATAGCACTGTGTGACGGTGGTGCAAAATCCACGAGTTTTCTGCCCACATTTCTGGTCTCTTTCGGCGAATTGCTTCACGCAAACGTCTCATAACGCCCAAATAATACTCTTTGTTTACTGTCTGGCCTTCTGGCAAAAATTCATGATGCACTACACCGTTGTAATCCATGAAAACCGTCAGCATTGCCTTCTTTTTTGACTGAAAACGACGTGGTTTTTTTGGTCTCGGCTCATTTGGTGAACGCCATTCACTTGCCTGATGTCTGGATTGCGTGTCGTACTCATAAACCCACATCTCGTCTCCAGTAATGATCCTTTTGATGAATGTGGGATCGGATTCAGCCTCGCAAATCATGTCTTTTGCGACGTCAACACGGTCTCTTTTTTGCATGAAATTGAGGTCTTTTGGCACCAACTTTGCTGCTACACGACGGAAACCCAAATCATTAACCACAATGTCTTGGGCGGATCCATAGGCAATGTTCAAGTCCTCCGCTATTTCTCTGATGGTTAATTTGCGGTTATTGACCAACATTTCTTTTACTTTATCAATTTTTTCACCGACTTTCGATGTCGATGGTCTGCCACTGCATTCATCATCTTCGATTGACTCACGACCACTTCTGAACCGCTCGTGCCACTGGTAAACGACCGTTTTTTTAGAGAATCGTTGCCGAAACACTTTTCCAACATTTCCAACGTCCGTGCGCCACTAAATCCGTTTTTTACGCAAAATTTAATACAAGTTCGTTGTTGCAAATTTAAATCCATTTCTGCAATTGTAAAAAATCGCCAACACACACAGAGATAGATGTACTCTTGGCTACGTAACTTTTGCAAATGTCAAGTTATGACACTAAGATTTAAAGGGAATATCAACAACAGATGTACCAATTTAACAAAAAAAACAGAACTCAAATCGGAACGATGGGAGCGGCACACGGTGGTTATTCCGGGAACTTTTTGATCAAGGTAGTATGTAGGGAAATATCCTGTCATAAAAATAGAGTATCATTACCTAATGTCCTAAATGCAATTCAAATGTGGTGTGAGACATGGGAACAATCTGAGCACTAATCAGAGATACTATTTGAAGAATTAGGATTGGAGCAGTACTTTGAAAGGTTATTTTGCAGTGGCTCCCATCCTAATTCTTCCAATAGTGCAGGGACATTGCTACTTTGTTCTTAACAACTCTTCACAAACCTAGCTGCACTTTTGTTGCACCTGATATAGTTCCAAAATTAAGCTCACTTCATGAGGATCCCATACACCTGCAGCACACTCAAGGTAGGGCCTGACTAACGTGAAATAACAAATATCCTAGACCCTTTCATTACAATTCCCTAGTATTCTTTTTATGAATCCTAACTTTTATTAGCTATTCTGCAAACTCACAAATGTGTTTTCCCCAGGACATATCCTTAGTTATTGTTACACCTAAGTAAATTACCGATTTACGTGTATTTTGTTGGCTCCTCTTATGGTGTAAGTGTTTTCGAGTTAAATACTTCTCCTCGAAAAATGTGTCGAAGCACATTTATTCAAAAATTTAATTCTAGCTCCTGTATTCAGCACCACTATTTGATTTGATTTAGGGCATTAGCTAATGATACTCTATCTTCATGGCTAGATAAATCCCTGTATTTCACAGCATTGTCAAAAAATACAACAAGTTTACTGGAAACCTGAGACCTGATGTCATTAATGTATAAAAGGAAAAATAGTGGACTGAAAACACTTCCTTGTGGGACACCCGATAATATATGTTTCCTTTTAGTCAAATTCCAGGAACCTTGCTGAAACCTGTGCCACCAAGCATACTTTATACCCCTTTACTCCCATTGGATCTTCAAAATCCATTTGCTCCCAATTAAATTTTTATCCTATGGTCTTATGATGGTCCTCAATCGGATCTCCGGTTAGGGACTACTGGGAGGGGAACATCAGTCAAGGTCAATCAATCAAACAGAATAGGCATTTGGAATTAGAAAATGCAAAGATTGAGATGGATAGGCTGGGGATAGACATCCTGGCATTGAACAAAATTAAGTGGGCAGGGGCGAACGACTTCTGGAGCGGCAGCTACTGGGTGATATGCTTGGGAGAAGACGAGAATATTGCAGGAGTAGACATAATACTCACGAAGAAATGGGCAAGGAAAATAATATCATGCTGGCAATATAATGAAAGGATATGGATGATAAAGTTATAGGCAGAACCTACTGATACAGTGATAGTACAGGTGTATGTATATGCCGACATCCAGCCATTCAGATGAGGAAACAGAGGAAGTATACGAACAACTGGAAGAGGTTCTAGGATCTAGGCACTGATGGTCGATGGAAAGAAGTGAAGAATATAAATACCAAATCTCCAGATGAGCTCCTTGTGAGTAAGGTGGAATTATCTAAGATGCTATGGATAACAGCCCAAATAAGAGGTCTCGTAGATGAAAGAAGAAAATATAAGAATCCTAGAAATGAGAGTAAAGAAGACCTCTATAAACAGTTGCGGAACCAGGTCATAAGAGAGTGCAAGAAAGCAAAGGAAGAATGGATAGAAAGTTGTTGCGAGGAAATTAATGGCAATGTGAAAAAGCAAAATAGCAAGATGGCTTATAAACTAGTGAAGAGGTGATTCAGGTAAAGAAAAACAACAAGGCACCAGGAGTTGGCAAAATAAACGAAGAAATAATCAAGGAACTCATAGTCATAGCGAAATATGCCCTCTAAGGAATAATCAAAGATATCTATGACAGCGGAAAGAGATTAGAAGTCTTTGAGAAAAGTGTAATGATTGCAGTACCGAAGAAACTGCAAATAGATAAATGCAAAGAACACAGAACATTGAGCCTGGTGACTCAAGCGTCAAAAATCCTTGCTTGGATAATTAACCGAAGAACTGAAGGAAGGATAGAAGGAAACCTCTCAGAAAACCAATTCGTATTCAGGAAAAACTGAGAGCAAGAAAGGCAATTCTTAGCTTGAAAATTCTAGCCAAAAAATGAGACACTAAAATAAGCCATTATATGTGGCATTTGTGGACTCTTAGAATTCGACAATGTCAAATGGAACAAGATATTCAAGATACTAGAAGCACTTGGATTGGACCTCAATGACAGAAGAATTATCCATAGCCTCTACAAGAATCAGGTTATAACAATGCAAACAAAAAATGAAGGAAAAAAGTAGCCAAAATAAACAATGGAGTGTGACAAAGATGCAACGTCTTGCCAGCAATATTCAACGTATACCTGGAAGAGTTAATAAAAGAAATGCAAGAATTGGGTATGGAAGAAGTCAAGGTAAATAGAGAAGAAATCAGCATGCTGCGGTTTGCAGATGACATCACGATAGTGACGAAAATACAAGAGGACTTGCAAGAAACTCTAAGTGATATTAACCAAATACTGGGGGAATATAATATGAATATCAACAAGAAGAAAACAAAAATCCTTTTGTGTGGAAGAGAGAAGCTGAATGCAGATATCACAATTCGAGGGGTGAAACTAGAGCTAGTGGAATCCTTCATTTATGTGGTCACCTGCATAACATGGGATGGAAGAAGTTCAACTGACATCAAGCGAAGAATTGCCCAAGCTAGGAATGCATTCATGAAGAAGAGGTCATCTGTCAAGATCTTCGGGATGAGTTTAGAGCAGATCTTTCGCATCACCAAATTTTCAGTGATAATGGTATTCACTGTTATTTTATCAATGCCTATATGATCTGCGATCATGCGCCCACTTAACTGATGTTCTGAATGCAGTACTTAAGGCATATATCAGGAAGAAATTGTTACCGATACTGTTTATAAAAACCTTGTGCCGGAATGGCTGGGTTCAAAGCCTTACTTTACCAGAATGGCTGGGTTCAAAGCCTTTTAAATGTTAAAATATTGAAAGAGTTAGTGAAGCAATAAATATGAAGTGGAAATTGAACACTCCAGTGAAAATTGTGTGTATTAAATTATTGCAGTACTGTCAAAAGTGCTATCATGCTCATCTCCTAACCCTGAAAACCAATATTTTGACCAACTACTGTTCTGGTTAATTCTTGACATCCAGCACACATGCTCATATGAAAGTAGCTAAATGCATATGCTATATTTTTAAAATGGAAATGTTAGAATTTTGAAAGATAGGAAGTTATGAAATGAATGTGTATAATAGAGGGTCAAGTTCCATAAAAGTGCTGCTTTGGAGAGAATCCTGCAATACAATGAAGCAATCTCCCTAGTCAAGGTAGCAACAAAACTACGTACACCATATTGTGGTGGTTTAATGTAATGAGGCAATAACCATAGGGAACCATAAAAGTGGACAATGATGGATAATATTCCTGCCGCTAATGACAAGGTGGAAAATGTTTTTAAAAATCTAATTGCAACTAATAGTGCTACAAGATTATGAAATATAATTATTTCCATGGCATACAGAGTACATTAAAGTATATCTAGAATACAGGGTTCGTCCGGAAAAAAGGTGTACTGAGCTCAGGAAAAAAAATTTATTACACTTTTACATATCTTAAGCTAATATTCCTCAAAATAGGACCCTTGTGAGTCGATACACTTGTTCCAGCGGCGTTCCCATTCTTGGAACGCTCCCGCGAAGGCATCATCGGGAACCTCTCGAAGACACGTCGTCACGGCCTCTTTGACGGCATCCAAAGTCCCGTATCGCGTTCCTTTCAAACTCCTCTTTATCTTCGGGAACAGAAAGACGTCCGGTGGTGCCAAGTCCGGGCTGTAGGGCGGGTGCGGCAGCGTTGCCACGCCGTGCTTGGCCAAGAAGTCCGACACGACAGGCGCGGTGTGAGACGGCACATTGTCGTGATGCAGCCGCCAGATGTTTTTGATCGCTGGCCGGACGCGGGCGACTCGTTTTCGAAGCCTGTCGCTGCTCTGCTATCATCCGAACACTAAGACGACGATCAGAGTTCAGTACATCACGAACTTTTCGCACATTTTCGTCGGTGAGTGTCGTGGATGGGCGTCCAGGCCGTGGTTCGTCGTCGACCTCTTCTCTGCCCTCCACGAACATCTTGTGCCACTGAAAGATCATGTTTCTGGACATGGCTGACTCCCCGTAAGCCTGGTTAATCATACTGACAGTTTCGGTAGACGATTTCCCAAGCTTTACCGCAAATTTGATGGAATAACGCTGCTCCAAAAACTTCGGCATCGCGTTCCGTGACGTGGGTCGAGCGTGGAGGTTCGCGTTAACAGAGCTCCTCACTACAGCACAGCTCAGAGCCGACTGCCTTTTTCAGCGTCGCTTGCCAACATACCCCCCTCCAATCGCAGCCCGTCAGAGCGGTGCTGGGCGCGCCTGGAGCGGCGGGAAAAAATCAGTACACTTATTTTCCGGACGAACCCTGTATTACAAGCCTGTATATCTAACATTTCTCTTTTAAAAATTTAGAGAAAATCATTGTGACCAATGTCATTTTATTTAGAATATTCAGGTGTTGTATCATAAAATTTAAAATAGATTTGAAAAAATCATATCAAACTGGATTTATTCATCACATTAGCATTAAATCTGTGGCAATCCGCTAGTATGTAAGTTAATTATTTCTAAGAAAGAAAGCTGTGCTTACAGAGCAGCAATAAGTATACCTAAACTCCAAGCTTACAGAATTATCAATGAGATTTTATGAATTGTAGTAGTGACTTCTCAGAAATCTTGAATCGAAAGTATTATTTTTATGACGTTGTAATTTTAGTCTCTGGAATCACATGGAGTGGTAGTACTTCTCTTATCTTTAATTAACATTATTCATTCAATTAATTGAAAATGTTATTGGTAATGTCTCTGTATCATCATGTTTCTTTCCAACAGGTAGACAACGATAATGGTGCGAATCATCTGCATGAAGAAGTAAATCCAGATGTTAGCCATGAAAGTCCAGACCAAAACTTCGCCAATGCGGACATTGATGATTTGAGGAAGATGCTGAGAGAAAGAAAAAAGAGGTTATTGGTAAATTACAAAGATGTCATAAAAGTACTAATTGAAAAATTAAGGGTATTTCATTTAAATAAGTTTCTTTATTATGGGAAATTGAATATTATGGTGGTAATTGGTTAAATATTGACCTCCAGGCTAAGTATGCAATTGATAGTTTCATTATGAAATTAATTTTCGGTTAACTCTTAACTTAATTTGTTGGCAAAACTCCAACTGTGTGACTTCGAATAAATTCATTTTGGTGTGTTGTTATGAAAAATCCTTCATGTATGGCAGCACAATGGTAATTATATCATGGAATTCTAGGAATTAAGAATATTAATCACTGCAGGAGGGATAATTTTCTAATTGAATTTCTGCTGTACTATGAAGTTAAGTTATGCACTGATGTCAGCTGTGAGAGATCATTAATTTGGCCTTGCAGTCGACCATAGAAATACAGAATGTATAGGCAGTACAGACTAGCTGAATTACCAGTTGAAATTCAATGTTTGATGTTGTTACAAATAGAATTAATATGTATAATCAGATTATATTCTTGTGGTGAAACTAAATATTTAATTTTGCTTAGTAAAATACTCAGTGATAAAATTTTACAAAAATTTATGAAATGAACTTCTTAATTAATGTCAGTAGCTATAGAAGCTTTGGCATATAGTTTTTTACCTGTTTTCATATCTTTCCTAAATATCTCTCAGTAATGTTCTTCAATTCTTATTTTATCTTTAACAGCTGATCCTTAGTAATATCAGAGTACATCTTTGCCAAACTATTGTTTAGCTCTAAAATTTCTTGCAGCAGAAGTGGGTTCCATAATGGTCTACTTTTCTATAATGATCACGTGGCTTGAAACCAACTAGGGTTTTTTTCAGTTTCAGTGTTTGAATTGAGTCAATAATGACAAATGGAAGTAGTGCTGTGTGCAATAACTTCATGTCTATTTAGAAGATCTAATAGTGTGGTCCAAGGTTAGATATTTCTTCTGTATCCACATGGCATGATACCCTATTTTTCTTCCTCCTGTGCTCTTAACTCATCCTCATGGTAAATCATATGAGCTCTTTCTCATTATTTACTTGAGTATTCTCATTTGATGGCTGGGACCCCTTTCTTTTTCTTGCAGTTACAATGCATAGGAAAGAAAAACACTTTGCTATTCCAAAAAATATACCTTTACTGTGATCAGTTTCAATACAGCATGTCATCATCTAACAATTTAGCAAAGTTTTCTCATGGATATATAGCACTGGATCACTGGCGAGGAAAGGAGGGGGAGGTTTATTTTGGAAAGTGCGGACAGGTAATAAAAGGTTGTCACTGCAAGGGGTAAACAAAGGTCGTTATAGTGCAATTGTGCTCTTTTTGGTCACCCCTACTTAATTTGATCTCTTTTGAAATCCAACCCATATGCACTACTCTGACCAGCATTTACCCCTTTCAGTGACAACCAATTATATACCTTCAATTCCCAAAACAAACCTCTCCTCTCCTCGCCAACGATCCCCGCCCTACCCCCAGGCATCCAGTGCTATATAAGTATTCAGGTACATGTACAACCTTGTAAAAACATTGTAAAAATTGCCAGATGATGTTAAGCTGTATTGATACCGGTCACAGTAAAGTATATTTTGTGGAATTGCTGTGTTTTTCTTTATTTCATGTCATGAAGGAGTTGTATCAAGTTAAAGTATCCACCATTGCATAAATCATGGCAGTTACTGTTGGGCTACTTGCTCTCTTTTAACATTGGTCTACTCTAGTCATTTTATAAGTTTCACTAATCTTGTATTGATTTAGTAGTGAAAAGATGTTGAAATCTCTCTTTTGTCATAAAATGGAGTTCCTTCTGTAAGATTCCTTACTGTAATGCTCTTTACCCAATAAGGCTTCCTGCCAAGTATAAGGTCCCTGATAATGGGGATTGAGGCTCAATATTGATGAATCAGTCTGGATTTAAATGCATGTATAGGTTGAGGTTTGTCTGAACTTCAGTTTGGAATATGAATGTCTTTAAACAATTTTAAGTGTAGGTCTAAGAGTAATTGCTTATCATTGGTGACTGTATTTTTGTGCTGTGCTCGGAAATAAGATTATTTTACTTTGAATTAAAATTACCATCAATTTGTGGAAAATGTTTGCATTAATAATCTGAAATACACAGTTTCATAAAAATGCATAAATCTATTAGTTTTAATTCATTTAATTCAATATTAATTATTAGGATGTGATGATTGCCTTTGCCAATTTGAAAGATGACTGACTCATCCTGTGATATTTTTCTTGGATACATATAAATTCTTTCCTCTATCTTCGTTATAAATAGAACTCCCCTGCCTCTCTCTTCCATCTTCATGACACTATTTATTCTTCTTCTTATTGTACCTCAAATTTTCTCCTTTCTTTTATTTTGAAGTGGGCAATGATCAACCCCATAGTAAGAACTTGAGGGGTTGAAATATAGCTTAGCCAACTGTAGTGTTTGCACTTCAAATATAAATGTATTCTTTTGGTCTTTCCATTTTACAAATAAAATTTGCTGAAGCAGTGAGTCTAAGTGCCTGGTGTTATCTAAATGTATCAAGGAGTGCTGTAGACTTAGAAGCATGCTAATCTGTATTTCAATTGTATTATGCATTCTGTCCCTACTTTCAAAAAGCTTCAGGATACAGGAAAGGCTTTCCAGATAATAAGATACTTATTTGGAGCCCCATATTTTAGGAATTATCAAAACATTAATTGTGATATGCAATTATTCAAACCTTGTTCCTCTTTACTTTCAGCAGATCCCCAAGTTTCGGCTTAAAGAAAGTGGGGAAATGGCATCATTATATATGACTGAAGATCACAGGATTCCACTTTTCATGGTAGATGTGCAGCACCTAATCATGTGGTCCTTGCTGGGCCACCATGCACCTTTTGCACCATCTAGGTATTTATAAATTGAAATGAAACTTCAACGTATGTTTTATACTTCATTATGTTATTAACGTAATCACTCATACATCTGCTAGTATTCACATAGATTTTTTGCAACTCTCCCCTCTTGCCGACTCCTAGATAAGATGGACAGAGTGGTGGAGGGAGGAAGCAAAAGCAAATTTCTTGTCTTGGCTATGCCATGAGTTTAAGAATATGCCAATATTGTTATAACTGTGGGATGCTAATTCGTAATAAATATTGATTTTTCATTAGAATTCTCAATTTGTGCCCAAAATAACATCAGGAACATAAAGTTTGGGAACATATCTTTTTTAAGTGTGGGGCTTCTGCTAGAATAACCATATTAGATGAATAAAACATTGCATATTGGCATTGTTGTTTTAATTTAGGACATCTCTGGTCTTTATTATCCCTGAGCTGCATAATTATACAAAGTTATAGAGCGATGGAGTAAAAAATTGGCATTCTCATCTGGCTTACTGCCTGTTCTTTTTCCATTTGGAAATATGTATATCCACCATATCTTGACTGAGATTCAAATGAAATTTTGCCCTAAAAGGCATTGAGTTTTTGGTAATTCAGTGTTATCCTGAATTGAATATGCACTTGTCCTCAGCATGGAAAAAAGATTGGCATCATTTCAGTCCTTCAACCAGATTAAGTTACCAATATTACTGCTCAATTTACATGTAGTCATCCCCAGATATGGACTACATCCATGACATGGTGGAAGGGTTTTATGTTCTGATGATCCATAAAGCTGTGGGAAGCAATAATAATTTCTCGTGGTAGAGTCATCCATATGCTAGGAGCCAGTGAAATGATTGTTCATGCAGCATATGTTCTTCATTGAGATGCTAAAAAGGCATCTGACCTCAGTAGGGGGGTATCCTGACTGACGGACCACATGGGGTAATGTGTGGTAAAGTAATGGTGTTGTGAAAATTTATGATCACTGTTTTAGTAAACTTTATTACCCTACTACTGGTTTTGACACACAGGCTGATGAGTGTTTGAATGTTATTGTTGAGGTGAAAGTTGAACCTACAAAATTGATTCTTATTTAGATCTACTTGTAGATGCAGTGACAGGGAGGGATAATTAAAACTTGTGAACATCTAGCTAGAAGCGATTGCATAAATTCCTGAGAGGAAATGCTCCAGGGGGTTTGAATGTATTTAAAGGGAGAACATGGTAATTAATATGTAGTAACCCAGGAGCAGATGGTAATTTTAGAGAATATTAGAAGAGTATTGTTAGTTTATTTATGATTGGAGAGAAATGATAATTAACAATTCTGATTTTCATTATACTAGTACACTTAGTATAGTGGAAATGACAATTGTTAATTACCATTTCTCTCCAATATGGAAAGTTTCCGCAAAGTTAAACCTGAAACTGCGCGGTAAAATTTAGGAGTTTATCATAGCCACACAAAGTTACTTACCTTCATAATTATAGGATCTATGGCTTAAGCAGTCCCTCTTTAATGCTCATCACTCTCTGCTTTCCATTTTTGTCTCGGGCACTTCAATTGGAAAATTATGGTAATTTCTAAGGCCAACCCTATTAAATATTAATTGGTAAACTGCTTTAGTTTTTATTTTGTTTAAATGTTGTCACATATTTTCAGATGGTACCAGCTTCTCAAATTCAACAAGTTGTCACATACAGTTGTGTTAGCAGTTGATGGAATATCAGTGAACGACCTTCAATCAGCTGCTGGATTTCTACGTCTTCCATCCCAACCACGTGATGATGAATGTGAAGCTTTGAGTTCTCCTTCAGAAAAATTATTCCCATGGAAACTGGAGTTCGTTGGGCCATTGTCTTATGGGAGTAATTTAGTACAAGAAATAGCTACAGTTCCTTTGTCAAATACACAGTATGACAGAGTAATTAAAAGTGAGTAATTATTGCAAGTTGTGTGGTGTATGTCTCAAATATTGTGACTGTCTGTGGCTTAAGAAGCTATTGTTCCTGAAATATAATTCTTAAATAATGCAGGGATTAAATTCTTGAAGAATGCTATGCACTTGTACATTCATGAATATTACCTAATGATGCTTAAACGTTCTTAATTTTTAACTTAATTGGTGGCTGCTAGAAGAAATTGGATGTGGAGGAATCATGTATGTGTGTGTGTATGTGTGTGTATGTGTGTGTATGTGTGTGTATATATATTTATTTATTAATTCCTTGTTTTATCTTCTGAATGCCAAGACTTCCGAATGAGATGGTATTGTTCATGTACGTTCTTATGTTTCCAGCCTATGGCAGCATTGAGAAGGCCTTGAAAGGGAATGCAATTTACAAAGTCTTTCGAACTATGTTTCCTGTTCAGTTTGCAGAGAAAAATGAGCACTCTAATGATTTGGAAAAGGATGATTGTTTTAAAAAGGGACAAGCTAAGGACAACCTTAAGATGAAGGATGCATTTCCTAGAACTGAGTTGTTACTGAGTGTAGATCAGATGGTTGAAATGGGATATCCACTGCCATTACTTAAGAATCCTGATGGTACAAAGCAGCCATTGGTATGTATATTTCACCACCCAAATGACATGACTTGTTTCATTATTAGAGTGGTCACTCAATTGTGAACTTACTGCAAATGTTGCAAATTGTGAAAAAACTAAGAATAAGCCATGAATATTTTATTCAAACATGTAATTTGACCGTTTTATGGTTCATTCTTTATATACTTTTTGAGGAGCCTCAGAAATATATATTTATTTTATCCTCTGAACCAACTGCGGGGTTGTATCTGGAAGCTTATAAAACATACTGTTTCAAATGTATTTGTATATTTATTAAATTAGCTTATAAAACATACTGTTTAAATGTAATGTATATTTGGCTAATTTTGAGTTTTAATTATGCATATTTTTCTAATCTCTGAACCTATGTCAATGCCGGATGTTGTTGGCATAAGAAGTCAACAATGTAACAGTGCATAGCCTACATTCAATGCTTGACCCTTATATTGTGTCGAGTGTCATTGTAGAATGACTTGGGATGGGATCACTCCAATGAAGAAATCGGTGGCAACATCATTCAAAATTGTTACCCACTAGTTATGTGGGCTGTTCAATAAGTCATTAGGAAAAAATAGAGAAACATATTATTTTGGGTAGATATTTTTTTATTTTCAATGTAATCCCCTTTTAGCTTGGTTCACTTGTCCCAGTATTTTTCCAACTTTTTTAAGCCATCCAAAAAGTAAGATTTTGAATATTTTCAAAATAGACATCTGTGTTGGCAATGACCTCCTGACCCATTTTCCTTTGAGGTATTTTTTCAAGTTTGAAAAAGTCACCAAGGGCCATAGCTGGTGAATACAGTGGATGTTGTACTAATTCACATTTAAATTCTAATATTATTGCCATTAAAACTGTAGGTGTTTCCTTGCTTCGTGAGTGATGAAGAGAGGGGATATCCCAGATCCATTTTCAGTCTGCTACTGCAATTTGTGTCTAGCCCTTGTTCCACTAGCATCTTAGTGTCTCTAGTAATCACAGATTTTTTCAAATCTGTGTTCAAATATATCATTAGTGATTTTTTTTGCAAAGTTTAATAATATTTTGCATAGTTTTAAAAATGACCCCAAAGAAAAATCTGTAAGAAGAAAGCCAGGAGAGAATAGAAATAAAAAATAGCAATAGAAATGAAAGGAAAGTCATTGAAAATTGGGAAGAAGGTGTAAGCGTGCCTGATCTAGTACGCACATCAACAATTGACCTTTTCTTGAAGAACACGGACAACACTAACGAGATAGGTACTTCAAATAAAATGAAAAGAGTGTCTCAGCAACGGTTACGTATTATCAATGATTGATTATCAGATGCATAAATGAAAATCTACACCTTTAAGGGGAATATATTTTGTGAGTAAGGGAAAGTGATTTTCGTTCATCTCATTTCGATAATGTCAGGATCATCAACGGCCAGACAAGTATTTAAGGGGAGTCGTGTGTGTTTCAAGAAATTACTGAGAAAAACCTTCATCCATGGCATTGTGAGGAATAGTGAAGCAGCATGCTCTAGAGTCAAAGGCAGCAGAGAACTTCATCAGTGACTTCAAAAACTTTTAGATTCTGATGGTTACCTGCACCAACATGTTTTTAATTCTGACCAAATGGTTCTCTTTGGGAAGAAGATGCGAAAGTGAACTTAAATTTGTGCACATAACACTAGAGGAACTAGTCATGTTCCTGCACTTATATGAGGGTAATCTCAGAAGGTCCGATCCAACAAAGAAAACACCAAAATTTTGGAAAAAAATGTATTTAGTTTTCGATATTATCTCCTTTCAGCTCTGTACAATTTTCCCGGTGATGTTCAATAAGTTTGATACCCTTTATATAATAAGAGCTGTCTTGCTCCTCAAAATAGCCATTAACTGCCGACATCACTTTTTCACGGATGCAAAATCTTTGACCGCCGGGTCATTTTTTCAAGTTTGTGAACATAAAATACTCCGACAGGGCTAAATCTGGAAAATAGGGTGCATAAGGTAGCAATCCAAACTTTAATTCATGAATTTTGGCCTTTGCAATAACGAATTTGTGAGCTGGTGCATTGTCTTGATGAAACAACACTTTCTTCTTAGCCAAATTCGGCCGCTTTTGCTTTATTTCTTCTCTCAAACATTGCAATAAGTTTGCATAATACTCGTTGTTGATAGTTTTTCCTTTTTCAGGATAGTCAATGAAAATTATCCCATGCGCATCCCAAAAAATCGATGCCATGACTTTGCCTGCAGATGAAACAGTCTTTGCCTTCTTTGGAGACGGTTCTCCCTTTTAGAATCCATTGTTTTGATTGTTCTTTCTCTTGGGTGTGAAGTAATGGACCCATGTTTTATCCATAGTTATGAAATGGTGCAACAACATTGAAACATCTTCACAACACTGGTTTTGCTGGAGTGTGAGCAAACGTGGCACCCATCTTGCACACACAGTCTTCTAATGTCCAAATTTTCAGATAATATGTGATGTACCACACTTTTTGAAATGCCTACTACATCTGCTGACTCGCGCACTTTCAGTCGACGATTATCCAGTATCACTTAGGGGATTTTCTTCACCGTTTCTGGAGTCGTCACCTCATTTGGTCAACCAATGTGCTGCTCGTCTTGACAGCTCACATGGCTTTGTTTAAACTCTGCTACCCAATATTTTACTGTTGTAAATGAAGGAGCAGACTCACCCAGAATAGAATCCAGTTCAGCTTTTACATTGGTTGGGCTGAGGCCTTTCAAATAAAAGTATTGTATCTCATGATGATGACCAATTTTCTCCATTTTCACAAATGCACTGAAAACGTTAACTATTGATGGCTGCCAAACAAATACTAAACAACATAGCGCCTTCAAACTTGAAACATATGCTTTATAGATTGCGTAATTTCTAATACAGTGATATTTTTGGAATAACTACTGCCGTCTCTAGGTCAGGCCGGGTACTTCTGGGCCTTCCCAAGTAAGGCAGTGGCAATGCGGGCCATAAATTTATTCTTATTAAATTTAAATTCTTATTAAAATCATTAAATCATTCTGAGTCGCATTTTTACCAGCTTTTTTGAAGCATATTCGAAAACAAATGTTTCTTGGCAGCTTGCTTGTAGAAAAGAATTAGCTATGTATCATAAATAATCAACCATTTATTTAGATTCTTTTTTGCATTTATAAATCAACAGAAAAAGAGCGTGATCCACGATCCTAACATTGTATAAATAATTATCTTTGAACAAGCGTTGCTCATAATTTATTTTTTTGTCATGGAATGCATTATCATATTTTATATTAATTCATATGCAAATTTGTTTTACTAAATGAGTATTTTGCTTTGCAAGAAGGTAGCGGAAGAGATTGTTAGTATTGTGAGGTTCTACTGTAAAGAAAAGTTTTGCGTCATTTGGCTATGAAAGTGAAATCTTTTGATAGATACGGTAACAACAGTCTAGTGAGAGATGAGGTGTATTGAAAGCAAATCTTTCCAGACATTGAATGTTCTTTCTCTACTTATTTTGACTTGGATGGTGATAATTTTTCAGGGTTGAAGTGTGTAATTTTTTCCCTGTCCTGAACAAGAGTGCAGGTGGTGGGGTGATGCCCCACTTAAAGTGTTGAACATGCTCTGATATTTTAGTTGGTATATCTACATCTTTCAGGCTAAGGTAATTTGTTTGGGAATCAACTTCCCAGACTTATACTCAGGCATTAAGATGCTACTGGGGAAGTGCACAAATTTTGGAATTTGATCAAACACTTGTAGGAAATTATGTTTTTGCAGTTAATTCTGAGATGAAATTAATTATTTCAGGAGAGACATTATCTGTAAATTATCTAATTCTTTTCATTTTATGTAGAATAATTTGAAAATTTAATAAACCTTACCTTTTATCTGTTATTCACCCTTTTACCTGTCTTCCTGTTTAGAAGCACCATATTCACCATCCAATTACATTCATATGTATTAATTTTGAAATTCTGAAATTTTTTTGCAGCATAAATCAATAAATCTAATTTTGTTTATTTAAGGTATTTCATAATGAATTCCATGAAAAAGAAGCAAAGATTGCTGGCAGTATTGGGACATTAATTCATAGTTCTGAATTTAGGAAAAATTCAAATAAAAGCGAAGTTCAAGAGGGATTTGCCAGCTGTGACCTCGCTCATCAAGAAAAGGAAAAAGTATGCACCATTTCAGATTTCTTGATAATATTCATTATGCTGTTAGAAATGACTATTTGCAGGATATAGTTTTGATGGATTTATGAAGTGACTTTGGCAAAATTTGCCTAAATATTGAGGGACTGGGTTTCTGCCGTGGCTAATGTGCTTGTTCCCACCCCAGGGACCCAGATTCAAATCTCAGCGGGGCAGAATTCTTAAAACTTTGTAGTCCGTTCATGCAATAGTATGTTTTTGTCGCCAGTATCAAGTGACTGCTCACATATTATCTTGTGTGTTCATGTAGTCTTCAGGTTTTCACACCCCAGTGGATTATTTTGGAACAATTAGGAGCCATTTCTTTGATCCTTATCTGTCTGGAAGCTTTCCAAGTTGTTTTTGTTAAAGTTTGTTGCTAATGAGAGGTGTTATATTTTTAACCTGTAACATTCATTGTTACCCCTTACGCAATCGTGGCCGCATAGAAAAAAGGGGACTGAGCAAAAATTATATTTTAAATGAAGTTTTTGCTGATAATTTGTCTCATGTCCCAAGTCGTGAAGGAACTGATGGAAGTTCTGACAAAAACAATTACAAAATACAAAGTGACAGTAATGAAGATGTAATAATTATCAAGAAAACTGTTCATGCTCTACCTTTTCACTATTCCAGTGATGCTGAAATTGATGACAGAAATGATAACTAACACGAGTGGGGATGTTTTATTTTGGTTGGAGAGCCACATTATTTCTGCTTAAGAAACATTTGCTGGCACACATATGAAAATTACTCCTTATAATCTGAAAAATGTGGGTGACGTAGTTAGTTTGTTTATTCGGGGTGCCCTTTTTTCAGTGATGGTGGAGGAGTTAAATCGCTTTCATGAGCAAAATGCTCATGAATACAGAGAGTCTCCTAAAAGTTTGAAGTGGTGCAATATAACCATTGGAGAAATGAAAATTTTTTTTAGAATTGGTTATTCTTATGGGGCAGGTGCATAAAGACAGGATAAAGGTTTACTGGATACTGGACCCTCTAATAGAAATACGCGAGGCAAAATAATGGGAAAGACCATAAAGTGGTCAAAGAAGATAGTGCTGTATTTGTTGAACAGTGCCCTATTCAATTCTTATTGGGTGCATTTGCAGCTCAATGGAAAACAAATTGTGTATAAAATATTCTTGCATGAAGTTACAAGACAATGGGTGAGTCACAGAGAGACAGAAGAACCCATCTCAAACACTTAAGAGAAAAATATTCACATTTTTCCTAAAAGGCGTGCACCTAAGATGGACCAACTGGGAAGAGTTTCAACGGAGATAAAAAGCTTAAAGTAGAGAAAATAGTTGGTGCTGGGAGCGAGAAAATTCTTCAGAGACCTTTTGGAGTATGTGCAGCCAATAAAAGGAGAAGTGAAACCCACTATATTTATGGATTTTGTTGTGTTCCATTCCATAGCGGGACATGTTTTGAACAATAACAGACTCTAGTTGATTACTCTTGTGTATAATCTCTCTGTATTATAAATTTCATTAAAAAATATCCAGTAGTTCAGGAATTGGATGTTTTATTGAATGCTTACGCCCCCCTTGCTCAGGTACAAAAAATGGCTGGCCCCAAAGCTGGTAAATTTAAAAGGCACCGGCACAATGTGGATAGCACCAAGTTCTGAAAACCAGAATATCTCAAGGTACATGAAGCCATCACTCTAGGGAATCAATATCTTGTAATACCTCATCATTGACTTGACATGTATAATAAGTCGTTTAAAGCTATCTGAAAGTAGAATTGTGTACCATAACCACTAGAAATACACCTTCACTGCCATTATTTAAAAAGATGCTGTATAAAACACTCCTAAGGTACAAGAAATTGACTAATAATTTAATTAGCAGATGTATTTATCCCTTGTGGTTAGCATAATAGTACTGTACGTTGTAAATATTCCATTATGTTAAATATGATTCATAGTCATAAATTATATTTGAAAATTTAATGTGTGTAATAATTATTTCTTAGTATTAGTATTATTAATATATTATTATTAATATATTATTATTAATACTTAAATACATTTAAATGTTGCATATTATTTGCTAAATTTCCAATTTTATCTTGCTTTATTATATTTTTAATATGAAAATGAAATTAATGACTTTGGAATTTCATACACTTGTATTTAGGCCTGATGATGACGTTCAGCATTGAAACTTGGGTCATGTATTAAATGTGAAGTGTGTGGAATTAGGAAGTCATTAATTTTATTTCAGTGTGTTATGTAAATTCCATCAAGTTCTGGTGGAGATAACAAAAATAATTATTTATATATACTTAATACATTCTTAGCTTTTGTCTCTATTGATATTTTTCTTTTTTCTTAATATTGATATTAAACAACTTGGCTTTTCCGCATAGAAAAGTTTTTGTTTACGACCTAGGTTTCGTTATGGCATAACATCGTAAAAAATTTTCTATGCGGAAAAAAATTTTTCTATGTGGAAAAGCAAAGTCATTTATTTTCAATTTCAATGTGAAGATTTTCCACCAAGTGACACTAGAAACTGTTTTATGTTTTCTTAATATCATAATTACTGTAGTCATTTCTTCCAAATTTTTTTTTATATTTACCCTGTATTATTATTAATAGGGATTTTTTAAATTGAATTTCTTTCATTTCTTTGAATGTGATATTTATTCTATATATTTATTCTGCAATTTATTTTGAATATGATGTACTGTATAATTTTTCTTTGTGGACTCATGATATGTAATATCCTAATATCCACTCCTAATAGCCAAATCCAACTAGTTTTCGCTGATTACCAATACTCCCCAAAGACTTTCACACTCAACCCTATTTCATACCCTAATTTAGCAATAATTTTACATATTGTTGTTATTATTTTAATATATTTTATGTTAAATTTTCCTATGATCACTGTCAAAATTTCTACACCTTTTAATGTAATAATGGTTGACTTATTAATGTTTACTAATGACAAGGGTTTTTTTGGAAGAAGGGACTATCTAGTCTCAATCTTGCCCCAACAAAGATTTATTATTATTATTATGATTACCTGATGCAATTTTACAATTTATTTGGAGTAAATATTTGTGAAAATGTACCCTTTTTTTTATCTATTTCCTATTTCTCTCAGGATGATGCAGAAGAAGAAGCTGATGAAGAGACATATGTTTTTTCAAGACCATTATATAAAGAAGTGGGGCCCAATTCACCAATGTTTGGTGTTGATTGTGAGATGTGCCAAACTGGTGAACGAAGATCAGAGCTTACAAGGATATCAATTGTTAATGAGGATCTAGAAGTTGTTTATGAGAGCTTGGTTAAGCCCCATAGGAAGATAACAAATTACTTAACACGGTGAGTTTTTAATTTGCTTCTAAACATGTTAAAGTTCCATCATTTATGTAGCGTCTGAACCTGAGATTAAATCCATTAGTTACATAGGCCTTGGTGCAAGTCACTTTTCTTTCAGTCTTTTTTTTCCATGGTGATAACTAAAAATCTCCTCTATTGAAAAAAACTTAAAAGTCTTCAAATTCTTCTTTTTCGTGGTTTACTTTTTTCCTGGTCTATTTGGTTTGTATTTTGTTCATAAATTTAGAGATGGAAGTTCTTATTTTTTTGGTGCAACATTTGATATGACTACAAGCAGGAGCGTATTTACCAGTACGCCAACTATGCCATGGCGTAGGGCGGCAGCTCCCAGGGGGCGGCATAAGTCCCAGAATTTTTATTTCATCAGTTTTTTCAATTTTTTTTAATGCGAACTTATTGATTCAAAATCCCACGTGTTTTCTTTCTTCACGAGGCCACCAGGAGCACGAATCCTGTGTTAACATTAGTCATTGTCTAGCGAATGATCTCGCTATTCCTTTTTTTGCTAGTTCCTGTTGTTAGGCGCGAGGACCTTGTGGACACATTGAATTTGATTCGCATTATTTAGAAAATTAATTCCTTAAGGGGGCAGCAGACATTGACTATAGCGTAGGGCGGCAAATGGGGTTAATACGCCCCTTACTACAAGGAGTATTTGATGCCATCATTCACAGTCAAAAATATTTTGAACTTTATGGGCTAAATGCATCTGCAGCCCTCAAAGTTGGTCGTTGTTATGTTAATGTTATCTGATGACTATGGTCTGATTAACCTGCGTCAACTGGTTACCAGGGTGGAATTGCCACGAAATTATCAGAAAAATGGGATTGTTAAATGGAACTATCGCTTGAATGCCAAGCTATGTTTGATTCATAAATTAAAGAAGTTGAATAATTCCCAATTAAGTCAGTCTGAACTTTTGGAGATGGTAAGGTCAGACTCTGGCTATAGAAATTGGTAGAAGAGTTGGAGGGAGGAGCTCTTCTGGACAATTCAGAATTGAGTTTAAGTAGATGTTATTTTTAAGATCTAATTTTCCTCAGTTTTGTTGTACTTTCCCTAAACTCCCCAAGTTTAATCTGAGATATCAGGCTTCTCAATAATCTGCTGCTTCTGTCCTTGCTGTAAAATGTGTAGAGATATTGTACAAATTTAATAAAAAAAGGAATATTGTTCAATCCAATGATATGCATTAACAAAATGAAGCATTTTTGACCCCTGTATATAGATGCCTGCCTCATATTGCTCAATTATAAGCTACTCAATTATGAATAAGCCTGTGATGACTCGTCCTTCTGCTTTTTCCTGAACCCATAAGTAATTCCACGGTGATGTCATCAATACCTGTCATTATGCCTTTTCTATCTTGCAGTCAAGTATGCCTGACCTAAGCTATCGGCATCAACTTTGCACTCTATTTGTTAACTTGCTAGCCTAATATCTTTGGCACAAGAAGCTCCTGTGTATGTTCTTTCTCTCTTCCCCGTATCTTTTCTGGCCTGATGACTTTATATGGCCTGTATTAATTTCTATGCTAAAAAAGGGAAAAGTAGCTGTATGTCAGGACTATTAGACTAAGCTGATTTCGCAGTTAGTGCAATTAAGATGAGTAGGATGGAGAAGAGGGCAAATGATTATTTCAGGGATGATGTTTGAGTTTATTAAAAGGGAAGGTACATAATGCTATAGCACATGCAATGAAGTCCCCGATAGAAAGAAAAGGAGAATGCAACCAGGATGTTCGATTGCTTTATGGATTTGGATGGAGGCATTGGATAGAGTAACTTGGGTAGAATTAATGAATGTATTGCTCCAGATAAAAAAAGACCTAAAGGATAGGTGACATCCAGAACCTGTACATGTCACAGACTGCATAGTTCCTGGGCATTTCTTAATAGAGGGTAAGATCCAGCTGTCTACTGCCACCTCTGCCTTGCAATTTATGGAAGAAATGGTGAAAGGGGCTTAGGAAGACCTGGAGATGGATATATCATTGTCTTTATTTTGGGGTGAGGTTGAGACTATGGAGTCTCTTCTGCCTCATAACCCCTAAATTATTTTACAGTTTTAGTAAAGCTTAGGAGAGTTTTTCATGATGTTGTATCTTGTATATCACCCATTTCTACTCTATGCGCATACCAAATGTGGTCAGCCTCTTGCTTTCAACTTTTGGTAAAAATTTCCTGAAACTGTCTTTAAATTTTATAGATATTTAATTCAAACCTAAGAGAAAATAGATGCACCGTGGTCTTCTTTTTTGAATTGTATGTCATGTAAACCGATACTGAACTCAAAACCTTCTTCCAAATTTTCGAGATACTTCACATTGTTTAATACTCCAAATTGTATTTTTCACTAAAATTCTTGGTGCTATTGTTAAATGTTACTGAAGTTATTTTTTCTGCTGGGAGATCCCATATTCTTTAAATATCTAAGAGTGCATGTAATAAAATAAAATGAAAATTCCTATAGCCGTAATAAGTGATTTATAAAACCTTATACGTAAAACTTATTACAGCTATAGGAGTTTTCATTTTATTTTCTTAATTTAAGAGGCTGTAGAGCTCAATTTCTTTTATTTTAAGTACATGTATGTGGAGATTCATGAAATTGCATGGAAGCAACTATATCAAGTGTATCACCTGCAAAATTTCCAGTATTTAGATGAGCAACTGAATTATACCTCATGTAGCAATAGTTATTCATAATTTTAAATGTGCAGCTGGAATATTGATTGAAATACTATAATTATTTTCTACCATATCTGTAAAAACTTGTAAGCTAAATGCATATTTCAGCTAAGTACTGCAGTGCTACTTCTTGTGACCCCTTAACCAGCCACCTGCAGTACACGGCTGAACTCAGCCTGATTAAATGCTGTCCAAAAGAGTAGGATCCAGATTACTAAGGGTTTACTCTACTACCCATCTAAGTGCTCAGTAGCTTTTAACTTTAGTCTATCACCGCAGTCATATTTTTTGTCAGAGCCTCCTATGCCATAGATAGTGAGAATGATGGTTCAAAATATATTTGAAAGGTTTTCGGGAATCACCGAGAAGATGCTGAAAAATGTGAAGACAAGACTTAAGGATGTACAGGAACATATAAGGAATTTGCTGCCTGCAGATGCCATTCTTGTTGGTCAATCTCTCAATTTTGACCTTCATGCAATGAAGGTATGCATTTTTTTTCATAGTTAATTTTTTTAATATTACTCTATTTATGTATGTATAAATGAACAAGCCATTAAATTTTCATTAATAAAACATTGCATTTGAATACTAAAATGTATATCTACAAGGGTAATTTGAAAAGTTCTCTGAATGGAATAAAATAAATGACTTACCTCATTGAAACTTTTTTATTTTTCAATGTAGTCACCCTGTACACTAATGCACTTGGTCCAACAATGTTCCAATATCTTGGTCCCATCTGGAAAATTAGTTTCCTTCAGGCCTGCAAAATATCTATCTACTTTGGCTGTTAGTTCTTTGTTTGAAGAGAATCTCCATCCACTGAAGAAAATTTTGAGCTTGGGGAAGAGATGGAAATCTGATTGAGCCAAATCAGGCGAATAATATGGGTGTAGCAATATTTCATATCTTAGTTGCCATGGTAATGACACCTGCATGTGGGTGTGCATTGTCTTGATGAAAGATAGTTTTCTTCCTCGGCAAACAAGACTTTTTTTCTGGTATCTTTTGCTGTAGTTGGTCCAGGAGGTAAGCGTATTATTTGTCCAGCAATTTGTGCCAGTGAGAAGATAATCTATCAGCAGAATCCCTTTTGTATCCCATAAAATTGAAGCCATCACCTTTCCGACCGACCGTATTGCTTTTGCTTTCTTTGCTGTGGTGAATCAAAATGTTTCCACTGATTTTTTGTCTCTGGAGTATAGTAATGGATCCAAGTTCATCTGTGGTCACAAACCAATGCAAAAATTCTTGTTGGTTGCTCTTAAAATAGGTGAAACATTGTTTGGAAATTTCCATTCTGATGCATTTGTAATCCTGCGTCAAAAGTCTTGGCACCCATCTAGCAGATAATTTTCTCATATCCTATTCCACTGTTAAAATGTGATATGCCCGGTCAGATGACATCCTTACAGCTTCAGCAATTTCTAGCCTTTTCAGTCTACAATCCTTCACAGCCATTTTATGCACTTTTAAATAATTTCTGGCATAGAGGCACATTTTGGCTGACCACTATATGGTTCATCATCTAAGCTGTTCTGACCAAACTTAAAATTATTTGTCCCCTTGGCAACAATTGAATATGGAAGAGCAAAATCTACCAGAGTGTTCTGAAAGTTTGTATGAATTTCCTTTGCTTTCATACCTTTCTTTACAAAGTATTTAATCACTTCTAAAATCTCAATTTTTTCCATCTTCACAAATCCCTTCTCCAGAACATTAACAGAGAGGCAGATCTCATCCCAGAGCAATGACATGTTACATGCTTACTCGTAAAGGAGTACCTATTACTACTTGCGAAATCTGTTGTGCTGACATCTGATGGTGATTGTGAGAACTTTTCAAACTACCCTCATGTATTCCCTCTTAGAAACTGCAGGAGATGCCGCTAGAGTAACTTCTAATGGCGTCTTTCGCTAATGTACATTTCAATGCAACAATTTCAGAGTGTAAAAATCATTTGCCTTGACCAGGATTCGAGCCCGGATCCCTCAATATCCAGTCGAGTGCTTTAGCCAGTTAAGACAATGTATGCTTGGCAATATTTTGTACCATTGTTTCAAAAAAATTAAATTTTACGGAATTGCCACTAGGGAGGTGATTTTTTTGATTTAGAATAAATGTAATAATGTTCTTATTTTATGTATTTATTGAATTTTGGCAATACATTGTGTGGTTTTGTCATTCAGTTAATAAATTGTAATAAAATGGAATATTGAATATCAAATTTCTTTCTATCCTAGATGATGCATCCCTATGTGATTGACACCTCAATAGTGTACAACCTGAGTGGTGACAGATGTAGAAGGACAAAGCTTGCCACACTCTCCCGTCTATTTCTTTCTGAAAATATTCAGTGTGCTGGGGCAAAAGGTCATGATTCTGTAGAGGATGCCTCGGCTGCTATGAAATTGGTTTTGCTAAAGCTGTCTAAAAGTGAGTATGAAAGAAAGTAAAAATTGGTAGTCATGTGGCCTTGGTAAGTTAAATATAGCTTTTTAGCTTTCACTCGCTGAATAACTAGTTGTCTAATAACTAATAATTAATAGCTGGCCAAAGTCTAAAATTTTCTATAGTCACTATGCCAAGCAATTTCACAATAGCAGGACCATCACAGTGGAAATATTAGCTATTTCTGCTCAAGTGGAGACAGGCTATTTTCAATTGAGACATTGAAGATATTCTTACAATTTGAGTAGTCAACAGAGAAGACTTTAGTTAAATCAATGACACTCCTTGTTTGATTAACTTAAATTAATATTTAAGCACAATATAATGTTGTTTTTTTTAGAAAATATATGTTTTATCAACATGCTCTCTCTATTTTTCAATGTTTGATTCCAACTTTAGCTGTGGTAATTAACATCTAGCTCTTGAGGCGGTTTTTTGTATGGAAACAATCATATAATTGCAACGAGTTATTTTTTTAAATACTCAAGGAATTTGATTTATGATGTTAAAGTTTGTTGAAGTTTATTTAGGGAAAATCATTCCATTTTAAATGTTCAACATGTTTGGATCCCATATTTCAGTGGTCATAATTTTTATTTTTATTTAGATAGTATTTGTTCTTTACTCATGTATGTAACACTTAATTATGTGTTAAATAACTGACGAGAATTCATTCAATTGGAATGCTGATATATTAAGTGTAGCATGTAGCAAATCACGCCCAAAGTATGGTTCCCTTGATTATCTTGAAAAGAAGTAGTTAATAGTATGGATACTCATTTCTTTCACGGTGGTCATTTTATATTATGAGAGATTCAACACTTGCATGAAAATGGAAATTGTATAATTCATTCTTATTAAATCACTGTGTACAAATTTTCTGCTCTTTTGTTTCTCAATGGGACAATAATTTCATTCAGTTTGCAATACCATCAAAACTCATAAATGGATTTGGATTATACAAGGTCTTTCCCAAAAATAGTAAGACTGGTCAATTAAAAACATTTATTGCCAGAATGGATACATTCATTCAAAAGTATTCGAATTAGTATCCTTCTGCATCCACTAACCACTGCCAGTGGGTTTTCTATGCCTCGTATGCCTTCTGGAAGGTGGGGCTTGCTAAGCTCCTTGTCACGGCCTGTTGCAACGCTTCCATGGAGCTGTGGTGACATCCTTTCTGCACAGATTTGAGGCGGGGGATTACTTTGAGAAAGATTTTGGGTGGGGCGTTTTCTAAAAAATTTGAATCCTCCGTCACATGACCGAGAAGGTTTTGGTAGATGCACGTGTGTTTCCTTTTGTTCGTTTGAGGGCACTTGTGGTGCCAGTTTCGCACACACCTTTCTCATGCTCCTATTTTCGGTCACAAGTCGATGCATGTAACTTTAAGAAATACCTACAGGGTCGCACCCAAAAGTGGTAGGACTGTTTTTTTTACAAGAGTTTTATTGACGATATACTTACATCAACTTAATAATCTTCAAAGTATGCTCCTTGAGCTGCTACACTGCTTAGTATAACGTTGCTCCCATTCCCCGTACGCCCGCTGGAAATTTTCTTTGGGGATGCCGTTGATGACCCTCGTCGAAGCCTCTTGAACGGCCTTTATCGAGTCAAAACTTCGTCCCTTGAGCTGTCTTTTCATCAGGGGGAAGAAGAAGAAGTCCGGTGGTGCCAGATCGGTAGAATAGGGTGGGTGCGGCAACGTGGCAACGCCGTATTTGGCCAGGAGCTGTCTGACGACGAGCGTGCCATGGCAGAATTTTCGGCACCATCTTGGCGCACACCTTGCGCATGGCCAAGTCCTGTGAAATAATGCGTTGGACGTTGGATGCAGACAGACCCAACTGGTCTGCAATTTCTTCACTGGTTAAGCGTCGGTCTGTGTTCAGCAGTGTCCTCACTCTGTCCACATTCGTGTCGGTTCTTGCCGTCGACGGCCGTCCGGAGTGATGGTCGTCTTCAACGAGCTCCCTACCCTCTTTAAACAACTTGTGCCACTCAAATACTGTGGAACGGCTGAAGGCAGTGTCCCCATAAGCCTGCTTGATCATATCGAGGGTCTCAGTGGCCGTCTTCCCGAGTTTCGCACAAAGCTTCACGGAATAACGTTGCTCTAAATTCAGATTCATTTTGTTTTTCGACGCGGACAAAAAACTTGCTTCACTAAAAACGGTGTCCTCACTCAACGACAGCCCGCAGGCGACTGAGGTTGGTGTCAGTCTGTTGCTAAGAGCCCCCTCCACCTTACCCTGCCAGGCAGACCCCCCTCCACCGCTCCGTTCGCGCCAGAGAAAATCAGTCCTACCACTTTTGGGTGCGTCCCTGTAGTTCATCAGAAATCATGCAAAACAATCTGTGATCCCTGTCTAACAAAGCCTCTACTCTTGCAAGATTTCCATCACTTTCATCAGAGGTCGACGGACATCCTGAATGTTCAGCAACTTCAAATTTACTGTACCCTCCCGAAACAATTGTGCTGCACAAAAACACCCGATCTACCAATGGTGTTATACCCATGTCACACCATATTACACCACCAAGCTGCCTTGAGCACATCATGAATCTCTTTCCCAGTTTTTCATGAAATTTAATGGCGTAGCAACGTTCCAATAACCATTTCATGACGGAGCGTAATAAGATCGCGTTATAAAGGTTTTCCATGATGAACAATCAGCATCCTGCAAAGCCTGGGAGCCAACTGCCACCAGCCTTTCACAAGACTCCCCTCCCTCGAACCCAGCCAGAGAAACTGCTGCCCATCCACGTCTGTCAATTTAGAAAAAAAATAAGTCTTTCTAAGTTTGGGACCTACCTTGTAATTCTAAACACCCACAGGATTTCCCAGTTTTGATTATTTTTTGAGATCAGCAGTGTAAGTGAATATGTAATTTAGGTGATAGTTCAACATATTAGTGATGTATTAAAATTGAGTTTTACCAAGTTGTGAAGGATGACTATAATTGTAACTTCGAACAGAGAGGAACTTTCAAGATCTAGGTTATGATCCAAAGGTGATATTTAAATAGATACCATCTTGTGTATGAATTTGAGGTAGGTCTGTTCTACTATGCCCTTCCCGAGGCAGTAATATTTGAATAATATGCTCTGAATGTTGATGGGTCATAAGAATATCTGCAATGCTTAAAAAAACATTTTCTCTCTCATCCACCTTCATGTGTATTTTTCCAGCTAAAAAGGAGACAGTCAACCAGATGAACTTTATGTCTTATTTTGAAAATGAAAAAGCTTTAGTCTGGATGTCAGTATTTGAAATAATATCAAGAACCAGACAAAGTTTGAGTAATTGAACTGTTACAACTTAGCATTTCTACTTAGTTTACATGCATCTTGTAATTCTACAATTTGTTTGATTGTTAATAAAAAAATTGATTTTATCATTACGGTCATGATAGCAAAGGTTATGAGCCAGCACTTTTGTGCCAACCATGTTAACTAAAACAGTTCATTTTTTCAATTAATTCATTACTATCAAAAAAACCAGTCCATTAATTTCAATGAAAAACCACATATTATATATTACCTTTAGAAACTTATTTCATTATAGAAATACACCCATAGCATGACATTTGCCGTACTGTAAGATGTCTTTAAAGCTTTTTTTTGATGGAGAAAATAATTCACTATTTTAAAGTATTGTAATGAGCTTTTTTAATTCTCAAGCAGCTCTTTAAGTTTTGTGAAAAACCTTCAGCCAATGAATATGCTATTATTGCCTTAAAAATAGTGCAACCACCGGATTGTTTGTAAAAAATCAATACTGTATGAAAATGCATGCTAGTGGCAGGTAGTTGGTTTCCCAGTTGATTTGTATAGCCTAGCGTGTAAAATATGAATGTCTATTACAATACCATCCATTTAGTCTTAGAATTTAGCTAAATAGTATTTTTAACATGATCTTCAGCAATAACAAGCTTTTAACATGAGGAGTAATTTTTATAGGGATGGTAAATAATCAGTGTGGCAATAATCCATTGTATGTTTAATTTTTCCTTGTATATTCAATTTGAAAATGTCTGATACATCGGCGAACTCATTCAAGAAGTCTGTTCTACCATTCTCTGTGTGCTTGCTCAATTCTTATACTTTTAGGTACTAGTTCTCTCAATGTAAGTTTTAATTCATTCTCTGCTTGCTTCATTAGATAATAGGTAGTAATTGTGTATGTGCTTGTTTTAGGTATGCACTTCGGAGATGCTGTAGTAAGTGATCTAGTGGCAAGGCAGGCTAGTAAAAAATCTAAGCAGAGCTCTCGTCAGAAGAGATTGGCACAAGACCTGGAGATGGGGGCCAATGGAGTTGCGGCTTATGCTACATCTGTATTTACCCATGTAAATAGGGGGAAACATGCAGGTAAGTAGGCAGTGCAGTGTTCATTGTCTTTTCCATTAACTGCACACCTCATTGTGACTTGGGCTTATTTTGAGTTTCATGTTCTTTCACATTATGGTATTTGCCTTTTTATTGAAACTGTGAAAACTGATTTTATCCTGGTTAGTCAGTAAACTGTATGTATCTCATGATGGTGGAGTGCAAACACTGAATGGTATACTTAGAGACACCGCAGTGAAGGAGCTCCAACACAAAACTTGCAAACTGCTGTACAAACTATCCCAGTGACCATAAAAACTAATTAGCAGCTAAAAGAATACGATGCATTCAGGGGAAGTGGGTATACTACCTTGATCAAAAAGTTCCCGGAATAACCACCGTGTGGCGCTCCCATCGTTCCGATTTGAGTTCTGTTTTTTTGTTAAATTGGTACATCTGTTGTTGATATTCCCTTTAAATCTTAGTGTCATAACTTGACATTTGCAAAAGTTACGTAGCCAAGAGTACATCTATCTCTGTGTGTGTTGGCGATTTTTTACAATTTCAGAAATGGATTTAAATTTGCAACAACGAACTTGTATTAAATTTTGCGTAAAAAACGGATTTAGTGGCGCACGGACGTTGGAAATGTTGGAAAAGTGTTTCGGCAACGATTCTCTAAAAAAAGCGGTCGTTTACCAGTGGCACGAGCGGTTCAGAAGTGGTCGTGAGTCAATCGAAGATGATGAACGCAGTGGCAGACCATCGACATCGAAAGTCGGTGAAAAAATTGATAAAGTAAAAGAAATGTTGGTCAATAACCGCAAATTAACCATCAGAGAAATAGCGGAGGACTTGAACATTGCCTATGGATCCGCCCAAGACATTGTGGTTAATGATTTGGGTTTCCGTCGTGTAGCAGCAAAGTTGGTGCCAAAAGACCTCAATTTCATGCAAAAAAGAGACCGTGTTGACGTCGCAAAAGACATGATTTGCGAGGCTGAATCCGATCCCACATTCATCAAAAGGATCATTACTGGAGACGAGACGTGGGTTTATGAGTACGACACGCAATCCAGACATCAGGCAAGTGAATGGCGTTCACCAAATGAGCCGAGACCAAAAAAACCACGTCGTTTTCAGTCAAAAAAGAAGGCAATGCTGACGGTTTTCATGGATTACAACGGTGTAGTGCATCATGAATTTTTGCCAGAAGGCCAGACAGTAAACAAAGAGTATTATTTGGGCGTTATGAGACGTTTGCGTGAAGCAATTCGCCGAAAGAGACCAGAAATGTGGGCAGAAAACTCGTGGATTTTGCACCATGATAACGCACCGTCGCACAGTGCTATCATTATTCGTAATTTTTTGACGA
Organism: Hetaerina americana; assembly: GCF_022747635.1. NCBI lineage: Eukaryota > Metazoa > Arthropoda > Insecta > Odonata > Calopterygidae > Hetaerina > Hetaerina americana. The sequence goes on from NW_027286069.1 coordinate 27,158,546, forward strand.
AAAATGCAACAAATACCATCCAACAGCCACCGAATTCACCTGATTTGGCTCCCTGTGACTTCTTTCTGTTCAATCGAGTTAAAAAACCATTACGGGGAACGCGTTTTAGCAGCCGAGAGGAAGTAATGGAAAAATCGCAGGAAGCACTGATGGACATACCGAAAACCGACCGTAACTTTTGCAAATGTCAAGTTATGACACTAAGATTTAAAGGGAATATCAACAACAGATGTACCAATTTAACAAAAAAAACAGAACTCAAATCGGAACGATGGGAGCGCCACACGGTGGTTATTCCGGGAACTTTTTGATCAAGGTAGTATGACATTAGCATATACCCACCTGGGGGATGGCTAACAGTAGGAGTGTGCAAAGTTCTAATTCATTATTATCAATTTAAAATTTAATCAATCTCAATACTAATGAATTGAATCATGCTGAATTCCCATTGCACAAAAAATATTTAATTTTGTTAGTTTTTGCTTATGTATGAATGTATTTACTTTAAAATGTAATTAGGGGGCATAAGCACCTCTTCTTCATCTTCCCACCAATTTCTTTTTTCATAAATTCTGTCGTGCCTAAAATCTGTATTTTATAGTTCGTCTATGTATTTTTTAATTTGGTCAGAATCCTCTGGTTTTAGTAACACATGTTTAGTAGTACATGGGAATGTGTATGGATGGACCTTTCTCACCCAATGTCATTGCTTTCACTCTTCAGTAGTGCAAGCTTATTACACCTTCGTGTGAACTATGTCCTCACACTCTTTCCACCACATTTCTTTTGCATTATAAGCTTCTTGATTTAGTTTATTTAACTCTTTGTACTTTAATTATTCCTAAGGATCTGTTGACATGTTACTCTATTTCCTTCTCTTGTCCTCCTAATTATCCCTTTTATATTACTAATCTCTCCATTCGCATAATAATAATTTTTCTTCATCATGTCTCCCCATATACTAGCCCTGTCATTTTGTTTGCTGCTTTCATTATCTATTTCAAGAGATATTGCCACCATTCTTTTTCTTGAGCTCACTCCAAATGCCAAATTTTAATTTGCTATATTTTTAGACTTCCTTTTTATCCTGGCCAAACCTTAAGCAATCATATTGAAATGAAATTATTGACTTTGTGATTCGACACACTTTTAATTAAACACATGACCCAGGTTTTGATGTTGAACATCATCATCAGATGGTCCTTAGAGAAGCAAACCCTTCAGAAAGGAAACATCGAGGTTAAACTAGACATTTCCCTGGAGCTCCTTAAAATCTCACAGAAGTAAAAAAGAAAAGTGTTTTACAGAGTTCAAGGCCTTGAAGTCCATTATACATTCAGTGACAGCTGAAAATTGATCATCAAAAAGCAGATAAAGGCCCAAAGGTGATTGTATTAGAAAGAAATACTTGGCGAAGACTTCATCAGAGACAATAATATTCAAGTACTTCATTCTGACCCAACCCCCAAGTTTCAACAAGAAATTAACAAAGTGATTTAATTCAGTGATACTTTTTTTAAAAGTTGTGAAATTTTCAAACTAGTATAAATGAATCCCTCGGAACCACGGTTTTTCGGGCTACCAAAAGTTAAAAAAAAATGAGATTCTGATCAGACCAGTAGTATCAAATATGTCAGCTCCCAACCACATGCTTGTGGAAAGACTTAATGAACTCTTTAGAGAGGTTTTCAAATTTTCCACGGAATATGGTGTAGTGAATTCCTTGAACCTTGTCAGCAAGCTAATGAAAAAAGGTCATCCCGAAAAAGTGCATGGTTGTTGCTTTCGATGTATGCAACCTTTTCAACAACTTGCCACCCATGGAAGCTGTGAACCTGGCCGAGGACATCCTCCTCCGGAAATATATCCCAGTGCCAGTTATTAATGAACTCTGCTTATTACTAATGACGTTTGTTTCCCATAATTATTTTATTTTTAATGGTACATATTTCCAACAACCCAATGGTTTAGCCATGGGCTCGACCTTGTCCCCACTCCTGGCCGATATTTATATGGACAATTTTGAAAAAGTTTTGTTTTCCTTAGCTCACCCTCCCATTAATAATGTATTTGGTTGGTTTAGATATGTAGACGATATCTTCTGTGTGTGAACAGGTTCCGATTGGCAACTAGATCAGTTTCAGCACATTTAAATTCGGTCAATTCTAATGCACAATTCACGTGTGAAAAAGAGGAAAAATGTTCCCTAAAGTTCCTCGATCTATCCATTAGTAAAGACAAAGACAGGTACTCCATTTTTCGGAAGGAAATGTATGGACCAATTAATTAATTCATCTTCAAAGCATTGCTTCACCCATAGCTTTCGGCATTTCATGCAATGACCCACCAATTAGCCTCTATCCCTCTGTCAAAACTCAGTATAAATAAGGAACTTAATGTAGTTAAAATCTTAGCAGTAAACAGTGGCTATTCAGAAGATCTAATTAATATGCTTTACTGGAAGAAACTTATGAAAATAGCCTTAAGCCACATTTACAACCCCGAATATTTAAAAGATCTCACTGCCAAATGGCAACGAATACTCTATCTGCGGAATATTTCTCTCTCTCTAAAGAAAAAATTAAATATGCTATTTACAGGGGTTCATGCCTTAAGAACCTGATCTCTCACACTGAAGACAAAGTCCCCAAAAAAACGAGAGAAGTGGAGTGTATGATTAAAGTGCTCTGACTGTTATACAAAGTATATTGGGCAAACAGGATGGAAATTTAAAGAAATTATAAAATTATACAAAATAAAAAAAACAAAAATATAACATCCCTCTTTGGAAATCATCTCATCGAGAATGACTACAGAAATGACTTTCTGACTAAAATTCTTCATTTTGAAAATAAAGGTCGAAGGGTTGATGCTTTGGAGCAGTTGGAAATTTTGAAATGCGTCCGTTGCAAGGATGAACTTGCTAACAAAATTTTGTATCTCTCCCACTCCCCACTTCTTCCAAATCAACGATTGACACCGAAAGATGTAATTCTCTTTTCCTCCCAGCTATATTTTAACCTTTTTACCCCTCCAACCTCCCTTCCTCGATTAGGAGGTATAGAAACCAAGTTTGCTTCTATGAGAACCACCTGATGATGACGTTCAACATCGAAACATGGGTCATGATTTTAAAAGAAGTGTGTGGAATTACTAAGTCAAAAATTTCATGCCATTTCTATGTGTTATGCAAATTCCATAAAGTTGTGCCGGAGACAACAAATTTTCTTGAGCAATCAATTTGCTCATCTATCTCCCCATTTTGTCCTCTTGCATGTGGTATTAAAGGTCATGGTAATGAATGAATTCAATGAGCAATAATTAATTGGGTTGCCTTTGACAATTGAGTTGACCCATTAAAGCATTCAGAATGGCGAGTTATTTTTCATTCCTGTCAAGAACATACATGAAAAGTTAATGCTATTAGTTTGCTTTTCTTAGCTAATTTTAATAATGCTAATATTAGTGGAAAAGAATATGCTTTTTTTATATTTTCTATATGATGCAATTAAATCTTTTCTTCTTCATCTATTAACATATGCAGTATTGACAATTCTGTTTCTTGAGTATCTGTTTCCTCCATATGCTTGAGTTGTTTTTCATAGCTGTTTACTGATTATGAATGTTAGTTTTAGTTTTCCATGGGATTTTTGAAGTACATGTTTAATGCTCAGTCATCATCTTCAGGAACAAAATACAAATGTCTCCTTGCAATGTTGTGTATATATAGGGTAAACTGTGGGTGAGAGATTTGGGAAAAAGGAGAGGTGGGAGAGGAGAGTATGGGCAATAAAGGTGGTACGTTCATGGGGATTGTTTGCCAAATGTCAAGTTGTGACTTTATGACTAAGTCACGTTTCTTCTTATGTTTTACCATCTTACATTGTTCTCGCACATCAAGTCTTCTTCCTTGAGACCAAAAATGTTGTTTGTTTGTGGGCACAAACATGGGCTGGTGTAAAGATTCCATCAGATGCCTTGCCATTAAGGATAGTTTTTCCGACTCAACTTCGTGGGTTAATTCTATCGCTGAAATTTCTTTCATTTGACAAATGCATACATCCCACATGTCGCAGATTTTCTGGTGTACATCATTTTTCTATTTGGGTCCAATTTCTTTTCTATTACCAAGCTATTTTCACAGTACTTGTATGGTGGTACTATAAAATTTTACTTAAAATTCCTTTCGGGGGTGAAGATGAGCTTCTTTTTATGAAAAGGAAGAGTGGGGAGTTTTGGAGTTACTCTTGAGATAGTTTGCTTCATTTTATTTGTTTATTGCAAACTATCCATCAGTAATGAGTTATATCAGTTGGATGTTGTAATGAATTTTGTTTGATATCCTTCACTGCACTTTTTCTCATCCTTTGCAATAATTGACCCGACGACGTCCAATCTAAGTCTTGTGGTATGGTGGCTCAATCTGCTGGCGTATATTTCCAACCATCCATTTGCCATTCACTGGCTATAAATGTATACCTCTATACTGGTTATATACCTATATATAACCTATATCTACCACAAAATGGTATACTTCTTCACCTTTTGAAGCCATATTTGATTCTATTTCAAATATATGCCAAGCAAAGGAACTTGATACCGAGTGGACAACTTGTGAATTACTCTACGCGAGATCTTTGACATTTGCTTCAGGAGTTTTGACAGAATTCCTTAAACTAATAAACTTTTATTGTAGTGTTTATGTTGAGATCATTTGGATTAAACCATCTCTCCCTGCAGTCATTCCTTGTTCCTAAACCATAATCACCTACTTCACTACCATCTCTTCCTTTGCCACCAGTGTGTTTCAATCCCCCATCACTATCAAATGTTTTTTTTACAGTTATGCCCACAGTTCTTTTCTATAAATGATCACTCATCCTATTGACTTTTTCCCCGCAATAATTACATGGTGGCATGTATACCCGAATAATGACCAAGTGTTGGTTGGTTCAACCATTCTTCTACTAATAGTATTCCTACTTGCCTGCTCTTATCTTTATTGTACTTCTCTTTACCTTTTTGTCCAATATATTGCCACCTTCACTCTTCTTCTCTCTTTCCCTCCACCTTATATTACCCTACAACAATTGCTTCAGTAATCCCTGATACCTTTCCATCTCACCTTGCACAATCTAAAATAATGATTCCTCTTACAATCTCTCATTCCATATTTTTTAAAGTTTCCTTTCCCTCATTTCAGGAGATGATTTATTTCCCGGAAGTCTTATTTCTTCCACTGCCAGGCCCAACCCTGGCGATTGGTGAAATTGTCGTAGTTTCCAGGACTCAGTCTCTGTTATGTTCATCATCATACCATTCTTGGTGTAGATAATTGAGGTGGTTTCCCATTGCCTTCCTCAATAGCATTTTGGATATGATACCATCACTTAAATGACTACCCCACTGAAATTAGATACCTTTCGACCTATCTGACATGGGTGACCCTACCAGCAGTTTTCAGCACAGTTGTAGGATTCATTTGAACATGCAATTTCTTCTATCGCATCTAGGTTGTAGTCAATGGAGAGGGATCGATAAAGTATCTCGTATGATTTCACTGTTACTGAATTTTACCAAGTGGTTTAATTTTTTTTTCATTTATTTTGGGTACTTAAAAACATTTTGATGTGTATCATTCATAAATACCAAAAGCAAGTGCCAAAGATAATTCTGCTAAACATGAAGTAATTTATTTTTTCATTGCAGCTGCCATTGTTGGCATGGAAGATACAATTAGTGAATATGAGTCATATGTTGACATAAGGAACTCTGAAAAAGACTATGTGGATTTTAGTCACAGTGAAGGAAAGCCTCCAAATCTACTACGATTGCAACATCCATCGGAAGTCATTACCTCTGCATGTGAAAATATGTTGGAGCATCAACTGTGTATAGTGCATTTAGCCAAAGACTCGGTTGGAAAAAAATTAAGAACTCTTCGAAGGTGGTGTACAAAAATAGTAGAGCATGCTGCACCATGCTCTTTGTGCATTTTGATTCTAGGTGGCACGGATAATTTAAATGGAGCCTGTTTCATTCATCTGAAAGGCCCCTCTGATGAAATTATTTAAGGCTTTTGTAGCGCATTTAGCTACTTCAACATTGTATAAAGAAAAATGTTATGCCTATTGTTCAAAATAAAGTTTTTGTAAATCTTATGAAATCAAAGTTGAAATGCCATGAACTACTCCGGAAAAAGCTGATGGGAAATTCTAGCATGATACAAATATGTAAAAAGGTGTGTTGAAACAAATGACAATTACAACATAGTTTTTCAAAATCCTATATATTGTAGTTGACATGTACATATAACATTGGAATTTTAACCAGCAGACTGGGAAATTACAGTAAAATATTTCACCCCATTAATTTCACTTCTGTCAGTTCATATTGACTTTTTCAACATCATATATATTTCGTTTATAACTGACGGCAATAAAATTTTTCACACAGCTAAGCTATATGAAAAGGACTTCCCCTGTCATTCAAGGTACTACTGAACAAATATGAATACAAACCATTCCACCCAGTAATCTACATCGATGGAGAATTGATTTTAATACATTAACTTCCAACTCGTTTCGCTCTTGACTGGTTCTTGCACAGCACACCAAAACCTTGAACGTTTGCATGTTATGAACAGTTCCACTTAATGAATGGCCATTCTGCTAAATGAAACTGTACAGCACGCAGCCGGTTCTTTAAATCAGTTCGGATCGTTTTCAAAATTATATCATAGCACGATTAAATCTTCCATTTCATCATCCTCATCTTCTTCAACACAGAAGTTGCCACTCAGCATATCTGTAAATTAATTTGGGTTATCACATAAAGATGCAAAATTCACCGTCCATTAACGATAAAATTTGGTTATTTTGAAGAATTATATCAGTCGGCGACAAATTAGAGATGCTTTCTCCACCCGATATTGTTTACGAGAACAAAAATGAACTTATTCTGAAAATGCGAATCATCTACCGAGAAGAAAATAAATAATCACATACCGTCTAGACGACTATCCAAACTAAGTTTGGTTTTATTTAATTCTTCTTCTGAAACCAATCCAGTGTCTGAATTCATTTCCTCTAGTTCTGAACCACTTCCCTCGTCTGGGTCTTCTTTCATTCTAACTTCACTGGCAAGCTGATATCCTTCTACCTAGATATTTTTATGTTAGGAATAAAGTTATGAAATATCACCACGCCTTTATATTCACTGAAAAGAAATTCACATACCTCCAATCCTAGTAACTGTTTATCGATAACGTCTAGCATTTTAGTTAAGGCAACTTCTTGTTTTTTGAGGTTGGATTTTTTCAGCAACAACCGAAACACTTCACCCTTCACTGAATATGTATCCATTATTATTTATAAAAACTCTTTTCGCACCACACACGTACCGGCACTCATGCGGTAAACAGAAATGCAATCTACATCTACGCGGATTGCCGCGACATAGGCAACGCATGTGGATAGTCTTTTGTTGTTCGTTAGAGAGTTGGACGGGAAAATCAAATGTTAATGTTTGCACCAAGCTTATATAATGGATTTAATATTTTTCTCTTTTTAGCGGTGTATTTTGTAGGCACCTACTTCTCTTTTATAGATGTTGAATAGGAGGTTTTCGTGAGCATAGGAAAGTTGCCTAGTACAGTATTTCGATTTGAGGAATGAATTGTGACTTACACAATGATGTTACCTATATATCATTACATTAGCTTATTAATGTTTCAAATTTCATTTTTCAAAAATCATTAACACAGTTATCAATCCGGAGGTCAGTCTGATAGGTGATGGAAGAATCGCCCAACTGAGACCAAGGTGGTGTGAAATTCAAACATCAGGGTAGGGGGCCACACACTATCACTGTGGTGCCTATGGTTTCCCAGGCAGATAGGAATATAAGGCAGAAAGAGGTTGTTTGAGCATTAAGTATAGTCTTCACCAAGGAGATCGTATATTCTCCTTCGCATCGAGGGATGCAGAGGAGAAGTTTAATGAATTGGAGGTAATCGATTATAATAGAATAAAGAAAAATGGGCTGATGAAAAATGGAGAAGTATCGAGGAAAATATGCCTAAGGGAGCACTGAAAAAGCTCATCCAGAAATCTGGAGGATACTCGTAATTTGAGATAAATCTTTGAGAAAGAAAATTGGAGAAGTTTTGATTGGTTGAGAGGAATTTCATTGAGATAGAAAGATTATAAAGAATAATTTCATTTTGGACAAATTAGAAATCTTGGGAAAAAAAGCAACAGTCCATTGGCAAGTTGAAAATGGCTACTGACAAGCAGCTGACTGAAACATGACGTTTCCCTATTATATAGTACTAACTTTAATTTGAAATTAGAATGCTCAAGGTAAAATGAGCTAATTTAATGGGTTAAAACAAAAGAGAAGTGGCGATAACTAAGTTCCAACGAGTTGGAATGGCTATTTTAAGCATGTTGGGAACTTAAGAAAATTGCTATTTGGATCCAGTCTGCAGGATTGCTTTTTCCTTTAAAAAGATGGGCTGACCTGAACTATACCTAGCAAGCTAATTCAATGGCCAAAAAATATGAATCAAGGTATTATTGCTCTATCTGTAACTGACATGAATAATAATTGCAATGCTTGTGTAACAGAAAACTTGCTTTTTCTGGCCAAAATGTCATCATAGAACAATAAGCGCTGGTTGATAGAATTGATTTCGCACACAGCTAAAGTAGCTCTCAGGAGCATCAACAAGAGAATGGAGATCAGGGTAAATGATTACTTGAGGGATGATCAATTAGGGTTTAGGAAGGGGAGAAGCATGAGTGATGCCATTGCAGTAATGAGGGCACTAATAGAGAGGAACATGGAGTTTGAGAGAGAGGCACTAATAGAGAGGAAAACTAATGAATATTTTGTGGAAAATAGGAGTCGATTTGAGGAATGGGAGACTATTCAAACACAACCTGTATATGTCTCAGACTGCAGAGTGGGGGATGGTAAGGTCGGATGGGTAGTGCTAGGAAGAGGAGTAAGGCAAGGCTCTTCTTTATCATCTGTCCTGTTCAACATACATGTGAAGAAAAAGATTAAAGAGGCATGGTAGGAACTGAATGGAAAGAAGGAGATGGGGATGAAAGTTGGTGGGGCATCCATAAAATCAATTAGGATTGCAGATAATCAACTGAGTGCATAGGAAAAGCACAGTAGATATCAGATGAGAGTAAATGTAGATAAAACTATTGTTATTGTTATGTGCTATCCCAGAAAGAGAAAGGCTAATTTAAAAATTAAAATAGGAGGACAAAAGCATTGGGAACAGTTTACTTATCTCAGAAGTGTTTCGGATCAAAAAAATTGATGGCTTTGAGTAAGGATGTTAAGAAAAGGGTTGTCAAAACTTTGATATGCAGCATATTTATATGCAGTGCAGAAACATGGCCATTGAAGCAGGATGATAGGAGTAGATTGGAGACTTTTGAAATGTGGGTTTGGAGAAGAACCGAGAAGGTTAACTGGACAGAAGTGAAAACAAATGAGGTGCTAGGCATGGTGGAGCAGGAGAATGGACTGTTGGGAAAGATCATAAGGAGACAGGAAAAATGGATGTAAAGCATATTGATTGGCAATGAGATGTAAAAGACTGTGAGAGAGGGGAGAATTTCAGGAAAACTAGGAAGAGGCAGGAATAGAATAGGCATGTTGGACGTAATGAAGGGAGGGAAGTATATGGAAATATAGATGGAGTTTGTTTAAGTGTAGGTTGTTGGATTGTGTTTTGCTAGGGGAGACAAAAGAAATATTTGGTGGTTGTGTCCATCCAAAAACTACCTTAACCACTAGATTACCTATAATAATGATAATGACATCATGGAAGGAAGCATCTTGAATTAACCCTTGAATGTTATTGGATAAATTTCTTACGGCATCCTAGGGTGCAATTATTTGTTTCTTGATAGTATATATATTTGCATGCATGTTAATAGAAAGGGTTTTTGAATGAATGCATAAGCCACTGTGGGTTTAGGTTTCCATGGATGTGTTGATTTTGCATGTGGTTTTGTTCTCTTTTACGGGTGGTGACCTAACACATGCCCTTGCAGTAGCTTGCAGGGTATTGTGTAGATGTGATCAGAGCCCCATCCCTTCAGCTGTTCCTGATGGATGTGGGCCATACAGATGAAATCAACTTTATCTGTAGGAATGTTCTTCGATTTTTCTGACGCATTTGGCTCAGTAAATCACAATTTACTACTGCAAAAAATGCATAAATATGGCATTAGGGGCAATGCACATGACTGGTTAGTCTCATATCTTCAGGGCCGTCAGCAGCACGTGGTTTTGCTCAATGATGGAAAAAAATTCATCTCTCCTGGTAAAGTTGTATGCCAAGGTGTCCCACAGGGTTCAGTTCTGGGTCCTATCCTGTTTCTCCTCTACATTAATGACCTACCTGAGAATATAAGAACCAACGAAAGGGATGATCCACTCTTATTTGCAGACGATACCAGTATCATACTCACTGCCTCTACAGTCCAAAGTTTAACAAACAATGCTAAACAAACCGTTCAACATCTGAACTCATGGTGTAGCAGGAATCAGCTGAATTTAAATGTGGAAAAGTCCCAACTACTTTACTTTGCAAACAAAAACATGGCCACTTTTGCAATTGAATCAAGTGGAAAACTAATTCCCCAAGCGCCCCATGCAAAATTCCTAGGAATAGTTCTAGATGGGCGGTTGTCCTGGTGGGAGCATATATGTCACCTGGGCAAAAAACTGAATACCATTTGCTTCCTTATTAGAAGCATCAGGTTTACCGTAAAAATGGATGTCCTCATGTCAATATATTATGCAAATATCTACTCCTGTATAGTATATAGTATCCTTTTCTGGGGTTCTTCTCCACTTGCAGACACAATATTTAAAATTCAAAAGTGAGCCGTACGGCTAATTGTCAAAGCAGAGCATAATGCTCCTTGTCCATTATTCCATAAATTGAACATTCTACCTTTGCCATGTATTTATATCTACGAGGGTCATCCGGAAAGTAGTACCCGTTCGTGCCGCATGAAGTGCTGACGACGCGAGTAGCCGCTGGACGAGGTCAGATAGCTTCAGTGGCTTGTCTGCCTTCTCTGAGCCAAGTTGCGTGACACTAGCATTGCCTGTGTTGTTTCTGTGATTGTTTACAATGTTTAAAAAAATTGAGAACGCCGCCAGTTGTGAAGTGAGGGCAGTGATTAAATTCCTCAATGCAAGAAATGTTCGCCCATGTGATATTCATCGCCAATTAAAGGAGGTGTATGGAGACAATGTAATGGATGAGTCGTCTGTTCGGCGGTGGTGTCGCAACTTCAACATGGGGAGGGGGAACACACACGACGATGAGCGTTCGGGGAGACCGTCTGTCATTACAGACCAACTGGTGAGCTCAGTTGACGAATTCGTGAGGAACGATCATCTACATCTACATAATACCCCGCAAGCCGCCGCAAGGGCGTGTGGCGGGGGGTGTTAGGTCACCAACCGTAAAAAAGAAAAATACCACATGCAAAAAAACAACACGGAAAATTACACCCACAGCAGCGCACACACTCATGCAAAAATCCCTTCATCCAACACTCATGCAAACACATATACCGCAAAACAACTAAAAAACTGCACCCCATGATGCAGCACGAAAGCCATCCTACAACACGGAAGCCAGGACACAACAAGCAAGAAATTGAAACACCACATGAAAATGCACCACGAAACACTCTGCCCCCAAAGAGTCTTTAAAAGGCAGGGAATGCGACCCAACGTTGCAGGTAGCAGGAATTTACCCCCGCGGAGAGGGACGAGGGATTGAAAGGGAAACTTAAAAACAGATGAACAGAACATGAATGAGGTCATTCGGGAAGAATGTGTTATTATAACAAAACACATAAGGTTAGTGGAAGAGCATGCATTTAAATACAACTAATTATTTTTTAGACGCTGAGGGTGGCAAATGGAATTTTTGCTATCTATAACCCTGCAGTTGCTATCCCGTATTGTCCGTGGGAAGAAGGAGTCCTTAAGTCGGCTAGTTCTGGCATCTATTTCCCGAATTTTATATCCATGATCCAAGCGACCAATGTATGTAGGAGTACGAATAATTTGCGAGACCTCGGTGCTGAAACATGCGGATCTAAATTTATTTAATAATTTCAATCTTGCATTGAATCGTCTCTCAGCCAATGATTCCCACCCCAAATCCATGAGCATTTCGGTGACGCTTTGCGTTTTATCGTAGGAATTTTTTACAAAACGGGCTGCCCGGCGTTGAACCTTCTCAATTTCCCGAATGAGACCTTTTTCACTCGGATCCCACACGCTGCATGCGTATTCTAAATGAGGGCTTACAAGAGCGTGGTAACAACGTTCCTTGACCTTCGAGTCACTTTTGCCGACAATGCGTCTAATGAATCCCAATTTTTTATATGCTTGACCGCAGACTTTACGTATGTGAGTCCCCCAAGTTAAGTCTTTTGTGAATGTGACACCTAGGTATTTTACCGTATCAACTACTGCCAGGTCACCTCCAGCTAATTTGTAAGCAAATCCCGTTGATCTTTTAAAGAAATTTACCACTGAACATTTATTATAATTTAGAGTCAATCCCCAGTTAGAACACCATTTAGTAATGCAACCTAAATCCTGCTCTAGAATAAAACGATCCTCATCCCCAGATATCTCCCGATAGATCACCGTGTCATCCGCGAACATCCTAATTTTACTTTTCACTTCGCGGTTCAAATCGTTAACAAAAATCAAGAAAAGCAACGGCCCGATCACACTTCCCTGAGGTACCCCCGACGTGACTCGAACGCTGTTGGAACTAGCGCCATCAAGGACTACCCTCTGTTCCCGCTCCGAAAGAAAATCTTTAACCCAACTTATGGCGCCCTTATTTATACCCGCGACCTTTAATTTATGAATGAGTTTACCGTGTGGGACCTTATCAAATGCCTTTTGAAAATCTAAGAATATGGCATCCACTTGCCTACCTCTCTCACCCGATAAAAGAAAATCATGTGTAAATAATCCTAATTGGGTTTCGCAGGAGCGGGTTTTCCTGAATCCGTGTTGAACGATCGGCGCGTCACAATTGATGACATCTGTGAGCATTTTCCCAATGTTTCTCGAACAATTGTTCATGAAATTGTTAAACACCATCTGCATTATGCAAAAATTTGTGCAAGATGGGTCCCTCGCGTATCTCAATGAGCTGGCGGCGAAGGACTATGCAGCAGGAATACAGAAACTTGTCACACGTTATGACAAATGCCTTAATTTGCTTGGAGATTATGTTGAGAAGTAGTTTAAAGTATCCTCTTTCAAATAAAATTTTTTATGTTTGTTAATATTTACTTTTGTGTCTTTATTTCACGAACGGGTACTACTTTCCGGATGACCCTCGTATGTATTACTGGTGTACACCTTTGTAAACCTTTCAATGTATGACACAAATTGTGGTATTCACCACTATCGGACCAGGTCTAAAAATGATCTGCACCGAACTTACGCAAGAACTAGAACCACCGCACTAGGCCCTAAATCTATGGGTCTCCTTATGTTTAATAAGCTAAATGAGGACCTGAAATCCAGCACAAACATTTGTCTATTTAAAGGGAAATTGAGAGCTTTTCTTCAAAGGAATTTGTTCTATTCTATTAGGAATTTCATGGAACATGAAACTTAGAATAGGTATATGTATTACATTGTGTATTATTGTATATATTGACGTGTCCTATACTATGTGTACAATTTTTTGTATGATGCAGTCTCTGGACAAATAAAAATTATTATTATTACTTGAAGTTTTTTTTTGTTTATGGTCCAACATGCTTCCCTCCACTGGTTTAAGACAAACAGAGTTTCACAATGCAGACATTAGATTATCAAAGGATACTTCCATCAAAACAATCTCATACTTTCCCAGGGCTTCCACTGTGCCAACACTGCACAAGCTACTGATATTTGCCCTCAGGACTCAGTGATGGAACAGGAAAATTGCCCAAGCACATGCTAATTTGACTTTTATTCAACTTCATACACAGGGATGAAGTTGAGGTTAGATCCAAAGAAGGTTCCAAATACTACCTTGATCAAAAATTTCCCGGAATTTATTCAGAAAATTAAAAATACAAGTTTATTCATCTAAATCTATATTGTCCCCTTCAAAGTAATCCCCATCGACTGCAACACACTTATGCCAGCGCTTGATCCAATCCTCGAAACATTTTTTATATTCGGTTTTCGGTATGTCCATCAGTGCTTCCTGCGATTTTTCCATTACTTCCTCTCGGCTGCTAAAACGCGTTCCCCGTAATGGTTTTTTAACTCGATTGAACAGAAAGAAGTCACAGGGAGCCAAATCAGGTGAATTCGGTGGCTGTTGGATGGTATTTGTTGCATTTTTCGTCAAAAAATTACGAATAATGATAGCACTGTGCGACGGTGCGTTATCATGGTGCAAAATCCACGAGTTTTCTGCCCACATTTCTGGTCTCTTTCGGCGAATTGCTTCACGCAAACGTCTCATAACGCCCAAATAATACTCTTTGTTTACTGTCTGGCCTTCTGGCAAAAATTCATGATGCACTACACCGTTGTAATCCATGAAAACCGTCAGCATTGCCTTCTTTTTTGACTGAAAACGACGTGGTTTTTTTGGTCTCGGCTCATTTGGTGAACGCCATTCACTTGCCTGATGTCTGGATTGCGTGTCGTACTCATAAACCCACGTCTCGTCTCCAGTAATGATCCTTTTGATGAATGTGGGATCGGATTCAGCCTCGCAAATCATGTCTTTTGCGACGTCAACACGGTCTCTTTTTTGCATGAAATTGAGGTCTTTTGGCACCAACTTTGCTGCTACACGACGGAAACCCAAATCATTAACCACAATGTCTTGGGCGGATCCATAGGCAATGTTCAAGTCCTCCGCTATTTCTCTGATGGTTAATTTGCGGTTATTGACCAACATTTCTTTTACTTTATCAATTTTTTCACCGACTTTCGATGTCGATGGTCTGCCACTGCATTCATCATCTTCGATTGACTCACGACCACTTCTGAACCGCTCGTGCCACTGGTAAACGACCGTTTTTTTTAGAGAATCGTTGCCGAAACACTTTTCCAACATTTCCAACGTCCGTGTGCCACTAAATCCGTTTTTTACGCAAAATTTAATACAAGTTCGTTGTTGCAAATTTAAATCCATTTCTGAAATTGTAAAAAATCGCCAACACACACAGAGATAGATGTACTCTTGGCTACGTAACTTTTGCAAATGTCAAGTTATGACACTAAGATTTAAAGGGAATATCAACAACAGATGTACCAATTTAACAAAAAAAACAGAACTCAAATCGGAACGATGGGAGCGCCACACGGTGGTTATTCCGGGAACTTTTTGATCAAGGTAGTATTTGCTGATATTCCAAGTCTATGGTGCATGATTTAGGGTATTTATGTGACATAGTCTTTACATCAGGCTGTAGCATTACCCAAAGGAGAATTTTAGGGTGGTGAACAGTATATACTTCAGCTAGGGTAAAATTGAGTTCACAGGTAAAATAATTTAACCAATTGGGAGGCCTTAAGTACCTGTAAAACAAGGCTATAAACTGTGGGTTACAAAGAATGTTAACATTATGTCTAAAAAAAATTAATGCTGGTGAGGTGGTCATTTCATGGTCTATATTCAGTGCCAGGACCAGCTAGTGAATAAACTTTTACATACCAAATTCAGTAGGGTGACTTATTTCCCATTATCAATAACACAATTTTCATTGTGTAAATTAAAAACTAAATGTAAAAATGTGTTAAATACAATTATGAGTGATTGGAAAGTAGCACCAGTCATACTAACAACAATTTAAAAGATATCCTGGCAGATAACAATATTTGGGAAAAGTATGCCAGTATCCATTTTAATAGAGACAGATTGCAAATAATTTTTTGAAGAATGTTCTGAATTCAGTCAGAGATTCCAATGTGAGAATTAGATTGTGGGAAGAAAATTATGAAACACATGCAAGAAATATTTTGCTTCCCTTTTCATCGGAAATATAATTGGAAAAGTTGTACAGTGGCAGACTGTGCATATTACTAAAGGTGCATGATAAAATTGCAGATGTACCATTATGGAAAGAGAATTTACAAAAATATAATGGACTGAAAAATGTCTTTTATTATGATTTTCAATTTTCCTGGAGAAGTTTCAGGAAATAGTAACAATAAAGTAAACTAGAAGAATGTCCAGAATGGAGCAAACAAAACCTCTCAATCATTTTCAAATCATCCATCCTCTCCAACACTGAGAGCCAACAACCAGCCCACAATATGTCAAAAAACTTCAGGAAGAAGACTCACAATTATAGGCATTCACTGCAGAACTTGTACGGAGTTAAAAAATTGACAAGATAACAAACAGTCGAACACCTTACACAAAATTATTTTCAGAGTTCCATTTTCCACAACACTGCATCAAAATCATTTGGGTATTCCTTAAGGTTTTGATTCATGTGGTAGTGATAATATGATTGTGCTTAACACTCAAACTCAACGTTTCCCATTGTTATAGCCAACAACTCTTAATGGGGCTTTAAAGTTGATTGCAGCCTGATGCTGTAGTTGGTAGGCCAGTGGATGAATCTTGAATCCATACAAACTGAAAGAAAAGCAGCATATTAAATTTATTTATTAAATAAATTAATGCCCAACCAATAGAATCTTCAATATCCTCATTGCTAATTATAAAAGAATAGGCAGCCAATAAAAATAATTATAACCTAATATCCTTTTAATCATTTTCTGAGTACATGCAACATTACAAGAACACAATATTATGCAACAATTACCAAATAAATGTGAAATGAATTGAAAAAACAGATTTATAACTAAAAATTTCCTTTAGAGCCCTTACAATATATACGCTTAACTCATTTGGTCATGTAAATTTACATTACAACATGGAAAATATTACTAAAAGAGGTCAATAGGCATTATTTTGCCAATAATTTTAATGTAAATGTATGTTTCTCAATTACTATATGCATAAATATTCATGTCCATATTTTTGTCTACTTATGCCACAGTTTCATTGCCATTCTGATCTAAATCTAAATGCACATAATGGTAATAATGATTTTGAGTGAGGTAATTGTGCGCTGTTCTGCAAAAGCTTCATTTATATGGACTAAAAAAATGTTTGCTCTTACTTGATAAAAATGTGTCTTTTGATTGCTGCTTTTAGGATTTGCTTCAACATGTAGTAAGGAGATTTTAGCCTAACTGGAACAAGCCAATCAAATTTTGTTCATATTTCAAATTATTAATATTATTACTCGCATTCTAATGGTTAAGGCTGGTTCTGAATGGACACAGACTAAAATGGTACAATAATACATTTCCATTGCATCTTACTCCAAAACACTACCAGACACATGACACTGCAATGAGTTGCCATTAAATTCTGCATACTTCCTTGAGCCGTTCATTCTATTCAAAAAGCATATCCTATTTCTACCCCTTACTTTATCTATTAAAACCTATCATAGTCTGCGACATTCAAACATCAATCAAAATTCTCTCCATCCATCTCTCCTGCCTCCTCCTGAGCTATCCCAACATTCCCCTCCGTCTCCTACTACAGCATGCTGAAAATTTAGTTTTTCATCGTTTACATCCATTTCATCATTTCCATCTACCTTCATATGCATATGGTAATTCCTGTCCCGTGAGATGCACTTTTTTTGCTTCAAAATGCACTATAAAATTAGCCTGGGTCTAATGGGCTGGGGGTACACCAATATAATCTTAATCCATAAGCACAAGCCATTTCACTGGAAATATACTTACAATTACATATTGTTTCTTGTACAAGGGTGGTACAATAAGCTCTTAGAAAATCCAATAGATGGTGCTCGTAGCATCGAAAATAAATTTTCTCCATTGAATAACACTCCTAACTATTCAGCTGTTAAAGTTTCTGCTGCATCTATCAAATAGTTTCATTGTTGTCATCGATTGAAGTAAATAACTTCAATTTTTCTATAAAAATGAGTTTCGAGCAGTGATTAAACACTTGCATTAGAAAGGGTTGACGCCAAAAGAAATCAAAGCTGAGTTGGACGAAGTTTATGGCACATCTCCTTTGTTAGCAACTGTTTACAATTGGGTGAATGAGTTTAAACGTGGTTGCACATCCACAAAAGATGAATGCAGATCCAGATGCCCTGTCGAAGTGTCTACCCCTGAAATGATAGACAATATCCACGATATGATTTTAAGTGATCGATGACTGAAAGGGCGCGAAATAGTAGAAGCCATAGGCCTATCACAAGGTAGAGTAGCTTCAATTTTGCATGAAAAATTGGGCATGAAAAAATCTCGGCAAGATGGGTGCCGCGTTTACTCACAGCAGAGAATAAACGCAATTGCGTGGTCAACTCTGAGGTTGTTTTGGCACTTTTCCGGCGCAACCCTGATGAGTTTCTGCATTGATATATAACTGTAGATGAAACGTGGATACAACACCACACTCCAGAGACAAAGCAACAGCCAAAACAGTGGATTTTTGAAGGTGAACAGGCTCCAAAGAAGGTGACGATGGTCAAGTCGGCAACGGTCGGTTATGGCAACTGTCTTTTGGGATGCTCACGGAATCATCTGCATTGATTGCTTGAAAAAGGGAACAACGATAACAGGAGAGTATTATGCGTCATTAGTGAAACGGCTGAGCAAAGAAATCAAGGAAAAGCATTCTCATCTGAAAAAGAAAAAGATTCTCTTTCATCAAGACAATTCACCAATGCACACCTGCGCAGTTGCGATGGCCAAAATTATGGAATTAAAGTTCCAATTATTACAACATCCATCGCATTCACCAGATTTGGCCCCCAGTGACTATTTCTTATATCCAGACTTTAACCCTCTTAGTGCGGCGGGGATTTCAGGGGTACTAGTGAGAAGTGCGAAGGGTAATTTAAGAAAATGTATCACCTTAGAAAAAAAAACATGAAGTTATTTGTTTAGATATCCATATGCAGTTTTTTTATTTTAAAATATAATATTGCAGTTAATAATGATGTAATACATTTACATCATCTGAAAAATAAATGTAATTATTACAGTATCAAAAATTTGAAGAATATTTTTTTAGCAATTATATTTCGATTTTTTGACACAATACTAATATTTTTTTAAAAACATTTTTCAATTAAACTACGATATTTAAATATAATAAAGAATGAAAAAGACATGCAGAAAATATTATGAATAAATAAAGAAAAACCAGTGAATTGCAAATTTTTTTGTCAGCCTCTGCATAGTTCGATTTTGTTGAAAAGGCTGTTCTCACTGAGTCAAATTTGGACTTTTCCCCATTCCTTGAGACCGCAGCAATGTGCTTACAATCTAAAGGCAGAAAAAAAACCAAGTTCTAACTCACAGGGAACTGCTGACAATGTAATCCACTACACAGGGTGCAATTGATTAGATAGGATGGACGGCAAGAGAAACCAAAATGATTACAAAGTAGTGTTCTCATTTCCATTGTCTCAACAAAGTCTGAATAAGCAGCTATATATATCAACACCATGACACCACAACACATTCAAGAGATTACAGATGAAAACAGATTAGTAGCCTTTCAGTGGCTTTTCATAGTGGAAAGACCACTCAGAAAAAAAAACGAGCAAACAATTAGGCTGAGCTTCCCGACATGTACAAAACTGAATGAAAAATTATAGTAAGAATTATACTTTTTGAAAAGCATTGAAAATTGCTAATAAAAAATTAAAAAATTAGTTACGTAATTCTATGGAATTCAACCTATCGAAAGCACAAAAACCATAAATTATTAAAGAAAAAACCATAAGTTACAGCGATTGAAACAATAGCCTATGCAAGAGCCGATATATCGGCCCGCCGCACTTTTCACCAGGGATACGAAAGCGATATATCGGCCCGTCGCACTAAGAGGGTTAAGAAATGGCTTGGCAGACCAAGGTTTACGTCTAACGAGGAAGTAATCGATCAAACAAATGCCTATTTTGAGGAGCTTCCAAAATCCTACTTTTTAGATGGCTTAAAAAAATTGGAAAAACGCTTAGACAAATGTATAGAGTGGAAAGGAGATTATGTTGAAAAATAAAAAAAAAATTGCCCAAAAAAATGGCTTTCTCTACTTGTTTCTAAGGACTTATTTCACCACCCTCTTATCAGGCATACATTATGGTTGCCATTATTATAATGTATAGTATATGTAGATAATATCACAGTTTTCAGTCAGCAGTAAGCAATGAAGTCATAACAATTCAATTTTCTTCATATTAAGCGTTAACATAAAAATAATTTGATCTTTACATCTGATCCATGTATTTTTTGATTAATTTTGACCTGATAAGTACTGGAGGGAATCGTATGGACCAAGAAAAACGATACTCCAAAAGCCTTCAATCAATACCAATCAGCTTGCTTCATCACATATTTCTCCACCATATGTTCCGCATCGAAGATTTAACGATCCTTGTCTAAGAATAATACATAAAACCTGAAGATAAATGCTAATATCTGCCACATGTGCTCAAAATGCTGGTATTGCAGTTTTTCTTTACTTTCTCAATATTGCCCAAATAAAGACCTCTATCTATCTATCTACACTACTGGAGAAGAATGGGAAACAAAGAGAAATCATCCTACCGTGCCACAAATTGATTGCTTGGTCGCTTTGGTCGGTATTCCGGATGAACCATGAAGAGCATATGGGGGAAACCAGTACCAAAATATGCACCATCTGTATGGTGATGACGGGAAGACTTTGGTGTATATACATCCATGCACTTGGAACAATAAGATTTCACCATAGCTTCACCAGGAACATCTGAGAGTCCTGAAAAAGAGGTGTCATTTTTATAAAATTAAATTAGGAAAATCATTTACGTAATAGGATAAGAAACAATTACCCTTAATTGAAATAAGCCCTTTCAAAAAGCAAAGTTGAAAAAATTAAAAAGCATGTCCGTTGGAATGAAGGAGAAAAAATATATAAAATATTTAAACAACAGCACATTTTTTCTTTCCATATCAATAATAACAAGTATATAACAATAAAGAGTTGGTTTGGCTGTACCAGTCCTTGAGATAAGAACCAGTAGATTAAATTAAAATGCAAAAGTTGAAGACTGTGATGGAGGTTAGAAGAAAAAGAAAGAGGAACATCAAGCAGGACTTAAGAGTATTATATTAACTCAGCAACTTAACTTAAGAAGTTTAAGCAGACTAGTTAGGATGAGTAAAAAGGTGGTTACATTGGATGGAATGAAGGGGAGGGAAGAATTGAAAAATTTTAATGTAGTGTTGGGTGTCAGGTTGTGTCTTGTTAGACAAATCTAAGGAATGTAGACATGTTCAGTCTGTGTCCATCCAAAACCTACCTTAAATTATAGACTTCTACTACTAATAATAATAACACATTTTTATGTTCAACACAGTCTCCTCTAAGGCTTAAACATTTTGTGCCATGCATCTCCAGTTTGTTGATCCCTCCCAAATAATGGGAATGTTCCAACTATGCCACATCGGCTTTTTTCCATAATAACCTCCTCCTTTGAATAAAACATTTTCCATTAATTGTGCTCATATGACCACATATAATTTTGGAACCACTTATACACCATTCTAATCAACGGTGCAGATTTACCATTATGTTTTTACAAGCTTCTCTTAAAGTCTTCTTAGGTGGTTGGCCTTCCATGAAATATAGTCTTAACAACACGTGAAATTCTCTTTCATCCTTTTTTGGAAATCACTGGAATTTTTCAAATTAAATGAATGCTAAATACAGAGTAACAGCCTGAAACATGGTGTTCCTTCAAGAGATGATACTCCTGAAAATAAAATCAAAACATACCAGTCCCCTCTCTCACTTTGGATGGATTACTCAAAACTACCTTCATATATAATAATATCCACTATCACAAAGTATCAAAGATATCATAAAATGATTTTACAACCAAATGTTAAATCATTTTATGCTCTAGTTACATACTTATTGGGTCACAAATTTTAATATAATTCTTACTAACACCAGGGTCACAATTGTTCATAAGGAAAATTACACAATATCATATTAAAAAATAATTGTATAGATAAAAATAAAATATTGCTGCTTACAGTTTAGTCATCCTAACAACTTCTTTCAATATAGAGAAGTTTAATGGCTGTTAGAAGATTTTTTGCACATGCACTACATTGAAAACATTTTATGCAATCAAAAGTATTGTACAAGATATGAAAAATTTATCATAAGAGTCAAATTCTATACAGTCTTCAAATTTTGCTAAATAAAAAACAAAGCTTGCCTTTATAACTGTAATTCCAAGAAACTTCTCATTATTCAACCCAACTCTTGTAATGTGATAATTTCTTTCAAGGAGCTCAGCAGCGCTCAATCATTTTTCTACAACATGCATTTCTAAATAAAAAATATGAGGACATTATATTGAACTCCAATCTTTAAATTATTATAAGAGACCATATTCATTCCTTGATTTATGACAACTCGGGATATGGTGAAAGAAATAGTACATCTATATTTACAACTCCACAAGTTGCCACAAGGGCATTTAAGGGGGATTGCTATGGTATCAGCAATTGATATATAAAAGTATGCTTTCATATAATTACTGATGATGGGTCGATTCCATTCTCAGTATTCAATTCTAAGGTGGGATAAGGGAAGTATTTTAGGGAGGGAGTTGAAAATCAATTTGAATTCTTACTCTCCAGGGTCCATCACTGGGGGTATTCCATTTTTATTGTTGCATGAATGTTAAGAATCAGAAGACATTACCCCCAGTGAGAACCCTAGGTAGAATAAGAATGCATCCCAGAATTAAAATCAATCTTCAACCGTTGAAGTACTCATGTCAAATTTCTGATTCTTGACCTGGAATTGAAGACTTTCAGAATAGAATCAACCACTCACTGTTACCATTCCTTGTCACTGCTTATGATCCCAATTTTATCATGTCAAATTAGAGAGATTTCAATTGGTGGTTAATAAACTAAATGCAATATTTGTTCATGCAATAATACCATGACACAGTATGTTATAAAGATAATGTATTAACTACAATACAGTACAGGGATAGAATTCAAATCAAGCTTTTAGTAATGGTATTTATATGTTATACCATCCATCTTACCAATTGGAAGAAAAGGCTGACTTTCACAATATACCCGAGGACAGTGTCCAAATTCTCCGTTTTGATATTTTTCAATCATTTGTCCTATTCCTCGAGTGGTGAGAATATACCGTGCATGTATAAGACCATAAAGCAACTCAGCTGCTTGTTCAGTCATATCAGGCTGGGCAGGATTATCATCCAGTTCATCATCTTAGGATAAGACATCAATAATTAACATTAAATCAATACAAAACTTACTGATAGGCAGCTATAATAACTTCATCAACTACGAATAAGATGGAATTCATAGCTGACATACCTGGCTCAAAATCAAGAATCATATCTACTGCTTGCCTGTAATGTGGTACTTGTTCATTCAATCCAGTAAGATTAAACTTATCTTGGATATAATCTTCATCCACTTCACAAAAAAATTCATTTCCTCTAAGCCCACAGAACCAAGAAATCCATGAAACTTCTTCTGAGCTACTCATGTTGCTGCTATATTAAAATATGGGAAAATACATCACCAACCACAATGTAAAATAATCAAAATATAACACAATGAAGACAATTGATGCAATAATTGAGACAGTGAATATTTCTAATTTTAATCAACCTCAATCCTAAAAACATTACAGTTGTGTAAGATAATGAATTCAGCTTGAGAGTGAATAGGTGACCAAATAAAAATATTTTCCTAAGACATCACATAGTCACTGAAGGCATAAATTACTATTATACCAATCTTCATTTAGGAAAGCAATGGCTAGTTAAGTTACTTATTACCTCAATTCTTCCCTATTCAGGTATTATTGTAGCATTATATGAGTTTATATTTATTTAATTTGTCTGAAATACTTTTATATAATATTATATGCTGTGCATAGTATCTTTCCTGCCTTTCTCTCTGAATGACATATTCCTGAGTTGGATATTATATAGGATTTTAGTTAAGGTATCCACGCAAAAGTCACTATAAGCATTACTATAACTTTCCTCGGGGCCATTTCTATTTAATCAAAAGCCTGCTATCAACAAATTGAGCAGCTTCAGGCATGATGTGATGGAAGTCGAACATAATGAATAACTGATTGTAGCACTTTTCCACTTGATAAAATTTATTTTATGACCGGGTTTTAATGCATTACATCAAAACCCAGTCGTAAAATATATTTTATCAAGAGGAAAAGTGCTACCATCATCTGCCTGCTATTGATTTCAGGGGATACAAGTAAACTTTGCGACAAATTTCCTGCAACCATTGTTGTAAATATTATTTCGTGGTGAGAACAACTACATGAACTAAGACAACATCAAGGTTTTCACTAATTGAAGGTTATCCACAGTGATTTAATTATATGGAGATAAAAGAATTTCACGGTGTCAAAATATTCTAACTTGATCAAAATTCAAAACTAAATGCCAAGACAATAAATGAAGAATGTTACCTTGGATTATTAATAGAAGAAAGCTCTCAGTCTTATATCAAGGCCTTTAGAAGGTGGATGTATTTTGTACTTGAAAACTTGGCTAGCTACCTCTATTATTTTCTTATGACTGATATCCTGCATGGTAAAAACATGCTTTTATAAATATCTATGTTATTGCAATACACAGCAAATTTACAACCTAATTTAGGTGAAAAAATATGACTGATAAATACTTCATGCCATTTTTAAGGTATTGGTCTTAGAAAATTATTAAGAACCAAAGAAACATTCCATAGACTCTTCAAGCAGATTAATCTCACCTTAGAAGCATACAGCAAAATACCTGACCGGGGAACTATTTCTCAATACTACTATAATTTACAAATTCTTATAATTTGCATACTACTAGCCTTGGGCTCTGTGAAAATGGTACCCTACACCCATTATACTACTCTGTCCAATAAATACGCGAACTGAGGCAACTAAAACTTTATTTTACAAAATTTAGTCTACATCAATTTGGTCCCCTTGAAAGTACTCTCTGTTTGTTGCTATGCACTTGTTCAATCTTCTTTTTCACTGTTTAAAGCACCCTTGGGAAGTCCTCGGCAGTTAGGCTTTTTAGTTTTCTCATCATTTCTTGGTTTATTAGGACCACATCTTCCCAGTGATGGCCCCCCATCACATTTTTGCATTTGAGAATAGGAAAAAGTCACAGGGGGTGAGATCTGGCGAATAAGAAGGATGATCAAGGATAGTGATTGAATTTTTTGCTAGAAACTTGCAAACAATAAATGCTGAATGTGCAGGTGCATTGTCATGGTAAAGGATCCATCTATCATGTTCGGTTAAAATAGTGTGCACTGTTGATTTTCCTAAATTCAGTCCATCAACTATCATTCGGACAGCTTTTCAACGAACTGTTAGGACAAGGGACCACACATGATCAATGCTGTCGTCAACACAGGTGATTGAAGGTGTTCCGCCTTGCATCATCCGATGTGTCTTGCCGGCTATCTTTAAAACTTTAAAATGCTTATTCCACTTGAAAATGGATGTTTTCTTCAGAGCATTATCACCGTAAACAGTTGTCAACATTTCAGTAATTTCTTGATAACTTCCACTGCATTTCACCAAAAAACTTGATGTTGATTTGTTGCTCCGTGATTTCGTCAATTTCCATTTTCGACAAACAGTAAAAACAAGAACAACAGCAACTAACATAACTGGTGACATACGCACAGCTCGATGATCCGCCAAGCACAGACGGCTCATTGGGCCTCAGGCAACTGGCGCCACTAGTGGGCGGGGCTATAGTCCGCATCATGGACATGGTTTCCATTTTATTCATATGAGAAGCAAACTTTCAGGATCATTGAAAATATATAACCTTTGTGTAAATACTATTGTCACACCCTTTGAAGCATTTATCTCCTTGACAATAGTTCAAATCGCTGTACACTAATTGAATATGCAAGCTAGATCAGCGATGCTTATACCTAATTCTCTTTGATTTTACTTTTCATTTCTATGGTTATTTCTATTATCTTATGGCTGTCTTCTGGGGGCTTTTTCTTTGGGGACATTTTTAAAACTATGCACAAAATATTATTAAATTTTGCACAGAAAAATCAGCAATAATATGTCAGAACAAAACTTTGTAAAAATAGGTAATGATTATCAACACTAATATGCTAGCTGAACGAGTACTGAACATAAATTCAAGCAGTAGGTGCTCTTTCCGGAAATGCTCCCCCTCCTCTTCACATGAAGAGTTGCTCATTCAGTGAGTCATTTTTGAAAGGTGTTTTTGCTTGCTATGAGAGTTACTTGTTAAGCAAGTGCCCACAGTATTAGGAAAAGGGATGCCCATTATCACTTGTGCTTTTCAACATCCATGAAGAGGGAATGGTAAAAGAAGCATTGGAAGAACTGGAAGTAAGAATGAAAGCCAGTGGGGAATTCATTAACCATTTAGCTTTGATGATGCTTTTGTTTGCCAGTCTAAGAAGGATTTACAAGTATTGCTGAGCACATTGCAAATTCAGGGCGATAAATATGGGATGAGAATAAATGTAAACAAAACAAAGTTTAAGTGGTTTTCGAGAAAGAGAAAAGCCAATTAAAAGATTAATATTAAATTAGGGGTTTATAAACTAGATCAGGTGGAACAGTTTGGCTATCTTGGAAGTGTTCCGGACCAAGATGGTCTAAATAGTAGAGATATATGAAAAACAATTACATTACGTTGATAAGCTTTAACAAGGAGGGAATTGATGATCGAGACAAATTTAAAATGCTATGAAAGGCCCAGCTCAAGATTTGATATGGAGTGTTTTATATGTCCAGGAAATATTTCCCGTGAAGCAAACCAACATGCATGGATTAAAAACTTTTGAAACATGGGTTAAGGAGAGGTGATTTTGGGGGAAATCAGAAGCCAGGAAGGGTGGATGCAGAGCATTTTGATTGGTAATAAAATATTTAAGACTATGATGAGGATGACTCTTAGGCAAACAAGGAAGTGGAATGAATAGGATGGGCAGGTTGGATGAATGAAGGGAGAAAAATAGGGCTCTAATTTGAAGAGGCACTTACTATAGGGTCCAATGCCAGGGCCCCATTGGGGTGGGATATCAGTATATAAGCTACCATACATTTTCGATCCCCTCGACCAATATCAAACAATAACGTCATTTTTTTAGTAACTTCTGAGGATAACTAAGACTTTTTGTTCATAATAAGATTTTTTCCCCCAAGATGAGCCAAAACAATGATAATAATAATTGATTTATTTAAGCGCATAAACCCATTTTAATAAACCATATGAATTATAATTATAAATACAATATATACATTGACTCACGTAAATATATTAACATTTGGAAAACAGCGCGAAAGTTATGACAACAATTAAGATACTGAACATTTCGAATCAGATACTAGCACAATATTTCAATAAAAGGGTTAATATTCAATTCTTTCCAATCCAATAAAAAATATAATAGCTCAAGATATAGCAACATTTTATCCACTAGCAAACATTTCAACTTCACCAGTTAAAAGATCGGTAGGTATATCGTATTCCAGTAATGCGTAACAAGTATTTCGAGAAATAAATCATGTTCACTCTCGTTGAATATGAATGCATGTGAACATATTTCATGATAACTTAAATATGCGCAAAAATTTCTCACCTTAACTTCACACTAGAATCTTCAATGGATGAAAACAATAAGTTTGCGTCTGCTAACCGGCTATTTCCTCAGCTTCCTTTCTGCCTAGTAGAATATGAGCAAAAAAACATAAACATCCACAACTGAAGTTCTGAATGATACGAGCGATTCACAGCTTATCTTCGCGGAATATCTCTAAGTAATCCCTACCTGCCCACAAAAGGCAATTTTACATAAACGTCTTAAGAACTAAGACACGTAAAATATCCTAGCTGTGTGCCGTGAAATTATTCAAGAAGTGGACGAAAAAATATTTCCCCTAGGTGCAGATGGAATGGCACACAACTGGCAATATATTCAATACCGTTTTCAATATACTTTCAACAAATCTGTCAAAAGTCACCCTTGCTACTCTCTGGTGTAGGTTTGATGTCGATTTTCAACTTAACTTGTTCCCTTTCCTCCAATGGCAGAGCGCAAAAGTTAAGCGTCGTTGCCAAGTGTATTCTCAATAATTACGGCCTCGTTTTCGATATTACTTGTCATCAAATCATTCGGCCACAAAAACGGAACCTCATACAGCATTTCTTTATGAAAAAATCGATTTGAACGATGGGAGGTAGAATATAGGCTAAATTGTGCAAAAACAGCTGTAAAACTATTCGAAATAGATCGTGTTAAGGCACCACAATGTCAGAGTTCACTCCTTTCGCGGAAAGACACCGAAAGTAAGAAGATATACAGTCTGGCAACTCAGCGAAATAAACCAGTTGCCTTCACTCCCAACAAATAAAACAAAAATGGAGGATAAACCCATCGCGCGATTATGAAGAACATTGAAAACACATGAAACATAAAAATATTAAATTTCTTCGAATAAAATAAGTGCACTGCAAGAGAGTCAAGACGGATACCATAGTAGCCACTATCACATTAGTTTCCGAGAAATCAAAAGTTGCGATTTTGCTTTAGACCCATCTTTTGCAAATGCTTACATTATTAAATTATTTTTAGAATTAAGTTAATTTGCCAAAAAATGTTTTAAGTAAACATATGTTGAGATAATTATTCCCTCTAGCAGAGGTAACACCATCAGTTCCTCATAAAAATTAAATAAGATCACACGACGGTTATTGGCAGTACCTACCTGATTAGAGATGGAAGTGTTCAATCATTAATGTTAATCTAGGGCGACAATTATAAAAACCCACCATTGTGATAAGTCATGGCGATAACCAAGATTCCACTGAAACTGCCAAGGCCACTTCAACATTGCTTACTACCATGGTTGAATACCGAGGTGGTTTTAATTTTGGTATACTGAATACTATAGACATACAGTGTTCGTCCGGAAAATAAGTGTACTGAGCTCAGGAAAAAAAATTTTATTACACTTTTACATATCTTAAGCTAATATTCCTCAAAATAGGACCCTTGTGAGTCGATACACTTGTTCCAGCGGCGTTCCCATTCCTGGAACGCTCCCGCGAAGGCATCATCGGGAACCTCTCGAAGACTCGTCGTCGACCTCTTCTCTGCCCTCCTCGAACATCTTGTGCCACCGAAAGATCATGTTTCTGGACATGGCTGACTCCCCGTAAGCCTGGTTAATCATACCGACAGTTTCGGTAGACGATTTCCCAAGCTTTACCGCAAATTTGATGGAATAACGCTGCTCCAAAAACTTCGGCATCGCGTTCCGTGACGTGGGTCGAGCGTGGAGGTTCGCGTTAACAGAGCTCCTCACTACAGCACAGCTCAGAGCCGACTGCCTTTTTCAGCGTCGCTTGCCAACATACCCCCCTCCAATCGCAGCCCGTCAGAGCGGTGCTGGGCGCGCCCGGAGCGGCGCGCCCAGCCCAGGAATCAGTACACTTATTTTCCGGACGAACCCTGTAGCTGTCAGTCACCACCCCTATTACTTAAATATACATGTTATTTTCGGTTAATCCATGCTTACAACCCCCTTTTAATACATTAGTTATGTCATGAATATCTGAAAGAATGTCATTTTGGCGATTAAGAAAGTGATATGTTAGTGTCATTGGATGTTAATAAATAAGTCTACTTGTTGATAACCGAAATACAACAAATACAAAAACATTGATATGTTGAATATTGCTATTGGAATGCTATAAAAGTACCTACTTCTACATGAATTTTCTAAATTTTTCTTGGAATCAGTGAGTAAATTATTTTCATAGGATAAGGGTCTCAAAACTTCGATAAGATCAAGCAGCAGCAAGAATTGCTTTAATTTTGTATATTCCATATTAACACTAATTGTAGAGACACCCAACACAATATGGAAAATAAGTCTTTTCTTTTTGAACCCTATAAATAGATGTATACTATGTAGTTATAGTAAAACTAAAACCAGTAATACTCCTTATTAATGACACTATACATTACTTTTTATTTCTTCATACACTATTTTTTTCACCTGTAGAAAGTACAATAGTGTTTTGAATTTCACTTCCTGTGGTCAGGTCCTGGACCATCACCTCTGGAATGCCTCTCGGAACAAAAGTAGCAGCAGCACTCTCAAGGGGGCAACATACCACCACCAGGCTCAAGAGGTTAACCTTGAGATAATAAAGCTGTAATGAGACAGCTTAACTTATTTTTGTCTTAAGTTTTATTCTTCTATTCAAGAAGATACACTCTTGATTTAAAAAGGTTTCCACTGTAGTGGGCATACCTTCATGAGATCCAGAACAAGGCCAGCAGCTATTTATACATTACCCTTTAGATTCCATGAGTCATTCCTACAGTTGAGAAGGAAACAGAATCCTAATAGTGTCCCAGGTGTAATGACTTTGTATCTATGGTTGGAGACTTGGCCGTCCTAATTAACTATCTCTTATATATTTACTGAAGAGCTAGATTAAACTTAAAATAATTGTCACTGTAACTGGAAAGAGAAAATCAGAAGAGCCCTCGGATATAACAAAGGTGCATGTTCATGTAAAACAGAATAAATACTTATCCATTCTAGAATTACTGGAGATTGGGCTTTCATATTAATGTATCATGTATTTTAAGAGGGGTGTTTCCTTGATTGGAGAAATATGCCACATATATTCATGGATTCATGTAGCTGTCTATGAGGCGATAATTACAACATTAGTCAGAATTAAACATGCTGTTTTTATACAAGTACAAACATTTTGGGAAGGTCCATGACAAGATTGCAATTGTACCATTGAGAAAAGAAAATTTACAAAAATATAATTGACTGAACAATACCTTTTATTATGATTTTCAATTTTCCTGCAGAAATTTGAGGATTAAGTAACAACCAAGTAAACTAGAAGAGTACAGAATGGGGCAAACAAAACCTCTCAATCATTCTTAAATTATACATCCTCCGTAACACTGAGAGCCAACAACCAGCCCACAATATGTCAAAAAACTACAGGAAGACGACTCACAACTATTGGCATTCACTGCAGAACTTGTACTGAATTAAAAAAATGACAAGATAACCTACATTTGGACACCTTAAACAAAATTATTTTCAGAGTTCCATTTGCCACAACACTGCATTAAAATCATTTGGGTATTCCTTTAGGTTTCGACTTATGTGGTATTGGGCTATAAGGGACATGTGACTGCCCATGATACTCAAACTCAGCGTTTCCCATTGTTATAGCCAACAACTCTTAATGGGGCTTTAAAGTTTATGGCAGCTTGGTGTTGCAATTGGTATGCCATTGGATGAATCTTGAATCCATACAAACTGAAAAAAAGCAGAAAATTAAATTCACTAAACAAGTAGCTGTTAATTACAAGAAACTTTAAAAATGTCACTTATAATTATAAAATCACAGCCAGCCGATAAAATAATTATAAACTAATACACCCTTTTCATTATTTTCTGAGTGCAAGAAATATTAAAGAAATATAATAATGTACCCAAAAGTTGCAAAATAAATTTGAAATTAATATAAAGTATAATTTATTATTAAATAATCCCTTTAGTGCCCTTCAATGAAACAATTTAAAGGTGCAAAATTAATGCACCCTGACTGAGATTCAAATACTAACCCCTTGATCTTTGGCCAAGGGCTATAGGTAGAGTAGTTTTACAGTGTAAATTATGACTTTTGTACAAATGAACTAAATAGGTAAATATGCATTAATGTACCCATCATTTAAATGTAAAAACTTATATCATCCTTGTGCAAGCTTATGTTACAAATGTTAAATCCATACAAATCAAACTCCATGGTGGTTTTCAATGCAACAATTTCAGAGTGTAAAAATCATTCGCCTTGACCGGGATTCGAACCCGGATCTCTCAACGTCTGGTCGAGTGCTTTAGCCAGTTAAGTTATTGAGGTGACCTCCTAAACTCTGAAATTTTGGTGATGGAAATTTTGGCCCATGATGGTTCTAATGAAATAGCAATAATGGATTGTTCCAATGAAATCTCAACAAATGGATGAAAACATAATTGTTAATTGCTCAACAAATGCTTCATTTGAAGTGGCTAAAAATTTTTTTTCTTGCATTAAAGTTAGAGTATTTCTTAACTTTTGAGAATATTAACGCAACTATTATTTGATCTAATTTGAGCAAAAACACTTCTGGTAGCTGCCTTCTGCATTTGCTTCAGTATACATATTGACAATACTAGAACAAGTCAACCAAACTTTGTTCATAATTTAAATATTAAGTTAATGATGATGAGAAATGCGTGTATTAATGGAGTTTTAGTACACAATGTGATGAGAGAGAAAAACTAAGAGAAGAGATAAGATATGCCACAAATGGCAATACACTTTGTGACGAATTGATGTTGTTTGAATAAGTTAATCACACAGTTTTTTTAAACTATAGAATGTGCCATCAATTTCTGTGAGAAGTCAACATTAAACTAAACTGCTCAAAACATGGAAATGACAAGGAGGAAATATTAATGGTTAAAATGGAATTCACCTTTCCTTTCCTTTCTACAATTTGTACTTTGGATTATTATCATGCCTGACTCTCCAAGTCAGTTTAGCAATGATCATAATAATAATAATAATATCCATCATCATGCAAGTATCCCTTGATTCAGACAAAGTTAAACCCTTTCACTGCAGTTCACCATCCAGACTCCGACTTTTCACATTGGCAAAAATGGAGGGCATTTTATCTCTGTGACCTTTAATACTCCCAAAATAATAAAATAATCTAAATAATAAAACAATATAAAAAATACAAATAATCTATATTCACTGTTATTCACAGCAGCAAAAGGGTTAACAGTAAATACAACGGTCTAATTCTTCATAGAAACAGTAAGAAACTCAAAATTTGCAATCACATGAAAAAATATCAAAAACAAAAACTGCCAACATTATTCTTCAAGGAAATGTTATGTATGACATTGTCTCAGGCTTAACTATTTAGAATTTCTCCATATTCCAAGGAATGGTAAAAAAAGAAACTAAAATCCCACAACCCACAATTTATTGTCACACACAACCATGGTTTCGCTGTCTTGCAGCATCATCAGGTAATGTTTAATGAGCTGTTGTACCCTACACCTTCCCCCTCTACCATGTTCCAAACGCCAATGCTAAACCTCTCCCACTTGCAATGAGCCCCACATGGAGTAACCACCTCTTGACTTTCAGAACCTACCTCTTACCCTACCTTCCCTAATTATTTTGGTATGCTGGTACACATATCTTATTCTCTAATCTTTTAGGATATTCAGGGCAAAACTTCATTAAAAATAATGTCTAGCATTAAGAAATTTTTAAAATTTCTGAAAATTAAAAATGAAAACCCATTATAAACAATGAGCCTCTTTGTGGAAACTGAATTTTTATACAAACAAAACCAGTAGATAAATGCTAATCACCAGTCACATGTTACCAAATGATGGGATTGCACTTATTCTTTCACATGGCTACTACTAAAGGAGAAAGGCAGAAAATGAAAAAAATCTCACCGTGGCACAAATTGATTGCTTGGTCGCTTTGGTCTGTATTCTGGATGAACCATGAAGAGCATATGGGGGAAACCAGTACCAAAATATGCACCATCTGTATGGTGATGACGGGAGGACTTTGGTGTATATACATCCATACACTTGGAACAATAAGATTTCACCATAGCTTCACCAGGAACATCTGAAAGTCCTAAAAAAAGAGGCATCATTACAAAATCAAATTAGGTCAATCTTGTGTGAATTAAGATAAGAAACAATGATTCTCAATTGAATAAGCCCTTTTAAACTGCAAAAGTTGAAATTATTATCAAATTCAGATACAATATAGAGAAAGGATAAAAAAGTTAATACGTAAATCAAAGAGCATTTATCCTTTCTATGGCAACAGTTAATGCCTGTAATGTGGTTGGCTCTACAAGTTCATGTAAGTAGAGATGATATTCAAATCCATCAATATAATGATCAAAATGCAACTGTTGACAACTGTGATCAAGGGGAGAAAATAATGCTGGTTGGTTATGGAAAGGATACACATTTTGGATGGAAGTGAGGGAAGACTGCAGAATTGAAAATTCTTGAAGTACAGGGACAGGTTGTGCCTTGTTAGACAAGTCTAAGAAATAAGAGGCGATATTCAATCTGTATCAATCCAACAGCAACTTTAAATTGTCAAAAAACTACTTATGTAATTGTATTGTATAATATTGGACAAGATATGAAAAATTTATCATAAGAGTCAAATTCTATACAGTCTTCAAATTTTGCTAAATAAAAAACAAAGCTTGCCTTTATAACTGTAATTCCAAGAAACTTCTCATTATTCAACCCAACTCTTGTAATGTGATAATTTCTTTCAAGGAGCTCAGCAGCGCTCAATCATTTTTCTACAACATGCATTTCTAAATAAAAAATATGAGGACATTATATTGAACTCCAATCTTTAAATTATTATAAGAGACCATATTCATTCCTTGATTTATGACAACTCGGGATATGGTGAAAGAAATAGTACATCTATATTTACAACTCCACAAGTTGCCACAAGGGCATTTAAGGGGGATTGCTATGGTATCAGCAATTGATATATAAAAGTATGCTTTCATATAATTACTGATGATGGGTCGATTCCATTCTCAGTATTCAATTCTAAGGTGGGATAAGGGAAGTATTTTAGGGAGGGAGTTGAAAATCAATTTGAATTCTTACTCTCCAGGGTCCATCACTGGGGGTATTCCATTTTTATTGTTGCATGAATGTTAAGAATCAGAAGACATTACCCCCTACCCTAGGTAGAATAAGAATGCATCCCAGAATTAAAATCAATCTTCAACCGTTTAAGTACTCATGTCAAATTTCTGATTCTTGACCTGGAATTGAAGACTCTCAGAATGGAATCAACCACTCACTGTTACCATTCCTTGTCACTGCTTACCAGCCAAATTATATAAAGTGAAAATGGAGATGATTAAAATTAGTGGTTAATTAAATTAGACAAGGTTTTATAATGCCTGGTTAAAGTGATCATGAACTTTAATATCAGGTTATGGCAAAGAACCACTTTTGCAATCACCAACTAAGTCAAAACCATCAGTTTAAGTACTTTTCAAATTAAAAGTGGAGTTTCAAGGGTTAACACACAAATGAAAGGATTACATGGTGGGGAGCTATTTGGTAACCCATAAGTTGACTTATGCCATTCACTGAATGGTATCATCAGCTTTTCAGTTAAGTATTCAGCATCAGAATTGGTTTTGAATGATGCCACCGAAGCTTTTACCAAGAATGAAGCTAACACCAAATGCATGAAGTTTCAAATTATTGCAAGGTTGCCATAAGAAAAAATGTTTTCTCTCAATAAATGCCATTGGTTCAAATTAATTCCAAGGAAGCCAAAAACAACGAGGGTGGAATATATATGTTCACTAAATTACTACATAACTCTCTCTACATATTATGAACCTATTTTAGAGTAAGATGAAATGATGCAACAAGTCCTCGGTAATATTTTAAGCATTGAATATGGAGTTGTATCAAAAAGTAAAAGCAACTTATGGGAAACTAGGAATTGTGTCCAAAAGCTCATAGGTAGCTGTAAGTTTGGTGCCAGCAAACATTGTTTGTGATTAATGTTATTTTTTTAAATTGACAAATAATGAAATTAAAAATTCATTCCACAAAAAAATATGATAAACAAAGATGTTAGGGAAACATTTATTTAAATAATAAAAATTACTTTCTTTCCATTTGTTAGATGAATACATGCAGTGATAATCTGGCATATTACCATGTGCTAAGGAATATTTTTATAAGCTAAGGCACATTCATGAGTTAAGAATTGTGAATAGATGAAATCTTAGGTACACCTCATTGTTAATAGTCGTTTTCAGGGGAGGCGACTGAAAGCTTGAAGTCATTTGTGCCATTAGGGATGGACTGGAAAGGATGAAGGGTGGAAAGAAACTCTGCATCGGCATTAGCTTACTCTTAACAAAAGGCACCAAGGGGTCCGCAGCTTAACGTCCCATCCATTAGGGATGGACTGGAAAGGATGAAGGGTGGAAAGAAACTCGGCATTGGAATTAGCCTACTCTTAACAAAAGGTGCCAAGGGGTCCGCAGCTTAACGTCCCCTCCGATGGATGGCACACTCACTCAAAGTGCCCTCCACAAAGCAACCCAAGTAGGGATCAGGATACCACAGAAAAACATTGAACTCGGGACCTCTGGATGGGAAGTCAGTATGTTATCCATCTCAATCCCCACCTCATTGTTGACATAGGTTTATATTTAGAGAATAATGATTGTACCAACTCCAAAACAGCCAACAAAAACCTAAATGAACAACTCAAAAAGATTTCATTGTTCTCATGGATAAAAATTAGCCAAATTAACTCCCACAATTCTCATGCATTTTCATTTTTAAAGTATGTCAAATACTGTAATAAAGATACGTTATGACCACAGAGCAATGTGTTTGTCGATGCCTTCAGTAATGCCATGACCACATGGCCTCAGTAGCCAACAAACTGATAGCACCTACAAACAGCAAAGGAGAATTTTCCGGAATAACCACTTCAGCAGTTTCATGTAGCCAGTGATACAATGGCATCCTTGAGCAAATAGAAATGTTGCCATCATTAAGGAAAAATGACCTTAAGAATGTACTGCTCGCTTCATTTCAAGGACTGTGAATTTGATGATTTTGACAAGTCACTAGGAGCGAAGTTTTGCGAACTACTGACTTGTCATAATGCAGTCTCAAAACATCATTTGAATAGCTGGTGTCTGCCTTTTCATATTTTGTTACTTTAGAATTTCAGAAAGTGATGGGTAAATTTGTTACTTCCAATTTTTAAGGCACTATTTCCAGAAACTCAAATCAATAATTTATTTCACATAATACTTGCAGTTGTAATTAGCATTAATTATTTTGCCAAACTGCAATTCCCTGTCAAACATCCACTTGAAATCTAGCCTGCATATAATTATTCATCATGATAATTTCACTCAATACCAGTGAAACCATAATAGCCGTCCCCGAAATTTGTCAGGCTCTGCAAAACATTTATACAAGTATTGTGAATTAAGCCACGCTATTTTGTGGGATTTCTGTGCCAGCAGAAAAGTGCCTACTTAGCTTGTTCCATAATATACGGATTTATGCAAATTATAATTATTTATGCTATTTGAAAGAATTGATATTTATTGTGAATAGCATTATCACAACTGAAAGGCATCCAAAATTAATTTCAAGAAGTTTTAAGGCTCCATTTGCTCAGGAAAAATAAGTAGCCATTGGAGTTGAAAGTTTGTTTCTAGTTTTCAGAGTTACTAGCATTCAGAGGGAAAATATTGCTTGCTATATCTCATAAATTTAAATATATAAAAAACAAAAACACAGTAATAAACCTGAAGATCTGTTTGGTAGGTGATGATAGAGTTCACGCACTACAAAGCCCGATGGCATGTGAAATTCACACATCAGGGTAGGGGGGCCAGTGCCTTTCCCTGTGCCAGTTATGGTTTTCCGGGAAGATTTTGTACCCGAAAAATCGCACAACTTGGGTGGAGCTGCAGGTGCCCAGAGTGGCTAGCCCGGGATTCGAACCCGGGCCCTCCATTCAGTAGTCCAATGCTCTACTCCCTGGAATACCGCAAACTATAAATTTAAACATATTTACTGGACAATAAAATTGGAAAAAATCTATTTGCTCACATGCTTCTTCATGTATAAATAACAATTAGGAAACAATACAAGTGACAATGTTACACGGCAGCATAGTTTGAAATGCGACCAGGTAATTTTTGACAATCCCAAGGCAAATCTTGAAATAGGGAATAATATCTGGAAATGGTTTGTCACTGGGAGATCCTGGGTATAGATTGAAGAAGTATTTACTGAGTCCAATGAGGAACCCAAGAATACCAGAAGTACAGTTACTCAGTGAAGTCATATTAAATTAAGAAATGTATGAGGGTCTTTTAATAAGTCCATAAGAGAAAATAGAATAACCAAATATTTTGGGTGGATTTCTTTTATTTTTTCACACAACCTTCTTTTATCTAGATGTACTTTGATGATTGCAAAGAATAATATGAGGCATGAACTTACATAACATAGATAGTATAGGCATGAACTTACAGAATGCATAATTAAAGCTCAATTCCCATTTATAAATGCCCAAACGTTCTCCAGAGGAGCATTATCAGCTGCTAGATATAAACATTTATTAGTAAATTTTTCTTTGGAAAGTTATACTGGGCAAATTGTTAAGGTTTTTCTTACTCTCGACAATAAAATGAGAGCCATGGGGTTTCCAAGGTCATATATATGCCCAGAAGAGGGGTCACTAACCTGCTACTGGGTGAGGCCCAGGGCATAAGTCAACATCCCATTTGCAATGATTTCTGAAGACCCTCAGCTAGTGCCTTTTTAATCTCTCTTTCATTAAGTTGTATTTAGCCTGAAGCTGCTCCCAAGTTATGACTATTGTCACTTGAACATCAAACTCTGACATATTTTTCCACAAAACTTCTTTTTTATAGGCACTGCAAATATGTAATTTGTCGGTAGATAACAAAAATATTAAAAAATAACTGAACCTTTGGTTTTCATGTTACTGCATCACTTTTGTTATTTTATAATATCTTCTTCTCATCCAAAATCAATTCAACCAAAAGACTTCGTTCCATGGTGCTACAAACTATACATCTCTCCGAATTTATTTTGGGTGCATTGTATCAACTTTGGAAACACATCTATAGGTACGTGTAAATTTCATTATGCCTTTGTTTGGACACCATTGGAACCAAGAATTTACCTTAATTAAAGTTGATATCCCCTAACAACAGTTTGATCCCTTTTACAAACTCCTCAATTTCCAAAAACTCCAATTTTAATGACAAACTTTAACCAGACTTCATAAAATTGGGCCTAACTATAACATGCGTTCATGCATTATTATCTAAACACAGCTGATTACATAGATAATGTATAAACTAAGAAATATTACAGGCATAAAATACAAATTAAAACACCCCAAGTATGCATATATATACAGAGGTATATGAAGAAAGAGGTTATGCCATGCATCTTACCGATTGGAAGTAAAGGCTGGCTTTCACAATATACCCTAGGACAATGTCCAAATTCTCCATTTTGATACTTTTCAATCATTTGTGCTATGCCTCGATTGGAGAGAATATACCGTGCATGTATAAGACCATAAAGCAACTCCGCGGCTTGTTCAGTCATGTCAGACTGGGCAGGATTGTCATCCAATTCATCATCTTTAGTTAAGAAAATTAACAATTAACATACATCTAGCAAAATCTACAGATAGGCAGTTAAGATAACTTTATAAATTTCATCAAGTATAAAAAAGGAATTCATAGCTAACATACCTGGCTCAAGATCAAGAATCATATCCAATGCTTGCCTGTAATGTGGTACTTGTTCATTCAATCCAGTAAGATTAAACTTATCTTGGATATAATCTTCATCCACTTCACAAAAAAACTCATTGCCCCTAAGACCACAGAACCAAGAAATCCATGACACTTCTTCTGAGCTACTCATGCTGCTGCTAGATTAAATAAAATAAGAAAATACACAAGAAAACCACTAAAAAAAATATCAACAAAATAATTCAATCAAAAGTAACCAATGTATATACCTAATGTGAATCAAGCTCAATCCTAGGCAGATCACAGTGATGTTAGATGAGTTCACTTTGATACATACTATGCGACTACAAAAATAACAATCTTTATTTTCCCAAACATCAAAGAATTACTGGAGGTCATGACTTGATTACATCTTTCATCATTTGGAAAAACAATGCCCAAATAAATCATAGTCACTAAATTACTAATTATAAAAATTAAATTAACTAAATCACCTTATTCCCAAGAGTAACATTCAACATAATTCAATATTGTAACATTCAATATTGTTTCTGATAATTATACTTTAACTAGCAATTTTACATGATATTCTCAATGAAAACATGATTGATGCTTGATTAACGTAAAATTATATGACAAACTTTGACCCTAGTGAGATCATGTTCATAGCAAACATCCTAGATGTAAATAAATTGTATTATTTCCCTTAACTTTCAATCATAGTGCTTTTCAGCCAGTCCAGTACATTTTCTCTTTCCATAGCCAAGTTATTTCATGAACATATTGACATGAAATAAGTAACAAATGATAAGAAACAAGTTGGTGAAACACATTGTACACGTCCACCCTTCGCCCAAAAACTTAAACATCGAACTCATGACAATCACCAATATAGCTACCAACAATGGCTACAGCCCTAAGCTAGTAGATGAATTACTTTGGAAAAACCCAAAAATCAATGGCCACAAATAGTATTTCCTCTACACAGTCCTCAGAGAGAAATTTCATCTAGGATTTCCAACTGCCTGCCCACCTCACTCAAAGTAGCCTTTTACCCACCCCTAACCCTCTCCAAACTTCTAGTCAATGGTAAAGATACAAAGGATAGCCTCCTTAAATCAGGGATTTATGAACTGAAATGCGAGAATGGCAACACAGTTATGTCGGTCAGGCAGGGAGAAATGTCAAGTTACGAGCCAAGGAGCACACAAGGTGTCAAAAAAATAAGAATACCAACTACCTCTATGCTAAGCACATACTAGAATTCGACCACAGCAGTGACTTCATCCCAGGAATATTACATATACTCCCAAAAGGATTAAAAATGGATGCTCTTGAGCAAATGGAGGTAAGGCGGCACTGAGCAAACCCCAACTTGACACTTTGTTATGAGCAATTGTTCCTGTCCCCCTTCCCACTCCTTTTCGAGAAACTAGCCTGAAAATGGTCAAACCAATCCCTTAACCCACCCAATTGCCTCCACTCCTCTCAGGATCTTCCCCTCCCTTCCTCACTCTGTCCTGGGTGTATATATTCTTGCATTGTTTGTTAAGTAAATTTGTACCTGATGATGCCGCTAGTCGGTGAAATGCATTGGACCTTACAATAAAAATCTGTGAAACATTCTATTTAGCATGGATATTAAATACTTCCACAGGATATTCATTACTTCCACGAAGTGAAGCCTGAAACAGTAGAATATATATGAAATAAGTAACTTTGTAATTCCACACAAAGTTACTCATTTCATTTCCATAAGCTGGGTAAATTCCATAAAGTTACTTCAGATGGTTGTGGTTCTGATGGACACCCAGCCCTACTTCTAAGAATGTGTCTAGTGCCATTACTTGATCCTTTGTATACACTGTTTAATAATCCATCACCACTGGAATTTTTCTAAGCGCACTTAAATCCACATATCTAGTGCCAATAAATAAGCAGGGTAACAGAAATAACGTAACTATTGTCCGATTGCCAAACTCTCAATAATAGCAAAAATCTTAGAATATTGGTTGTAGATAAGCTAACTCTTAATTTTAATAGTACCACTGTCCCTGAGCAGCATGGTTTCTCTAAAGGAAGACTAACTAATCTTTTGGTTTTTCAAATGTATCTAAATAACAGAAGGTATGGAAAAATGCCTACAAACAGATGTCATATATACTGACTTCAATAAGACTTTTGATACTCTTAGTCATGAGCTTCTTAGAAATTTGGATGCATCAGGAATGAATGGTACCTTACTTGACTGGATTGAAAGTTATTTGACCAACAGAAGTTTTAGTAAAAATTAATACATCTAAAAGTAAATGTTTCTATCCATCATCAGGCATTCCCCAAAGATCTCATCTTGAGTTCACTATTATTTAACTTATTTAAAAATTATATTATAATGGCATTAGACCGAAATACTTTTCCTTTGCATAATGATGACTGAAAAATTTTTAACAGCTCAATCAATTGATGATCACCTAACTCTGCAGAGTTAGGTGATCATCAATTGATTGCTGCAAACTGCCTTCATAGGCTTTAAAACTGGTGTGAGCATAATTATCTAATTGGCAATTAAAAATAATGCTATTCTGTAACTTTCAGCCGGAAAAGGAGTCCACAGCATTATGAATATAAACTAAGCAATTATTCTATGGCCCGATTAACAAATATAGAAGACCTCGCAAGCTATATTTGAACCACAGTTAACATTCCATCAACATTACAACTATTTTAATCTAAAGCATACAAATCGCTTGGATTTATCTTCTGATGCTGTAAAAACTTTAAACATATAGAGCCATTTAAATTACTATTCTAC
Source organism: Hetaerina americana (assembly GCF_022747635.1). NCBI lineage: Eukaryota > Metazoa > Arthropoda > Insecta > Odonata > Calopterygidae > Hetaerina > Hetaerina americana. The sequence continues at coordinate 27,201,030 of NW_027286069.1, forward strand.
TCATTAGTTAGGTGACTCTGTGAATAATCCCCTCCTATCCGGTCACCTTACTACAAACTGCATATTCATAAAATCGAATGTGTTCGAGAAAATTCGTGAGCAAAATTGCATTCAAATTCAATATTCACAAAGATCTTTATAGCAATCATGAAATGTTAACTCTACTAATCTTCCTTCCTTGCTTAAAAGTAGAAAAATTAGTAACATAACATTTATTCATAAATTACTGCATAACAAGATTGATTCCTTAGAACTCCTAAGGGCAATATCTTTCCACAAACCTTCACATAACAGAGGGTACGAAGCACTCTTTGAAATTGGATATCATGAACAAAATTACACTCACTATTCTCATATAAGTCAGATTATGAGAGATACCAACAGTTGTCATACATTGACCTATTTCTATTTCACCAGGATCCCTTAAATAAATGTTATTAAAAATATCTAAAGAATTTTAGAATGATAATTATTTGCTGTGTGGATATCTGTACATGACAATAAGTTGTTTCCCATGCCCATTGTGAAAATTTTCTCAATGGATGCCACAAGGTCTAGTTTATAACTGCTACTAACATTTATCATTTGGTAAGCTTTATCTGACCTGTAACAAAGACTATATTTCTAATATTGTTTCCATTTTTTTAATTTGGAATATTATTATAATTGATATTTTGTCTACATTAAATCTGAATGTCTTTCATGAATTGCAAATTAAAATTCTTCTTTAATTCTAAATTATATTTTAATTCTCAGAAACTAGTAAGTAACTTTATGTAATTTGTACTTGTATGTAAATGCTTTTAATAATTGTGGAACTACCTAATACAAGTTTCTGCCTTCCTTTTTGTAAAAGGGTTATTCACTAAAATAAATATCGAAAATATCACTGCAAATAAATCAATCTTTATATTTCTATGTGGTTGACATTAAGGACCCATTGCAGATAGGCACTTTTTAATCTTAAACTAGCAATGGATAGAAGTAAAGGTTCCTCAATGACTATAGGAACATGTATTATGGAAAAATATTATTAAACAGCAGCATGATAAGATTGGACATCAACTCTAGTTACGCTTTTGCTGGTATACTTTAATTCAATCATAAATTCACCTGAAAATTGAATCAGTATTAGCAACATCGCATATTCATATACAACATGACGATTTGCTAATTCCCGACAACACATCGATATTCTCACCGACTAAACTGAATTAATTAAATACCGCAGCGAAATAGATTGAGCTATTGATTCTTTGAGAGTAACTGAAATTAACTGCAAGTGTATGTCCACAGTTCTACGAAAGCTGAAAAGATGTATGGTATACTAGGATTGAATGGATCACAAAAACAGCCGATTTACATCATTTAGAAGTAAGGCAAATATATGAAAATAGGGATTAAGTTTTTTCAACTCTTTCCAAAATCGATTCCCAAGAACTTTCCGCATTCTACCAATGGGAAACTATAACAATAATAAAAACACCACGAGTTTCACAAAGCGTAATTAATATCCATATTTATACGCGTTCAAGTAATGTTGCACTAGTACTCATTACGGGAAGTGATAGACAGCTGCCAGTGAACTGAATTTTGCCCACTACTCCCTCATGGTCGTAACAGCCGTGCATAGATAACCACTGATACAAAAAAACTGAAAAATATGATTACATTAATAAAGACGATGCAAACGTGTAAAAATTTCTACATTACCCTGATAAACGCATACAAATTACGGTTCGGCTTCTTTTGCGAACACATTACACAAAGTAATGGCCACATTAGGCGTTAAGATATTGACAGTAGCAGTTACTGTCCCTTCCTCACAAATTGCAAGATGTGAAGCTAATTTATAGTTAAACCAGGACATACACGCCTCTGAACATTACAATATACCAGTACTACTTCCTATAATACGAGAAATAAGCAAAATCTCTGAGCTTCAGCTAGTATAGCGAATATCTTTCCCATGAACGGTAGGCCCTGAATCCTATATCCAACGAGTAGTGCACTTATTTCTCGCATTAGATGGAGAAGTAATTGTTCATTATGATTTTAAGACATATACATGTTCGGCTTTACCATTAAATTAACTGTACATATTGTAATTTCTGCTATTGCCAGTATCCTAACACCTGCTGTGTTTAGTACTTTGTGTAATGTGTTCCCAAAGAAAGAACGCGAAAGGCTACTCATGTGTGTTTTAGCAGGGTATTCCACAATTGTTTTAACTGTTAACATCTTTCCTTTAAGTGTAATAGTATTTTCATTCTTGTTGGCTAATCACTGCTAATCTATACTGTTCCCACCACGAGGGAGTCGTGGTCGGAATAGTCTAGATTATCCTTAGACCGAGTTACCTTTACTAATTATGACACCACCGGCATTCAAATCCGGGGCTTGAGGTGGGATTCAGTACATTGGTGACCATACCATTCTGATCTCTCAAGTAAAAGCACACAATAATGCTACCAGTCAGAAAATTCTGATGAGAAGTAAGAAATTATATTCACATTATGATTCTACATGTCATGTCTCACATCATGAGACCAGACAGAGTGATAATAATAATAGACTAATTTAAGAGCAAATATCCGTTTGAATAAACAAAAAGAATTTTAATTATATAAAGATACATTATAAAACACGGATTGGCTACAAATCAATATTAATAAATTTCCTCAATTGGCACAAATTCATTTTGAAAATCAATCATGATAAAAGAGAAATGAAATATTAAATAATTTTCTCCAGACCCTATCACAACATTTCAATAAAATTATAACAAAACAAGAAATACATTTTGACCACTGACAAACGTTTCAACTTCATCATTCAAAAGAGATCCGTGGATATATCGTACCCTAAGCTTCCGTTACAGGGATTACGTAAAAGATTTAATATTCCTTAGAGATGCAGGTGAATACATGGGGACATATTTAAACATAAGCTTAACAAAAGCGCACATAAAATCTCACCTTAAATTTCCACTAGAATCTTCAACAGATGAAAACGATGATTTTGAGTCTGTGGACCGGCTATTCCCGAAGCTACCCTTCTGCCTAGTAGAATACGACGTTAAAGCTAAAAACACCTTGAACATCCACAACGAAAATCATTAATGCTATGCCCAGAGTCACTGTTAAACTTCGTAGTGTGTGCCTTAATAATTCCTATCTGCCCACATGAGGCAATATTACATACCCGTTTTAAAACCAAAAGGAACTAAGCAAGAAATATGGATGATGGACGTGAAATTATGCAAAAAGTGGCAGAAATTAAATTTCCCCAATGCTGAATGGCATATGACTAACCATTCAAACGACACCGACTTCGGAATAAATTTACCTAATCTGTCAAAAGCTACACTGGTTACACTCTGGCTTTAGAGTGATGTAGTAAAGTTTCAACTTAACTTATTCGATTTCCTCCAATGAAAGACCACTAAAATCAAGCCTCGTTGCCAAATGTACGCAAACTAGTTACGATTGACCCAGAGATTGTTGAATTTTCGATATTTCTTTTAAACGAATTATTCGGCCAGGAAACGGAAGGAAATAAGGAATGAGTTCATAAAAGAAATCGATTTGAACGATGGGAGGTAGAATTGAGGCTGATTTCTTCATAAACAGCATTTAAACTCTCCGAAATGGTTCGTGTTTAAGTACCGCATTGTTAGAGTTGTTTGTTTTCCCAATAAAAGATGTGAAGAAGCCAAAAAAAGGAACATAGATATCTGGCATCTCAGCGAGGTAAGCCAATATACGTCATTCCCAACCAATAAAAACAAAATATGGCGGATAAATCTATCGCGCGATTATGAATAACAAAACAAGGAGGTGTTGAAGTATCTAGCGTAAAAAGTGAGACCACTTCACGTTAAGAACCATCTTTTTCATGTGATTAATGTAATAACACGTTATACAAATTATTATATCCAAGTAAGATACTTATGATAGAGAATACTCCTTTTCCTTATTTAAACTATATTCAAAACATCTTTTTGCTAGAAATATTTGCTTCTCTAGCGCGTTAATTTTTGGTAATTTAAATTGTTCTTTACCAGATAAACATTAATAGTTTCCTTTATGTCATTAATTTAAGTTAGTCGGGTAGACGATTATTTAGGAAATATCTTTGTTTCTATATAAACTGGAACCTTCATCAGTAGTGTAAGTAAAGTATTCCAAGTTGATTGATGCATATGGTGGCAGGGTCAAATCAGGATACATATTTGTTAAGTAAAATAAGGTATATAAGGATAAACCTACATGGGGTGGTCACCATATTATTATCAAATGAGCATAACTGTGATTAGTTGTTTCTTCAGCATGATGAAGGACAACACATAGTTTAGAACACAACTGACTTAAAAGTTATAATTCGTTATTGAGTTAAGCTACAAAATCATGTAAAAAACATTAAAAATACTACTGGTACTTCATTATGAAAAATCTGTAAATCAACTAATATTCTTTTTCCAAAAAAGTGGCATCTTGGAGTTTAGAAAAATATGCCCATCTTCATAATGAAACCTGGATACAGGCTGACAGAAGAAATGGAAAAGTGCACTTGGTATTACAGGTAAGATGAGAATGATATGCAAATGTCAACTTATAACTCATATTGTACTATGTTAAAGTTTAATTAAAGATTCATTCTATAGAAATAATCAAGAGATTTTCTAATTGATATATTTTAATGTCTTACAAAGTTTAAAAGGAACATTCTATTTCAAACTTGAGTTAGTTCCTAATAAACTGTGGCAGTGAAACTAAACTTCACTATATAAAGATTGAATGAATGTAAAACTCCAATAGCGATAAACAGTTTACCTTTCTAAACAAAGTACAAAGGAAATTAGTTGGCTAGCGCCACAAGTCAAGAAGGGGTAAAAGGTAAAAAGGAGAGGATAAGAAAGGTGAATACGAATATGCGTATTTAGGCCACAAAGTAGCCCTACGCGTATTCGTATTCACCTTTCTTATCCTCTCCTTTTTACCTTTTACCCCTTCTTGACTTGTGGCGCTAGCCAACTAATTTCATTTGTACTTTGTTTAGAAAGGTAAACTGTTTACGGCTATTGGAGTTTTACATTCATTCAATATTAATAGCCGTAAGAGCTCATTTCCATCAATATATAAAGATTACTTAATATAACACCTAATAGTTCCCTCTAATATACTTCTTCATTGGTGTGTTAGTAAGGTGGATTAATTTAATGCACTATTAACATAAAAGAAAAAAGATTTTTCTATCAAAATGATCTTCATTCTGTTATGAATCCAAAATATGTTATTCATACAAATATCTATTTTTCAGGGGTCTTTGCTGCTGGTAGTTCAAGCTAATGTTGCCCTGGAGTCTGTTGCATTAATTCATACCAACTGCAGGGGATTAACACGAGGGTCTACCATCTTATTCTTAATTGCTAATCAGACAGAGGAACAACATCCTAGCCAGGTGAAAAATCAGGCATTAATTGGTAATTATATTCCACCTTATGTGGAGAAAATGTGAGTCGTGATGAACAATATTATAAATGCACAGTAATGGTGCAAACCCAATGTAAATAAACTAGTCAAATCTAAAGAAATTGAGGTGAAATTTCATAGCAACCAATAGTTTAATCTCAAATAATTTTGGTCATGAGTTCCACCCAATTTCCAAATGGAACACACCTTCCAACTTGATCAAAATGTTACACAGAGGATCTGCATTATTTCCACATGAATTCTTCATCATTTTAGATGAACTTAATCCACAAAAAAATCCCAGCCTCCTAATACAAAGCTCTCCACTCATTGAGTATAATTTTCCTTCTTTGATGGAAAATTCCCATTCTGAATTTATTTTCACCATTGAAAACAGGTTTAAATAAATATTCACCAATTTTTTACCACCCCTTTGACTTGGAATCCAAATGCAGTTTTTATTTTAGGGTGTGTTGACAGCCATGGTAACTTTTGTCCAAATATATGTGCAGCCTTAAGTTCTTAGGGAAATGTCCTAGAGTGAACTTATATATATATATATATATATATATATATATATATATATATATATATATATATATATATATATATATAATTGGCTGACACAACATAACACAAATAGAAAAGAATAGACACATATAAAAGAACACTTACACGGTAAATTGTTCGAGCTTTCGGCCCTCTCAGGGGCCTTCTTCAAGAGAGACTGAAAATATGCTATGGAACAGGAGAGGGGAAAGAGTTATGGGCGTGGAGGGGAGGTGTGGAGGGAATGCTGGGAGGGAAGTTAAATATGGCGGTTAAGGGTGGGAATTTTAAAGGAACGGAAGGATAGTATGTAGGCGGATTCACGAGTTCTCACCTCTATGTTGGTAGCTGAATCAGGTAGGGATTCTAGGATGCTGAGGGAAAAACACTGGTCGAATGAAAGGTTGTGGGAATTGGCGTGTGAAGGGATAGGAAGAGAAGAGAGTGAGGCAGAATTACAGGAGTACCGGTGATTATTCATTCGGATGGATAAGGGGGTAATGCATTCACCTATGTAGAAGGAAGTGCAATGCTTGCATGATAAAAGATAAATAATATTTTTTGAGAGGCAATTAGCGTGGGAACGAGGTGGGGGGGCTATGAGGGGATGTAGGGAGAGGGGAGTAGGCATAATAAGAGGACAGGTTTTACATCGGGGGCGGTTGCAAGTTGGGGAAATATTGGGAAATTTGTCACGGGGGGGCGCCAAAGGGTTGGTGGATCTCAGAAGGTTTTTGAGATTGGCGGGTCGTCTGTATGCGATAGATGGGCATTGGGGTAGTAAGGATGAGGTCGCGTCATTGTCATGTAAAATTGGGAACAGTTCTTTAAGGAGGGTTTTCAGTCTGTGTGATCCGGGGTAATAGGTGGTGCAAAGGTTGAGTCCTGCGTCAGATGTGGGCTTGTTATTGTGTGGTGTGTGTGGTCGGGTGGAACGGTGGATTTTATTTCGTAGCAACTTTTCTGGGTAACCGCGTTTGAGGAGTGCAAGGTGTAGATTGGCAAGGTATTTGTTGAGAGTGGCTGTGGTGTTGCAAATTCGGTGTCCGCGGATAGAGAGAGAGTTAGGAATCGAGCGTTTTGTGTGTTGAGGATGACAGCTAGTGTGGTGTAGGTATTGCTGATGGTTAGTGGCTTTGATGTGTACTGAAGTAGTGAATTTGTTGTTTTGAAGTGAGATGTCTGTGTCAAGAAAGGTGATAGTGGAGTCTGAAATGGAAGAGGTGAATTTAACCGTGAAAGATGAATTTAAGGCGGATAAGAAGTTGTTGAGAGAGTCAGAGCCATGTGTCCAGAGAATAAAAATATCGTCTATGTAGCGGACCCAGAAAAGAGGTTGAAGGGGTTGCTGTGACAGGAAGGTCTCTTCGAGATGGCCCATGAAGAGATTGGCGTATGATGGTGCCATCCTCGTTCCCATCGCTGTGCCTTTTGTCTGTAGGTAAAAACAATTTTGGAAAGTGAATGCATTTTTTGTAAGGACGAAAGTGGCAAGATTGAGGAGAAATTCCGTTGAGGGGCGCTGGGGTAGGGGGCGCAGAGAAAGATAATGCCGGAGGGAGGATAAACCTTCTGCATGGGGAATAGAAGTGTAGAGTGAGGTAACGTCGATGGTGGCCATAAGTAGGTTGGGTGTGGAGGGAATAGAGACGGAATTTAGACGGTCGAGGAAGTGGTACGTGTCTTTCGTGAAGGAGGGCAAGGAGAGTACAAGTGGTTGTAGGTGGTGGTCAAGGAATGCGGAGATTCTTTCGGTGGGAGAATTGTAACTGGAAACTATAGGACGACAGGGGATGTTGGGTTTGTGTATTTTTGGGAGGAGATAAAACTGGGGTGTTCTGGGGTTTGGGGGTGAAAGTAGGGATATGTCTTGGGAGGTGAGGCCTTCTTCTGGTCCGGAGTGGAGGAGAAAAGACCGAATTTCGGTTTGGAAAGTTTGTGTTGGGTTTTTGGTTAGAGTGGTATAGGTGGATGTATCATTCAGGTGAGCGAGGGCTTTGGAAATATAATCTTTGGTGTTTAGAATTACAACAGAGGAGCCTTTGTCGGCGGAGGTAACAACGATGTTAGGATTGGACTGTAGGGTTTTTAGGGCATGACGTTCGTTCATGGAGAGGTTATTTTTCGGTCTGAGATGTTTTCTGAAGGATTGATTGGAAACTTTTTCGATGAGAAGACGTATAAAAATTTCGACAGGATGGTTACTAGGAAGGGGTTTTGGCTCATGAGTTGAAGCCGGGCGGAATTTGTCAAGTGCGGGATTGGTTTTTAGGTTACTGAAAGGTTTACTTTGTGATTTCCAGAAGGCGCGCCATCGAAGGTTTCGGCAGAAATTGAGGGTATCAGTGAGTATGTTTATGTGGTTTATTTTTGGTGTAGGGGAGAAGGATAGGCCTTTGCTAAGAACGGATATTTCATTGTCTGAAAGGCTGGTGTTTGAAAGGTTTACAATGTCATGGGCATTGTCGGAGGGAGGGGGGGTGTTGGGATTGTTCGGTGGTGGCTGGCGTTTTGGAAAAACCGGAGGGCCTTTGGGAGGAGGGGGAAGGTTGTAAATGCTGCGGAGGTCAGGCTTATATTGAAAGAGTGGGGGTGGTTGAGGAGGAGGTGGCGGGAAAGGGTGAGAGTGTGGAATTTTGAGACCAACTCGGAAGTAGGAAATATACAAGTTGGACAGCTTTTTAAGGAGAGTTTGACGTTTTTGTTGGAGGGAACGTAGGGCAGACGAAATTATGGCGTTGAGTTGTGGAATTAGGTGAGCAGAAGCCAAAGAGATTATTTTAAAGAGGGAAAAAAGGTTTGATTTGTGTTGTTCACGAATGCATTGGTATTGCATAAGGATAATGTGGGTGTATTCTAAAGATTTTTGGTAAGAAAATGCATTAAGTATGGGGTGGATATCGGGAAGAGTAGCAGATAGTGGTAGGGAAATGACTAGACCGTTGGGAACGATTCCTAAGGACAGGCAGGAGGTGAGAAACTCGGTGTGGCTTGTGTATTTGGCGAGCTTATAGGCGTGACGGCGAAAATTTCGGATCCAAGACGGAATGGGATGAGGGTGGTCCATGTTTAGGCGATTGAGAAGGTTGTGGAAAATAAATAGGAAACGAAGAAAGACAGTGGTGAGGGAAAGGATAGCACATTCAAAATAGAGCAGAATCCGCGGCGCAAAACCTGGTGCTGGATCCCACGACGAACACAGAAGAGACAGGAACAGTAGCTAGGTAGCTTAATATCACGATTGTACGGAAAAACTCATACGAGCGGCACAATAATTGGCTGACACAACATAACACAAATAGAAAAGATCTTTTATCATGCAAGCATTGCACTTCCTTCTACATAGGTGAATGCATTACCCCCTTATCCATCCGAATGAATAATCACCGGTACTCCTGTAATTCTGCCTCACTCTCTTCTCTTCCTATCCCTTCACACGCCAATTCCCACAACCTTTCATTCGACCAGTGTTTTTCCCTCAGCATCCTAGAATCCCTACCTGATTCAGCTACCAACATAGAGGTGAGAACTCGTGAATCCGCCTACATACTATCCTTCCGTTCCTTTAAAATTCCCACCCTTAACCGCCATATTTAACTTCCCTCCCAGCATTCCCTCCACACCTCCCCTCCACGCCCATAACTCTTTCCCCTCTCCTGTTCCATAGCATATTTTCAGTCTCTCTTGAAGAAGGCCCCTGAGAGGGCCGAAAGCTCGAACAATTTACCGTGTAAGTGTTCTTTTATATGTGTCTATTCTTTTCTATTTGTGTTATGTTGTGTCAGCCAATTATTGTGCCGCTCGTATGAGTTTTTCCGTACAATCGTTATATATATATATATATATATATATATATATACGTCCTGATTGCATTCTATATTCCTCTTGATTAGATTCTCTCTAAAGTAAATATATATTAATTTTTCTCAATTTACTCTATCAAACGCCTTTTTGAACTCTACAAAACAGGCAAATATTTTAGTTAGGTTAAGGTAAGTTTTTGGATTGGCACAGCTACCAAATAAATATTTTGTGAATCCTAACAAAACACAAAATCCAGCATCCTACTCTACATCAGGTCCCTCTTCATCTCTGAGTACTTCCTTCCTCCCTTCATCCTGTCCAACATCCCTATCCTGTTTCTTCCCTTTCTTCATTTGCCTAACATTCTCCCCTCTATTACAGTCTTCAACATCCCACTGCCAATCAATAATTTGCCCCTTATCCATATTTCCTGCCTCCATAGGATTTCTCCCAAAAAACCCCTCTCGTCATCCATCATACTTCCTCATTTGTTTTCTTCTCTGTCCATTTCACCTTCTCCATTCCTCTCCAAACCCACATTTCAAAAGCCTCCAATCTACATCCATCCTCCTGCTTCAATGACCATGTTTCCGCACCGTACATAGCTACTCTCCATATTAAAGTTTTTACAAGTCTTTTCTTAATATCCTTTCTCAGCGTCCCTATCATCAACTCCCTCCTCCTCATGAAAGCCTCTTTGCGTAGTGCAATTCTTCTCCTTATGTCGCTACTACTTTGACCATGATGGCCCAAAACACTCCCGAGATATGTAAACTGTTCTACCTGCTCTAGTTTTTGCCCTCCTATTTTAATGTTTAGCTTAGCCTTTTTCTCTCTGGAAAATTGCATAACCTTTGATCTTTTGGTATTGATTCTCATCCCACTTTTTCCATCCAATTCATTCAGCAATGCGTGCAACCCCTTGGCTGATTGACAAACTAAAGCTTGGTCATCAGCAAACGTAACTGATTTACGAATTCCCCGCCCACTATCATTCCTACCTCCAGTTCTTCCTATGCCTCTTTAATCATTTCCTCCACATACAGGTTGAACAGCAACAGTAATAATGGACACCCCTGCCTTACAACTCTTCCTAACACTGCCCATCTATCCCCATTGCCGACTCGCACCTGAGCAGTCTAAGATATGTAAAGGTTGCGGATTAGCCTCCTTTCCCTCCAATCTATTCCCATTTCCTGCAATATACTCATTAGTTTTTCCCAATTCACTCTATCAAATGCTTTATCGAAATCTACAAAACAGGCAAATACCTCCTGGTTGTGTTGTATATTCCTCTCGATTAGTAATTTCATTACTGCAATGGCATCACGCGTACCTCTCCCCTTCCTAAACCCAAACTGATCATCCCCTAAGTAATCATTTGCCCTACTCTATACTTTTTTTATGATCCTTAGAACAACTTTAGCTGCATGGGATATCAAACTTATTGTCCTGTAGCCCTCACACGATGTAGCCTTTACCTTTTTTGGAATAGGAACTAAAACTGATCTCACAAAGTCTTCCGGCCAGATTCCTTCCTCATGGATACTATGAATCAGCCCATTAAGCCTCTTCCTCACACATTTTCCTAAACATTTCAGTCATTCCGCAGGAATATTATCCAGCCCCGAGGTCTTGTTTAGTTTCATCACCCTTAATGCCCTTTCTATCTTATCATCGAGTATGCCTGAACCTAAGCTATCTTCCTCTACGTCATGTTAATTTTTATGTCTAACTTTGTTGGTCTAAGTTCTTTGCTATACAGTTCTTCTATCCTCCTTCCATCTCTCTTGGATATTTTCTGTGTCCACTATTATCTTACCTACCTTATCTCTATATTAGCATAGATCTTCCCTTCTTACTTCCCAATAAAGATTTAACTTTGCTGTACAGCGCACCGATTTCACCCTTCCTCTGCAAACTTTCCATATCCTCACACTGCGTCTTCCACCATACTTCTTTTGCTTTATTTGTTGCCCGCCTCTATTTATTAATTCTTTGTACTTCATTTTGCCTAACCCTGTATTTACATTCTTCCATTTTCTCCTCTCATCCATCTTTGTAAATATCTCATCCATGATCCATGGTTTCCTAGTCCTTTTAGAGTTAACGGTTCCAATGGTGTCTTTTGAGGCTTTCGATAACCCTTTCTTGATACTTACCCATTTTTCTTTGATAGGACTTGGCTCTTTACCATCATCCATGATTTCCTCTACACCCTGTTGGTACTCCTTCCTTTTCAAACCATTTAATGCTTCTACATTCCATTTTCTAACCCGCCGCCCCTGCCTTATCTTTTTGAAACGGACGCTACATTTCATAACAACTAAATTGTGGTCAGAGTCTGCATCTGCTCCCGAGAAGCTGTGCGAATTCATCACACTGTTCCTAAACCTGTGTCTAACCAGGATATAATCTAGCTGATACCTTTCTGAGTCTCCTAGCATTTTCCATGTATACCTGTGTCTTTTGTGGTGTCTAAACCAAGTGTTGGCGATGACTAACCCCTGTCGACTGCAGAACTCCATTGCTTTCTACCCGCGGTCATTCCTCGTGCCTAAACCATAGTCCCCCACCTCATCATCATCTCTTCCTTTGCCTACCGCCGCATTCCAATCCCCCATCACTATCAAATATTTCCCTACGGGAACACACGCTTTTATGTCCTCTAACTGATCGTATATCCTATCGACCTCTTCTTCCTTATGGGTACTCGGTGGCATGTATACCTGAATAATAACCAAGTTCATCGGTTCTGCTTTTATCTCTACTAGTATTAATCTATCCATTACCTGCCCTATGTTGACTATGCTTCTTCCTACCTCTTCATTTAATACTATGGCAACCCCTCGTTGGCTCTCGTCTCCACCGCTGTATATTATTCTATACTTATCACTCCAGTAATCCCCGCTATCTTTCCATCTCACCTCGCATAGACCTAACATATCTATATTTCCCCTTTCCATCTCTCGCTTAACATTCTCCAATTTCCCTGTCCTCATCATTGTCCTAACATTCCACGTTCCTATTCTAACTAATTTGGTCTTCTTCTCCTGCGCCTTCTGTCCTGCTGCTGCTGGTTTTCTCTTGCAAGGGTTTCATGGAAGCCTTGCCTCCCCCGCTACCGGGCATGACACACGGCTGATTGGGCCAAGCCCCATAGTTGCCAGGACTCAAAATCTCTTTAGTGACCATCATTTAAATCTTGGGAATGATAATTGAGGTGGTTTCCCATTGCCTTTCTCAATAGTGTTTTTAACGTGACACCATCACTTACTGGCTGCCCCCCGGGGGTCAGACGCCATTGCCGCCGCCTCAATGAGGAACAGACTCTGCGTGGACTACCTTTCGTCTGGCTCGTGACCATCGACCTATTTGGCATGGGTGACCCTACCAGGAGCAATTATTATTACTCCGGCCAGCACAGCTCTAGGGGTCATCGGAATGCACAAGCCCTTCCATCACATCAAGATCGTAGTCCATGGGAGGGGAGAAGATCATTATTTATAATATATATATATATATATATATATATATATATATATATATATATATATATATATATATATATATATATATGCATAAGTAATATTATACAGCAGTAGTTTTAGATAGATCCTGAAAACTGTTGAATGTTTCTGTGATCTTTGATGGATTTATTGCTGGCAGTATGCTGAATAGTTTATTTTTTTAGCAGTCTATGAATCTTTTCACATTGTGCTTTAAACTTCAAACTACAGGGTCCTATCCATTCCACACCGGTTAAGAAGAAAATTAGAAAATTTCGAGTGAAATTCTCTCCAGAGAAGGGAAAATCAGCTGAGGAACAAAAAGCTTCCTGCATAACAGCTCTTCGGGGCTTTATGATGATTTATGATACAGATGGAGGTGGGTCAATATTCATCTTTTTACAAGGTTAAAATGAAATGAATGTGATACCCAGTTTCAATTACATGTTCTACATTACATATGGAAATATCATGAGAAACTGAATCAATACATATTTATTCCTTAGTCTTTTTTTCAAAGCCTCATATATTTTAAAATTTGTTTAACATTTTCTGGAAATCCAGCAAGTGTAATTAGGACGAGACTACTTCTGAAAAAAGTTTTTTCAAGGATTGAGGGGCTTGTGACTGACACCATAAGCTCTGTGGAACATGCTGCTTAATACTATTAAACTCTTGATTACAATAAACTATTCTTCATCTTTTTGTATGCCTCCATCTCATCTAGCACATCTAGTCTTGTCCTCTTCCTAACTTAGTTTACAGCCTTTCCTAAACATTATTTTTTTGTTGTAGGTATATCATTGGTTAAATAATCAACTGGGAGCACTTCATAATAACTGATCCCTACACTATAAATACATTTTAGACCTACTAGGCATATGGGAACATGCTGGGGAAATCACGATTGATTATAAAAAAATGTAAAATATATCAGATCTGAAATTTCACCAACCCAAATCCATGTTCAATAGTTAAAGGTGGAACAAACCCAGGAAGCAAAATCAAATGACAATATTAGAGAACAATTTTTATTCAATATTGCTTAGGTAAAATCTTGAATCACAACAACACACATTGACAGTGAGCCCCTGCCAGAACCCAAGGGCAGGGGCCCACTATCATTTATTTTTTTTATCGACTCAGTTGCTCACAGTTTAAATGATGTACAGCTAATTTAATATGCTGCTGACATAAATATTTCTGGTGATCTATTCCGATCTTGACTACTTGAAACTTAATTTCTAAGATTTCCTGGCTAAAAAGTGTTGAAACAATTGAATATATTCAAATGCGATACTTTTACCATCATAAATCTCGTATTTCTGATATTAATTTAGAAAGTTACCAAGATTAGAGGCATAGGCATATTATTGGAGACATTTCTAATGTTGACTCATCGAGATATTTATATGAGTCACTTTTCAGAACTTAAGCTGAGATTGCCTTAACTATATGATCTCCTAAATATGATACATATACACTTTATACTGAGAAAGTTCAATGTAGGTTTCTTCATCAAGTCGATGCTAGACTCAGTAATCACTGATATATTATTTATTGTAGTTATATATATTTTTTTGCAGCTATTATATACTTCAGCTAACCTGCAGAGTTTACCGATCAGGAGATAAACAAAATTCTTGTATGTGCAGGAGGAGTGGGGGAAGGGCAGGAGAGAATTAAAAGGTGGGATGTAGCAGGGTGGAGTGGTGAAAATAGGGCAAGTTTACATCTTCCTCGATGACATGGAGTGGGTGTGGCTCTGGGGGTGGGAGGGGATTTAGAGAGCAGCTTGTTGGATTTGAGGAGATCTGCTAGGTTAGACTGCTGTTTGTAGGTGACAGAGGGGTATTTGGAAAGTAGGTAGGAGGTAGTGTTGTGATTTTTGAGGGTGGGGTACAGGTCTTTGAGGATGAATTTGGGGGACTGGATGCCAGGGAAGTAGGTGGTACAGATTGAGAGAGGGTGGGAGTCTGTGGTAGCGGGAGGCTTCAGGGTATAGGAATGTTTGAGTAGGTGAAGGTTGTTGAGGTATTTGGTAAGGGATACGGGATGGTTGCAAATAGAACCGCAGATAGAGAGGGAATAAGGGAGGGAGCACTTGGTATTGGAGGGGTGGCAACCGCTGTAATGAAGATATTGTTGTTTATTAGTAGGTTTAATGCGGACAGAGGTCAGGAGTTTGTTGTTGCTGAGGGAAATATTCACATCAAGGAAGGTGATCCGAGAGGATGAAATGGTGGAGGTGAAGGACAGAGATGAGGAATCATTGAGTTGGAAGATGAAGGAATTGAGGGAATCTCTACTGTGCGTGTATATGTATGTATGTATGTATGTATGTATATATATATATATATATATATATATATATATATATATATATATATATATATATATATATATATATATATATATATATGGATATATGTGGATCGCGGTAGTCCAAGGGGTAGAGCGTTAGACTTGATGGACCCTGGATGGATTGATTGGACCCTGATGTGTGAATTTCACACATCAGGGTCCAAATACAAATTCAAATACACATTCTTCATCATGACAATGCAAGCTGTCACAGATCGGCTGAAACAACGACCTATTTGACTGACCAAAGCCTCCGGACAGCCCTGATTGAGCACCAAATGACATCTTTTTATTCCTGTTTATCAAGAAAAAATTGTGTGGCCGACATTTTTCGGCATCTGAAGAAGCTGTGGATGCATTCAAAAAACAATGCTTTGGAGGTACCTCAATCAAAGTGGAAAAAGTGTTACGAAAATTCGTTTGAGTGCATGCAAAAGATTATTGATTATATTGAGAACACTGCAAAAAACAATAAAGGCATTTTCAACAATAATTTAGTCTTTTCATTATTAGGCTGAAAATATAAATATCAACCCTCGTAGCTAGTTATTTGAGTGGCAAGAATCTCTTCCTCTCTGCACCAATGTTCACTTATGCACAAAACCGATATATCTAGTTCGGCCAGTTCAAGTTCTAAGTGTTAGGTTTTATTTCTAATACCTACTTAGAATATTTTGGTGGAGTATAGAAATGAAATGGTCACATTAAAAATGAGGGCTCTGCGGAATTCAGTGATTCACAGTTGAATTTCTTTGGAAATGCGATCATTTTCCTTGGGAATGTTCACGCCATTGTTTTTTGAAGGAAGGGATGTACATTCTTCCAATTATGCAAGTGTAATAGTTGATACATGCACACTATTTATCTTTGTTTTGTTTTTAATGATTAATTTGCTACAAATTTAAAATCTCGTCATTCACAAACCATGGAGGTGCAGCTTTATTAATTTGTACAATATCTTACTTAGTTGCTTGATAATTCCAGGAATGTGTAATATTGCCTTTGTATATCTGAATTGATTATATCTGTATTCGTTTTAGGATTACAAGAGGGAAATATTTATTCTTCAAATATTGCACCACTTAAAGAAATTGCTTGGAAGCTTCTAGAAAAATCTGAGCCAAACAAGTTGCCTGGGTGGGGTAAGTATTGATATTTTCAATATATTTGCCACTAACTTTTGTAATACAAAGGTATATAACAAGACAAGTTCATTTTTTCACGATTTTATCAGAATATTTTGTAGAATGCTGCGATATAGGGACCTATTTAAAAAATATAATAATCAACCCCTAAGTGTATTAGATAAGCTTGACCTTGCTACCCTCTTTAACCTATCACCTCCTCCAAAGAGCATACCTGTGTTACCTACCAGACTGCTACAAGAGGAAACTACACTGTCCACACTCTCTGGTGACATGGTCAACTGCTTCATTATCAATTTCAGTAAGGGCCAAATTTCTCTTTGAGAAAGGTCTTTCCTTTTCCTCCACCTCAAAATCGCATTTAAATATGATGCTCTAAACTTCAGCTAAAACCTCCAATGGTGCACTTTCTGGGAAACACTAACATATATCTCTCTCTCCCTACATTAGTTCTGGTGACTACCTACTCGCAAGCCTAAATGCCTACACACTAACCACCATAAAAGTTTTATGAAACAATAAAACAGTAAATTGCCTCTAATTCAAGAACTTATGGGTATCTGAAAACTTCAATTTGATTCCAGCAGCACCATCCACGGGAAAGAATACTTCCTGTGGTGTAGTGATGATTACAATTCACTAAAATGTGGATGCCTTCCATCAGCTGAATGATGCTTGCTTTCTGTAAAACTCTTTCCCACAATTTGAGCCATTTGTTTGATTTTGAATTGTTTTTCATGTTTAAGAAATGAGGTACATCACTAAAATGCTCAGACTCACTGTAAACCTATCAGTTGGTAACCTCATGTGTGTCTTATTGCATACATAATTTGCGCACACACATCTGGGCATTGCGATTCCTCACCTAATATTCTCACTTTTAACATCACAAAATAATAATTTCTCATGCCTACTTGTGAAAAAAATCTTTCTTTATCTTCTTTTCCTATGAATGCTTAAATAAGCAATTGTTACTCTTGGAAATAGAGCAGTACTTTTTAGTCTTATTACTACTACCCCAAACATACAAAATAGTCACACATTTAATTACTTTACCAAGACACCACTAATCAACCTGAAGACTTGATAAGTGTGCACAGAACTCACCTAATTCATATTAAGCTCCTACATACATGAAAAAATTCAAATAATTTCCTTATCCATTAATTTCCCAGAAAGATCTGGCATGTGAAAAATCATACACATTGGGTGAATCCAAGATTACCCAGAGGTATCACCTGGAAATTAACTCAGGACCCCCTACTCTACTCAATGTACTTTCATAGGTGTCTTATTTTAACACATTAATTGGAATTATAACCAACAATTTTTTCTTTCAACCGTAGATGGTATGAACATTTCCCTGGAAGAAGATCTGTCTTTAGAACGTGCCATAAAACTCTGCCTTCTTGACCCATCTTTTCCAATATTGGTTCAAAAAATAGAAGGAAAACTTCAAGGTGCTACATTAAATGAAAAATAAAAGTATTAAAATACATTAGGTGTCTTCTCTTACCAAATGAAATATTACAAGAAGTGCTATATTTATGAAGAAGTCCACTTATTATTTTATACTTTCTCCATTGTCCACATTTAAACAAGATGGACAGTGATACAAGCATCAAACAAATGATAAATATAATGTTACATTAATTGAATGTATTATGTTAAATAAATACATAATTAAAAATGAGTAAAAACCTTTTTCATCAATATGAAAAGTGTAGACTAATTATAAGATATTATTATTTCACCATGAAAAATCAGAGTGTAGCAAGTAAATACAGGAATATTTTAAAATAACCTTACACATACAAACCATAAGAGTTATCAAGGGCATCTATATATTTGTACAAAACTTCAGTAAAGATTTTAATTACTAAGTTACTGCATTATATGTAACTGTATTGCAGTAATATGGATATCTCAAGCAGCAACAATTTTCTTGCACATACAGCTGCTAATTTGGTTCACACCTACCTATCTTTCTTAAATCAGAGGGGTGCTTCTTGGAAAAGCAGTGGAAAGGAAAGAAAAGAATTTTGGAATGGAATGAAAGGAGAAATTATAGCAGAATACAGAAGAAATAATGCTCGGGAAAATAAGTTCAGGTTTAATGAAGGAATTCATGTATCTATGATAAAGTGCAACAGTTTCCAGGGACCATCCAAAAGTCATCTCTAATCAGAAGAACACCTATAATTATGGCGATTTTGGTGTGTGGAAACTCATTTGAAATGCCAAACACATTACCACAAGTAATTATAGGAGGAATGCCATATATCCATTACCAAGCTACCATGGGTGTGAACTGGGAAATGAAGATGAGGCATTTGGTGCATCTAGCCACAAGAATACTCAAACAAAAACAATTGCATTGTACCCAAAGTCAGTAATAGGTGCAAGGCAGCTCTACCAATGATCAGAGTTATTCACATTGGTCTTGATCATTGGCCATGTAGTATGGCTGAAGAAATCAATATAAAATTAAAATATAGGGGAAAAGATACTCATTTTTCTACACTGTTGTCATTTTTATCAACTGAGGCATGCAGGAATGATGATGATGCTATCATTACAAACATGACTGAGACTAAAGATGATACAGAAGGCTAATAATAACACAATGCCTTCCAACCACACAATATGATGCAGGTAATAATATTATTTCCCTGAATAAATGGAAAAAGTTCATAATAACACTAAGTGGTACAAACATTATTTATCACCCAGAAAACAAGTTTATTACTGCACAAAATAATGTATAATTAAAGATATGAAGTGAACCATTCCTATTTGAATTTAATGTTGGGAAACTTAAAGAACCAAAGTAAAATCACATGACTCAAGTTTCAAAGCATTAGCATCATGAACATCCGGCGAGGCAAAGGATAGAGCAAATCTGGCATGCTCAACCAGGAAGGGAAGAAATAATCTTGTCAATAAATAGCAGAGGTGATGTTTCCTTTGCCTCAACTCATGATAATGTATTGAATCTCAGGTCATGTGACTTTTTAACTGTGGTTTTTAAAAAAAATCCCAATAATATATTGCAATCGAACACCACAAAGTTTTAAATGAATCAGCATTATCTGTATATTCCTTGTTGTTTTTGGTTTCTTTATGCATTTTCAAGAGTGAGGTTGACCATATAATTGTTTTAGACATAAAATTAAAGTTCATTAAATCTTTTGCACCAATCATGTCCCAACTCTTAGGTAACACATTACCTAATAACACATGTATTGATCTGATCAAGAGTAGTCTTATAATGTACCTATTTAGTTTTTCTCTCGTACTATTTACTGAAATTCATTGAGAACACTCTTGCTACAGTGGAATGGAAATTAGTTTTCCAGTTCACAATGGTAACAAATAATACCAGTGACCATGTTGCACCAGGCATCTACGAGGTCTGTTCAAAAAGTATCGCGAATTTTGAATTTTCGCGGGTTACGTATATTTGATTTCCGATTTTTGTGGTGTTACGTTGACACTTGTGTCTCTCCCTCATGCCGAAAAGTTCTGCCATTTTGAACGTTCAGTTAATTTTTGACAGCTGTTTTTCTGGGACGTGTTTCGGCTTGTCATCGATTTTTGCTTGTTCCAAAATATGGATCACTTAATCTGTATCGAATTTTGTGTGAAAAACGAAAGTATGTGCGCGGATGCTTTCCGAAAACTGACAGCGGTATATGGAGAAGCTACCTTGGACTGAAGCAACGCTTATCGGTGGTACAAACTGTTCCCAGAGGGCCGAGAAGATGTGGACGACGAAGAGTGTGCCGAATGCCCGAGCATGTCAACAACTGACGGAAGCATTGATGAAGTGAAGAAAAAAGTATTGGCCAATCGTCAAATCGCCGTTAGAGAAGTTGCTGAGGACCTAAACATGTCGATTAGCACGTGCCATTCGAATTTTACCAATGATTTGGGCATGACACCACGAAATTCGTACCAATATCGCTCAATTTCGTCCAAAAACAGCAACGCATTAATATTGCTAATAACTCTGTCCGCGATGACTCAAATTTGTTCCAGAGGGTCATACCTGGTGACGAATCATGGGTTTATGAAAATGACATGGAAATTAAAGCTCAATCATCCCTATGGAAGCTGCAACACGAGTCACGACCAAAAAAAGTGCGCCAAGTTTGGTCGAATGTGAAAGGTTTGTTTACATTTGTCTTTAATTGCAGGGGCATGGTGCATCAAGAGTTCTTGCCTCAGGGTAAAACGGTAAATAAGTACTATGACCTGCAAGTTATGCGCAATTTGCGCGAAACAATCCGCCACAAACTCCCGGATTTGTGGAAGAACAAAAATTGGCATCCTCTTAAACTCAGAAATGTTGGGGGCTTTAAAGGAAGAAGATGCTGTGAACAACAAAATTTCAGAGTTTAAGAGGACGCTTCAATAGCTTAACTGGCTAAAGCACTCGACCGGACATTGAGGGATCCGGACTCGAAACCCAGTCAAGGCGAATGATTTTTACACTCTGAAATTGTTGCATTGAAATGCATAGTAGCATATGACTCCATTAAAAGTTACTGTTGCGGCATCTCCTGCAGTTTCTTTGAAAAGAGTTAAGTTTGGTTGGAACAGTTAGATGATGGTCTACAGAGTGGTCGGCCAAAATGGACCAAATGCATTTAAGTACAGGGAGATATTGAAAAATAAAAAAAGATCCACTGAGGTAAGTCATTTACTTCTATTCTATTCTAAGAAATTTCCAAATCATCCTCGTACAGGTATGGATTAATTGAAGCATAGTCTTAAATTCATAGAACACTTCAGTATATACTGAGTATCCAGGGATAGATTGTAATCAGAATATTCCAGAAAATTTCAGGTGCACAATTACTCTGCTAATGAATTCTAACTGCACCCAGAGTTCTAAAAATTACTTTTAAAATAAAATTAATGATAATTTACTATATATTAATGCATCAGTACTTTTTACTTACTGTTAGCAAATAAGCATTACTTTTTTATAATGTGCAATGAAAGAAAATTTTCCGACGCAAATTTTTAGATTAAATGTAATCAAGTTAAAGTGTTTGTAATCAGATTACCAATTAATTTTTAATGAAATTACAAAATAAGCTGTTATTAATCATTAGAACTGTTAACAAAGTAAAAAAATATTTTGAATGATAAAACAGGTAATTGAATTCTTCTAAAACATAATATCCAAATGTTTGAGGCTATAATTGTATACAGCAATATATATATATATATATATATATATATATATATATATATATAGTAAGGCTTATTACTTCTATATCTTCAGAGGAAGACGGATTGTTTCCGTCGAAATATCAAGAAATAACGTGCGAGTGTTCTTCTTTTTTCGTGTTTCTATATTGTGTGTTACTGTGTATTGTATATATATATACATATATATACATATATATATACACACATATATATATATACTTACATATATATATATATATACACACATATATATATATATACATATATATACATACACACATATATATATATATATATATACATACATATATATATATATATATATATATATATATATATATATAACTTTCCTCTTTTTGAACCAATGAGTTCACATGAACGAAAAATGTTGATTCCAGAAACTTTAGTCTATTTTCATGTTTTAGGCAGATGATTTGGCTTAAATTGAGTTAATGAGGAAGTTAAATATGATAGCTGCTACCCAGCCCAGATATTAAGCTAGGCCACAATTAATACAGAATTCACGAATGGCTATGACACATGGGAGAGCCAGTCTTAAAAGTAGAACCAGACCACATCTTAACATGCTCTAAAATAATTATAACCGATTGCCCATCAAAAAATTTAAAATTATCTGATTACGTAATAATGAATACAAAAAAATGGCCCAAGCAGTTTGTGTATACTGTGACTATGAAATTTCCAGGCATAATAATTTTTTATAATCAGATTACAGCCCGGACTGTGGCTTATACACATTTCCAATAGCATTCATCTGTGATTCACATGATAAATATGTAAACAAGTTACTTCCTTAATCATTCAACAGTGATTTCTATACACCTTGAGCAGCTATATTACTCATCTGGATATTATTGCCAAGGGCTCATCTATGGAGTTAAAACATATATGGGATCAAGCAGGAGCAAACTAAGTAATTAACTAAGATATGAGACTGAGATTAACTGATATTCACAAATAGTGGGCTGCAATAGTCCAGGGGTATAGTGTTGGCCTGTTGACTGGAGGGCCCGGGTTCGATTTCCAGGTAGCCTCTCTGGGCACCCTCAGATCCACCCAAGCTAAGTGATGTTTTGGGTACCAGATCTTCCTAGGAAACAATAACTGGCAAAGGGAAAGGAACTGGTCACCCTACCCTGACGTGTGAATTTCACACACTGTCGGGCTTAGCACTGGGTGAACTCTCTCATCACCTACCAAACCAACTTTCTGGTTCATTACAGTTTTTATTCACAAATGACGACAAACTTTGGTGCAATTATAACATTAAAAATTCAATGCACAGTGGGCCTACTTCTTCATTAAGACCCAATATAACTCTGCCCATAATACAAGTCCATGGGTGTTCTGAAAAGTTTCTGACTCAGAAAATTTCAGAAAAAATGTCATATCTTTGTTAGGTCGGAAACAACATTTCTCAGTGGCATTGCTAATTACCAACCAACCCATGAAAGGTTATCTTTTGTATGAAGTTATCAAACTAAACTAAATAATTTTAATTTTTCTGAACTGGCAAACAATTCCACAGCCTCCTAAAGCTAATCATATTGAGCATACAAATACAAGATAAACCCCTCATTCCAATTTAGAGGATTACAACATTGCAGAAAAAGTCAACCTTCATGAGCTCCGCTCATGTGTGGACGAGGTGCTACAGAGAGCCCCTGCCTAAATTATTTTGGAAAGCCATGTGGAAAATTTATTTCCTCTTTAAATTTCACCCTCTCCCCATGGAGTATGGATGGTTTACCGTTTCTATTGACTCTTAGAGCTTTAATAGCCGGAGACATGATAACTCTTCCTTGTAAGGTTACTAATACCAGATCGATTGAAGGGTTCAGAAAATATGGTCTATACAGCATCTGCTCCTCAACATGGCCGCAATAGCGTCTGACACCAGGGGGCAGCCATGCTAATGTATTGCCAATTCTAACATTTTTACCAATGATAAAATGGGCCTAAAAAAAAGACTTTGTAATTAAGGGAACCAGCCCCAGTGGGCTGGTTACCAGAAGTGGAGAAGAAAAGGCTTCCACAGCCATTATCACATACCTTACCTTTACAAATACATGGAAAATACAAACCCTTACCTTGCTGTCTTGATAATTACAATAAGCAGAAGATAGCACACATTAGGACATACCCTTAGAATCTTGGGGACAGGAATTTGAAAACTATCAAGCAAAATATGCTGGGAGGAAATAAAAGCATGTTAGGACTTTGAGAAGTGGGATGAAAAAATACCATGGACTAGTTGAATGATAGACCTCAAATAACATACAATACAATGGAAGAGACCAGTGTGGATTAGCAGAAGCAATTAGTACTAAGAACAACTGGGAAGAAGGAAAGGAAATACAGGATGAGTGAGTGTATTATAATTTTTTAGATAAAAGCTTGATTTTTATTCAGATGCACATCCAACAAGTAGTCATGAGCAGGAATAAGTAGAATGTCTATAGAATGAACTAGATAACCTAATCAAATAGAAACATTCCTGGATGAACACACTTAATAGGGATACAGGATTAGAATACAGTGATCGGCAAAGGAAGGGATAGGAATGTAGTAAGAGAGTCCTTTGGTAAGAAGAAATTACCACAAAGAGAACAAAGTTTTGCAGAACAAATCGTTGGATAATACTAACACTTGGCTGAAATGCCATCACCAGGTATATATGGAAAATGCCGAATTATGATTAATGAAAATACTGGATTGTGGTTAGGCAAAAATTTAGGAAAACATCATCAAATCAGTTTTCCCGAATTGGATGCCGAACCAGATCATAATTTAGCGATCAAGCAATGTTATGTCAAGTTCAAGATGATAATAAAGGGGAGGGAGTAACAGAACTTGAAGGAAAAAATATAACTGGAGTGAAAAGGAAGTAATAATACAAATAAGCAGATAAAATTGAGGACAATGGTAAGAGATGGGTACAGTGGACAGAAGATATAAAATTCTTAAAAATGGATAATAAAAGCTGCAAAGGTAACAAGGTATTGTCATTGGGAGTAAATCATTGGTCACAAGAGAAATGTTAAGGAGGTAGTGAGAGGCTAGACAAAGAAGAACATGAAATCAGGGAGGAGCGTAGAGAATGAAATAATAAATGGTAAGAAACTAACGCAGCACAGAAAACATGGTGGAAAGAGCAGTGAGAGTATGAGAAGTTAAAGCGTGAGCAATGGTTGCACTGTAGAGATAAACCATCAGGGTAAGAATAATCCAAATGAACTGCAAGGTATATTACAGAGAAAATATTACTTGAGCCATGATAGGTACAGGGATTGAGTCAATGAAATGACAGAAAACAAATTACTGCCTAAGAGAGGATCAGTGTTGCTTTAGAAAGGGGAGGGTTACACATTTTATATAATCAAAGCAGTGATGAGATCATTGGTAGAAAGAAAATAAAATACAACCTCTATGCTTTCGGTTGTTTCATAGTTATTGAGGCATTTGAGAGAAAAATGAAGACAGAGTTGATGCATGTTTCCAAAGATAATAACATACCAAAGGGATGCTTCATTGAAAAACTGCATTTGACTCCCCAAATGTCCTGCAAAGGTGCTGCTAGAGGAGAAATAGATTCATAATGGTTTACTGATTAATTAAATAAAAATTGGCATTATTACACAAAATAATAAATATTTTGTGAAAAATTGCAAATTTTTAATAAATCATGATATTCCACCATATTATGCCTGAAATGCCTCTTTTATTTATGAAATGGGTGATTGTAAGCACAAGTTACTCCATAACATCTTTGTGTATTCTGATGTAGTTTTTACAGGACTTAGGATCTTTAAGGCAGTAATCCACCATGAATCAATGAAAAATAGTCTAAGCAATTTCAAGTAAACCAATCAGAAGATTTCCATAGCTTAGATCTTGGTGTATTTCAACTATGTATACATTTTCCTGAGTATCTCTTTCTTTGAATTTCTACGAAGAGACCATTTTCTGTTCCATAGCCTCATTTTCTTCACTCTTCGTTCCTTCCGCTTTGTCTCCCTTGCTGTCACAACAGTAGCTAAATGCTTTCTTTGTACTACAGCTTCCATCCTGGCTTCACTAATATTTGTTGTGGTTTCTTATATTTACAAATAGTCCACCACTTGATCTTAAAAATTCATGTTTTTCTCATATGCCATGCAAGTCAGCTGACAACCCAAGTCCTCTATGAAGAACCATTTAGGCATGCCTAGATTCTTAAGTGTCTTTACTCATTAGGTACCTCCCCTAGCCCTGTGTGAACCAGCAACCAACAGCAAAACAAGATTAGCAACCAGCAGGGAGTAGCAAGCAAGACTAGGTAATGAAATCAATTGAAGAAAATTGCACTGGGCAAACTGGGCTTAAGACTGGCCAATTATCACCCATGCACTTCAACAGCAGTAAACAACAACAGAGGCATGGGAATAATGAAAAGAAGGAAAGGAATTTGGTGAGGATCAAATTAAATTAGATGTGGATAAAGAGAAGACTGGATAAAATAAAATTAACAGAAAGGGAAATAAATGAAGAACTGCTAAGCATGGTAAAAAATGATGGCAGGTAATTGGAATTAATTCAAAGTAGGCAGGAAAAGTTAATGGATGAGATAGTAAGAGGTACACCAATATCAATGCTCAAGATGGGAATGTAGGGCGAGACTGAGGGAATAAAACAATTAGCTTTTCAGATGGAATGAATGGAGGTATAAATTAAGCAAAGTTAAAAAAGGTCTGATTTCAATACAAGGAACAGAGTTCTTCAAAGTGTACAACAGTTGACTTTCTATGAGAACTATGATACTGCAATACTTAGAATGGGTCCACCAAGCTCTTAAAGCTGATCAATAACCAACGCCCATGAATAAATAATACTTTTACCATTTCTGGCAACTAATTAAGTACTTGTGAAGTGTTAAAATCAATACACAAACAAAAAAAGGTTGAGGGACTATTTTTCATCAACGAGGCAAGTGAATAATCATTATAGGATATAATTCTCCCAAATAAATAGAAATTAACTAATTATGTAACTACATGTATAACGAAAGTACCCTACAAGTACTTGACATTTTTTGGCAGGACTTTTTATTAGAAGTATTATTGGACTAAATCAATATCAATGACAAGTTGAATACTTGGATTTTGGCAAATAAAAATATTACAGTAAATAATTAAAAGTATAAATTCTAACCATGAAAAACTATAAAAACATCCTCGCACATTGAAGAATGGTGTGTAACATGCAAACTAAGATGATTGCTCAATTGTTCGAACCTATTTTCATATTTTACGAGAAAATAATGAATCTTCATACCTACCCACCTGGAGGAAAAAAATGATTAAAGACACAGATGAGTTGGATAATCAATCCTCATGTATTTGTAACAAATGCAAAAAGATAATTTAAACATCGGCACACTTTGATTCATATGCTTGTGACCTTGACAGCAATCTCCAACCACCATATAAATGAAATTCACCATTCACATACTTTATATAAAATGGTTTCTCTCTTCATTTCTCCCAATATTTTTAGGAGCTTAACTTGACTCAATTTATTATTGCATCAAGGGACAAAAACTACAGAACAGCATTTTTGAGCTTACAAATACCAGATAAGGTGTTCATGGCAATTCACTCGAGAACTTGATTTCATGTTGAGTGGGATGTAATGGAATAGGCTAAACGTTTAGGATAGGGAACATATTACATGCAAAGTATCCCTTCCTTGTATCTCACATATCCATTGATAGGGAAAACATTCCCAAACCACTCACTAAAAAGAAATACATTAGTGCGTATCTCTCAATAGCCAACCATCTAGCAGGTTGCCAAATATCAGATGAGGACACTTGATGTTGACATTTCCACCACTCAAGAAATGCCAAATACAGCAGGAACATAATCACCTATCGATCATATCCTCAATGTGATTAGCTGAAAACACTTCCATATTGTCTATGATACACATATCTTCGGGCACTTTATAAAAGCCCCACCATAGTCTCCAATCAACTGAATCAATAAAATCATACATTTTGCTTTGCTGTAAGTATAACAGTCCTTACAATATACACAAATTATTCATGCCCAACTTGTATTTTGAATGCATTCAAACACCAGAGTGTCATGTACCTATATACTTGTCTGTTCATGGACACATTTAAAGGGATTAAAAGAAGTCCGCTGCACCACTGTCTTGATATTTCTGGGAGCTAAATGGACAGGGATTAAAATAATTGAACAAACTACAGCAAGGGAGGGATCACAATACAGGCTGCATGGTGTCATGCCTTTTTGTAGCAGCTCTCTCCATTAAAAAATCACCTAAGTGAGGTTAGGGTATTCTTCCAGCACCTATATCCCTAACACACTGGTTATTACAAAAAAAAGCCAGGGAAGGTCAACACGTGAAGTTTCGGTTGTAATTCAGCTCTCCTGCCTTTCTCTGACCCTTCACAGTGGGAAGGGAATAAGAGTACACCGATGAAAGGGGTAAGGGCCGCGAACCATGCTGCCACAAAACAGAAACTCCTTCTCAACTCCCTTTCACAAAGATTTCTTGTTTCCTTAATCATGGAAAGTTCTTCACTTTCCCTTACGGCAAATTAAAAATTGTCTTTTGCTATTCTGTGGGTACCCAATACATCATTTTACAGAAGCAATTCTTGCTCAGGGAGACCTTGCACTAACAAACAACAAAAGACGGGTTGAATACATCCATTTCTTATTAAACCCTATGCATCTGAAAGATTGCTGCAAATGGGATGAGGAGGAATGTGGCCAGCCAATAAAATAAAATTCCATTTTCCACTCCTCACTCTGCAGTCCCTCCGGAAGAGGGTCGCTGCTCCTCATGATTTTGACCTCCTTCAGCTTGTGGATCAGATGTTGCAGAGGAGGTGGTAGGAGTAGATGGGGTAGGGACAGTTGAAGACTGGCCCGTGGTTGGTGTGGACCCAGGTGGGGAAGGAACAGTGGGGGTTGTTCCTGAGTCTCCACTCCTTGCACTCTGAGATTTACTGCTCTCCACTCCAATTTTTCCATCATCATTTCCATCCTCTCCTTTGGCATCTTGGCCTAAAAGCATTGGGATAAATATATGCCAATATATATGTGTATTTGCTCACCTAAAAAAATCAACCCACTAGGGTTAAGTTTTCGTTATCCAAAAACTTATTAAGTAACTTACAGAATAAATAAAAAGCTTACATTAAGTTTAAAATTACATTTAACATGTTATGCCATAAATTAAAACAAACAAAATTAATTCAAGATGATAGAATATTTTAAAAATAAAATTAATATTTTTAATTTAACCGAAGATTGTTAGTACAAATACATTCTTGAACCAAATCATTCAAAATGCTAATAGGCCATCAATGAAATCTTGAAAAGCAAAGCACAGAAGCCGGTCAAGCAAAAATACCAAGTTTTATTTTAACCATTGTTTCATAGCGATGTGCACAGTACGTATTAGTATGCACTTCACACACAAAAATCGTTTATGTATATTCTTTATTTGTAAGACCCCTTTTTGCCCTTCATCAACTCTTACTTACATACTTCCCCACGAGTAAAGTACCATTAGAAAGCACCTTTCACAGGCTTTGAGGAAAACCTTTCTTTGTTTCATACAAACAGGTTTATTTTATACTCTTGGATTTAAAATCAAAAATTTGGAACGATGACGTAGGTTTTATATAAAAAATTATCCAAGTTTTGTTTAGTTTTTAGATACATATACATTTTTTTAGTCTATACATTTCACTCATTTGAAGAAAAATTGATATTTTTCGGCTGAATGAATCTTACTTGCTTGAGTGCAAACTTCGTTTCCAAGGGACACTTGCTACACTTCCCAATATTCTACTTGCTATTATAACTAGTAAATTATTGATTACATCCCAGAGGGTGCAAAAGAATTTTTGTGATTGTGACGACGGAAATTATCTTGACTATGAGTGATTACTCTGCATGACAAAAACACTATTTTTCTTTATCAATTTAAGCGTTATGCACGAGACATAATCGTAAATTGTGGATTATTATAAGCAGCACACACTATTTCAATGAAGCTCACAATTAACATCAAATCATCAAATTCCACATGATAACAAATTCATAGGTCAGCTAATATACCTCTGTGGTGCCATTAATGTTGAACCAGAGAAGGGAGTTCCTGAAAAATGATTGGACTAAATATACTAATGTAGATTTAATTTTAAAGGGAAGAGTCATCTACTAAATAATAATCTACACAAAAAATATACAGTAAATTATAGATAATAATTACATTTGTTATAGTTATTACAACCATCATGACTTCTATTCTAAGATACAATATAGCAGTGGGCCTTGAAAGAGCATTTCCTGTTCATTCCTCACAAAAATACATGGGATACATCCTTCACCCATAACAAAATGTTTAATCTCCAATTTTTCAACTACAACACTAAATATACTATTTGGTAACAACATGGAGGCAATACAAATAGTAATAAATAAAAACGCTTCAAAAGCATAGTGAGATTTTGTGAATGAAATTTTAAAAAGGGATGGTGCAAGAGCATGTTGAAATGAAAAAAAATCATTTTAGCAGTGCATAATAATTCAACATTTAAGTTGAAATTTCCTCAAACAAATTGACATCAAATGAACATATTTTAAAAGCAATCAAAGATGAATATGCTAAAATGTGGACTTTAGGCCACTTTGAAGACACTCCCATATAGATTCTTCCAGAAAAAACTGTGAAGAAAACACGAATTTACAAAATGTTTGAACAATATATAACCATACATGTTACATCATGAAAGTAATGTGCATAATTTTATTTTGACGCGACTATCCATGTCAGTGCGGTAAAACCAGTCGGGAAATGTGGTGGGGGGTCTGCGCTTCCAATACAGCCAGTTTGCTCCAAGCAGCCTGAGCAGAAAGACATGCCTCCATGTGAAGTGTGTTCTTTGACTTTGTAACATGGTGCGATGGAGCGTTTGCTTGAACAGCGATACGCCATCAAGTTTTGTGTGCAATTGAAATATTCAAAATGCTTCATGAAATGCAGTCATCCTTCAGGGATGACTGCATTTCAAGGTCACAGCCTGGGAGGTGGCAAAAGGCATTCAAGGAGGGCCGGGAGGAGGTCGCCGACAAACCCCGTTCTGGACACCCAAAATGGCCAGAACCAATGAAAATGTGAAATCAGGTGCACAAAGTTTTGTGTTCCAACCATTGATTCAGCACCCAGCAAATTGCTGATGCCCTACACATGACTACATTTACGGTGCATGGGATATGGACCAAGGATCTAGAAATTCACAAGGTCTGCACGAAGCTTGTGCCGAAAGTGCTCCCACATGTCCTTCATCATTACCAACTTCCTGGCCCGGAGCACCACTCCGGCAGTCCCCCAGCCCCCATTTAGTCCTGACTTGGACCCAAGCAACTTTTTTTGTTTCCCCGACTGAAGAGAGCTGAAAGGAAAGCATTGGGAGATCGTGGAAAACATCCAAAAGCATGTTACAACGTTCCCGAGAGACATTCCCGTTGAGGAGTTTCAGGGTGCCTTCAAGGCATGGCAGACACATTTCCGCAAGTGTATTGATGCAAGGGGAATGCATTTTTAAGAGTATTAAGCATTCGTACAAGTACTATCAATAAATCTATTTTTCCCAGAGAAATAAATAAAATTATGCACATTACTTTCATAGTTAACCATGTACTGTTCAAATGTTGCATTATACTATTTCAAGTAAAAAATATAAATCACGAAAAAGCAGTTCTTGAAATACATAAAACAATATATAAAAACTTCTCTCAATGATCAAAATTAAATACCATAAAATTATAATACATAGTTTCAAATAGTAAGTTCATGAAATAATTGATTAGGTTGATCAGGATTATGTGGTCACTTGTATACATTTAATTTTTACAGCAAATAGATCTAATTGTCCAGTCTGGATGAAAACAGAAACTTAATTGCCAGGTTTTAGGGTGGAATGAGTAGCAAACAACAGAAATTGCCTTGTTTGACACCTACTTACACCTCGCAGCTCTGCATTTCTTTTTTTAATTTTGAGGATATTACCCACATTTATATCATATTGCTGATGCAAAGTTGGTGGGCAACTTTAAAGATTTTTTGAATCACCCGGGCTAGCTTGATCAATGGGGATCAATTCATCATGGTAATTATTATTGGAAAGGAGTAAAATAGCAATAGTTTCACCCAAAATCTAAATTACAGCAATTTGACAGCATATGCATTTTGAACAAGAGTGATAATATAATTTTCACTGACTGATCTATGCTACATATGCCTTCTCAATTACATTACTTACCAAAATAATGTTTCCCAATGTTGGTAGTTCTCTGTGGCTGTGGCTGCATGCGATGCCTTCCACTATTCCCACCAACTGGAGGCACAGGAACAGGTCTTTGAATGGGTGCAGGGTACCGAGAAGGTGCAGAATTCATTGAGTTGGAACCTGCACCACTCCCTCTCAATAAGCCACTCATTCCACCACTCATTTGGTTTCTAACTGAATTGCTTTGCTGCTGCTGAAGAACCTACACACAAAATGTATAAGTAATGTTTTCATGCCATCATCCAAATTATGAATAATACATGTGAAAATTACAATATTTACAATATTTATAAGGATTTGAAATCTATTAATAAGAACTACAAAAAAAGAATGAATTTCATGCCATTTTCTTGTGATAATATCACGCAACATTTTGATGATTTGGAGTAATATATTAATGCCAAAGTATGCATAGAATGGTCTCTTAAGGTTTCATACAAACAAATACATTCAGTTACTGATAGGCTAAAAAACTTGCCATCATTACATTTTTCACTAATGATGAATTTCCAATACTCAATCTATACACAGTATGTACTTATGCATTAACCTTCCAACATCCACAGTTGGTATATTACATTACTTCACCCAGAAATGTCAAAATATTTGGTCGTAACAAATGAATTAAGAAAAAAATATGACTTACTTGATCAGAATTCAGCATAAGAAGCCTTGTCAAAGAGAGAAATTAAATGGTGACAACCTACAGTGATCCATAACCCAAAGTTTGATAGATACGAGGAAACATCACACCCTTCGAGTGTGAAATTGACACATCAGGATAGGCGACCAGTTCCTTTCCTTGTTTTGCGAGCAGTTTCCAAGAAGACATAATGCCCAAAAAATCAACATGCACATTAAAAAAATTGGTAAAACTGCATTACTGTCACTTTTTTTAATAATGGGTATTTAGTCCATGACATGACTGTATGTACAGTTTCTCACATTATAATGAGGTCCCTACTGGATATTAAAATGTGCGATTTGAGAGCATTTCAGATCACCACTTTCAATAGTTTCTGTTGATATATATAATAATAATATAGTATCAATTAGCAAAGGTATCCATAAATGCACATTT
The DNA here is from genome assembly GCF_022747635.1 of Hetaerina americana. Taxonomy (NCBI): domain Eukaryota; kingdom Metazoa; phylum Arthropoda; class Insecta; order Odonata; family Calopterygidae; genus Hetaerina; species Hetaerina americana. The sequence continues at coordinate 27,234,575 of NW_027286069.1, forward strand.
CATTGCCACTTGGGAATTCTTGGACTGATGACAGCACATCGTTAACAAAATACAGCATATGAATTTACAAATTGAGGGGACACAAGACTCATCATATACTCAATGACTAATACTCATGACCAAATTAGATTAAAATTCAAAACAATGAATTTACAAAAATGGATAACAATATAACTTGCCCGTTATTCCACAATTCGAGCAACATCAATGTATACAGACTCCTTATTTCTGTGATTCAATTTGAACTATACCTAAACATTGCAAATTCCCTGAACACTGAATATGAACAATTGAACAAGTTTTCAATCATAAAGAATACCTATTCATCAGACAAGTAATGAAAGATTGTTTAGTGTCAGTCGAAATAAAATTGGAAAGAGAAAATGATGGTACTACTAACCAAAGCAGCTACAGGTGTATAAGATGAAAATTTAGGATGAGTTGTTGGCTGGGTTGGACTTGGCTGCTGCTGTTGATTCCCTTGCCCTCCAACAGGAACACCCTGAAGTTTGGTGTTTCGTGACTTAGGGGATGGAATCTGGGGTGCTAACAAAGAAAAAATACCAACCAAAGTTAGACACAATGACCAATCATTAGTCATAGACAATGCAAACAAACAATTCCAATAATAGAATCACTTCAGCACATTGATTACATAAAGACAAGAAAAGACAGCCTTCAACAATGATTTGGGATAATGAGAATGATACAAACTGGTATGTTTGAATTTTAAGTTCCTGAAAAAGTGTGATTTGATAACCCTCTTGGTAAGTCAGTCTATTTTTTCTGTTGCTTTTATCATAACTACCACATAGCCATTCTGTATATTGTGCCTGATTCTCTACAAGCAGAAAAAGATAAGTCATTATTCATGCCATATGATGGGATTTGAACTCACAGAAATTGGATTCACAGATTAACACACCACCTGTTTGAGCATTAGGGTAGTATCATAGGAAAATTATGAAAAATGCAATGACAATAAAAATCATTTGAGATACAAAGGACAAAAACTAATGGTTAAATGCATTATGATAATGGCGTTCATGGCAGCATTTAGATTAAGCATACACAAAATAATATGAATGAAAGTGAAAAATGAAATACTGTTTAATATTGGAGTTATTCTTCAGCAAACTATTCATTACTCTGTTGATTGATGTATATCAAGACCAATTTCCCCACTTGGAGTCTGTAGATACTAATGCAATGGTTAAGGAGAGACATCATAAGGAAGCAAGCTATTCCTGAAAGTATATGATGATTTTCAATTACGAATAAAATTCATAATTGAAATAAATTATGATAAGATTGTGTCAATCATGACAAAAAGCAGGACTACAGATTTAAACCAATGCTTATTTTTATGATGCCTAATTTTTAAACCTTACTAACACTTGAATGAAATTCAGTGATTTATAAAATCATTAAATGTTTTCATAGTTTAATTAATATATTGCAGCAAACGCTTGTTGAAATCTATCACAGTATGCCTTTTTAAATGATTAAACATTGAAATTACCAAATTTGGAATGATTCCATCATTTTATCACAACATAAATGATATGAATGATCATTTATATTTTAAATTATACCTCCTTTAAACTTTGATGTTAAGTTATAATACTGCCAAGTTTTTCATACTTTCAATTCATAACAGGATATACAAGCCAAAAAAACCTAGAAAATTGTGCAAAGACAACAACATATCCACATGAACAGCAACTTTTGAGCAAATTTTTTTCAAACCAGTTAATAAAATTATTTGCAGAAGAAAGCATGATAAGGAATAACTGTGGCAATAAATGAGTCATAAATATGTGAAAAACTGTCACTGCCAATTACACATCGAAATGCAATATGTCATACTAAATAAGTCTAAAGAATGAACTTTGAATTGATTCAGAACATTAAGCCAATAAGAAGCAATTTGGCATGCAAACGCATTTACCTCACTGAAAAGTTTAACGATGTATCCCTCTATGCTAGCAAAAATGCATTAATTATTGGAAATCATTGCAAGTCCAACAAGAGATACTACAGCTTTCTTTCCATACAAATCGATGCATTATATCATAGCGGTGGTCAAGTTATTTACAAGTTATGCACAGCAATAAGTGTTTGATTTAACTAGTGATTGAATAAAAGGGTGTCCAACAAAAAATGCCAAATTAGAAGTATCTAAAACTTTATTCAAAATCAACATACAAAAACAAAGTCCTATTGGTTCATACCCAAACATTTACGGTATAATCACTCAAATGATCAAAGTCTCAAGCACTTCTTGATGTCCTTCTTGGATACATCCACAGCAATTCCACAGGAAAGAAAAAAATGTGCTTTTACAACGACACCAACACCTCATCCTTTAAAGATTCAGTTATTGTTACTTAATTTACAGTTCATAATCACCCAGAATTAGTAAAGGGGTTCAATTTCTTTTCGGAAATGATCATTATACATTGCACTGACAACATTGTGATGTTAACGAGGTTTTAATGACATCAAATGCATAATAGCAAGCACTTTCTCACTATCAAAGTACGGATGACTGACTAAAATTGATGGGAATAAACTGTACCACTGGGAAATCAGGAAAATACAACATTTTATAACTTGTATGAGGAACACCTAATTGGTTTCAAATTTTTGCTATAACACACTATACAATGACAACCATTCATTTCAAATAAAAAAATTGCTTCGTATAAGGCTCTATAGAGGAAGAGCTTTACAACCATGAGTTATAAAATTTTTGATCCAAAGAAGGCTGTTGCATTTAAAATTAAATAAAGTTATGTATAAAACAATCAAACATGGCAATGAGAGTAAGCAAAACTATTCTTAATACACCTGAAAAATTGGAAAGAGAACACTCAGGTGGTCACCATTTCTATGCAGAAGGCACTATGGTCTGGTTGACACACGCATATTACTGGAGGCAGCTAAAAAGGACAAAAGAAAAATCTTCTTCAGATGCAAGAACAAAGGCTTTCATTAAAAAAAAAGTCTGCTCCATGCTGACTACTAAAGATGTGAGTTAGAGACATCGCTGATATTTGAAATGTTAAAACTGGCAGCAAACCATGACATGAAATGAATTCAGCATTTGCAAGGCATTTCCTCTGGACACCACCAAAGCTTCATTGAATGGCAAATAATGGCACTAAATACAGAGCAATGATATTTCTTATGTGTCATTCCAGGCAAGGAAATTTTTCAATTAAATTGATCAACTTTCTAATGTTCATGCTAATTAAAACAACATGAGAGACAATCTAATGTCTAAAAACTCATCCTTGAGCAGCATGTGATGTTTCATGTTGGCAGTAAAATTTCCTCATTAAGGAATTAATATTTTTTTAATATATTTGAACAGGGAAACGATTCTACCAGTCATCTGAGAATATCATCACAGCTCTTCAACCATTAGAAATGCAATTAGGAATCAGAGTTGATGGTTTAATCATCTTGAGTTTTTCAGAATATTCAGTTCCATCATTTTTATTACAAAAACCTGTACATTCAATTGACCATCATTGAAGAACAATTCCAATCAACAATCAGTTTTGGTTTCCAATATTAGGGAAAGAAAAGCCAGAATAATAATGCTTTCTTGGCAAAGGACAGAGAAACAACAATTTCTTCCTCATTTTCACAAACATCATGGGATAAATACCAAGACAATAGATAAAATATCATATACAGCAGTCACAAGCGCTATTAACAATAAAGGCATAAAAATCCATACATTATATTGGGAAGAAGACACTTGACACAATCCCTAACTCTTCAGGAAATAGTATTACATCTACATTAACGGCCTCATCATTTAAAGGCTTAATCACACAAATTTCATACAATTAACAAATTATCATTTTTTTAAAAAAAGGTCATCCACAGTATCACAACACAAACCATCCTACACTGAAAGGAGTCATTCACAAGAAATGAGTATAAATTATTGGGAAAACTTAATTTTCTGAAATTACACCAACATATAAACTAAACAGTAATCATAAAAAAAAACTCAACAAGCTAATGGACTACCCACCAAACTTCATGCTCATGTCACTACAGAATTCAATTAAAAGCAAAAAAGAAATATTATGATAACTATTTAATTTAAAATAAATATACTGCTAATACTATTGATTTTAAGTACCTAAGATGAGAACTATTGTTTCAAATAATCTCATTCCTAATCAGAAATTCCGACTTGAATAGCCATACCATTACATAATCCCAATAGCAGTCTTCAATGAAAATATTCATAAATATTTATAAAATGCTTAGCAATATACAATACGGTGATATTTAAAATGTGGAGAAAAGCACCAGGTCTCATAAAAGCATATAATAATAGATATGACAGTCCCCACCATATAGGACTCATGAGCAGGAACAAATGGTTTAAAATAAAATAATATAGAGCTTTTTCAAAACTAAAAAAGATTTCTAACACTGGCTTGAGATCAGACCTACACTTGAATGCCTTCTAAACCAATGCATAAAATGTTAACACATTGACTAAGACACAAATGCCTAATTAAATAATAAATATTCATTTGGACTTAAAATTGGCACTGCAATTCAACACTATGAACATTACACAACTTTAAAGAGGCAAAATGGAAGTATCTTCCCATCATTTTAACATACTTCTCAACAAACTTCAAAAGGATTTTATTATCTACCAAAATATCAAACGCTCTAAATTTTCTCCTATCTAGTATTATGAAGTGCAGGCGCAAACTCAACATTAAAACTAGATATCTATAAGTGTACAAGCCAAGAGAAAGGCTTACATTACAAATGCTATCAACTATTACATGTTAATGCTAGCACTTTGTTGAAAATCACATTTTAATATCCTCCGCTCATAAGGCCAAATGAAGCTCATTACAAATTACAACAGGCTCATCACCAAAATATTCACTGCACCATTCCAACAATCAGATAAGGAAATGTTAAAGCCAGAAATACCTCATCATTCAACTAATGTTTTTTTAAAAAAGATTCTGTGACTCTTGGCAGAGTGACTTGAAACGATGGTTTAATATCTCCTCTATTAGCTTTATGTAAAACTGTACAAAATGTAACAAACTCTGGAAGTTGATATGTATCCAAGTTATTACAAAATGCATCTCTCATATCCAAAGGCACCCACAGATCATTCCGTGACTTCATTTTCTTAGAAGCGATTTAATTTTACATTATAACAACTTGTATAATTACTTTTCAAAATATCAAATCTTACTCTTACATATTGATGTAATATTTTCCTCACATACACTGTGGTTAGCAGAGTAGTCATTTCAATTTTGAAATGAAAGATCACATTTTCACATTTAAGAGCACACATCTTTAGACACTAACCATAATAACATTTCAAATCATCTGAGAAGTAATTTTAAAAACGCATTTCAAGTCTGTAAATAGCACAAAAGATTGGAGCATTGTCTGAAGCTTACTATTACTATTTCAGCACCCAAAAAATGTGGAGGCAAGAGAGAGGAAAAAATAATACTGTAAAGCTTTACTTAGGAATGTTCATTAAAATAAATTCTTTTACCATCAACTGCAGGCAATTTGTTTGCACATTCCAAACCATAAGCATATGGAATGGCCTCAAAAGTGTCTCTACTAAGCATTGAGGCTCATCACTGAAAACATCAAATTGGCCATAAACAATAGCACGTAAGAGCAGAATATTTCTGCTTAGATTTTAAAAGGGCAGGCATAGGACAACACTCAGCATCATACCGAGATGTCCAAGAGCTAGAATAATGACATGACCATAACTTTTCCAATCCTGGTGTGGCAAGAACCAGAAGTCAGAGGGAAATGTGTTATGCAGTATTCACTGGGGGTGTCGCCTGCGAGGAGGACCAGGGTTATTTCGCCGAGAAGGAAGAGCATTTCTCTCACCAGAGGAGAATGCAGATGTTAGGACATCTGGTGGGGGTGGCTGCTGTTGGCTGCCAGGATTGGCTGAGGGAGACTTTAGCTGACTCCTTCCACCAACCCCCTGTTGGAGATGTTCTGATGGGCCACCTATTCCACTGCCTCCCCCTGCTCCACCACTCTTAAGATAAGTGCTTCGATATTGTTGGGCAGCAGCCATCTGTGGAAGTTGAAAATCATACATGAATACAAATTTAAACACACAAAAAATTAGAATAAAAGTAGATGTTGAATAAATAAAGTCCACCTTATTTCATATCTGATCCAAAATAACCACAGTATCATCAGTGGTTAAGCCTAGGTCTTTTCCACTTTCCCAACCTATTCTTTACCCTGCACAGCCTGATGACTCTGGGTGATTAAATTTTATTAAAAGGGGGCTTTATGCTCATTTTGGTGCTAATATTCATAATGTATAATCATCTTTACCTTACTACTTACGGCAAGACTGCCGCATTTGGCTCTATCAATAGCAAGAACAACACACCAAACAATCAGTATTCTAATGATATGTACAGGAATCATTTAAGATGATGTCATTGCCATCCAAGTGGCAATAGCATAAACAATCAACACATATAAGTCACAAGTAAATGTACAGCATGGCAATAACACATTTATGTTACAAGATTTAACAAATTACATTAAGGTATAATATGCAGAAAAATTGCAATGGCAGCAATCAAATTCTGTACGACAAAAACTTTTTAAGCAAAAAAAATTCATAACATATGAATTTACTTGTAAAGTAAGCTACAAGTTTGGCCTTGTCATAAAGTGAATTCATTGTTAATCGAGCCTATCGTAGAGAGAATAATGAGTCACTAAACTTACAGAATTTTTTCACAGGACCTTGCTCCATTTTAACACCAAAACCATTTTTAGGGTGTTTTATATAGTTGGTAACGTTTGAAAAAATCTGTTTATTTGAAGATTTTCTCAAAATTTTTTGGTACTAATTATCTGGAGTCAAACAATACTTCTATCGAACATTAGTTAAGCTAATAATACTTGTGTAATAAGGTTCTGATTGAACCAATGCAGCGAAAAACAATTAAATTTGCTGGGTTTTACAGGATTTTCTAAATTAAAAAAAACATTTTTGTACAAATTTTGGTGACATGTTAATAATTAATTACTGGTAGAAGGTGCCAGAAATGGCAATGAATAAATGTAATCTCATTGTGATATCAGGTTTGTATCATAATACCTTGATAGAAGTGTACATGAATAGGTGAAATATATCAAGTAAGTAAACCATCTTGACCAGAACTTTTCTTGAAATCACAAGTTATTGAAAATGGAGTTGAGTAATTTTACTGTATATTTCATAATGACTGGTGGGGAACTCTACGCAAAATGTGTCAAATGCTAATTTTCTGGAGCACCTATGAAGTCCCCCAAGTTTTCCAGGAAAGAAAAATGTCCAGATTTTTAGGTTGGCTCGTGCCCTGTTATTGTTCCTGAAATTTTATAAATGCTGAATTATACAATAATTTCAACTGTCTCAAAATGGATTACCAACTAAATATTTAACAATCTCACTTCACTTAAAATTCAACCAAAAATATTAAATTTTTTAGTATTCTCTAATGGAATCAGAAATGTCTGCATATTAAATTATTATTTATTTTTCAAATTCTAACCTTCAACAAATACACTTCCTTGTTACATAATGCTTCCTGCACCTCGTAATTACCTAATTCGCTAGAAAAATGCTTTATCAATTTTAAGTCATTAGTAACCAATGGAGTTTTAATATTTTGTTGAAAGTACATCCTAAAAAAATTCCCAAATAAATCATAAATCTATACAATGTAGCCTGTTTAGTTTCACCTCAGGTGTGGTGCTGCTGAAAAATGTATACACATCGAGCTAATATCAGGGATGTAGCCCCTCTGCTAATACATGCATTGTATTTCTCCAGATAAACCCGGAATCGTCAGAAATTCAACCTTAAGAAGTATCAGAGTGTTGTAAAGGCATAGAAATTACTTCATTTAATAAAAATTCAATAAAATCAATATTATAACAGAAACTAAGCATCGCATGAAAAGTTAAAATGATAATACACGTAACCTCAGGGGTTCTTAAGACAGAAGATTGTCATTAGGAATTGCATTTAAACTTGAAGTATGATTCAGGACACAGAAACAAGGCAGCTGAAAGGGATTTTGGCCCAGTAATGATGAATTTTTGTGATTTTATGATGAATAAGCAATAATATACATACAGCAGCTATTTTTATAATGTACCATTCAATTTTCTTCATGTCAAGTGTTAACATAAAATATCACAATCTGTTCTGTCTGACCAAGGTATTTTCGATACATTCTAACATGAAAAAGCAAAGTGAGTCTTATGCACCTGAAAATACGGTGTATTTATGGATGGGATACACACAATCATATCAAACAGAGGATGAGAATTTTTATACAAAAAAGATGCCATAATGTTTATATAATATAAAAAGGAAAAATCTCCACACAGAAAAAAGATTCAAAAAACATTGTCATTTGTAATCTAATCACTAGTATTATAATGGAAGTATACTGTGCAGGGTAGAACACACAATCCCTTCCACCAGGTTGTTGCAGTCCATGGTGAGGGAAAAGATATACACCGATCAAATAATATTTTCTAATGGTATCCTGTGCCTTCACAGTGGCATGTTAAACTGTTATTACAAAATACCAATTCATACAATTAATTGAAAGGAAATTAGGATGCCTTTATTTGTACTTATGCTGTGAAATATAAGTGTTTCTAATAGGGACAGGAATGCCACTTACAATTAAATATTAGCATAGGCTCACACTGCAGCATTAGAACAATCTACTGAAAACTTAAGGTGCACTAGTAATGTTTATATGGACTAAGAGTTTGAAACTGTTTTCAAAGTCTGGACACTATAAACCAAATTGGATTTTAATTCTGAATAACTGATCGCTTAAATGTTAAATTATTTGATTCCAAGTGAATTAGCATAATTCACATAATTTTCAAATCTTATTGTGCCAAGTTTCAAGAAGTTTTAAAAAAGAAGGATGAAATAATTAAAAATTATGATTCATAAGATCAGATATATTATTACTTCCATTTAATCACATTCTTTCTTGGAAAATAACAGACCAAATGTGACAACGCAAAATTAAAGGAAGGACTATTCCTGGGGTAACTACTTAACTAGTTTTAAAATGGCAGAATATTATAATGGATATTTGACACCTAAATAAGTGGGGATTTTCCCCACTAGTAAGGAGTTGAAAATTTTATTTTTGAACCTAGAGAAAACCATTTCTGGGACATCAGGGGTATGTGCAGTACATTATTTCATGAGATTGTGTTTTATGATTTATCTCACCAAGAAAATTATGGAAATATTGTATATATAGGCTAATATATGTCAATAACTGTTTTACCACGTAAATTCTATCATCAGTGATTAGCTTCCACTGGTGATATTACTTCACCTACCCTCACACAACATATTTTAGCTCTGAAATGTGATATTATTCACTTCAACAGCCATGATAGGTCATCACAGCAGTATTGTATTGGCCAAAGAGAATTTATTGTGGGTTCTTTGATTGATGCCTATCCCAGATGAGTATCAGAGTTGCAAATCACTAAGCTATCCTCAAGTAAGGATGTTAAGAAAAGTTTTGTCAAAACTTTGATATGGAACCTAGTATTGTGCAGCAATATGGTACTGAAGATGGATGATAGACATAAGATTGATGGCTTTTCTGGTGTAGAGAAGGTGAAATGGACCTGAAGGAAAACAAATGAGGAAGTGCTAGGTATGGTAGACAAGGAGAGGGGATAGTAAGGAGAAATCATGAGGAGGCAAGAAAAATAGATAAAAAGCAGGTTAATCAGCAGTGGTAGACTGTTATAGAGGTAAGAAGGTTAGGCAAACAAGAAAGGGTAGAAATAAGATACGGATGTTGGATGGGATGAAGGGAGAGAGGAAGTATTCAGAGATGAAGATGTGCATGTTGTAGAATAGGGTGTTAGGTTGTATTTTGTTAGGAAAGACAAAATATTTATTTGGTGGTTAAGTTCATCCAAAAGCTACCTTAAGCAGTAGATTACCTAACAATAATAATTCTTCCAACATATGTAGAACCCTGTATTTAATACATATCATTTTCAATTTTCCCACTATTAGGATAACTATATGCTAGAGTAAAAAATTTCCCATTTCAAAAGTTACTCATATACATCAGTCTTTTAAAAATAAACCAATTTGGCCTTGTTTCATACATATACACAAATATAAGAAAGCAGCATTGTGAATGGTTTTAGGGAAACATTTTAACACTACAGGGCAGTAGTGAGTGCCACTAGTGACAGAAATTTAAACTCAGTCTCTCATCATCAGTACTTCAACCCTATGATTGGTTTACTGCAGCCCTTCAATTCTTCCCTATTTAGAGTTAATTCCCTCATCCTCTGATAGGTTCCCTGTTTTACATCCTTCTTAATTTGCCCTATGTACTTGTCTCTTGGCCTTCCTCACGCGATCTTTCCTTCTATTATGTTTCTAACTTATCCACTGTGCCTCACAGTATGTCTAATCCATCTAGTTCTTCTTTGCCGTAGAGCTCTCCATATGGTCCTTTCCTCTACCACTCATCTATACACTTCATCGTTCCCCACTTTGTCTGTCCATTAAATCTTCAGAGTTCTCCTCCAGCACCATGATTCAAATGCTTCTATTCTTCATTGGTCCACTTTTCCCATGTTCCAAGTCTAAGAATCATATGGGGCCATGCTCCACACGAAAGTTTTGATGAATTGCTTCCTTGTTTCCGGCCTTAGGTTTTTTGAACATATAATTGCCTCTTCTTCATGAATGCGTTCCTAGCTTGGGCTATTCTTCGCTTGATGTCAGTTGAACTTTTTCTATCCCATGCTATGAAGTTACCCAGGTAGATGAAGGATTCCACTAGCTCTAGTTTCGCCCCTCGAATTGTGATATCTGCATTCAGCTTCTCTCTTCCACACACAAGGATTTTAGTTTTCTTCTTGTTGATATTCATATTATAGTCCCCCAGTATTTGGTTCATATCACTTAAGAGTTTCTTGCAAGTCCTCTAGTATTTTCGCCACTATCGTGATGTCATCTGCAAACTGCAGCATGCTGATTTCTTCTATATTTACCTTGACTTCTTCCATACCCAATTCTTGCATTTCTTTTATTAACTCTTCCAGGTATACGTTGAATATTGCTGGCAAGACATTGCATCTTTGTCTCACTCCTTTGTTTATTTTGGCTACTTTTTTCCTTCATTTTTTGTTTGCATTGTTATAACCTGATTCTTGTAGAGGTTATGGATAATTCTTCTGCCATTGAGGTCCAATCCAAGTGCTCTCAGTTTTTCCTGAATACGAATTGGTTTTCTGAGAGGTTTCCTTCTGTTCTTTGGTTAATTATCCAAGTTAGGTTTTTTGATGCTTGAGTCACCAGGCTCAATGTTCTGTGTTCTTTGCATTTATCTGTTTTCAGTTTCTTTGGTAATGCAATGATTATACTTTTCTCGAAGACTTCTAATCTCTTTCCGCTGTCATAGATATCTTTGATTATTCCTTAGAGGGCATCTTTCGCTATGACTCCGAGTTCCTTGATTATTTCTCCGTTTATTATGCCAACTCTGGTGCCTTGTTGTTTCTCACGTCTGCCACGGCTCTCTCAAATTTGCTTTGAAATATCTGTGGACCCTGACCGTCTTTACCCATCACGCTTCCATCATTAATTAAACCATCTTCTAGCGGTTTAGAAGCTTGAAGGAGTACTTCAATGAAATCTTTCTATCTTTCCTTTATTTCTTCATCATTTATTAGTATTTTTCCATTAGCGGCTCGAATGTTTTACAATTTTGTTTTTCTTCCCCTGAATCACCTCTTCACTAGTTTATAAGCCATCTTGCTATTTCCCTTTTTCATATTGTCAATTTCCTCGCAGCAGCTTTCTATCCTTTCTACCTTTGCCTCCTTGCACTCTCTTATCACCTGGTTCCGCAGCTGTTTATAGAGGCCTTCTTCACTCACATTTCTTGCATTATTTTATTTTTTCTTTCATCTATGAGACCTCTTATTTGAGCTGTTATCCATGGCTTCTTAGATAATTCCACCTTACAAGGAGCTCATCTGGAGATTTGGGAATTATATTCTTTACTTCTTACATCAATTGTCAGGGGTGGTATTTTCATCATTTCCTTCTACTTCCCTTTTGATGGTCGTGCTGAACCATATGGCCATGTGGTTTCAACTGGCTTGTTGTGTCTCTTTCTCCATCTTCTTGTGTCCCAGTGTTCTGTCCATGATCACCAGGTTGTGATCGCTATTTATATCTGTACCGGGGTAGCTCTGACACTTCTTAACTTGGTTCTTGTATCTCTTCCACACAAGCATGTAGTCAATTTGGTATTGTGCTTTGTCTCCAGGCATCTTTCATGTGTATCTTTTTCTTGGATATTGATCGAAGATGGTATTTGCCACTATTATGTTTTTCTTGTTGCAGAATCTACCTGTCTCTCTTTCGCTGCCTTTCGTTTGCCCAATCCGGATCCCATGCTACTTCCCTCTCACCCCTTGCCGGCCACAGCATTCATATGTCCCATTACTGAGGTTTTCCTTCCCTTAGATCCTAGAACCTCTTCCAGTTATTCATATACTTCCTCTATTTCCTCATCTGAATGGCTGGATGTCGGCATATACATACACCTGTACTATCACTGTATCAGTAGGTTCTGCCTATAACTTTATCATCCATATCCTTTCATTTTATTGCCACATGATATAATTTTCCTTGCCTATTTCTTCGTGATTGTACAGATATTCACATCACTGCATGATTGTGGTGGGATTATAAAAGCAATAAAATTGAATGTACTGAATATTCTACACAACAACATATGGCTTGAGAGCAAGTTAAGGATTCTACAATATGTAACTGTTGAAGGAAGGCAGGATTTTATGTGGTTGTGATACATTAATTCCAATTGATGTTGTGATTGTGATGATACTATAGTCAAAGATTTCAATTAAGCATGTAAAAGCGAAAATTTTCCTATTCCTGCTACATACATTTTCCAGCTACACTTTTTCTGGGGTCCCTAGAAAAGTGCAAATAAGGGGTTTTTCTGTATTTTTTAATAACTGCACATACACACAATTATAGCACTCAATTAGCACACAAAATATCTGGGGTTCTCCAGAAGATACACAATAGAAATGAAACCTCCAAGCATTGGGCTACGGAATAAAAAATTATAAAAAAATACATCCTATGATCATTGTCAATGGGAGAAAACTAACTTAAAATTGGAGAAAAATGCTTTCTTTTGCAGAGGATTTTTGAATCCATATCTTTCTGTTATTACACTATTTTATCATATTTTATTTTCCTCTATACTTAAACTTCTATTCATTCTTCCTTAAATCTAAATCATGGATTCTTATTAACAAGTTTCATTCTGGTCTATTATCTTTTTGGTATAGCAACCATTTTATTTTCCTTTGACTTCATAGAATTTTATTTCATTAAGAATTTTAAAATTTCCTTTCTAACGAATTGCTGCAAAAAATACTTACAATTTTCCATCACATTTATCTAATGTAATCTCTTATATACATTAAATTCTTTAAAATACTTACAAGAAAGCTTAATGTTCAACAGAAATATTCTGTAATATATTTTGAGTTTTCTTTGACCAACGTTTTGATGCACTTCTTTAAAGGGGTTTTCCATTCTGTTTTATTGGCAGATGTGAATGTGTCATACATAACTCTTTCATCATTTACAGAGTTGATTTTTTTAACATGTAAACTTCATATTTTCTCAAGTTTCTCAACATTTTCTTTAATCTTTGGTATCAATAAATTCCTTCAATTCTGCTGCAATTTACAAACATCACCCACAATAGAACTAATCACCAAAACTGGGGCATACCTGGGAGCCAAAGTTCTGAAGACCAACAGGAGCTGGTGCCGACTGGGAAGGCCCGAATCCTTGAGCAAGGCCAAATTGGGATGAGGCTGCAGCTGCTACCACAGCGGCTGCTGCTGTTTGGTGCAGTTGAGCTGCCTGCCCGAGTCCTGAGCTGCCGGGCTGGTAGAAGCCCGTCTGGCCTCCTGCAAACAGAGTAAAGTGTCGACCCAAAGGGTGCAACGCAAAAACCTTATTAGGTTTGTGTGCCCATTGCATCTTCTTGCACACGTGATTTTCAGCTTGCTTCCTTGTGGTCATGTGCAGCCATGTCTCCATTTCAGCTTTCTTAGGCAAACCCTGTTACTGCATTCCTTCCAGCATTCCATGTGCAGGTTCATTGCCAAAATTCCTCCTCGGTGAATCATGCTTGAGTAATCTTTCATTATTGCTAATGACCACAAGGACATTGGTCAAGCTTTCACACTTCCCCTTTTTCATAATTTTCATAAATTGTTGTAGTAAATGGTGGTCAACTAATATTATGAAAGATTTATCATAAAATGTGGCACAGTACAAAAATTTCGGGTTTTGAAGAAACAAAAAACTATTCATTCACAAGAGTTTTGCCCAGATAGAGCATTGAAAACATCAATTACGAGCCAACCCAACATTTTTTCTTCAAAAAGGCCTTAAAAAATTCAGCCCTTGGAATTTACTGTATTTCTTGGCTCATAAGACACACTGGTGCATAAGACACCAGTACATTAAGTGAATAAAAACGTATGAACACTTTTTTTAACACTTCAGTTTTTCTTTCCAATTATATGAATTCTTCTCTAGCATCATTGATTGGACAAATTATTTCCTGAATTTTCTTTAATCATTACAACATTATTTCATGTTGTGTCGTTCGCCTTGGGGTAAGTGACTGTGAACAGTCTTACCCCTATCTCCTTCCTTTGTGACTCATAAGGTGAATTTATTCTTGTGTTGTTTTTCAATATGAGAAATGCTATTCTGATTACTGAATGGAAAAGGAATGAAGCAGGGTCCAATTTCCGTTTCCTTGTTAAAAGGCAAACATTTTTTTACTTTATATTATTTCTTATTTCCATTTCAAAAGATTTTATTGGTCTGGATAAATGATGTTATTTAGCATTTGTCACTACAGAACTAATTTTTGCTAAGTTTATGCATTTTTTTTCACATGTGCATTTCACATTTAATCACCTAATACAGCACACCTTTGCCACTAAGGACCAGTTAAATCCAGACATTCACTGAGATGGCTGCACTGTAGTAGTTTACCAAAAAATAAGTTTTGCTTGCAAGTTTCTCTGGATATGAATTAAAACCAGATATAATCATTAATACTTTTTCCAGTAGTATTTTAGATTATGAATTACCAGGGCTACTAGAGCAAATCATTAATTTGTTCATTCAAATGCTGCACATTGCTTGGTCATAGGACATTTTTTTAGAGATGGCCAGTTCCCTTGCATTTGCTTTTGTCATTTCTGAAGAAAATACCAAATTACTTTGAGTTCTTCCGGCATTAAAATGGATATCAGACTTATGAAAAATGATAATTGGACTCGTTATATTTCTTGGCATTTTTTGATATCGTTAAGAATCAATGTACGTCACATTGATCACAAGAATGAAAACAAATGCTATAATGGCATTATTCATTGGTTAACAGTAGTTAACTAGGTTAACTATTAAATCATGCCGCCTTTGATAAAATCTAGTGGAATTTGTCATTAACCATATCATGCTGTCAATAGAAAACCACCATCTATAATATTCTTAAATATTACAACAAGGTAAGTTGTGTTTCATCTGTAGATCGTATGATTTAATCATACCAGACAACATAATTAACTGAGCATTGCATCAAAGCTACTAAAATTTACAAAATAAAATATAATAATTTTTTTAAGTTAAACAGGAATTTATTGAATAAAAAGCTTATTTATTCACTTAATACATGCAAATAGATCAAATAAATAAAATATTATTGATCAAGTAGTTTATAAGACATTATCAAAGTTAATTGAAGTTACTTAAGAATTAATAAGATAATTTCTGAGATCATTCTGCAATGCATTTTATTCAAATGGGATTTTTTTCAACTTGGTATAAGATGCTATACACTTGAGGCTTTCTGTCCAAAATATGTCATTGGTGATTAAACTCACACAATAATAATGTTGAAAAAAACAAAATGGGGTTTCAATGCAACAATTTCAGAGTGTAAAAATCATTCACCTTGACTGGGATTCGAACCCAGATCCCTCAATATCCGGTCGAGTACTTTAGCCACTTAAGCTACCGAGGCGTCTTCTTAAACTCTGAAATTTTGGGGCTTTTAAAGGAACAAGATGTTGTGACGAAATACCGTACATACAATGTCACAGGCATTCGTAGTCGTGCGCGAGGCGCCACAGTCCACGAGGTTAAAGCCAACTTTAAACACTTGTATGACTCCGTTAAAAGTTACTGTTGCGGCATCTCCCGCTGTTTCTTTGGAATTTGTCAAAATGGGGTTTTTTATACCTGTCAAATCTAGAGTTGATCCAGATCTCTAGTCCCATACAGTTAAATTAAATGTGAGTTTACTGACACAGTATTTTTTTACTAAAATTTGTACCATTTCTATAAAGTTATGGTGAATGCCCAAGAATATCAATTAAGTACGCCTACATATGTCCAAATAATGGTTAACTAGTGGTTACATCCAATTACGGTGTTATAAACACAGTATGGTGATTTTAGACAAATTTTGGACAACAAATCTCAATTCCCATTGTTGAACTGTACGTGATGACTCTAGCTGATAGCTGCCTCCGATAGTCATAAAGAAGATTAACTAAAACATGCCTGAAAAGTTAAAATATGTCTCTTATAATACTGATTTATTTTGAGAATTAAATCAGCTGTCAAATAATGCATCCAGTATTAACCGTTTAGTTTTTTGAAGATGTTAATTCTACACTAATGCTGAATGTGATGACCATTTTGATTAAGAAAGGTTGGCTTCAACTCAATCATTTATTAAATATTTGTTAAGAAAAACCCTATGTCTTTGTTCAAGACTGACAAATACTCATATGACTCTTACTAATACTCTTCTGAGGTCTCAGGCATAACTTTAAAGAATTTACACAACATATTTAAGATTGAAGAAGTATCTTTGTAATTCCATACAACCTTTATTAAAATACAACCTAGATTTCAACATTGGACATCATTATCAAGTAGTTCCTATAGAAGACAACCCATACCTTCAGGGTGGGGGAGGTAGCTGAGCGGAGTCAAAGGGAAAGGGAGGGTGAGTGGGATAAAAGAAGGTCATGAGTGTTGGATGTAGATAGGAGGGAAAGGAAAGAGAAGTGTAGCCTGCAGTGTCCATTGTTGGCTGCTGTATTTTAATTCAGTTCTTGTGGAATTACAAAGTTACTCCATTCATTTTAAATACTTCTAAGAACTAATTAACTTTTGCATTGTTGTTCCATCAATGAAAAATAAAAAATTGACAGTATCTCAATGCTTTGAATATTAGTATGCTGCAGTGGCTACTTACCAGCCGAAGTTGAGTAAAAAGACGTCGGAGGCTGGATTGGAGGTGGAACGACAGTGCTTTGAACAGGGCCAGGACGCTGTACCATCTGTGAGCCAGCTGACAAGAAACTGTGGTTCAACACTGCCTGACCCTGGTCATTATATTGGATGTACAGCTGCAATAAAAATGACAGAACTAACAGGACCTAGTTGATATAGAAACATTCCACTCTATAGATAAAATCAAAGGATTACATGCGATACAAAATATTTAAATAATATAGCATGTGCTTTCCAGGCATAACAACTGAATGCATTTTATATTGATTAGATTGATATTTAACAGCAAAAATAAAAATTATTTATTCATGCTTCAGATTTTCATATACACAGCTATTGCGGAGAACAGGTAATTTTGTGTACATGATTATGATATAACATGCCATCATCTTATTTATAAATGTATCCTACATTATTAGACATTTAAATTCCAATAATTTTCTTTTAAACATTTTTTAAGTCTTCACATTAATAGATTTATTCCTGGATCTCTTACAAGAGATAATATCATCATCATCTTCAAAAGGCAGAGCCTAATCGTTGTAGCCATTGCCGTTCTTTTCAGTTCACTGTAGGTTGCTACACTCATTAATTAAAAATTGAAAATTTTCCAAATATTTTAAATTAATTATGATATTCCACCATATCACGCCTGAAACGTCACTTTTAATGCTACTCTCATATTACGTTTAGATTTCTTTCTTGGTCTTTCCCTTCCTTTTTTCCTATTATTTTCCTCCCCATCATATTTTCCAGGAAGCTGCTGGAATATGTCCAACAAGCTGCTGGAAAGTCTGAGAATATGTCCAACATATTTAATTTTCCTTTTCTCATCTCTTTTACTAATTACTTTCTTCTTTAGTGTCTCTCAATATGTCTATGTTGCTTTTCTTGTCCATTCATCTTGTTCTTGTTTTTCTCCTCCAAATTCATATTTCCAGTGCTTCCAGCTAAGCCTCTTCCCTCTCCCAATGCCCAAGTTTCACATCCATAAAATAATGCACTCCAAATAAAACATTTGCAAGGATCTCAATTTCATGTATTTGTTTCATAAAAGATTCTTTTTATTTTCATAAGCCTTCTTTGCCAAGGCTATCCTTATTTTCACTGCAAAGGTGGATCTGTTATCTCTTGTGATTATACTCCCAAGATAGCAGAACTATTTTACTTGGCTTATCATTGATTCCTCTATCATTATATTTATAGGGAGTTCAATCCTGTTTCTAGAAACTATCATATCTTTGGTTTTATTCACATTTATTTTCAGTTTCCATTTATTCAAAGCTATGGGCAGGGTTTTGAGTATTCTATTCATATCTATGGCTGATTCTGCCTGGGCCAATACATCATCTGCAAACCTAATGCAGTGTATCTTTCTGCCGTTTGTTTTCTCCTTGATTGTCTTTATAGCTTCTTCAATATGTTTAATAGATATGGCAAAATAGGACATCCTTGTCTTACTGCTTTTCTATTTTTGCTTCTTTCTTATATCCCCTTAATTCTATGAAGTGCTTTGGTTCTGGTAGAGCTGAAATATGAGCTTCCTCTCTTTGTACTATATTCCTTTTCTCCTCATGGTTTCAAACATAAGTTTCCAATCTACAGTATCAAAGGCTTTTTTCATATCAATAATATGGAAAACTTTCCTGCTCATTTCTAGCATTCTCTCAAGGATCAAGCGTAGTGCCAGTAAAGCGTCTCTTGTTCCTATACCTTCCTGGAAGCCAAATTGATCATCTTCAACATTTTCCTCCACTTCCTTTTAGATTCTGTTCCCTATTATAAGTAAAAAGAACCTTGGAAGCATGTGACAGAATAGCCATTGTCCAGTAGTTCACGCATTCACTTGCTTTCCCTGCTTTTGGTATCATAATATTTTGCTTTTTAACTAAGTCGTCAGGTATTTCCCCATTTTCATAACATTAACGCCCTATTTTACAGGGTCTTTCTGTCATCATATTTCCAACGTTTTTAATATTTCAGCTGCTACAGAATCCACACCCATAGTTTTCCCAGCATTTAGCTTTTGAAAGTCATGCTGAAATCCTCTCTTAGTGCTTTTTGCTTAGGGCCCACTTTTTGTTCCTGCTTTTTCTTTGCTTTCAATATTATTTTATCTTATAGCTATATCTTTGCTATGGTATAGCTACTCCCTGCATTCTTTCCATCATTCACACTTCTTCATTATCTGCCAACAACCTCCCTCTTTGCTATTAATCACTCTTGACCTTATTCTCGGTTGATATTGTAGAGCTTTGATTTTCTGATTGGCTAAATCTTGTTTTCCAGCTTGAATTTTATCTTCTATTTCCTCCACCTCTCTTTTCCTTATCTACATTCGTCTGTTATCTTATTCTTTACTCTCCTGTATTCGTCCATATTCTTCTTCGCTCTGAACTTATTTCTCTTCTCAATTAGATTTAAAATTTTCTCTGTCATCCAAGGTTTCCGAGCTTCAAGCTTCTTACTACCAAGGACTTTATCTGCCACTTCTACTATTCCCTTTGTCATTTCATTCTACTTTACTCTTTCTTCCCATTTCTCAGCTATTTCATTTGACTCCTCCTCAAATTTCCCCCTTCAGTTTTTCCAGTGGCCATTTCTTCTTAACTGCCCTTCTATAACAATTTAAATGCATGATATGAAAAACATGCTTAGTGAAAAAAGATATGATAAATCATTATCAATACCACTTTATAATAACCGAAGATAATAATGTGAACTTTATATAGAGAGTATATTAAGAGTGAATAATACAATATTACCATATTTCTTTCTATAATGGCACAAAAGCTCATTTTCAATGCTTATTTCCATCTTCTATAAAATAATTGATGGATGGTGGGTATCACAGAAAATAAACCAACCATTTCTTTTAAGGATTACTCTAACTTTATAGGCTATAACTGTACTCTCTACAAATTTCTCATGCAATTTAGATTAAATATATAATGTATTAGAAGATAAGTTACTTAATTGGTGGAAATTGTGTAGAAAAATATATTAAGCTTTTAAGTTTCAGGTAAAAAATAAAATTGTTAAAACAATGCACCAGTTTTTTATCATAATGGTATGTAATTGAAAACTGCAACTAGTGCAAACATATTTATTACTTATAAGACAAACCCTTGATATTTAATTCCACAAAAATTTGTAAAATAATGTTGACAGAAAAACATACTTGTGATGGCTGCGGGGCAGATGGAATTCCAGACCCAAGTGTCCCTGCTCCACCATAGTGACCACCGGCACCCTTGGACCCAACTGCCCCAGGTGGTCCTCCTTGTGATGGCGGTGGCTGCTGTGGACCAGCACCAGCACCACCTCCACCACCTCCTTGTCCACTATTAGTACCCTGTCCTTGAGATGGTGGTGGTTTCATAGCAGCCAGAGAATTTGTAGGGGGTGTAGTAATTAGGACAGCGGTGGGTGCCTGTGGAGGCGTAGTTCCCCCCACATGGTGCCCAGAACCACCATATGGGGCTGCTACACCAGCTGCTGCAGCTGCTGCTGCCTGTGGACAATTCAGTTTATTGTAACAAAACACTCAAATTGCAAAAACTAAAAATTGCACAGGTAAGACTCAAATTATTGGATAATTAATTCTCAATATACTAAGACTCAATATATTTTTATTTAAAGCAGATTTCACACACATTTTTTGCAGAATTTGATGCTTGTTTGGCAAATTAAGTTTTTGTTTCAATGAAATTTCATTGCTAGGCATCATTTCAATTATTAAGAAAAATTATAATTCTTCTGCATGATTAGTTCTAAATATTCATGAAAAAGGCTGTGTGACATGACTGGGACCACTTTATTGCACTGAAAATAGCTGCTCAATAAATCTAGATTAACAAAGCAGTTAAATGAACTTCAGTACTTCAATTATATGTTTCCAGCAGAAAATTATATTTAACTTTCCTGACCACAGTTACAATTCAACTGATTTATGAAGAACTTTTTACAGTGGAAATTTCATTTAATGTTTGATGGGTATGAAGCATTTTGTAACTCATAGATTCATCCCTTGAATTGAGAGTTTAAATGTTTAAAACCAAACGGTTGTTAACTAATAAAATATTATTATGATTGGAAATTACAATTTAAGTACTTACTAATGGAAAGGTAAGCATCCCGTACTAAGAATTTTCATAACAAGATAGGACTATTGGAGATCTCTTTTTTATTTTTACTTACTCCAAATGTAGAAGAAAAATATTTTTTTCATGCAAAAATGTTTTACCTTGGGATTTCATGGTATTATTCATTTTGGGGTATCCCTGAACACGCTATAGCCATTTTCCAAATGTCTACTGCCTGTAGATTTTCAATTAAGAAGTCTGTTCAAAACTTACCTAACTCTTTTACTAAAAATATACTTCACTCACACACTTTTGGTCAGGGTTCCCTTCAAAGCGGCCTCCTCCCCAACGTATAGACTTATCTTAACGGTGTTTCCACTTTTTGAAACAATCCTGGAATGCTTCTTCCGGTATGCTCATTAGCCTCTCCGTCAAAATTTTCTCTATCTCTGGAATAATGGCAAATCTTTTTCCTTAGAGCAGAGTTTGGGGAACAGGAAAAAGTCACATGGGTGGGTAGGGAAGCACAGCAGTTCACTATGTGACCAAAACCTTGAGTCCTGAGAGACAAATGAGCTGGCATGTTGCTGTGGTGAAAAAGCCACTTGCCTCTCCTCCAATGTTCAGGACATTTTCGCCTGATTCTCATAGGTATTTCATAAACCCTAGGCAGAACTCCATGTAGACTGTCAGGCCTTTAGGTAGGTAATCATGATGCACAACCCCCCTTAAATTGAAAAAAAAGTCAAGATCACCTTGACATTCAAGCAAACTTGTGGAGCTTTTTTGGGGCGGAATCTTTCACCAATCCACATTGTGAAGATTGCACTTTTGTTTCCATGCCATATCCATAAACCCATGACTCATTTATTGGTAGGATGATCCTGGACAAGAACGTTTCATCCTCTTCAGCTTTTGGTGGCGACATGATGCTTCCTAAATTTTTCAGTTAGAATTTCATGGCATGAACCAATGGAGTAGATACACTCGTCTGCAAGTCCCTTGACAGTCAAACATCGATTTGCATGAACGAGGTTGCTCCCTTTCTCGATGTGAGGGGGTCAACAGTTGTTGCTATGGTCTCCTGGAATGCTCATTGTCTTTCACTGATTGCCACCCCTTTTTGAACTGGGTAAACCACTCATGACATGTGGTATGTTTCATAGTATCCTCACCATAAGCCTTGGTAACCAACACAAAATTTTCCAGGAAGGATTTTCAGAGTTTCAGACAGAATTTCAGAGAACAACGCTGCTCCTTCAAAGTGCTCACTTCTGCCGATCTGATTTTTTGCCACACTCCATGGATATCCCTTCATAAAAATGGCTGTAACTAATCAACGAAACAAGATATCAACAAAGTGGTTGAAGGCAGTTATCCGGGAAGTTTCCTTGGACACTTTCAAGTGGATTAAGAGACAACCAACTATAGACGCGGCATTAAAAAGTTCAATAAGTTTTTTAACAGACCCCATACTCTTTTATTCATTTGTCCTCTCGTAACCCCTACACAGAATCTGACTTCTTAATGTTACTAGCAAATTCAAGTAGAACTTAGGAAATGGGCTGGATAAAATACCAGCTAAAATGATCCATTCCAGTTTAGAAAATATTAAATCACTAATTCCTATGGATGAATCTACGATTCATTGTGTTTTCCTTTCGCAGTTAAAAGCATCTAAGGTTATACCTGTTTATAAAAATTAAGGCTGTTCCAAATTGATCTGAATATTTATAGACCTTTTCCAGTTTTTTAGCAATGGAAAGTACTTATTTCAGCCACTTTATAAGGGTGAAATAATAAATTTATCACAATATCACAGAACATTCATCAAGTGAATAGCAAACATATTTTCCTTGTAAAGCTAAACCAATAATGCATCCAGGAAAAACAAATTCTTGACAAAAGACAAATATTAACAATGAATTACTGATATGGATTCCTATTAATCATATTATACACATTAAAATAATGGTGTAGATATTAAACAACTAATTTTTTGCATAGTAAAACTGAGTATTTGCCGACTAACAGGAGAATTAGGAATACTCTAACAAATGGAAAATGTTAATTGGGAAACACAGATAGTACAAAAATGTTTAAATTAAAATATTATACACTATTAAACACTTTTGATTTTGTGAAATTATAAACTTTTAAGAAACCACAAGGATGTCAAACTTGAATGTTTTTAAAAGTATATCAAAGATTAAAAGCCTTTAATTATCCTTACGATTGGAATTGTATAAAACCTTTAAGGTGCTTTGAGAAATGAGTAGCACTGATAATCCACAAAACAAAACAGATAATCCGCACATGGATAACCAAGAGTTTACTGATTCTTCTTTAAATAATTTTGTCACCACTGAATGTATACGAATAAACAAATTGCATACACTTACTCCTAATATAGGAATAAAACTGATGAAAATGGCCTTGCATCATTTTCTTAGTTAAATAATCAACAATGTGTACGACTATCTTATTTGGAAAAAATGATATGTAATACCTGCAATCGATACTGAGAGAGTGAAGATGGATACATATCAGGTGCGGCAGTGGGTGGCGGCTGAGGATGAGGTGCAGCCTGATGCAGGTACATTGACTGGGGACTAAAGGCTGATGTCCCACCAATGCTCTGAGACAGACCGTAAGGACTAGGGAATTGAGGAAATTGAGAACGTGCTCCTCCTCCTAGCACCTTTAATGTAAAAAATTAAATTTATCAATTAGTATACAGTGAGACTTTTACTAGAAAATGTATACATATATATATATATATAATGATTCTGGATGATAATTCATCAGGTAACCAAACTGAATGACTAATCCGATTCACACAGAATGGGATGTTATCAATACATATCATTCTGCCCTGAATTAGATGGGCATTTTTTCATTATTTGAATGGTTAAAAATCACGAATTTTAATCACTACTAAAACATTCAAAACCAACAACCTTCAGAAAGCTAGGTTGGTGTGCACGTACTTATTTTAAATACATGATAATTTGACTTAATCCCATCATGATAATATCTGTAAACAAAAATGCAAACTAAACATGGCATGATGCCTGAATTTTGCACTCATTAACTCTTTAACACTGGTCAAGTTTTTGGTGGTAATATTAGTTCACACAATCATATGATTACACCTCAAAGCATTAGGGCCCTATTCTCTACAGCTATGACTGTGGAGAATTAACCAATGCTTCTGGTCATGATGTCATGACTATGCAAAAGCAAGTGATTTGATGTTTACATGGACGATTCACTTTGACATTCAGGTGACCACGCTTTTGGTGAAGATATGGGTAGGTTGGTTTTCCATCATGTGGGGACTAGTCCCCACAGGATGGAAAACCAACCTAGGACCGAATTTAACACACAAATACTATGCTAGCAGGAGGGGATGTTACTCTGCCAGCAATTCTTTAATTCTTTCCCAAAAGCGAGAGCGTGAAAACCCTAAATATTCCTTATGTTCAGTATTATCTTAAATTCAGGCCAAATATATGGTATGGAAACAGGTATGAACTGTTTCAAAATGCATGCCACAGAAATTTAGGAATAACACCTACCTGCCCATCAATAGGAAAAGTACCATACAATCCTCCCTGTGCAGGTATCTGTTGAGAGGAGTTGAAAATCACAGAAGGAGGAGAAGGAATGGCAGACATACTACCAAACTGAGCAGTTCCCCCTATAGTTGGCTGTTCAAAGAGACAATATTATTAAGCAAATTTTACAAATACCTCAACTACTTGAATAAAAAAAATCATTTAAAATTGTTACATATCAACAAATATAAGTATATGCTCTAATTTCTCCCACAAAATTTACAAGGAAAATTTATGATCCTTTTTAATGTCTCAAGAATATTCATAAGATTACATTTTCTATTTTCCCGCTATTAGCATCACTATAGGATAGAGTAAAGAAAATATTACATGCTATAACATTTACTCAAGTACATGTCTTTAAGAAAAGACTTTTATGGTTTTGTTTCATAGTAACACACTTAAAAAAGACAAGGAAAGCAGCATTGTGAACGGTTTTACAGAAAAATTTTAACTCGGCAGGGCAGTACAGAGTGCCACTAGTGATCGACATTAAACTATTTATAACTTCTCATCTCAATCTGCCAGGGACAGATTCATGCTATGAAATGAATATATCGTGTGACCAGGAGTCAGCTACGTAATTTATGCATAGTACGGACACCTGCATAAGACTATACATTTTACGAGAGAGAAGCTTCAGCCACTAGTAGTTGGTAAATCAAAGAGCCCTAGAAACTTCCATTATGTAAAATCAATGTCTACCAGATACACAGTAAATTCAAAAGCATGAATATATTTGAGGATCAACTTCATGTCCTAATGCTAAAATTGGATCTCTGAAAAGGGAAACTCGACGGCTTATTGATCAGGGTGCAGCCCATCCACCGAGTGTACACTTAAGAAATCTACAGTTAAACTTTTTTCCAGCAAACTGTACTAGCAGTGAGCAAAGTGTACTAGTAAAGAGCTCCAACCACTGGATTTAGGTATTATTCACTTATTTAAGGTGCATTATCAAAGAATAAATGTACAGAAATTGATATCTATGCATGATTATGGTAGGAATATAAAAGCGATCAAATTGAATGCATTGGATGTTTTACACTACATAATATATGCTTGGAAGCAAGTTAAGGAATCTACAATATATGAATGCTATGGGAAACCAGGATTTTATGCTAAATCTGATGAAGAAATTCAAGTTGAAGTTACTTCTGATGATTATGTACCATAGACAATGACTGCAATCTCCTTCAGGCAAATTGTACATTCTCATACTTTGTCAAAATAGTCTTGCTTTGTGACAACATTAAAGAATTTCAATAGATCCTAACAACAATTATAACTGAATTTACTATGCCATCTGCTTTCTTTCTTATGCTTACAATATCTCCTTTCAATATTCATAACTTGATACATATTATTATTTATTCTAGGGTCCACAAGAACCTGTAAAATGAGCTTTCATGGCATTATTCTTTTTACCTTCATTAATTTTGTCTTGATTTTGTGAATGGCTAAACTTATTATTTTATGTTTTGATAAGGAAGGAGAAAATAATTTACTCTTACACATTCTGTGGACCCAAGATGTTCAACCTATTTTGTTACCTGCATTGATCATATATAAATAAATGAGGAGAGCTATAGTTTTAAGAGATAAATAATAACACAGCTCTTATTTAGTTTGTCTGTTTCTAATTTTTAACTTTACTACTTAATTAAACATGAAAAATACACAATTCTCCTTTTGCAAGACTTGCATTTTCCCTCAATTCACAAATTTTTTCTGGGATTCCTAGAAAAAGTGAAAACATGGAGTTCTACTGTACATTATCTGTTCACTTCTGCTGAGTCATTCTTGTAATATGATATTTTTTTCCAGTAGCTCTACCCTACATAGAGATATATATCACTAATAAAATTTTAAATGCACATGTACTGGTAACTAGAAATTAAATCAGTTGCTTGTAGAAACCTGCAATATGCACACACAAGTAGTACTCATAATCAATAATCAATCAAAACAATAACATTTCATGGCTTTCACTAAGTTGGGTATTTGTTCCCTACACAGTAAAATGATATGATATTATTCAAACTATAACAATGCTTGATTCCAAATGTGCTGTCAACACGAGAGTTAACCGTGTAATACAGATATGAAACAGAGTTGAAGTGAGATTTATTTTCAAATTTGATTTAAAATTCAAGGTGGTGTTTAATATTTGGAGCAGTTAAATGGTAGCTGAAAGAATGTGATTACTACCAATGATATCTATGAAACGAAGATGAAAAGGCTTCACAAGAATAGTACAAGGTTTGTATTAAAAGTATCGGCAATTATTTTTTTCCTCATGTGCACCTTAAGTACTGAATTCAGACCGTCGGTTAAGGTTCCACACGATCACAATTTATATTGGCGTTGATGACAGTGCACACCATTATCACATCAAATTTGATGATGCGTAAGATCTGCGCTGAACTTGTCCAGAAGGTATTGACAGACGACCAAGAGCTGAGTTAAGAGTCTTCTGGCAAAGACCTTCTGCAACGGCATCAGGACTATTTCTCAACCCCATTACAGTCCCCAACTTGGCATCGGCAGACTATTTTCTATTCCCAAAAGTGATATCATCCCTCAAAGGAAACCACCATGTGACCCTAAGTGCCATCATAAAAGCGTCCACATATGTCCTCATGAACGTCTCAGAATCCACTTATTGCAGCCTTGAAGTCGTGGAAAAGCCACAGGCAAAAGTGTGTCGACACTCTAGGAATATACTCAGAAGAATTTTGAAGCATTGTAGAAACATCTGAAATAAATTTATTTTTCCGAAATTTTCCCAATACTATTCACACAAATCATGTACATGATCTACGACTAAGCCAAAAATTGGTTTCCAAACTGAGAATCGTGGCACACAAAGACATTCATTAATGGAATTTTGAGTTCATGTAATAATACGAAAATACCAGCCTTGGGGAAATCAACATTTAGCAGATAACTCTATTAAAAGCTACTGTCGCGGCATCTCCTGCAGTTTCTTGGAATTTTCCCTTAAATCTCTGAAAAAGATTACTCTTATTCCACTTATTACTACTATTTGCACCATATATTACTATTCTCATTTAGTGTGTGTTTTTAGTTGAAACAAATTGTAACTCTCATAATGACATAAGAATGATTTGACGCCGATAATAATGCAACTTAGGATTAATTAATCATAAAACAAGAATTTTTGAACTTCTTGTAGCATGAAATGTGGTAATATATTTTGCTCAGATAATAAAACAATTAACAGCAGCTGAACACCTGTTTTCTGAACTTGAAGAATATTACCAATAACCAATTAAAGTACTTAGGTTGGAGCTACAGATTACTGTACATAGTATGTAGATTTGATATAAAAATGGTATTGCAAAATATTAACTGTTTATGATGCAGATTTCAAGACATTTCATATCCTAAAATTATGACAGTTTATGGGAAAAATTTAACTAAACCAATTTGAAGTATGAATTTTTACCTTCGTACTTAATTCTTTACATCCCTCAGAATTAAAAACATATTTTTGGTTGAGAAAATATACACCCCAATTCCCTAAATCTCTATTAGTTAATAATTTCAGGTATGGCAGATAACTCTGAAATCAACAGCATCCCATAAGTAAATGAAGCATGAAGTCACACTCCTACCAACAGGTATTAACTTAACCTGGAAAAAATGTTATGGAATCTACATTATTAAGGAAAATGCCTCTTCAGTAAATAACAAACCTGGTAGTTAATATGTCCTGCAGTAGCCTGTGCGCTTGATGAGTTATATGGAGGAGGAGACAGAGGACCTGGGTGCCCAATCGGTGAGGGACCAGTAGACATTACAGCAGTCTGCTGCTGGGGTTTGACCTAAATAATTCATTCAATAGCTGTAGTTATACTATTTATAATTTTGAGGAACCTAAAATACATTTAAGTTAATGAACATTAGAGATAGTTTGAATTCATTTTGATACTACAGAGAAAACTCAAATACATATTTCTTTAGGGACTAGTGAAACAATATGTAAAGTTAAGACTTACATAGAATTTTAATGAACTAGTTCTAAGGATCAAAACAATCTGTTACTACAGTCAGGTGCAATAAATGTAACTAAAAAATGCCTGAGATTGAAAACTAGAATTAAGGCTTCTCAAATGGAAAATATTCCAATATACTAGAGGATTTTGTAGTGTGGACTCTTGATTGCATATTTTTGAGAGACCTGGTATACTGACTGAAGTAATGAAACCAGTATAAATGCGCAAACCAGAGTTGACCTTCCACAGCAAATTGCTATTGGGGTCGCAAAACTTATAGCTAGGTAAATTATGATGTAGTAGCTTGTTATAGTCCATTCTATTAATCATTTATCATACTGTATAGCAAAACCTTTCATAATATGAAATATATAAAAGCTTTTCATAAGTACTTCCTCAAAACCTACATTATTAATACTTTACAAATCATTGATTAATAATTCTGCTGCACCGTGTATGCATAGGTATATGATATCACACCCTAAAAAATAATTAATATAGCTATATAGAAGTTTAGTTTACAATCATAATGACTTTATGTATGATTCTTAAACAACTCAACAACTTGTAAGCTGTGGTCTAAATAAATTTATTGGAAGTCCCTAGAACATTTTTCAATGTTTTTTTATAAATTTGAAAACATTCACAGAAACGAATTTTATAAGTAAAATTAAATTCCAAGACAAAATGCAAAAAAAACAAAAATTATAGAAAGTTACTACTTTTTTTACCGTTATATTGTCAAAAATAATAAAGAAAAAAATGTCATCATTAGCAATGTTCAACCAGCATCCCCGAATTGAAATGAACCTTTCAGCAAACATATGAAGAACTTTTATTAATCAATGCAACTTCCTGATAGTTCTGCATTATATTCAGAGTATGTAGTGAATAATACTAAACCAAATATTTTTTAATGTTAAAATGGCCACAAGGACAACTACTTCACTGCCACTGTCCATACATCAACATGATTACAGTTGATCACTTCTCATAGAATTTCACACTTTTTCCAGTTGAAATTTGCTTCTCCCTGCCTGATACTCCAGTGATACTTTCATTTCTAATAACAAGAAATACTTCGAAAACACGAAATATACACTACTGACATTATTATGATACATTGCCACCAACATTTTTAAAACACAGATTAGCAAATGATGAGTGTGTTAAGAGATATAATGACAAACAAAATAGGACATTCTTTCATTCACGATAACCCATTTTAAATCAATTACTACCTATAATATATATTACTACTACCATAATTTTTCTACAACTCATTCATTTAACGAAATATTTTAAATAATCATGATATTTAATTTGAGAAATATCTTTTGCTGATTATTTAGGTAAATACCCATAACTATTTACATGGATTAGGGCAGGGATCTAAGGGAATGGAAATGCTAACAAGGAAAATATTCTACCAAGGAATAAGAGTCCATTGCAGTCCACTTAGAGAGTCCTAATCAGAGCCTACTCTATTCACATGCAGTTTCGCAGAATTTCCCACAACTACTAGATTTCCAACGTTCATATTTTCTTCCTGCCTTTCTGAAGCAATAATAACCAACAATTAAATATAAAGAATGTTATTTTATTTTTTTATTTATTGACTTCAATGGGCAAGATTGACACTAATAGTCCCTTCTACCACATAACCCTTAAAATTGACATTTAAGACAATTACAAACACCCAAGCCCTAGGTTAAGAAAAATCTACCTAGACAGGACTTTAAGCCCAGACCTCTGGGTTGGCAGGCGAGGACGTTACCCCGCTGCCACCGGGCCAGCAATGCTATTAACATAGTGAACTTCTGTAATGTTATTTTAAGTGATTATAAAAAACTCCTTCCACCAGAAAAATAACATTGTTCCACGAAGTTGAGATTATGGTACCAAGAGATAACTAGTCAGATAATTATTTTTAAAAATTATTAATACCCAATTAATAACCAATTTACTGGCAAAATACAATTTCAATGAACCAATATGAACAGCATGAGTTATCAATCCAAGGATTAGTTTGTAGAAGCTCTCCACACAATCCTTTTCCTTGCCAATCCCCTGATTCCTCAGCTCCTTGCACAGACAATTTTGAGTCAATATGTATAATAAAATCTTTCATGAATGTTATAATTACAATGAAAAGCAGCTCATCTTCTCTGTGAAGTAGTAAGAATTTATTTAAATTCTAGATTTCAGGAATATAAAATTGAGGAAGGTGTGTGTTATCGATGGAAAAATACGGTAATTAAGTTATTGAATTAGTCAGGCTTTCTAGATATTCATTTACCCTTGTTAGACCTGAAAATTAGGAACATATCATTTATGAAGTAAGTGTATCAGCAAATCCAAAATACCACCAGTGTCTACCCTTAACATGGAATATACTGAAACAGTTGCCCATCAAATTTCAATAATAAATTGTTATAAATAGAAAGATAGTCACTTACCTTACAAACATTACTTGACGTTGAGCCAGGATCTCCTTTACCCAAACTAGCTGGAGTAACCCCAAAACTGTTAGAGCCTTGCATTGGAGTTCCAGGGCTGAAATTTAATGATTTTATTAATTTATACCTTACTATATAACTTTTTTTGACTTTCAAGTTCAAAATTTAATATTCTGTTATAATTTCATTATGACCAAACAACTACCATCATAGTGACTTTAAAAATCTAACCTAAATACTACTTCTGTAGCATTAAGACCGGAGCCATCTTCACCAGTAACCACAACTACAGAAGATGAGGGTTGATCTACAACAAAACCCGCTGAAGCTGCTACAACCCCAGGAGCTAAAGATGATGGTGAGGATGATGATGGTGATGCTGACGTAGCTGCTGCCACAGATGAAGAAGCTACAACCACTCCGCTGGTACCATCATTGCTCTCTGATATCTCTAATACTGTTGGCATTGGGGGTGTATTTTCCCAAAACTGAAAATTAAATTAACATTGGAACAAAAAAATTTCCTTCTGCACTATCCGCAATTTACATAAAATCATTGCAATAAAACATTACGGATTTAATCGTAGTATAGATAATTGGTTATAATCAGAGAAAACAGAGAGGTCATTACCACTGAATAAAGTTGTAACTACTGAAAGTTTTAAGACTGCATAGAAAATTCTCTATTTAAAAATTTGCAATGAAAGGATAAATATTCATTTATCAACAAATATATTCAGGTAATGTTCATTCTGAATTTATACAATGAAATTATGAAAAACATTAAAGCTTTTCGGAAATAAATTAAAAATCAATTATTAATTATAGCAGTAATTAATCATTAGAGCCAAGATAAATGGTAAATAATACTTTGTGAGCTTATCATTTTAACTCATAAAAAAATCAGTAAATTTAAAAAAAGCTATTGAACCTAAATGAATGAAGATAAACATTAAGTCCCATACTTCCATCAAAAGCTCTAGTTTTACTTTGGAAAGGTAGTTGATACCATTCACACAGTCACTTGGTGATAAAAGATAAACAAAATCCCTTGAGACTTGTAAAATGATACAATGGCCACCCCTTGAAGTATCTACTTTCTGCTGAAACTGATTCCCAAATGACCCACATAAAATTCCTATCTTTTCAATGGTCACCGCTTTCAGAGGTCAACAATTACTTTATTTCAGGCAAGCAGTCTTATCCTAACTGTAGGGATTCTACAATTTATATTGAAATGAAATAATATACTTTGTCATTCCACACACTATTTTAAAAACACGACCCAGGTTTTGATGTTGAACGTCATCATCAGGTACGTTCACGTTCAACGACGAAACCTGGGATGTGTTTTTTAAATAAAGTGGGTCCAATCAAAAAGTCAATTATTTCATTTCAATATGTTATGCAAATTCCATAAAGTTATGCCTGAGACAACAAATTCTACAATGTATTTCCACAAAAAAGGATCCCACAAATAGCAGTTAGAGGGATGCCTTTCTCAGGTCATCCACTATTCAACTAACAATGATTTCCTGGTTTCCATGGTATTATTTTCAAGTTTTCCAGAATATTCACATTTTTATGCAAAGATTTTTTAGCATTGAACATAATGACAATGCACCCGGGTAACCATTTACCACAAAGAATGTAGTACTTAATACATCAAATATCATACTCATGCTATGTCTAATCACTTTTAACTGAATTATAATGAAACTTACAGTTTTAACTGCTGCAATCTTGTAATTAAGTTCAGCAGCTGTGCCTATAGTTGAAGTGGCATGCATATTCCGTTGCAGGGCCATACTCCCTCCAATTGCACCACCCCCTCCACTTCCTGGAGAATTACCTCCTCCTTTCACGGTTCCTCCACTGTGTGCTTTTTCTTCTGTTAGCTGAGATAGCTCCGAATGGAAAGCAAAGTCCAATTTCATTTCTGCACTATCTTCTGCATTCTGAGAATAAATTCAATTTAAAAATGAATTTAAGTAGTATATTAAAAACATTTAAATATCTTGGGGATACAATTATGCCAGTACAGTACAGAAAAATGATAACAAGTGTATTTTTACAGCGGTTTTACACATAATACGTAAAAGCAAACTTAAATAAATGCAAAAGAGGTAAATGTCCAGTTTTTCATTTACACAAATGAAAACTGTGATAAAAACCTTTGGTATTAGCTATTTAGAGGAAAAAACTCTTCTACCATTTATTTCGTTTCAATTAAGAGGTCTTCTGAATAATTTGCTTATATACACTCTAAATAGCAACAAAATACACCAAAAGAAGTATGACTTGAGAATAGGTAGAGCATTACTGAAAATAAAACTATATTTGATTTAAAACACTAAATTTGTTATAATTGAGTGTCACTGGTAAAATCCTTACAAAGTGGAATCGACAGCAGCAGCAGAGAAGACAAAAGGGGGCAAAAACAGTTAGAATTGGCACTTAGAATGTTATGAAAATGTTGAGGACAGGAAAATTAGAAAATATAAATTGGGACATGAAAATAGGAAATATATATATATACACACACGAGGGTCATCCGGAAAGTAGTACCCGTTCGTGCCGCATGAAGTGCTGACGACGCGAGTAGCCGCTGGACGAGGTCAGATAGCTTCAGTGGCTTGTCTGCCTTCTCTGAGCCAAGTTGCGTGACGCTAGCATTGCCTGTGTTGTTTCTGTGATTGTTTACAATGTTTAAAAAAATTGAGAACGCCGCCAGTTGTGAAGTGAGGGCAGTGATTAAATTCCTCAATGCAAGAAACGTTCGCCCATGTGATATTCATCGCCAATTAAAGGAGGTGTATGGAGACAATGTAATGGACGAGTCGTCTGTTCGGCGGTGGTGTCGCAACTTCAACATGGGGAGGGGGAACACACACGACGATGAGCGTTCGGGGAGACCGTCTGTCATTACAGACCAACTGGTGAGCTCAGTTGACGAATTCGTGAGGAACGATCGGCGCGTCACAATTGATGACATCTGTGAGCATTTTCCCAATGTTTCTCGAACAATTGTTCATGAAATTGTTAAACACCATCTGCATTATGCAAAAATTTGTGCAAGATGGGTCCCTCGCGTATCTCAATGAGCTGGCGGCGAAGGACTATGCAGCAGGAATACAGAAACTTGTCACACGTTATGACAAATGCCTTAATTTGCTTGGAGATTATGTTGAGAAGTAGTTTAAAGTATCCTCTTTCAAATAAAATTTTTTATGTTTGTTAATATTTACTTTTGTCTTTTTATTTCACGAACGGGTACTACTTTCCGGATGACCCTCGTATGTTTTAGAGCTGTGCAATGTGTATTGTAAAGATAGCGGGGATTACTTGAGTAATAGTTATAGACTAATATACAGAAAATGTGGAGAGAGCCAACAAGGGTTGGCAGTGATATTGAACAAAAAGGTAGGAAAAGGTATAGTAAATAGTGAGCGATAGAATATCATAAATAAAGGTACAAGATGATCCAAAGAACTGGGTCATTATTCAGGTCAACACACCAACAATCAACCTTAACTTATGTCAAATAACATTGTTCATAGATGTCTTGGCCAACACTCTCCACTTTCTTTCTTTTACTATGATGCCTTTTCAACAACAGATTATCTTCCTGCCTTTTCTGTGGTGTCTGACCATGTTATGTAATTTGAACAGATGTCACATGATTCAATTGATGGTGGGTACATAAGTAATTTTGAAGAACAATATTGAAATTAGTTACCATGTGCACCTATGAAAATGATATAAGACTAAAAGCTTAAGTTAGAGGCTTTAGATAAACCCCTGACACTGAGAATCACTTAAGGCCATACCTTGGCTGTGAGACACACCTTATGTTTGGCTGACATTACATATGGCCTTGGATTTCTGAGTAACACCGCAGGAGGCAGTTGAAGGTTTGTAAGCGTTGACATAAAAATTTTTACAGTAAAAGAATGACAGTAACATAAAAAAAGAAAAACTGAAAGTTACAAAAATACTATACAAAGAGTTGATAGGAAAAATTCAAGGAAACTATGCATTACACATGAGATTAATAAAACGAGAGCTTAAAGAAGGAAACACAAAATTTGATATAAATGAGACTCAGAATGGTCTTAAAATATATTTATGGCACGCAACACCACTGCTGACACCTCGTACACATGGTATGATGCAATAGTTTCCCATGACTTCCAAATCACATTTTGCCTGCTGTTTTGGAATCAACACTTCTTGAAGCTTCGTGGAGTTTCTGGATAGTAACAAGCAAGGATTTTTCAAATTGTCACTTGCCTTTGTGCAAATTAGCAGCGAGAGACAGCCTTTCATTGCCTTGTGATTGGGCAATGCATTCTCTTCCATTTTTATGTGCACAAATATAGGTTTGCTTCAGCATCTTCTTTCCAAAGAGAACTGTCTCGTCACAATCAAAACCATGTTTTGGGATGTTACCCTCAAATCTACGAGCTTTTTGAAGTCACTGATGAAGTTCTCTGCTACTCCGAGCTTGGTGCTTCACCATGTCTTACATTGCCATTGTTGCCAGTTCTCATTCAATTCTCGTTAAAGGTGTCGCATTGCAGTTGCTTTTTCTTTAAACATATGAAAAGCAACCTTTCAACATCGTTGTGAAAATATAACCCTGGCGTAGACACTCTTCACTCCATTGGAATTATTTATCTCCTTAGCATTGTCTATGTTCTTGAAGAAAAGGCCAATCGTTAATTTGCGTACTCGATCAGCTACACTCACACCTTGTTCAGGATTTTCCATAATTTGACTTTTCTTTCCTGTTTTTTAAATTTTATTCTCTTATGATTACTCATGGAATTTTCTTTGGGGTCATTTTTAAAACTATGCACAAAAAAATCACTAATAATATGTTTGTATACAAGATAGGAAAAATATGCCACCACTAGCAAGGCTAAGATGCTGGCGGAACGAGTGCTAGACAAACAGAAGTAGCAGATGTGTAGTGTATCTGGGAATTCCCCTCCCATTGTCACTCATTATGTGAAAAGGTGCTTGTTAAGGGAGTCATTTTCGGGACAAATATTTTTGCTCGGCACGCAAATTACTTGCTGTGCAAGGTGCTTGTTAAGTGAGGATCCAATGCATAGTGTTCCTATATTTTTAACTGAAATTTCTCCACATGACTGCAGTGATCTTTGAATCACATTTCCTTGGCCCTATTATTTTCTCAACACAAAGTTCATTGTTCAGCATTTTCTTCTTCCATCCATCCTCTTCAGTCTCTCCAACCCGTAGCTTCTTATTCTTTACTATCCCCTTTGTCTCCTTAGCTGCTCTTTCTAACCCATTCTTAAGCTCTAACCACCTATCTCCATGCATTTTCATTCCACTAACTTCATTTTGATATTTTTAAAATCTTAATTGGTATTCATCTCAGGTACCTGAAGAACCAAATAACGTCTGTTGCAGAGTAACCAGCACGTGCACTTCAAAAAATCTTGGCTCTTCGGTTATACTCCACACTTGTTCTCATGATTAAGACCGTTTTGGGGTTATGACTGTTCTGCACGTATGTCAAGCTTATTTGGGTGCCAATGATGACCTCTACATCAAATATAAAACACCAGGAATTTCACATTGAATTTGGTCTAGCCACACCCTGAAGGCCTAAGGAAACAAGGGACAAAGAGGTTTTATGAACTGATGCACAGCTTTATGAGGGAGCAATGTGCTAGAAGACTTTGTCAGATTACTGTTAGTTTCTATCCCAAAAAAGGAATAGGCAGCCATACATTAAGACTATAGAAGAATAAGTTTGATTTCACATGTAGCTTGATGATGATGGTACTTAGGATTATCAGTTGAAAGAGATCAAAGAAAAAAGAGATCAAAGAAAAAAGAGATCAAAGTATTTGTGCAGACAAGCCTAAAAAATGTGTTATTTAATGTGTCCAAAACCTACCTTAAACGGTAGACTACTAAATAATAATAATTATTACGATAGAATGCTTAAGTTAAGCCCAACATATACCTTGACTTTCACCAAAATTAGCTCTTACCTTAGCAAAACCTAAAGGGAGCTGCATTGGGTCTGACTTCACCTCCATACTTCCAACTTTTCCTAAGTCCTTGGCACTTCCATATCCAAGAGTAACACCATCATCAGAGTCATCAGACAATTTCCGATCTGGAAATGAAACACAAATGAACATAACCTTCACCTTTGTATTCTGAAAATACATAAAATATCTGAAAATGTCCGTTTGACCCTAATTGACCTTAACAGCATTTATTAGGACATCCAGAAACACATCAAACTCCTGAGCTTGTATATAATGATTATCTTAAATAATATTTCCTTTTTCCATAAAGAGTTTTTCACGCCATTGTAAAAGTAAAAAAGTAGGGGAACATTGAGATTGGTATGGTGCGATGATTTACAGGGAAACTTAATCCCTCGCCAGTGAGCAGACACAAATCCAAAATATTAAGACATTCATTCGCATTTACACAAGGGGTATTTCCTGAATAGGTTTACAAGGAAATTAATCCAATTGCCAGGGACCATATTTGGGAACTTACAAATACACAAACAGTCACTCTGTTAAGCCTAAAGTTGTACGTGGGGAAGTTTTTAACCTTAACCACTTTCGAGGATAGCTAGGAAGAGACAAAAGGTTTGCAAAAAAATTGATTCAGACACCATGAACCTACTTTGGCGGAATAATACACACACACACACTCACTTAGGTATTACAGACAAGCAATGCCAACATTTGGGAATAGTCAGTGGCCCATAAGGTTAAAGACTATGGCTATAAAATAATTATGAATGAAAATAATGAATGTGTTGTGATTAAATTTTGCCTTAAAGTCTTTGTAAAAGTGCAATGGAAACATTCGAACTGTTAAAATTGACTAATGGTAGATCTGTTATCCCTTGTACTACTGTTTTTTGGTGGTATAATCTTTTTTCAACAGATTTGAGCTAGATTTGGTGGAAGTTCACCATTGTAAGAAAAACAAATTAGCACTTTCCCACTGATTTAAAACCGTGGAATTCCACAGAATTACACATTTCCACAGAATGAAATCTGTGGAAAAGTACAAATTTGTTTTTCTCATACAACCTTTTTGCTTATGGTTGAGTGTACGGTGGAGGCAATGAAAGGAGTGGACAGCCATACATCACGAAGAGTAACGAAAACATTGCTTAAGTTACAGCTGTGTTTAAGGACCACCATAATGCGAGCTGTAGGTTGATAGGACAACTAACTGAGATACCAAAAACCATCGTAAATTGCATTATTATGAACGATTAGAAAAAAGGAAGCTGTAAGTACATACCGCGGCGATCAAAACTCAATTTTTGGCCAAAAATATGGTTCCTGTGCTTAGTCACCCATCATACACACCTGATTTAAATCCCACTGTCTACTTCCTGTTCCCCAAATTAAAGATGGACTTGAAAGGGAACCATTTTGCATTGATGGACGAAATACACAAAGATGTGACAGTTAAGTTAAACAGTATTTCAAAAGAGGAGTTTTTGAAAAGCATGAAAAAGCTGAAAGAATGTGCCAACATGTGTATTACTTCTGATGGGGAGTATTTTGAATAAAACATTTGCTGAAAATTGTTTTGTAATTTTTTTGTCTTTAATAGCCATAGTCTCAAAACTAATGGGACACACTGCATTAAGTATGAAGTGGAAAAAACCAGGATGGCTTGGCCAAAACTTAAAATGGTAGGAACTAAAGCCTTTCAGTCAAAAAAAAAAGAGATTAACTTTCCCCGTAAATCACCACGCCATAGTCAGCATTCCCCTCCTTTTTACTTTTACAGTGGGGTAAAACACCCTTTATGGCTAAAGGAATTATTATTTCATATAGTCAGTCTAAAATGAGGCTGTAAGAAGCCCAGTTTATCCTTTCCATTAAATAATACCAATTTATTTTCAAATCTGTGCCATTTGTAACAGGGAGACTAGAATGAAATATGATAACGCTAATGGTTTTGATAATAAGGAAGAACTTTTTTATTGTATCTAATGCAAACATGAACACATTTTCCTAGAGCAAAGTATCCTATGGAAAGACTTTTCATGGAATAATAACAACTACTGAATGGATAAAGCTAAGGCACTGGGCTGAAGAAAAATGGGGGGATTTAACTAAGCTGATGTTTTATCTTCCCAATATCCTGGTGGTGGACCATTTCTGTGGCCATATAAAAGAAGAAACTAAGTTGACTAAATGTAACTAAATGTGCTAAATTTCCCACTTAATTCTAATGGTTCAAATGGCCTTCGCAGTCTCTTCTAAAATCTATTGTAGCTAAGATATTCGATTAGAAAAAAACTTTCTTCATTGTATCCCCATGCCTAGTTCAATAATTGATTATTTAATTAGTTGTTACGAGTGAAAGGCACCCAGTGAAGTATATTTATCATTAGGGATATAGAAAGGTAAACTGTATCAGTATTATACTCATAAAATGGCACACTCCTGCGTAGCTAAAGAATCAATAAAAATAGTTTCCAAAATGATAACTCACCTATTAAAAATTTCCACTTATTGTAGAGAGATTACCTATCTTGCAGAATTGGAATCCTAAACTGGAGCTTTAGTTGATAAAGCATTTAGATGAATGCTTATCATGCCATTAAAACTGATGTGTTAAATGATTATTATTTACTAGGTAATATTCTACACTTCTTGAAAATACAGGAAAATAGCAATAGGCTGTCCAGTGAAGAGGGAAAAAATCATTCATATTATTAGTATTGATCTCTCATGGTATTCTCTTAAGACATATGTGCCACAAAATTGCTGCTATGTTGTGGTGCAGCCATAGATAAGGTGGCTATTTCATCGTGCAACACCCAGTTAACCTGATTAACCGCATGAATACTCCTTTAATTATGCAGATAAGATGCACGATTCCTGACCTTCTGGTATACTACATGACATATTTAAAGCCACTAGTTAAAAGAAAATTGCTACACCAGTCATATGATATTCTTCTCTGTTCTACTGTTCATTATCTATTTTATAATAAAAACCATGAATTCACCAAATTTCTAGATTTTACAGCTCAATCCCACTTTTTTCCATTATTTTTTTTAAAATTTGTCCCATACTGGGTTTTCAAGTTTCAAGGATGACACAACGATGCATGAGCATAAGCAATAATTTTTCAGTCCTTCAGTTCAATGGATCAACTTTCCTACACCAAAGAATTGAACATGATAGAAATGCAGTTTTGTAGTGACCCCAGAATGCAAAGAGTCAAATTATGACTAAATCTATCCAGGAAAAATATCCACAAGAAATCTAAAGAATTTCATTAAATAGGCCAATTTCAAACTAAGGAAGAATAGGGGATTTGGCCTTTATGCTCAATGTTTTACAAGATTCCATTTAAATCACAAATGGTTAAAGAGCATAACACTCCAATATATTATTGGCATTTCTGTTATAAAACAAGAAAATAAGTGAATGCAATTAAAATGCACCAGTTAATTATTAAAATTTAATGGTAAATATGTAGGACAAGAG
Source organism: Hetaerina americana (assembly GCF_022747635.1). Lineage (NCBI taxonomy): Eukaryota > Metazoa > Arthropoda > Insecta > Odonata > Calopterygidae > Hetaerina > Hetaerina americana. Next base: position 27,275,824 of record NW_027286069.1, read on the forward strand.
AAGCTGTTATACTGATGATGATATACAAGTATGTAGTTAAAACACAACCTATGTGCAACCAAATAACTCCAGTCAAGATGGGCTACAAGTAATAACTCATATTAAACCAGAACGCATGGACTTTGAATAAATTTCATGTAGAGCATGAAAAACATGATTTCCTATACAAACACTTTTGTTTGAATGCATTACTTATCAGTAACTTCACACTTACCATTTCCACGCCCTTTATCTATCACTCTCTGCATTTTATGTGAGTGGTGATGGTGATGGTGGTGGTGACTATTAAACTTTGGGACTTGAGCAGCTGATGACGATGGAGGTCCAGATTTGTAGTTTGTGTTTTCAAAAATGATGGTTTGGACAGGTGGTGAAGTGCCATCCAGCAAAACTGATGATGGCTTCTCCACAGTCAATTTCTGAACAGAAGGCACCTTTGCTACGCCATTCCCAAGACCAGAACCAACATCAGTTCCTGTTGGACTGTCCCTATGGTTAGTTGCCCCTGATGAAGTCATACCACTCACTACAGCATGAGTACTTCCTCTGTCTGAGCCATTTTCTCCACCCCTACATTGAAAATAAAACCTTTTTATAATGGATAATTGTTCTGAACATTTAAACCTTAGGACAATGAACTTACTTATGGACAATATATATCATAGGGTAAAATTTACATTGGAGAGAGTATAAGCATGCATTAACATCACATCGCTAGAGCAGATGAAATTTGGATATTACAAAAAAAAAAAAAAATGGTTTGGCAACAAATTAAGCTAAGCCATTACAACGAAAGTACATTCCTTTTCAAGCTTTTCTAAAATGAAAAGCTAAAATATCCCTGTAATTCATGAATACACATTTTGTATAAAACAGCACTTGAACATTATTGTTTTTGGCATAATACCATTTTTTTTTAATTAATGACAACCATTTAGAGCAACATCCATTCCTAAGGAGTAGGTCATTGAATGAAGGGCATCTGCCTAAAATATTAAGAAGAATTTTATGGATCGAAAAATACTGTCTCATGGAATCTGACAAAAAATCTGATTTTTTTTTAGGGCACTCCAGACATAAACACTAAATTTTGAGCTCCTTTTTTAAAGTTTTCAATTAATATTGAACATTTTTTAATATTATTCAGTTGGCAAAGAAAATGTGAGCCTCTATCAAACTAATGATTAATGATAGAAATATATCTATATCATTTTGATCCAATATATCCACCTCTATACATTACCATTTATTGGAATTTCAGAGGTCACGTCAGTCTACCTGGTTCGGTCAGACGTCTAGAGCTAACAAACTTTTTTCTCTCAAGATATAGGAACAATTTTATCATTACTGCTAATGGCAACGTGAAGTTCTTGCTGTACATATCCAATAAAAATTCCGGCATTGATATGGTGGCAATTGACCCAACGTGATGGTTGGGAGAAAAAAACTTTCAAGGAATAATTATGAAAGACGAAGCATAGATAGATGACAAATGAAATTGCTCAGTATGGGAGATTAGAAATTCAGCTTTTGCAATCCTGTTCCAACCTTAGTTAACAGCATCGGTAGCAGCATGATAATGCCCTTGCATGCTAACTCTGAGGTTACGGTTTCCAATCCCGCATAGGGGGTTTTCCTCCACCAAGGGCTTGGGTATTTGTAACTGTCTTTCACATAATATGCAGGGGTTCGGTGAGAAAAGGCACTACTGAGTCTCAATCTCACCCAAACTAAGTCATAAAATAAAATTAATAAATAGTTTTACAAAATCCCATGAGAAGGGAAGGCTACCTGTAAACAAGCTGGGCTAACCTCTCAAGTGCATAAGAAAAGGTTGGCCAGCAATTAGAAGGGTATCGGATTTCAATAAAATACACTATCTAAATTGTAGGCCATATTCAATGGGGTATTAAAATTTATGTCCACATAATTTGGGATAATTTTTGTACCCATTACTCAAAGAGTTCTGGGGAAAACCGCCTATATTTTACATATTGCTATGTACCAATGTGATCATCAAGTCAAAATGAAAGTATATATTTAAGAATTTTCAAGATTTTCTTCTAAAAAGAAGATATAATATGTGAATATGTCACATTAAGTAACAAGTATTTCCAACTAATGGCTTTTACATAATTTTACCTCATTCTCTTAGTATGAAGAAGGATATATCCGTACATACTTTCACTTAAGTGTTTATGAAAATCATTGACAAAATTGGTAGGAAATGCTGGCAGTCTAAAGCTTTATTAAAATATCTCTTAACTGTGAGCATTCTGTTAACAATGTTTGATGGTTAAATGGAAGAAGAGTTGTAAAAAATACGCAGAGCTCAGGACTTTAAAGAGACAAAGTTCATTCCACTTGAAAAAGCTAACGTCAATTTTTATCTCTTTATTAAAAAATATCTAATAGTATATGAGTTTGACACATTTCTATTTTTTTGTCTATAAAACTGGGCTCAGAATAAAATTTATTTAAATGTTATTCAAATGCTAACAATTCTCATTATATATTTGAAGAACAGTCAGGCCTACAATGATCAGAAATGCTGAGACTTTAACCAATACAAGAAATTTCTGTGTAGATTGAGCAAATAGTTAGTATTGATTTAAATTTAATTTTAATTATTTTAACTGTTGGGTATCACATGTAACTTACCTATTCTTTTTGAATTCCAATTCACTTTCAATTTCTATTAAATGTTTCACATGTAATCATAAGAGAATTTTAAGTGTGCACAAGAATTCAGACTCGCATATTAATAAACCCTAAGTTGCAACAACACATTGTAGAATTATATATAATCCCCATAAGTTTTATTGAATCTCTAAAGTAATTTGTTCCACTGAAGTTTTTCACATTTTTGTCAGGTGAATGAGAAGGCAAAAAGGAGAAATAATTTGCAGCAATTTTTTTAGCACTAAACCTGAGCAAAAAATATTTTTGAGTTTCTTAACATAACCAAAAATTTCATGAAAACAATACATACACAAAATCTTAAGATCAGAAGTGCAGAATTTTTTTCTCTTTTCTAAGACAAAACTCCAAAATTTGGGTCTCACATGACAGGATAAATTTTCCATGCAGCCACTTCAGGATAGCTCTTTAGCAGAACGGACCGATAAACAGCCAAAAGATTCACTCATAAATTGAGCCATTACTCTTCTTCAGTGTTTGCTAATAATACTAATAACTTTTATATTTTGCATGATTTTTCAGTAATTTTAAACATAGTTTTTCAATATGATTCCCACCGATGATATTTATAGGTTGGTATGATGATGTTCTATTAGGGTTTCCATCCCTTGAATTCAGGGAAAAAAATATTTTCTGACCATACATAATTTGCAAAGAATGAAACTGGATCACTTGCATTTGTGATTAAATAATTAACAAAAGCCTCATTTAAGCATTCAATTTTTAACATTTCCTACTTTTTATGAAATATAAAATTGTTTAAAGAGATGAGTTCATTATCATGATCACACTCTTCCTTACTTAATATTATACACTAACAAATTTATTTTTTCCGGTATAGCAATTCAATATTCAAGAAGGTTTGGACAAACGCAGCCAGTTTGCAAATTCAGCCATTGACTCAGATGCCATTTACAAACATGATTTGACGAAGTAGAATTTTGAATGATTTACTTTAAAACCAATAATAATAATAATAATAATAAAGCTTTGCACACTCCCATTCATTTCCATTGAACCTTTTTATAGTTCTGGCCCCTTATTTCCTCATTTGATAAAGTATAATTGAAGAAACAAGAAGATTGAAGAGCATATGTTCATAATACACCACTTTATAGAATATGAATGGATTAGTGGAACTTGGTGGGCAGAACTAGATCCTCTCTCTCTCTCTTTCATATCTTCCCCTACTGAATTTGAATTTCACTTCTCTTCGCTCATTTAATTTTGAAAGACATAATGCCACAGGGAAATTCAAACCATTACTTTTTTTAAAAGGCAGCAGGCTCCACCAACTTGCATCCAAAAGGCTATTTGCTACAATAATGGACAATACTAATACCTCTCATTATCGATGAAGTATCCAATCATGTGCAAAAAAGTGATTCTTAATTAGAAGTAGAAAATTAAAGAAATGTTCCTATTATACACATTTACGAAAAATTCCTGTCTGTTTCACCCACTGAATGCCTGAACTAAAATTCATTAAACTTGCATAAATTTCAGCTATCTAGCCAAAGAATTTTTCAGTAGAAATTAATCCCAATTGCTTTCTGTGAAAGAGATTTTGGCTTAAAATTGACTAAGGCTTTAATGTAACACATCAGCCGTTGCTGTTTTCATAATTGATCTCCTTGGAAAATTGAAATAATCAGTATCTCCACTCCATGCTCATGTGTAATGAAGAGATCTAATGAACTGAATCATAAAAAAATCACAGTCATTATCAGTCCTCAAGTATTTCCACAATTTTTATGCAGCTAGTATGAACATGCTTCAAGTAATATGCCTATGCAGGCTCTAATTGATTGATATTATGAACTAAGGAACCAGCACGTGAGCTGTTAGCCTTTTGCAACAATGCTAACTTTCATATGTCATTGTGTTCTCACTGAGCATGCACCTGTTGCTTTACCACACTTTTGACCTCTAACTATCTATCACCAATGGTCACACTTTGTCAAAGGAACTAGTATTATATTGTGAAATTAGTACTTCTTTTGGGATAGGATGACCACTCATTTTATGAATACGTGGCTTACTTTTCTCCTGATTTTTTCCCATTTTTACAAACTGATTAGATATTTTTTAATCACCCCTTATTACTGTGTGAGCTTCAAGTTTAACTGAAATTGGTTCAAATTTAGTTTTAAATTTTGCCAATTCCTGCACGTATCATGACAATAAGCAAAAACGAAATGATGTTACAACTAAAATATTGTTCTCGTTAGAAATTCTAGATTCCCATATCATTTACATTTGCATATTGAATTCCAGACTTTCTAAAAGAATTAAGCTCTTTCCCTATTTCTAACTTCCCCTGAGTTTTCAAAGGAATTAAACAAATCATATATAATTACCCACAAAAGCAGCTCAATTTTATGAGTTTCAATAATTGTATTAACTGGAAATTTGCATCCATAGGCTATCCTACTCACACATATTTTCCACTTGGTCAACCTGCTCATTCATTATTTTTCTTCTGTAATTTTTTTAACTTGTTTTCTATGAGACTATTTTAATCAAATATTAGCACCTTCATTGCTAGTAAACATTTCAATTGAAGCTCTGAATCAAAGCCATACAGAATGTGAACTTTTTGATTGACTTTGTTAACTAAGATCAGCAGGGTGAACAATATAAATAGGTCTCTAATTGGAAGAAAACCAAAAACAGGAAACTGCCTATACTCTGGGTCCAGCTAATCTGAACTTCCACATTATCAGGACGGAGTCTGACCACGTAGACCCCTGGGTTTTTAAGTCTTTTAAGATGGCAGCACTCTCGAACTCTATTGGAAATTAAGTTTGTTTGAATGCTTCTAAATAAGATTGAAAATATTTCACTAATGCAGGAATTTTCCAGCAGGGCAACATACTAAATCATGAATAGAATAATGCAAAACGAAAGAATTTATTTAAATTAACACTTATCTAAGTGTTAAACACATGTTTTTACCATAAAAAACCAAACAGAAATCAACCTGAAGGTCGGTTTGGTGGGTGATGGAAGAGTTCACCCAGTACTAAGCCCAATGTCGGGTGAAATTCACACATCAGGGTAGGGGAGCCAGTTCCTTTCCCTGTGCCGGTTATGATTTCCCAGGAAGATCTGGTACCCTAAAAATCACATAGCTGGGGTGGAGCTGCAGGTGCCCAGAGACTTGCCCGTGAAGTGAACCCAAGACCCTCCGGTCAACAGGCCAACGCTGTACCCCCTGGACTACTGCAACCCACTGTTTTTAACATATATGGTCAAATCTTCCCATATGCTTTAATGTGTTTTATGCATGTAATTAATGATTTTGGGATATTTGGTGCAGATCCTACAAGAAATTTTTTAAAGTTTGGTGCTGAGATAAGCTCGGGTGTATGAGGTTGGAAACAGTTTTTGCTGCTCACACTAATTACTAGGTCATATATATGCTCCACTTATCACCTCCTATAGCTGAGGAGGTTACACATGCTATCTCTAACATCCACTTGGACAGTCCAGTGTTGAAAACAATATAAATTTGATCCCAGGTTTACCTGGCCAAAAACCAATTTAAAAAGGTAAGAGGCATAATAAAATGCTTCACTCTGAACAGCAAAGAGCAGCGTGACAAAATGACCAGCATGGGTCTGGCCACGGGTTATATTCCTTCCAAATTTTTTTGGAGGAAGTTGGCAGTCAGTAAAATGAATGATGTAATGACTTACCGAAGGCTTTAACAAAATATCATAAAGAAATGAAACAATTCAAGATGTTGCTTCAGAGAGAAATACAGGGATCATTTACCAGTAATTGGGACCAAAGAAATGCCTTAATACTGCATGCAAATAAAATTGACAACAAAAATTCTTAATGAAATAACGACTAAAGAAAAGATGATAAATAAGATGACTCCCTGATTATCATGTTACCTTACTTTTCTTTAACATATTACTCATACTTTTCCAGGGAAAAGTGGTAGGGAATAGCAGTTATCCGACAATTTTTAGCACATCAAGAAACACAACCAAAAATTTTCTGATTGCAAAGTATACTTTTGAGACTTTTGCTATCTAGTAGAAAAAATTCCTATACTTCTTGTCATTAATTAGTAGTATATTTAAATAGTAAGTATGAAGTAATTGCTATCAAATACAAGGCTTTAAGCAAGCATATTACAAAAAAAATACAAGTCAATGGTGCTACTGAAAGGTAACAAATGTGAAAAAAACCTCTAATAAAAATTGCACAAACTGAAGCATAAAAATTATTAAAAAATAAAATCTGCCGAGGGAATCTCATTTTAAGAGGATTATCCATGAAATCATAAAATTGGTCAATCACCAGAAATTTATTATCAAACACTAGATATAAACTTCAGAGTTAACATTCTTCAAGTTGCAGTGAAACCACTTAATTTTCATATGCAACTGTAGAAATAAAAGTTATTTGGCCAGATAATCATTTACATCAATTCTGGATAATAGAAATTCAGATAGTCCACATCTTAAAGTTTCATTCTTCAATAATAAACTACAAAACTTTTCCATGGTTTAAATAAACAAAAATGAAAATCCGAACAAAATCTTATCAAAATAAATTACAAAATGTGCATTTTCTACATAACAAAAACAACAAAATTCACCTTTCTTCACCAACAGTAGTCCCTGGTGCTCCTAAGCTTCCCATCCCTACCCCTCCAGAAGATGAAGATGCAGGAGATGAGGACCCTATTGCAGAAGTTGCTAAGGGTTTGTCCCATGCATTAACACCTGTAGAAATAGGCCCGCTGTTAGAATCTGGAAAAAAGTAACAAATGAAACAATATAAAAACATTAAATAATTATATATATATATATATATATATATATATATATATATATATATATATATATATATATATATATTTATTTATTTATTTATTGAATGCAACACTTACTAATGAATGAAAGTAGTTATAGGTAAAACATATCATTCTCTCTTCAGATAAACAAAGAATCAAGAGATTTAGTGATCCAAAAAGTAGGATTATATTAGTTGATGAAAATGTAGTAATAGCAATAGAATGAATTAATTTTAAACTTATTCCATGGGACCCAGAACATTATAAATATGATAAAAACCACTTTAAAACAAAATATTCAATCTGACACTCTGTTTTTCCCCTATGATGTAGCTACATTTTCCTCTATTAATTGTATATGTATCCAGACAAAATTTGAAATTGAATACTATTGGCTGCTAGAGATATTTGCATAAATTTTAAATCTTCTCTGATTAGTATGAACTGGCTGCAAACAGATGCCCAACTCCAACTTCTTTTTAAGAAAAAAATTTATGTTTGATTCAATCTGGTTTTGGTGATAGAGTTAATTTCAATACTTTTTATTATCCAGGAGCCCATCACTGTTACATCTGTTGTCTTAAGGCAGTACAAATGATTCCAATTGCCAAGTCCTTGCATTTTTCACATTTCATCATGTTTGAGTCAAATTTCACTTATAGTCCTCAAAATTAACCTTATGTGCACTGTGAATGGTCTACCTTGGATGCTCCAATGGTGTTTAAATTCCTTAGCTAACCCCTAGTCGTACAATGCATTAATGTCATAAAACAAATTTTTCCAGGTAAACTGATTACAAGTGTATGTAGTTCACATTTCTGTTTCTAGTGATGCACGGTGCTGCTCCACCATCTAAAACCAATCACATTACTGCTATTGCTTGATCTATCTTTTTTAAGAGTACATACTTGCACGAAACGAAGTCAAAAATGTTTTTTATATGGACTGATTAAAAAAAATTTTTTAAGCCAGCACAGTGATGCAAATAGCAGTAAAACTAAAAATTAAATAGTGTAAATACATGGTTCCACATTAGTTAAAAAAGAATAGGAAAATTTGTGGGACATGATAAAAATTTGGTAAATCGTGGGAAAACAAATTCCAATAATGCATAGACTTGTGCGCATTATTGGAATTCATGGGCTTATTTGGACCAATTAAGTAAATTCATTAATCTAGATAATTTTCATTTTTTCGAATGATAAGTAAAACCAATGCACAGAATTCTAATAGAGATTTCCCAAAGTATTTTTTTTCTCGGTGACTACTTCAAATTTATAAATGAATAAAAAAGTACATTGTTTTCATGGAATCAATAGCACTGTAGAATAAAAGGCTAAATGCGTAAAAATGTTAGGACATTATTTATTCATGGAATAAAAATCAGCCCTTAGAATTCAACAGTAACTCATGCCATGGACAGAAAAGCATAAATTTCAATAATTTAAGAGACATCAGCAAAACTAAGTATGAAAAACTCAATGATAAGAGTGAGATTTCTTTTTCATCATGGCATAAGTCACTCATGAATTCTGATGTGGATTTTTACTCCATGGATTAATGATGCCCTAACATTTTTATAAATTTAGCCTTATGTTACTACATCAAAATTTTAGAAGACCTTATCCAAATAAAATATTGAAATTCTTATGCAAACATTACTGTTTCATAATTTACTCTTTTAAATGCTGAGATGATGGCAAAGTAACTTGACAGCACAGTAGCTGCTAAGATGTGTAAAGAAGACTTCACTTTTAAACATAAGTAATGTATGTTCATTTAGCACATTAAGTCCTTTCTTTAATATACATTTATAATTCATTAATTATATATATAATAGTCCTTTATTTAAGGAAACCATCAGGAAAAATGGACCTTATTTACAGTAAAAATATTTCATATATTAAGTAAACATTCCATAATATACAAGCCTAATTTTCATTTAAGAAGTAAAATGGGAAAAATCTTGGATGCAGATGCCTTGAATTTGTGGAATTCCATTTTTATGTGGTAAGAAATAAGAATAGGGAGTGAATATTTACAAATTTTGATGAACCAGCATCATCATCTGGTGCAATAGAGATTATAGACTTTGACACACAAACACGCATTGTACATATGAGAGAAGTAATTACTTCATATGATGTTTCCACAATGCATTAATTATGTTTTTCTCTTTTAAATTTTTTGCTGTATTTATCTAATGATATTTTGCAATTAGTTATTTAGTTCCATATTTCCAATCTTTGATGAACCAAAATTATACCTTTACTTAATTAAAAAATTAAATTACTTACAATATAATTACCCGAATAAATTAATTGTCTAACAGCATGAGAGAATCAATATTGGAAAAATTTTATTGTTGTGCTACACAAAACATGGCTACAGTTCACTCCAAGGTAAAATTGATAGAAGAATGCTACAACATACTACTGTATTATAACTTTTAGGAATTTATAAAATAAAAAAGTCTTTGCATAAATTGAACCTCATAGAAATACTGTGGGTGATTTTGTTATGAAAGCTTTGGGAAATCATTTATATATTTTAAGGACAACAATACCTTGGCATTCGTCAACAATACTCACCTTTCATAGGGAAAAGGACTCCACTTGACCCCACCAGCTTCCCTTGATGGTGATGCTGTGCTTGTTGATGATGGTTTACTTCTCCTACATCATTTCGTAGGTGGTTCGAGGGTGCACCATGGTGTGAATGGTAACCCTGGCTCCCAAATGACCCAGCCATTGGCCCTCTACCTTGTTGCTGCTGCTGCTGGGCTTGCTTCTGAAGCCTCTCCGTTTCTTTCTGTTTAATCAGACGAGGGGGAAGTTTTGGCCTGTTCCTTTCAAAGGATCCTCCAGTCACTGATGATGGTGACCCAGGACGACAGGGACCACCTGAAGCTGAAATAGAATTGGCTGGTCCAGGTGAGGGTGTTCCAGTTCTTGCAGCTGCCCCTGATGGTCTTCCGACACACCCTGGTGCCTGACCTTTAGCACCACCTTTGCCACCCCTCCCTTCACCTCTCACACTCTCCCTTCGTTGTTGCCGCTGGGATGACTGCTGTGTTTGGCGTGACTGTGAGCCTAAACTGTCATCAGTTCCGACACGTCCACCCCCTCTTCGGCCACGCACCTCTCGGAAGCCACTGCCGTCTGCATCAAAAGGGAAAGGCGCGTCGCCCTGGTCCTCTGCTCCAGGGTGTCGGTCATCAGAGGTTGCCACATCTGTTGTGCGCATACCAAAACAAGCATCGCACAAAAGGGTGGCATCCATTACACATGCACAGGCACAAGAACACATACAAACATTAAGGGGGAGTAAAAACAGCACAAGCAATTATAACAGAGTACTAACATTACTCATCAATGACCAAAGAGCTAAATATGCCTACAAACTAACTGTTATGCTCTACTCTCATCTATGTGAACAATGCATGAGCAAAAAGATACAAAAGTGGTTGACATTGTCGGATAGTATATTGAACCAACCAATTATAAATTATAAGCATATTCAAGGTGTCGAACAAAACATTGGAACTTCCTGGGAAATTTTGATCTTTTGAGTCTAACAAACCATTACCCTGACAGGTATGAAAGTGTCTATGCTTAGGTGTAAGTCCCTGGAAGTCTAAGTGAAAGAGTATATCCTCCAATGAAGGGCTATCTTACCTTAGCATACAGTTGTCTTTATTGCTACATGGAAGTTGCATAAAGGGCAGATTGGCAACAGTTTCAAATTAACAAAAACATTAAATTAAGGAATCATTAATACTATTGTTTAATTATTGAAATTTTCCATAATTCCAGTGCCATGTGCTGAACTCAAAGAAAAGGCTAGTTGTGCACAAGGACGATGAAAAAACATGATCTTGCATAACAATAGAAGATAAAGATTTCAGTGCCTTCCCAGAGGAAAGAATTTCATATATTGCAACAAAATTATAAGCAAAAATTTGTATTTTATAATGATTTCTACCAGCATTAAGAAAAATATGAAGGTGAAAGCCTGAAACAATTTTAAAAAATATGCATACTAAGGAAAAATTGGGCTTCGGTAAGTATAAAATAATGCTGTTCAATTATGTTCAATAGTCACTGCTGCAAAACTAAGGTCAAATAAATAAATATTGCACAATGTATGCAATGGACATTAAGCCAGCAATATAATTAACTTCAATCATAATATTACAACTCATGTAATTAAAAATTTATTAACGCCCTTCATTGAACAGCCCTTATACTCCTGAAGATTTTAAATGACAGTTTTCTAAATTCATGACGCTTTAATTTACCTAAGAATGATAAGTTGGTTATAAGAGTGAAATTAACCTATTGATATAGTTGAAGAGTGGTATAAATTGTGATCAATGTATCTCACATGTTTGTAATCATAATAGTGTTATATGAATATCACCCTGTCTTGCATTAATTTTTTATCTCAACTGATATCTTCCTCGCATCATCAAATTACAGATAGTTGCCATGAATTTCATCACAAATATGTACTGGTAGTATGACTGAAACAATTAATTTATAGATCTTCAATAAATACCATATTTCCTGGTCCATACGATGTACCCTCATTTTTCAGGTCAGAATTTAAGAAAAATACTTGGATCAGACAGAAAAGATAAAGTTATTTTGATGTTAACACTTAATATGAAGAAACTTGAATTTTTACATTAAAAATTCAGCAGCTAAATGCGTATAAAATTTATTCATCGTTGTATCCTGAAATTGGTCATCACAGGGCCTTTCAACTTACGTACTTTCAATGAAATATTAAAACTATCTGGCTTACTACAGACTGAAAATAGTGACATTATCAACACTTGCAAAACCAGCAACCATAACCAATGCCTGACCAAGGTAAAATTATGCAGTATTTTTCTATGAGGGTTAAACGAAACTTAACATTTCCACAATAAAGATTTAATACTTCACGACAATGGTTTCGATGTTGCGCATCACCATCAATATTTTCCTGGCGAATCAGCTCGTGCTTATTGGTCAAAATTACACCAGTGTACCCCCCCCCCCCAGCACATAAGATGCAGGGTAATTTTAGAGCACATTTTGGAGTAAAAAAGTGCATCCTATGAGCCGGGAAATATGGTACATGAAACACCAATGACTTCAGTTTCGACTTAGTAATTATTCAATAATCCACAAAGGGATTTTAAAACTTCATGCTGAAAGGCCTTGGTGGGGTCAAATACTCTTATCAACCATAAGAAAAAAAATTTTGCAATTTAATACTTTCACAGTTTTTGTATTAAATTTAAATAATATTTAAGAAGCTTTAGTAAAAAGTCTTAGTAAAAATTATTGCTTCCCAAATATTAAGTGCAATGGATTCAAAAAGGAATAAATTTTTTCCAATGAAAGTCCACTGCAGGGCTACTGACCAGAGGGCCCGGGTTTGAATCCCAGGGATGCTTCTGGGTGCTTTCAGCTTCACCCAAGCTGCATGATTTTTCAGGTACCAGATCTTCCTGGGAAACCCCAGGTATCACAGGGAGAAAAATGCACCTCTTAACCTAACGTGTTAATTTGACATGCCATTGGTCTTAATACTGGGCAAGCTCTAACCTTGCCTTTTAACCAAACCTTCAAGTTGATAACTGTGGTTTTTTGGTTTGTAAAAAACCCAATGAACTAATGTGCAAAGAAGACTCCAGGCCTGTACTTAGTTAGTTATAGATGGAAAAGGAAGTTTTTATCAATTCGTCACAAACTCTGCAGAATGGTTTCAATGTTTTTTTAGGACAAATATGGATCTATGCCCTGAAACAAGCAGAAATAATGAAAATGTGTGCCTTCAATGCAATCACAGGTTGATGGAAGAGGTTTATAAAAACATACCATCTTGTGTTCAGGCAGAAGACAAATATTTCAAAATATCTTCCCTAAGAGTAAGAGGAGCAAATAAATTTCATTACATCAATTCATAATTAAAAAAATAAAGGAACACAGCTACTCATTGGCTAGTCTATAAAATATGTACGAAACCACAATGAACTTTGACATGCTGCTAAATAACCTGGTACGCAAAGAGGGTAAAAATCAGTGCCTATCAAAATGAATTATCATGGGGTTGGTGTTATGTTAACCTGCAATGTAGAGGCTACTTGATTGCCTGAAATGCAATTCCCTAAAGACTTAGATGTGCATATTCAAGAGGATTGAATGGCTGAATTAGGGTTACAAATTAGGATGAAACCAATTTCATGCCCACAACCAGGAGGGATAAGGAAATGAAGACTACTTTTAAGAATAGCATTTTATGGATAGTAATGCTGTACTAAAGAAATTCAAAAATACATATTGCTGTAATTGAACCAGTATTGTAGAACTAACAGATGTACGAATAAATAAACTCAGAAACATGACGTAAGAAAGCTTCGGAGCCAATGGACAATCAAGTAAAAAAAACACAAGGAGAGGATATATCCACACTCCATTAATGTAACTATGTGATTAGATGGTGCAGGCACAGAAAAATAACATGTCAGTCACTGAAAATGACTGTCAGTGAAACTGTCAGTCACTCATTTAAAAATGTGGTATCTCAAATTCTTTTGATAGACCACAGGATGAAGTTGATGATAACCCATACGACACATTTAGGAGTTTATTCCTTAATGAAGAAAACAAGGAACAACAGTTTTGATTTTAGTGCATAATTAAAATTTTAATAATTGGAGCAATTATTATATCTTAGGTAAAAATTTGCCAACAACATCTCTTAACTCCATGTACACCAAATGTAGCAGTCATGTGTAATGACACAAGCCTATAATGTAAAGTTAGTTTATTCCACCTCTTACATTACTAATCCTAGATTTCCACAGGCACTTTATATTCACTTTTTCTGTGATACGATGGGGATGAACTATACATTAGTTAACCTGTACACTAATGAGCCATCCCAGGATGGCTCATGAATAACTTACTGAAGACAGTAGCAATATCTAACTAGATTAATAATGAATTCTTCCCATGTTACTAACATGAATCACAAAATTCTTTCCTTAAAGCTAATTTTACAACAACAGACTGAGTTAGTCTCCAATGTGGTCTCTTCATTTTTCATGGACATATTTTACTCAGGAAATCACTTGCCAAATTCTGCATTGTACTGGATTATATGTGTGTGCATTTTAGGGCTCATGGAAAGGCACTGATCGCTAATTATGTTATTTCATCAAATTTATTTTGAGTATAAATCCTAATATCACATTTACCCATGGGGTAGAGGGTGAAAATTCCATTGATTTCCTTGACGTCCATTTCTAGTGAAAGATTGTCATGTTTTCTCCAAGTGTGATGAATGCAGTTACACTAATCATGCTTTCTGGTAGATTCAAGGCATTGTTACTCCTAAAACGTATGTCTTGTGTTTTTTGATTCATCACCTTCTGAATGAACTAATTGCAATATAATATATAAGACTAGAATAATTAAATGACTAGCCCAGGTAAATGGCTATCCCAGCAATACAACTGCTTGATAGATTAAAAGAGACTGTGGAAGATGGTAGTAACTAAATTTCTTCAGCCAAATGCAACCTAAACAAAACCAATCCCAAGTGACTTTAAAAAATCCCCTAGTCAGGTGTGGAGAATTCAAGGAAAAATTTAAGACTGTGACAATCTTGGACAGTTCTAGATGTTTTAATATTAGCTCTAAGGAATACTTTCAAGATTTTACAAATCACTGTTAAACTAAACATGATTTCACCAAAAAAATTGTTACACAATGATTATTAGAATGATTTTCATGATGAAATTTAACATGTAATAAGATACATGAGCTCAATTCTTGAGAAAAGTCCTCCTCAATCCTTTTTCTTCCCCCCCTTTCCTTACTCTCCCATTAACTACCAAGACTATCTGCATTAATAGTGAAACTACCAGAGGACGAAAATTTATCATTGAAACCCAGGTAGTAAATTCCATTTTGTTGTACTTAAGAATCTTGAGATTAATGAATTATTAGAATTTTTTTCTAAAATATGGCCAACATTTTTGATAACTCCTCAACAATAAACCCAAAAACTCCTCAACAATAGCCCAATTAACTCTAGAAATGGGGGAAATAAACCAATGAAAATTCTACCGAATTCACTTCAGTGTAGTTCACATTGGAGCACTTTAAAATTGCCAAATTGGTTTCCAATTCCCAAATAATGATCCATTTTCCCTCAGGAATATTAAAATGCTGTACACTTTCTAATTTCCCCAGAGATGAGACTTGCTGTTTAAGGCAAAACCTAAAAATACCCAAGACCAAGTAAGCATTCAATGAGATTTAATATTTACTTGTATAAGAATTAGTAATCAGAAAAGAAAAAACGCTTCAAATCCTGAGAGCTTTATGTAAAATTCTTTCTGGTGTATCTTAAAGAGAGATATGTACTTAATAATAATGTGATTGACTGGCCATAGAGGATACATATACCATGGATTAAAAATGCAGTTTTTTTCAGTTAAGGTAGCATAGCAATGAATACACAAATATATTTATTAGTAAATAGAAATTAGTAAAAGAATTAATAAATGTTTTGGCAAAAAAAGTGGTCAGTATTAAAAAGTAATGTTACAAAATAAGGATAACCTATGGTAAGACGGATTGGATTAGTGTACTGGCAAATGTACTGGCTTCTCACCTGTGAGGGCACTTTTAAATCCTAAAGGTGGAGGCATTTTTCTGCGGTACTTTATTCCATACTTAGGGTGCAATATTAAAGCACTTCAAGTGAGGTACACTATTATAGTATGACCACTTAATGCCTTTCCTAGAGTAAGATATGTCAATACTGGGTTTCTCTCAACCTTTCTTCCTCCATTCCCTGAATATCCTACCTCCGCTACATTACCAAATAATTCAACTATTCCTAATGGTGCAATCCACATCTCTTTGTGTAACCACTCCCCCAATAACTACCTAATTGCACAGAATATGCTCCGCTTTTGCCCAAAAGGCTGGTAAGAAAAATAAAGAAGGGAAATGAATTTATGTACTGAGTTTTTATAAAATTCATCGCGAATTCATGACTGGCCATTCAAGTAAAATTGAATTATAGTATGGAAAGAAATATGGAAATAAGTCTTTATAAACTAACTAAAAGTACAATTTAATGGCAGAAACTTAAAATCCATTAGTAAAATCTTTAATCCTTGCACCAAAAAAGTCCATACCATTGCTCAAGATATTAAATTAGTAGGATTTTAACTTATTGAAATTTTTCAGAAACTTGAATGGATGGTAAAATTAAATTAAAGAAATCAAAAACCATTCACACACTTCACTAAAGGGTGAATGCAAGACATATTAAATGTGCCCCAGTAGGAGTGGTCAAAGTAGTCCAGAAGTTATTACCATCAGGTTATCAATGAATTTCAAATCTCCACCAGTACTCTCCCATTAATTATCATTGATAATTGGTGCCCTACAGTTTATTCGCCTAAAAAGTCAAAATTTCTATAATATCAATAAGTATGAATGACAGGCAGTACACCAAGATCCAAATTTGCCAAAATATACAAAAAGATGACCAAGTCAAACACCTGTGTGCCAAGATTCTTAATCACATTTCCTTTAGAATAGAGTGAAACAACTCTAAACTAATCTACAGGACCTGTAGGCCCACTAATTCACCCTTTCCAAAGAATATGATACTAACATTAAATCTACACCTTATACATACACCCATTTCCTTTATTTTTTGGTCCTTTCTACTTCATTTCAAATATAAGAATTACCTAGCTGATAATTGAACATAGTAGCATTGATTTTTGGCTTGGAAGTTAAAATTATTTAAATCCAAGCACACCGAACAACTAAACCAAATTTCTTAAAAACTGTAAGAGAGTATATTTCTACTCAGGACAAATTGGAAGTAATGGCAAGTTTTAAACTTAAATACGGTTGCTTCCCACAAGCTTGTATCTTTGAATGCTACTAATACAAGTAAAAATACCACAAATATGGTAATATTGTAATTAATTTTTCAAATGTATATAACTAACTCTTCTTGCTTTAGCTGCCTTGTATTTTAAGTTCAAATGATACGCCTATCACATCCTTGTAGTAGGCAGCGTTAACGGTCTGCCCTTGAGGAACAAACTCCTTACGGACCACTTCTTCACTAACAAAAAAGACAATGATATTGTTTTCACTTTTGATTTGCTCATTCTTGTCTTTTTGGGCTTGGGGGAATGGTCGGTTTGCCACTGAAGAGCTTTGGCACTTCGTTTCTGGGTCGCATTAAAAAAACCCAGGTTTCATCACCAGTAATGACTTTGTCCAAATAATCAGATTCATTTTCAATGCGCCGCCAAAGTTCACTTGAAATTTCCACTCAGTTTCTAAGCAGAGGTTTACAAAAACTGACATCCTGCCGCTTCCACAACTAGGAGAGCACCGAGACCAGTTTTGCAGCAAAGCTTGGCGTCCCCCTACCTACTCCAGTTCGGTCCCACACCGAACAACACGAGTGGCACTCAATTCAATTGCATTACTTTTGGAATTCACCCTGTACAGTAGAACCTCGGTTAATTGGAACCTTACATGGCAATAATTTATATAATGGGCAAAAATATTTTGACCAAAAATGGAAAGCTTAATGAGCGACTCTTTGAATAAAAAGACGAGGAGAGAGGAATTTCCATAATTTTCCTTATATGTGTTAAAAATAGAAACAATTGAATCAAGGTGAAACAATTTAATCTGGAATACCTACTGAAGAAATCTATGGGCAGCATAATCACAATGCTTGTTTGTAGAACATACTGTTTCAAGGGACTTCATAGTCAGTTTGGTGAAAGTTCCACACACTTTCTATAAAATATAACCATTAATTTGACATTGATACAGAATAAAGACTGCATCCTCAAATATAATTCCCTAAGCCAAAATATGAAACCTAATGAAGACCTTTCCTCATGTAATTATTGAATGAAAAATACAAACTATCTAACTGGTTTCTTTGCATGCTTTGTCTGTGCTGTGATTGACCATCTGAGGGAACAACATTGTGCTAACCTGCACAGGATTTTGTGAATATTATCATTATATTTATTGTATCATTATGAGGGATAATGGTTCAACTTAAAAGTGACAATCATCAAGCTAATTGCAGATTAGTTCTCCTAAAGAACTAACCCAGAGTAATTTTGTTGAAAATTTAAACATAGCTAAAATTGGAGGAGACGAGACTGATCAAGACCTTCAGATCCATTAGCTTGGATATCATTATTTCTATTAAATCTACTCTAAGGTTCAAGGGAATTTCAGATAAATCGTCAATAACTAATATGATTTAATTGTTAGAATTATGAATCCCAGAGGACAACATTTATACACATATAACTAGGTCTACCAGTGTAAAGGTAATTAAATGATGAATATCTTTACTTCAACTTCTTCTGCTTGTGAACTGTATAATGGGCATAAAGGAGTTCAAAGGAACATTTTCATACCATTAGTGCACACACACATTTAGCACTAATTCCTTGACTTTGTTGAATTCTATATAAAGACTAAGGAACTAGAATAAATTCGACACTTTCCATGCATAGTTAAGGCCTACATAAAGCATCACTTTTGCCCAATCTGTAAACATATCTTTGGTCTGTCTATTTTTAACAGTTGACACCATTTTTTTATTGAAGGCTATGCTTGGAAATCAAAATACAAATATCTCGCTTTATTTTACATTGCTGAAGAAATACTACTATCATAACAGCACCTTTAAGATGATACTCTTGAATATAATTATGGCCTCAGCAATGATCCTACAAGGCAATTTGCAATCAATAAAAGTCTAATAAGCTCAATAGCCTTCCTCCAATTAAACCTAATTTAAGTTCATATTCTGTGTAGGTCTTAATGTTTAGCAGACTGGTTTTGAAATGAAATGTAAGAGTGGCAGTATATATTTAAATGATTGACCTAATGTTTATAAATTTGAGGTGTAGTTTATGGACATGAAATAACCATATTCAAATGTGAATGTATTTAAGTATTCATTTGTGAATTCTCATTAATAGTTTATGCCATCACCCATCTCCTGGCTGGATTTTGATACTGGCATGCCATTATACAATGTACAAGAAAAATAAAACTATTAGACTTAAGATGAAGAAATCACAAATCTATACATTCAAATTCAAAAATATCTTTTCATCATGAATCTTCCATATAAAAGACAACATACTACCTTGATCAAAAAGTTCCCGGAATAACCACCGTGTGGCGCTCCCATCGTTCCGATTTGAGTTCTGTTTTTTTTGTTAAATTGGTACATCTGTTGTTGATATTCCCTTTAAATCTTAGTGTCATAACTTGACATTTGCAAAAGTTACGTAGCCAAGAGTACATCTATCTCTGTGTGTGTTGGCGATTTTTTAATATTTCAGAAATGGATTTAAATTTGCAACAACGAACTTGTATTAAATTTTGCGTAAAAAACGGATTTAGTGGCGCACGGACGTTGGAAATGTTGGAAAAGTGTTTCGGCAACGATTCTCTAAAAAAAACGGTCGTTTACCAGTGGCACGAGCGGTTCAGAAGTGGTCGTGAGTCAATCGAAGATGATGAATGCAGTGGCAGACCATCGACATCGAAAGTCGGTGACAAAATTGATAAAGTAAAAGAAATGTTGGTCAATAACCGCAAATTAACCATCAGAGAAATAGCGGAGGACTTGAACATTGCCTATGGATCCGCCCAAGACATTGTGGTAAATGATTTGGGTTTCCGTCGTGTAGCAGCAAAGTTGGTGCCAAAAGACCTCAATTTCATGCAAAAAGAGACCGTGTTGACGTCGCAAAAGACATGATTTGCGAGGCTGAATCCGATCCCACATTCATCAAAAGGATCATTACTGGAGACGAGACGTGGGTTTATGAGTACGACACGCAATCCAGACATCAGGCAAGTGAATGGCGTTCACCAAATGAGCCGAGACCAAAAAAACCACGTCGTTTTCAGTCAAAAAAGAAGGCAATGCTGACGGTTTTCATGGATTACAACGGTGTAGTGCATCATGAATTTTTGCCAGAAGGCCAGACAGTAAACAAAGAGTATTATTTGGGCGTTATGAGACGTTTGCGTGAAGCAATTCGCCGAAAGAGACCAGAAATGTGGGCAGAAAACTCGTGGATTTTGCACCATGATAACGCACCGTCGCACAGTGCTATCATTATTCGTAATTTTTTGACGAAAAATGCAACAAATACCATCCAACAGCCACCGAATTCACCTGATTTGGCTCCCTGTGACTTCTTTCTGTTCAATCGAGTTAAAAAACCATTACGGGGAACGCGTTTTAGCAGCCGAGAGGAAGTAATGGAAAAATCGCAGGAAGCACTGATGGACATACCGAAAACCGAATATAAAAAATGTTTCGAGGATTGGATCAAGCGCTGGCATAAGTGTGTTGCAGTCGATGGGGGTTACTTTGAAGGGGACAATATAGATTTAGATGAATAAACTTGTAATTTTCTGAATAAATTCCGGGAAATTTTTGATCAAGGTAGTATTTCAATTGATTTCCTTATTGACTTATGGTTTTCGTCATTGATAGCATTATTGTGTACTTGATCAACTATTTCTGAGGAAACAAATGCAAATTTCTCATTATAACAGCCATACTGTTACCAAGCACTAAATGTAGAAAAATCATGCATAAGCATTTTGAGACAACCAAAATATTAAGAAATATTGCTGCGCAACAATCTTATTCTAATCTATTAAGAAGATTTTCTCTTTGGTGCAACTAATCAAATCAGTTTTTACTATCCCCTGTTCTATTGAATCTCCCTGAAATTAATCTCAATCTCAGGTCATTTACAATCATAAAACCATTAGGTGTATTTGCAAAAAAAGAAAATTTACTCTTGTTGTAACAATTTTAACTAACGACAAAACAGGAAAGGAGTTAAAGCTTTCACATCACAATTATTCATCATATAAATTTAAAAATCTAATGTGCGGAAAATAACTACATAAAAGCCAAAAAAACTATTCATAAATTCAACATATTATGTCAATATAAACTACACAGGAGGAATTAATTCACTGAACAAATAATTATCACACAACATTAATAAGGACTGAGCACTCACTTGAATATGTTCCAATGTCAATTCCTTCCAGTGCCTTCTCTCCTCCAATATCAAGGCTCACTCCCATCAATGGAGTGTGGCCAGATCGATTCTGACCCCCACTCCCAACAGCCCCTCCTCCACGTCTCGACCCTTCTGTATTTCCACTTTCTTCTTTTCCTTTTCCAGAACCCTTTCCTCGAGATGTCGGAGCAGGGCTTGTTCTTTGCCCTGACCCCACAGGGCCTGAAGAACTGGAACTAGATTTCTTCTCTGCTCCAGGGGCTCTTGAAGTTGGAGGCATACTGCTTCCCACCACTCCACTGGATGAATTATTAGTTGATGAAATTCCATCAGACCACCCTCTTTGTCCTTTACCTCTTTTACTCTCCCTTCTTTCTCTTCCAGAATCTTCAGCATCACTGTTTTCTGAAGTAGTTTCCCATTCAGCAACATCAGAAGAGCCCTGTCTGGATTCTGGGCCAGTAGCATGCTTCCGACTTCCTCCATCTACATTCCTCTGACCACCAGCTTCTCCAGAACTACCACCTCCTCGGCCACCTCTACTCTTTCTTGATCTCTCTGTCTCTCCTCTCCTTTGCATTCGAGGGGGCACAGTAGAAGAAGACCCTTGTGATGACTTACTAGCTCTGTTTGAAGTGCCATCTTTCCCACTACCAACAGGCCCCGGGGGCTGACCACGATTGCCCTTTCCTTTCTCTAAAGCATTGCTATCACCTTGCTCTTCCAGAGTTTCTACACTTGTACCCTCTTCACGAGGTTGACCAAATGGACACCCAGAAGGTGGTGGTCCATAGCGATCCATTCTCCTGCCAAGATTTCCTCGAGTCCGGAAACCAGCACCTCCACCCCTACCCCTCCTTGATGGCTCACCTCTTGGAGCAAATCCCTCCCTTCCTTGAGTACGTTTTGCATCCTGATTTCCCGAACTTCGTTCTGTGGATACAATATCATTCTCTACTTCACCATGAAGCTGACCTCCACGCCCACCTCTTCCTTCCCTTCCTGATTCTCCTGATCCTTCTTCTTCAGCTGAAAATTCAGAATCCCCTTCTCCAGCACGAAGTTCTGACTCTTCTTCTTCCTCATCTGCTGTCCATTTCATCCCAGGAGCACGCTGAGATCTACTCCCAGTAGAATTTCCACCCCGAGATCCACCCCATTGAGAGGAACCTCGAGCAGACTGAGGGCCACCAGTCTGCTGTCGATTTCTTGTACTACTCTGGTTTCCAGTTCGACCTCGTCCTCCCCTTTCCCTCTTTGGACCTGGATCCTCATCTTTCTTCTCTTCCTCTTTTATACGCTCACTTTCAACCTTTTCCTCCACATCTGTCTTTATTTTATCATTCACGAGGGCCTTTCCATCTGAGAAAGAACACCAGAAAAAAGATTTATTATCTTTAATACAATTACTGAAATTACATAACCCTAAGTGCAGACAGAGATTAATTAATGACACTCATTTAATTAATGACCACTAGGAAAAATCAAGAGCTATCAAGAAAAATTAAATACCTGGGAAAGACAGGAAGCAAGATGAATGAAAATAACAAGTAGATATTAAAAAAAGTGAGAAGTCACTTCTCCAAATATAATATTATATTTTGCATAGTATTTTATTAACTTGGGATAAAAATTCACAGCTTTCCCATTAGTTAGAAATCGACTTAACCTGGTGAAAGTGAGAATGGTAAGCCTACCAAATCATGAGTTGTGGTCATAACTAACTCTGGAGGAAAAAGTGAAACTATATAATCCTATCTTAAATAAATCAATGGATTCCTCTGAAAGAACAAGAAACCAAATAGCTTCACATTAAATCATGAAGCTTCTTCTAATCCTGGTAATAAGAGCTTATCTGGCTCAGGAATTACCAATTTTACCTAGATAAATATTTTCTCTCTCCAAATTGCAGTAAAATTACATAAATATTGAAGTAAAATCTGCTATGTAGCATTAAGAAACATTAACTATGAATAATGATTTAATTCCACAATTCGTTGACTTCTTCCCCTTAGATGAAGTCTCTGTAGTGGTATAACAATCTGAGTGCCAATGAAAAACTGGTGCCATATAATTTAGGTGCTTCCAGAAGATCATTCATAAAACAGAAAGGACTAAGTCGTTGCTTATAGTCTTGAATGATAATTGCTGGCTCCATAATACTTTTCTTCAATTGGATAAATATTTTACTCACTGATAATCCAATTCAGACGATCAGGTATTACTCTTGGGCATCCCAATGGCATTTCCATATACATTTAAACATTCACTGTTTTCACAATACATAATTTTTATGTATTTAGTTGAATGATGAAATGCACAACAAGATTTTCTTCCAAAAATAATTTGTCCATGTTTTTTTGTCAAATACAGAAGTCATCACAGGATAGGAGAGGTGATTGCATCCAGACATTTTTTTAAATGTCAAACATCAAAATTTAGCATTAATCCAATCAAATCTGATACCAAACTTGAATCCTTATTTTCATTGAAACTACATACATTTCAGAATCTTGATGTTTTTAATATATCATGACTCGCCATTCTGTTGAATTATTGAATAAAAAACTATACTTATTATATAATGAATATGTTAATAGTTAAATCTACTCATCATTTTATTTATACATATGCTACACAGCTATCAATTAATGATACTTATTTTCATTATGGCCCACTTGAATAATTTGCACTGCTACTCAACTACCATTGCAACCTCATCATTTACAAGAAAATACAGGGTAATCAGCAAAACCCAATGACATTTTTTTTTGCTTTTTTCAATATTGCTCAATCTATCTCCCCATCAAATAAACCAAAATCTAAGCTACCCTCATTAAAAACATTGTCTCTTTCTAGGTCTAAACTTACAGACCTTATCCTTTGATAAATATCCTCCGAATTATCTCTCTCTCATCTGAATTTTCCATAGTTTAGAAGAAAATTTTCCTGTTGTATCTCTAATAGTATCAAGGCATTTCTTCTCCTTACTTCCTCATAGGCCTTTCTATAAAGCACATACATTGCACACTTCAAAGCCCTACATATCCTTACACCACACCGTCAACCAGAGTTCTTTCACCCTTAGTTTCTTGCCACAATTCATTAGTCCTCTCTTGGTACTTCCCTTGTCTTCTTCCTATTAATTATATCCCATAAAATTTTTTCCAAATTTCCACCTAGTTCCCTGCTTCGTCATAGCTCAGGTTATTTTACTGACATTTCCTAATTTTGCTGTTGCAGGCCACCCTTTCAGAATCAACATTCATTCATCAAACCATTTCTCTACACTGATCATTTTTGTCCAACTGTCCTTCAAGAACTCTGTCAGCTATACAGGCTTGAAAGTAATTATTACAAAGAAATAATGAAGATATCCGGAAAAAATTGACTCTGCATATTACTGTATTTTCTCATCTACAATGCACACCCAGAACTTTGTAGTTATCATGAATTTGTATAGATATCGCATGCCCGGGGCTTCATAGTTATCTTGAATGTGTATAGATGCCGCACATCTGTATACACATGTACATAAAAATTATATATATTTTGTGTAAAAATATGTCTATATTCATACACTAAAAGATGATAACAACCAATGAATACATGAAATCATAATTGCCTGTGGCAATATATCTACGGTAAGTATACAGAAGATTAAAGCCAGGTGGTTGAAATTAATTCCAAACAATAAAAGGATAAAAAAATAAACAATATTTACAAGCTAACACAGTATGCCACCTTCTTGCTTTTTCTCTAAGATTCGTAAGTCGAAACGAAACATAGGTTTGTGTGCAGTTTTATTTTCTATATAAATTATCTTTCAGCAAATCAAATAAAAAAATAAGAGAATGAATTAAATAGAAGTTTCTAGTTTTGTTTGCTTTACTTTGCTTAGTTAATATCGGCGCTCAGCTGTTCTAGACACCGTCCAAGTTCTATGAAAGTACCACCTAGATGGTTATTGTTTCAAACATGAATTGAGTTAAGTTTTGTAATTTAGAATTTTCTCAAGATTCTTACCCATGTAGAAGAAAGTCCTATACAGCGATGTTTAAGCTAGAAGTCATCAATTTCGCGAAAGAAAAAGGTAATCGCAACGTTGCCCAGATTTATCAATCAATAAATCTTTTGAATCAAAGTTACGTTCTAGTTGGGAAAATTGGATGGTATGCAAGACTACACAAAATTGAGAAGGATTGAAGAAGTGTCTATCGAAGAAGTATGCCCATGGATCCTGGAAAATGGTAGGGTGTCATAGTCACTTGTGTAAAAAATGGATTTGAAAAAGCTTTAGGCAATATTTAAATGCCAGTGCTAGAAAATTAGGGAGAGTTAACTTTGAAGAGTGATCTTGGTGATGCGCCTGAAGAGATAACACTTAATTTAATAGTGATTCAGGTGACGAATTTCTTGGATTAGAGTGATCTACCTATCCCATCATATATTTGTATGCACGTGTATATAATACGACATATACGTGAAGTGCTATGCATTTGAATAAAGAATTACTACATACTAGAATAAATGAAGTATAGAAATTATAAGTTTCTTGTTTTTATCATGGATTTATGTGATGAAATAACAGTAAAAGTAGCAGATCTGTATAAAATAGAATGCAATTAGAAAGGCAGGCTTCCAAGGCCAATTTATTTTTGCGAGACTCTTCTTTTATTATTATGTGCATAGGTATATCAATGTTTTGATTTTTTCAATTTTCATTACATAACACGCATCGTCATTTTTTCTACCATCTGAATATTTTTGTATAGATAACGCAGAGTTATCGATGGGAAAATAAGGTAATTGATCTTAAAGTACATAATAGTGTAAATTACAGCTATTTATGTTGCTTTTCGTTTTGGGAGGCCATAGATTGAAGTAACTTGCAGTGTGATTGAATTACATCATTTGAAAGGTTACAGTTCTCAAAAAATTTACCAAGAAATAATGGCCGTACATGGAAATAATAGCCAAACATAGACACAGTTGTGAGATGGGAGAGGAAATTTCAAACTGGCCATATGTCCCTCATACACGATCAAAGAAGTGGAAGACCATCACTCTGAGATGATGCTGCCACATTGAAGAAAAAGGAGAACTTTACCCTATTAGTCCAAAGAAAAACCATCCAAATGATTATGCACGAGACTGACCTTACTTACGGCAGTGTGTGGAAAATTAATCATGAAGAACTGCATATGTCAAAGGTATCAGCACACTGAGTTACATGACTACTGACTCCTTTTCGGAAGCAAACAGAGTGACACCTGGCAATCGCGACCACAGCATGACCAGCAATCAAAGGGATGCGACTTTGAAATTTTGCCTCATCCACTTTATTCTCCAGATCTTGCACAAGAGACAATCTCATATTCCCATAACTCAAAAAAACCACTTTGTGGTTGGATATTTGACAACATAAATGACTTCCTAGAGGAGAAACAATAGTTCAACAAATTGAAGTTGTGGGAGATCCATTGAGAGTGACTTATAACGGACTCATCCACTGATTCACATTACAATGCAACAAAATAAAAAGTGTAAAAATCATCCCAGTGAAGAAAAATGAGTTTTACACTAAAATTGTTGCGTTTTAATGGTTTTCAACTAAATCTGAGTTATGCAATGACAACTATCTAGAGGTCATGAAATGCAGGGAGTATAACTTGGCATGGTGTTAATGTAGAGAAGTCTTAAGAATAACAAATAAAAATTAAGTTTCTATTTCAACTATTTTTAGTAAAAAGTAGATTATATCCCCTTGCAGAATAATTTACAAATGCATAAAATATGACTATTTTAATAAATATTTAGAATATTAGGACATGATGGTCAAGTAGGTATAGTGCTGAGCTACTGACCCGAGGGCCTGAGTTTGAGTCCAGGTTCCACCTGTGTGATCTCCCAGTGACTTTTCTCCTGGGAAATCACAAGTAGCACAGCGAAGGAAACAAGCCCCCTTGCACTGATGTGAGAATTTCACACTCATTTGGGCTTCAGATAGGGCTTAAGATGATACAAGCTTTACCTTCACATATCCAACCTATCCTCAGGCCAATTATTGCAGCTAATTAATTTGAATATATCAACTTTTTTATCACAAACTTACTTAATTAGTACTTTCACAGCTTCAACATGTTATTCAGAGAAAAAAGATTTTGGCTTTCTGGCGGTTAAGCAACAAGATTGGCACAATACTCTTATCTGAAAGCTTTTAAAGCACAATTTTCATTGGAGCAAAAATTTTATCACAATGTAACAGGCAGTTTCATTACCAATAAAAACCAGACAATATTCAATTGTTGGTGTATGATCCCTAATATAATGTCAAACTGCCATAGTGAATATGCAGAAATTATTGGGTCAGGATATTCAGATGTCAGTGTGTGATTGTAAATAATGGCTCCATATATTTTGGTACTTATGTACTGGGAGGTCTAATCATCATATCATTTGATAAGTGTCACATGAGGATGTAGTAGAATTAATAGAAAAGGTGCGCATACAAGTGAAGCTATTACGATGACATGCTCTTCATTTAATACAAAATTCCAACAGCCTAAATACAACAATGGTCCAAGGTTGGTTTGGCACTAAGCAATTCAGAAATTTGATGCTTAGGTTTCTTTCTAAAACAATACATAAAAAAGGCATAACTAGACCTGCTTCACCTATAAATCCATACTCATAAGCAACACTGCTTTGTTTTCTAGTAGAGAAGGATATGGCCTTGCTGCCAGATCATTTTCTCTTTCCCCAGATGTTTCCTCAAGACTGCTTTGATTCACAGTTACTGGCACTAACGTGCCTATATGAATACACTAACTCCTTTCTTAGTAGTAGTTTTGAGGGGAGGCGACCGACAGCTAAGGTCATTTGCGCCATAGGGGATGGACAGGAAAGGATGAAGGGTGGAGAGAAACCCGGCGTCGGCATTAGCCTACTCTTTACGAAAGGCGCCAAGGGGTCCGCAGTTTAACGTCCCATCCGATGGACGGCGTACTCCCTCAAAGTGCCCTCCACAAAGCACCTCAAGTAGGGATCGAGATACCTCTGAAAAATATTCAACACCGCCGGGATTTGAACCCGCGCCCTCAGGGTGGGAAGCCAGTACGTTAGCCCCCGCACCATCTCGATCCCCAACTCCTTTCTTATATGCCAAAAATGATACAGCATTGATTAACTAGTCTCTTAGCACACAAGTTTATTGCTAGGCTAAGAGCCCTTAGAAATTTCTATTAAAAATCATGAAAAAGGTTTGGAAAGCAGAAGGCATTACTATATTATAAACAGTTTATGATGTTAATATAGTTTTTATCCAGAGCCTTTCCATTAACAGGGACCATACTCACAATAACTGTAAATTTCGTTCACCAGTCATTTTTACATGGTAATGTAGACATTAATAATTACTTACAGATGGGATTGGAAGCTGATGTGATAATTTGCTTACTCTGAGCAAAAAGTGTGAATGCCTCAATTCTACACCGAAGTTTCAAATCAATGTGATATAATATCATGATGTATGTTACTTGTACACTGGTGGAATATATCAAATAAGTAAAACAACTCCTTCCCCAATTTGTTTGAAAAAATAACACGAAATTCACTAGCAATGTGAGAATCTTTAAGGATTCAAACATATATACCATGGCTTTAACCTTAGTTGAGATTTCAGCAAACTAGTACTATCCTTGTGAATAGATTTTTTAGTTTGAATCTTGCCGAGTATCTAAGGCCAAAGGAAGGGAACAAAGTGTGTAAGTGGACTACACCTCCAAGACAAAGATAAAATTATTGACAGTTCCAGTCTGAATAAGGTTTTCAATTTTTTTCAAGAACGATAAGATGGCATACAATCATCTAAAAGGTATCCTGCCAAAGTATTATTTGGATGTATGGGTTGAAGACAACACATACATAAGGCGTTGGGTATTACGTGATTCCAGACCAGGCATTATAAAGCAGTTTTAATGTTTTTTATTGTTAGTCACAAAACTACATTATTTAAGATGTTTTTATAACTTACTAAATACATTAACATTGGGTATTGAATATTTCCATTCATTAACTCTCTCCAATATTGAAACAATGTCAATAATATCAGATTCATTGCTGTGGAACTGCATCCTGCAGCCATAATTTAGTTTTAATAAGGTGATATTCATATATCTTAAATTGAAGAAACTACATAAAACAATAAATAACCAATAGTATTAGGGAGATTGATGGAAAAAATGAGCTGTAAATAGAATTTTTAAGTGGAATGGAGGATGAAACATAAAACTGTATCAATAAAGACTTCATAAATAAAGGATTGCCATACATGAAAAATGGATTATGGGAAGCCATGAAAAAACAAGACACAATGGAACTTGTGTAACAGAAACAATACATCACAAATGGCATAATTTACTTTGGTAGAAACAAAAAGAAAGTAAATGAAAGATATTAACTAAAAAATTTTAACAAAAGAATGATATGCCAAATAATAATTAACAGAGAAACTGTTAAAAGAGGGTACCGTAATCTCAAGACCACTTCAAGAAACAGAGAGATCAATGCTAATTGGAAGCTAATAGAGAAATTCAATTTGAAGATGAAAATATAATGAAAATGTAGAGAGAGCATTTGGAGAACTTTCTGGACAGAAAGGAAATGTATGCTAGAATACTGGGAAAAGAAGGTGTTGAAAATATTGATGAGGGAGAGTATGCTATTATCAGGGTTGAAACACTATAAAGGACAGGCATTGCCAAAAAATCATTCTAATAGTACAACACGATAAAAAATTCTGGAAATACTATCCGAGCAAAGTTGAACAACCTATGATATGTACATTGGAAAAGTACTCATGGACTTGAAAAAGTTTAATAAACCACAGAGCAGAAAAGAGGTCTGTGAAAAGTCTGATGATGGCCAATAAATTATCTTTTTAATGCCATGTAACACCTGACCCTTTTTTCCCAGATACAACAGCTAGATGAGGGTGCGCACCTTACATCAGTCCCTCACTTCTATCAGAAGTTCTCTATGTGATGACTCAATTTCTCCTGTGCCTCCAAGATCCTAAGCATAGCACAAGATTAGAGGATGTGTTTTGCTTGCTTTCTATTCAAGGCGCTTATGCACTAGCCAGTGCTCTCCAACATCCCACCAACAATATATTTTATTAATTTCATTTGTCATGTTTTTTAACCAACTACATTAGGGTTTCAATTCTTTATGCAATCATTACACGAGGGCTAGCATAGTTCCTGAACTGCATAAGTTCAAAGAGTAGAAGACTTACAGAAAGCAAAAAATTGAGGTATTCAAAGATCCTGTAGAATTAGGTAATCACACCATTGGGCAAAGTACTGTGTGCTGTAATCTTGCACAAGGAATTCATACAAGGACATGGTTGCAATTATTGGTTTTAATTTGGCCAGAAATGTGAGAAAACCTGAGTTTTCTCATCACTGAAAATTGGCTTAATAATTTAAGCTGCTAAGTAGTACGTATAAATGCAAATGGCTGTGATGACATATGTCAGACTGTAACTATCACTGTCTATTCATCAGCCATTTCAGTGACAAAGTGATTCATAAAATTTTTCTAGGAAAATTGCTTTTTTACCGAAGGTGTTAAAATAAATGATTTAACTTCCATAAAGAGCCATCATGAGAGTAAATTTTTGGGTATTTTACATTTGTTTCATTCCAATGTTTAAAATTGGGGCGAACATGCTTTACGTATAGGAGTAGTACAACGCATTATTTGGTAACGGACATTCAAAGCAATCCCAGATTTCCACCGTTAGCCCAGAAAAATTCAAACACTCCACCTATCACAGAGTATGGGTAGCGATACTACTCCTCACTGGATACATTCCACTGGTACTTAATTTAGAATGGTTAAAATAACACAATGATAAGAAAACGAAATAAACAATTTTGTTTACCAGCTACCATTAGTATTAGTAAGGTAAATGTGTATTACACAAGTAAATACAAAAATTACAGCCAAAACTTGCACATACACATACATCACAGATCCCATTTCACCCATTGCTGATCTAATTTCTCACAAAACTACCAGGTTCAACCATTTATATATGACAGAGAACACTACAGCTTAGAACATTCTCTATGCTGCAGAACATTGATCAAAGACATTCCTCAATCAATATCTATAATAATTCCATGGTCACTAAGTTTAATAATTGATGCTAAGGCAACATTCAACATTACTACTAAAAAGTAATAAAGGAATGGAACATACCCATCGTTGTAGTACCTTCCCCTGCGCTCGGGAGCATATCCCTTGCCAACCGCTCCTCCTGGGGCGGCATCAAATCGACGGGGGTGGCTGGGACGTCGGCCCACGATGTCGTTCCGCCGACTTGGGTGGTGGGGGTGGATGTATTTGAAAGCTGCCTCTGGGGTCTCGGAGGGGGTAGGAGGGGGGGAGGGGGAGCTGTGCAATTGGCCCCCAATGGGGGAGGTCCGGCTCGGGGAGGTCGCCCCGGGGATGGAGGTCCTTCCCCAGAGGGAGTTGGTGCCGTAGTAGTGGTGGGGGGCGGGGGGGAAGGGGAGAGGCGGTTGGGGGGGCCACGGGTGGGAGGTGCCCCCGCGGCCACCCCCGCCACACCGGCCTGCTCCGCCCCAGGTCCCCTGGGCGTATGGCCCTGGGCACAGGCGGAGGGGGGCCCCCCCCTCGGGAAACCCCACGCTCCCTCATTTACCCCCACTCCACCTTCAACTGGTTTGCGATCCACCTATGTAGTGACAGAAATAGGTAGTTGAATTCATGAATGGTGAAAACCACAGCAGTCTCTTTCAAAAGAGGGTGAAATTTTCTGCAGTATCAATCATATAACTTTGGTCAAGTTAGTGAGTTGGTTTGAAACTTAATAATAAGCTTCAAATTGAATGTCTCTAAGGGTAACTCACTAATCGAATAGAAATTCCTTGGGACTTTCAGACTATTGACTTTGGAATTTTTGGAGTACCTTTCGATTTATTCATCAAATAAGGAAAATATACCGAGATCTTAAGGAGGTGATCAGAGTTTGAACTAAGAAACATTTCAATCCTTTGAAATTTAGCAAAAAACTTTGTTAAAGTATTTTTCACACAATTTGGACATTATTTCCTACAAGGTTACCATGGTCAGATCATTGTGGTTGCTAATGTGCAGGCCAACTTTTTTGGAATGGTGAACATTAAATACCTAAAAGTGATTAAATTGTGCAAGTTTTGGACCATGTACTGGAAACAGTTACAACAATGCTCACTGAAAATTTCATCAACACAAACACTGACTAACCCCAGCCACAGCATTGAGATGCTAATATTATGTATAATAGAGCCTTAAAGTTCACATACTACCCTTGGTTGTTCATATTTTATGATTTTGTGGGGGCAACTTTGTTGAATGATCTTACAGCTTATTGCCTCAATTCAAACATAACAGTAAATTTCTCAAAAATTTCTTGGGATGTATATAAATAATAGATGTAACGTAAATGCTTACATTTGAAGAAGATTCCATCAGGGAGCGATGCTCATTGCGAAAATATTCTTCCTTTTTTTCTTCTTGAACAACTTCAGGATAGAGGGGTTCTACAGGGGCATCAGCCCATGATGTAGATGATACATACTCTCCTCTTCTACCACCATTACTTGGAGGTCCTTTGCCTCCAACTTCACCAGACATTTCTGAGAGCTGGCCACTTCTACGAAGTAGAAAAATAGAAAAATGTTTAAATACCTAAAAAAAAATGCGTGATCAATTGTGACCCTAAGATGCTAGCGGAACGAGTACTAAACATTGACTGAAGTAGCAGGCATACAAATATTCTGGGAATTTCCCTTTTCGCGACTCACTATACAAAGAGTCACTTGTACGCAAGCAATTTTTGGGAAAAATATTTTTACTTGTCATGCAAGTTACTCACAATGCAAAGTGCTCGTTAACCAAGATTCCAATGTTATTATATTAATATATATATTATCATGATTAAATCTACACTACATAGCATGAAAAAGTAAATATATAAAACAAATATTTTTTTAATTAAAAGCATTAGATCACCAGTACATTAACAATGAACTGCTGGTATTTCACACTTTTAAATTTCTTTACAAACATTATTGAAGTAATTTTACATGTTATTCATCCTATTTTTCCAGCATATGATTGAAAACTCCAGGACATTTCCGGCATAAAAAGTCATCCTAGTATTTCCAGCAGACACCCATGATGCACTATCACAAGTTCACAAAAGGCAGTTCAATTCAAAATTGTCATATTAAGCTAGATACTTATCCTCTTTAATCATAAGTTATACCCGATAATTTCAATCATCACACAGAAAAATATTGGACAGCTGGACTTCAGCCTATGATATGGAAGTTTGTTGAAATAAGTTTGATGTTCAAAAATATCTTTAATCCACAATATGACTTCAGCCATCCAGGTATCCTTACACCCTAAATTTTTCCGATGAGAAGTGACCATTCAAATTTTGAGACAATAATTATTATGCTGATTTTTATAAGGATAAGAGACAATAGTCACAATACTATCAAACATGCATACTCCTTAAATGCCAGTCAATGCTGCAAAGTTAAGACTGGACAAATGTTAATAAATGCAAAAATAAAAATATTGAATTTGTTTTCTTAGAAACATTAATGTGGAAGGGTTAACCACCTACAACCAATAAGATTAATGAGAATACTAAGAGTGTAATAGACTATACCTTAAGGAAAACTAGTTACATTTAGAGTATTATTGTACACCATACTCATTATATCATGATTCCACTGTACAATGTAGATCCACTGAATGCCAAAGATAGAATATTTTACTCATTTGGGATGACTTCATAATTTTGTTAGAATACCTAGTATATATGTGGTATGTTCAATAAATGTGTGAACTGGTGCAATCTGGTGGCCATGACGGAGACTATAGCCCAGCCCCCTAGAAGTGCTAGTTGCCTGAGACCCTATGAGCTGTCTGTGCTCGGCAGATCGTCGAGCTGTGTGTATGGTGCCAGTTATGTTAGCTTCTGTTGTACTTGGTTTTACTGTTTGTCAAAAATGGAAATTAATGAAATCACAGAGCTACAAATCAACATCAAGTCTTTTGGTGAAGTGCAGTAAAAGTTATCAAGAAATTACTGAAATGTTGACAGCTATTTACCATGATAATGCTCTGGAAAAAAATCCATCGTCAAGATGGCCGACAAGATGCCACGAATGATGCAAGGCTGGGATGACCTTCAACCACCTGTGTTGACGACAACATAGATGGTGTGCGGTCCCTTGTCATTACCGATCATCTAAAAACTGTCCAAATGATAGCCGATGAACTGATTTAGGAAAATCAACCGTGCACACTATTTTAACCAAACATGATGGATGGATCCTTCACCATGAAGATGCACCTGCACATTCAGCATGGATTGTTTACCAGTTTCTGGCAAAAACTTCCATCACCATCCTTGATCATTCTCCTCATTTGCCAGATCTAACCCCCTGCCACTTTATCCTAATCCCAAAATCCAAAAATGTGATGAGTGGACATCACTGGGAAGTTGTAGACACAATAAAGCAAGAAATGACAAGAAAACTAAAAATCCTAACTGCCAAGGACTTCCAAGGCTGCTTTAAACTGGCGTGGAAAAGAAGATGGAATATATGCATAGTAACGAATGGAAAGTACTTTGAAGGGGACAAAATGATGTAGACATTGAATTATGTTGCATTTGTGTTGCATTTTAAATTATGAAAAATATTTATTTTATGGCCTCAGTTCGCATATCAATTGGACAGTAGTATAATGAGTATAGGGTACCATTTTCACAGGGCCCAAGGTTTTAACTTGATGAAAACGATGTTTAATTAGAATAAGTTTCTTAATGAGTTTTTACTGAAATGTGTAACTTCATGTCAACTCCCTTTAAATGACAAATAGCAGGAGTTGAAGGCTATCACACAAATAAGAATTATATAAAGTATAGGAAGGAACAATTATATTAAGGTTGGCATGTCGTTATAAAGTATTAGTAGGGTTGAAAATATAGAGCAGAGAGTGTTTACAAATAGAAGAAATAATCCAGAATTCCAGATGATGTAAAACATGAGTTTTCAGGCGTGATATGGTTGAATATCATAATTAATTAAAAATTGGCAATTTTCCACAAAATAAAATTTATTAATACGACTGGTTCCAATGTAACTGCATCATCATCAGGTCATAGACCTAACGATGATGTAGTTACATTGAAACCAGTCGCATTAATAAATTTTATTTTGTGGAAAATTGCCAGTTTAAAATTTTTAATTAATCTAGATGATGTATTTGAATTTAAAGGGTTCTTCCAAACATACCTCTAAAAGTAGACCATACAGAATACTCTTACTCAGTAGGAATAAATGGACTAATGAAGTATTCATTAAACATATTTTCAAGATACATTACTGGTATCTCAAAAAAGCTGTTCATTAAATATGACCAATTACAAGAAAATAAAAATAACCAATTCTACCGTTTTCGACCAATACACTTATAATTTAAAGTTTTTGATCCATTAGAATACCTCCATGGATGCTGAAGAGTAAATTACAACTGAAGGATAGGTGATATTTCACAATATCATAACTATGTGGCAAAGATAGATACACAATGCTGACCATCTTAATAGCTCATTATTTGGTCAGAAAGGAAAAACATAATGTCAATCAAAAGACCACAATACTGCAAAGCAATAATTTCAGAGAGTAAAAATCATTCGTCTTGACCGCACTTCAAACCCAGATCCCTCGATGTCTGACTGAGTGCTTTAACCAGAAAAGCTATCGAGGCTTAAAATTTGCTTAACAATAACTTAACTGGCTAAAGCAGTCAGTTGGACATTGAGGGATCTGGGTTCCAGTTCCAGTCAATGCGAATGATTTTTACACAAATTGTTGCATCATAATGCATATCAGCCGATAACTCTGTCAAAAAGTTAGTCGTGGAATTTCCCGCAGTATCTCAGAACCACAGCACTGTTTCATAATATACATGGGTCAACATAAAAATAACTTAATCACAAAAGTTATGGAATTAATAAAAACCACCTTCATTCCATCACTATCTCAAGTTATACTTTCTGAGGTTTCTTTCTCCCAACAGTTCAGCCATTGAGAAAATAAAAATTTCATTGAATAGCAAGAATAAGAAATGATGCAAACTAACTTGGTTTCTCTATTAGAGTCCCTCAAGCCACGACTCTCCCGGACACTCCGTTCATCTCGACTGTCCGGGCGTTGGGGTCGATCTTCACTTCCCTGCCGCCTATCTTCCCCCAGAAGGCCGCCACCACCACCACGCTGCTCTTCCTTCCAATCTTTTGAATCTCTCCAGTCCATAACTTGACGATTTTCAATTTCAGGCTCGAAGGATTCCTGTGTTAGTGTAATAACAGCTATTTATTCATAAAAAATGTTTTGTTTAAATACTTGAACAATTTGATGACAGGCAATGAGAATATTCATCCAGGAGATCCCAAACAGTTAAAAATATTTTGCCATTTCATGTAACAAATGACAGGCAAATTTCACTGCATCATAGTCGGCAGATATAAATAGCGAAAGGCCATTTCATCAAATGTTACTATAGTTACCTGCTATTGCAAGATGAAAATAGTATGGAGAATGACAATAATAAATTATTACAAGATATCTATTTCCATCATTATAAATGATGTTTTTGCTCAAAGATACCAGCATTGTTTTTAGTCAACGTCAAAGCTACTCCTTTAAAGACGAATAATGGAAAACGTACATTGGAATCTCAATACATATAATTTTTTCTTGATAAAACTATCTTAATAGATAAACACAAGAAATGTTCAGACCATCTGGTGTTGGTCAATTTAGAAGAGGAATGAACTACACTGTCATATAAATTATGTTATCATACCATTCTAAGAAGCTAAGTTTTCAAAATGAAATAGCTACGATAGCAGGATTTCTTAATAACTTAAATTCATACTCATAAGCAAAACGATGATAGTGAATGATAGATGTGTGATTCATCCTCAAATTGCTTTCACATTCCTTTGTTGAGAAGATTTCTAAGTGCTTTCATAATTCCTAATGCTAGAACTCAGCTAGCAATTCGACAATTTTGAATACCTAAGGAAGGCCTTATTTAAGGATGAATACACTCAAAATAGCTGAATACTAATGCATTGGAACACGATGAAATATCTATTACAGATAGGGTACAAAGCTCAAGAGAATAGGATTCCAATATTTTTAAGACTCCTAAAAATTCCCAAGAATATTTTAAGGAGTGTCAATTAGAGTTATTATATGAGATAATTGTCAACTATTAAATTCTTTGATCTTAAGATTTTTACTCTATTTAATTCCTGAAAATAAAATTCAACTTTGGCCCAAAAAATATTGTATTATAAAGTACTTATTTAAAAACACAACCACATCTCCCGAAGTAAGTAGGCTATGTAAAAAGCGAACGATAACTACGGCCGTAGACTCTTCCCATTATATGTAAGTAGGCTATAAACTTAAAAATTTTAACACGTCCCAATTTAATGGTTGAAATTGAGTAAAGGGAATTTTAAATTATTGCCAAGGAACAACTAAGGTTAACTGCAAATACTCAACTAGTGATTTACCATGATGCATTCATCCCTCAACTTTTGTCAGGGCTTTATTGTAGTTTGTGTCATATTATTTCAATTACACTATTCCAAAATTTGGCTTAATTTAAGAAGTCAACTTTGGGATAGACTTCTGTTAGCTTTTCAATCTCCTCTCTTCTTTCTATTCTAATATTCAACCTAGTCTAAAAAGCACACTTTTGAAATGTACACACCCTGTCGAATGTTAACCTTTTTTTAGTATTATGTTTACATGAACACACTTTCATAGAGAAATATGTCTGCATATCGGTCAAAAATTAGTTTACCTGACATGTTTACCCACAGTCATTCACCCAAATGGAGATAGACAATGAGGGTAGAGTATGCGTAGTACTAAGCCCTACTGAGATTGAAATGAACGCTGTGATATTAAGGGTTCCTTTCCTTGTGCTGTCTATGGTTTCACAAGCTCTCCCACCTGAACAATCGCACAGCTTGGGTGAAGCTTAGGGTACCCCAAGGGAACCTCAGGAATGAAATCCAGGCCCTCCAGTCAGTAACCTAATGACCTACCCACTGGACTTCCATGTCTTCTTCAGACAAGTTTATGCCATTGTAATTACATCATAATAATTTTTCATTTTGTTTTAAGGCAACGTAGCATTATTTGGTTCAATATAATGTTATGTTCTTCAAAATGCAGCAATTTGACTCAATTCGGCCATATTCTCTTGTGCATGTTAGTTCAGAGTGACTCTAACAAAAAAAACAGCTCAGTACCAGCCATCTCATTACTCTCATTACAGATCCAAAACAGTCTCAGCAAACTTATTGATGTATTTACATAAATTCATCTATTTAGACAACATTAGGATATATCTTATGGAAATGCCTCCTTTCATGAAGGAATCAGGTTTAATAAAAGCTAATATATAATCCAAAGAAGTATCACAATGCATGCAAGTTGAATGGTCTTCTAAATTATGATAAGTGGGAAAAGAGAATTCAACTTGAGCGGACACAGAGGGTCAGGGAAGGCAGACATACACTACAGTCAAAGCAAATAATCAATACTTGGGAGCATTTTACATACTAAGCATTCCTACAAGTAAGCTCACATAAAACCCAATTTTTTAGCTAAGTAAGAGAACAGTTTATTGACAGATCTTATCAACACATTAAAGCTGTAGTAGAGTTGCAACTAAAAAGGTTTTCACTATAGCCCACAGAATCGTCAGGTTAAAATTTGATATGACCTAATGAAAGAAGAATAACTCCTGCAGAGAGTGAGTTCTTCAGGCATGAGACCGTTGTCTCAGTTGTGTGAACTAGTTCTCCCATGCAAGTTTCAAAACTATTTGGCACGATATACATATAAGACCAAGGAATAGATGATTTTCTTTTCACACCTAAGCATAAAGATGTCCAGATGGCTCAGTGGGGCTTTCCCTCAATGATTAAGTTGCCCCAAGCCATTCTTTGAATGGTATCTGGAAATGATATTGGTAATCAACTGCCATGGTGCCACTGAATCTTACAAGATTAGTGAAGTTAATAACTTTACATTATGCCACATAAAGACGGAAAATTGATAAAGAAAAGTTTTTTTTTACGAACTTATGTAACTGGTTCCATTAAAGTAAAACACAATGTATGGACTATTAATGCTCACTGCCATATTTTATATTGTATACCATAGATATCTTGCAGTAAGTATTACAGCCAGATGTGAAATTATGAAGCAAGAAGTTAAGCCTTTAGTGTTATGGTCATTCATTTAATTCACTATGGCTACATTTGTACCAATCTTGTCACTTCTTCTATGTCTTTGCATACACCAAAACGTAAAAGCATCTAAAGGGAAATAATCTTAAGTTACTTTCATTATGATTACAAAGAATTTCCTGCCATAATTTAATTTATAAAAAATATAATGAATTGATAACATTAAGGATATATATTTCATCAAATATTAATAATATTCTTTAACTATTTGTTCAATAATCATAGTATGAAGTAATAATGTTCCAGAATATCATCTACCATGGGAAAATCTTTACACTCTTTTAGATATTTACAAGTTTTAATGAGTAGATTGCTGAAATAAGACTGCCTTCAAATTCAGATAAAGGTGTAGAGGTATAATCCGCAGTGTCTCGCAAGGCACTCTAAAAACCAAATCCACAACTAATCTTCATTATGCAACTAGAAAGGGTGATTACCTTCTCAATTCAATTACTACAGTTCATTCATTCTATAGCATGGGGACCAAAATTAGCAGCAATCAACTCCATGAATTCTCAGGCCATTTTCAAGTTGTTCGAAGTATTTGTTGTATGATGATAAGACACAAGACAAAAACAGAGCAATGCTGATGTTATTTCAAAGATGCCATTATGTCACGGCCTTGGCACCCTGACACACGGATGGCATCAGTGACTTATATTGAATAGCTACTGATACCATTTCAATAGCATCCTTAAGCACAGAGCAACATGAGATATCGTTATGTAATAACCTCTCAGCAGTATGATGGAGGTGGATGAATATCAGAATCAAATGAAAATAACTATCTTCAAATCTAGACAGCACCCTACTACTTTTGTTAACTTTAAAATTCATAAATTAATGTTTAACCAACATGAGTGAACTTTGAAACTACTTTAAGCATCATGCATCAATATGCAGAGAATTTCAAAATCTGCTTCCTCACTTGTCAACATACTTATAGGGCTACTGCACATGGATTGCAGGGAATTAGCCATTTATGCAACATAAAGGTACTATTGTACGAGGCATATTCATGAAGTAAGGGCCGTTCGCTTATATTTAAATATTGGTGCTTCAAACAAAGTTTTACTCCAGCAGCGCCATCTGCTGATTCATTGAGAAGCTATAGCAGCATTTGCTTTGTTTCATAAGTTGTTTGCTTGTTTGTGCATGCAAATAACAATGTCTGCTACCATCGTTCATCCCACCAGCTGTGAAGTGTTCTGTTATATGATTCTTGTATGCGAAAGGATTGTCGGCTGCTGAAATTCATCGGGAGTTATGCCTAGATTATGGACCTACAGTTATGAGAGAAGGAGATGTTAGACAATGGTGGCATGATTTTAAAAATGGACAAACAAATTTCCATGACGAAGAGCAAAGTGGCAGGCCCAGTATTCTGACCGATGAAATTGTTTCGCAAGTGGAACAAAAACCGCAATGAGATAGTCGATTGACAATTAATGGCCTGGCTGAACAATTTCCTCCACTTGGATGCACTACTGTCAACAATATTGTCACAGAAAACCTACAATACCACAAATTGTGTGCGAGGTGAGTACCGAAACACTGCTGCCAAAACCAATAAGAAAATTCAAGATTTTCATTGGGAACACTTTGACCACCTGTACAGTCCTGACCTTGCACCTAGTGACTACTCCCTTTTCTTGCACTTGCAACAGTGGCTCGGTGGACCACTTTTCAAAACCGAAGAGGAACTCAAGAACGGCAGTGTCAATTGTTTCATCTCTCAGGCAGCGAGCTTCTATGCAGAGAGGTTAAAGAAGCTGGTGCAGTGGTACAAAAAATGCTTAGAGGTGAGCGGCGATTATGCAGAGAAGCGAAGTAGGTTTGTACCTAACTAAAAGTGCCAATAAAATGTTTCATATGAGTATTTTTTTCCTGTGACCGAACAGCCCTCACTTGCATGCCTCGGGCATTACTACAAGCATGCCTCGTAATATTATTTTTGTTCCTTGTGTCCCAATAATGGATACTATGGTGCTATTATAGATAATAACTTCACCACCTTCACAAGATTTCCTTAAAGTTTTACAACTAACAGAGAAAGATAGATCTCTCTTTCAATGGTGTACACATTTTCATTTTTATGATATTCCATTAACTACATGTATAGAAATATTTTAAATTATCTAACCTTGTCTTCTAACATTACAGGTATAATAGTTTGGTAATGAAGTTCATGGGGGAAATTTATCTTGAAGAATGTTTCAGAGAATACTTCAACATGCTATGAAAATTACTTAATACAATAATTTTGCAAAATTAAATAAAAACCCAACCAGTGAGTCACACATAGTCTGTAGATAGAAATCAATTAGTTACATCCAAGTTGTAATAATGGGAGGATGGGAGGTTAGAATATGGCTGCCTTTGCTAACCCTAATTACAATAAACAAAAAGTGCCAGAATTAATACACAAGGTAAGCAACCGAGGCTTTTATACCAATGTGACTCTTGTTCATTAGGTATATTCAAGAAGGATCCCTAACTAACGCTGGTGCATAATATATAGTCTTCTTATACAGTGGAACTTCATAATACGAGCATAATCCATTCTGTGATCTTTCTCATAAGGCAAACGCTGGCTTAGTGAAACAACTTTTGGCATATAAATTAATTTAAAATATGACAATGCGTTTCATGCTGAAAAAAATTATCCATGCATAATGTTTATTCCAAGAAATTTAAGCATACATTATTTAGGATCAGGAACCACGTTAACCTTTTCTTTTAACACAGAATGAAGCAACCGAGAATGCAAAATTGACTTGTAAAAGCAAAGAAGTCTAAATAAATTGTTAATCATTAATACGTACATAACTCCTTTCTACTAGAAAGTTGTTTAGAGACATTTCTTTTCTTCGATGATTCAAATTAGGTAAAAATGCAACTCAGAATGATTGTTAAAT
The DNA here is from genome assembly GCF_022747635.1 of Hetaerina americana. Lineage (NCBI taxonomy): Eukaryota > Metazoa > Arthropoda > Insecta > Odonata > Calopterygidae > Hetaerina > Hetaerina americana. The sequence goes on from NW_027286069.1 coordinate 27,318,843, forward strand.
AAATTTATGGCGGGCATCGCCACTGCTGATGCCTCATACCCATGGTACGATGCAAAAGTTTCCTGTGACATCAAGATTTCAGTTAGCCAGCTATTTTGGGCTTAACACTTCTTGAAGGCTCATGGAGTTTCAGAATGTAAACAAGCAGGATGTTAATTTCTAATCCCCCGCTTGTATTCGCACATGATAGCAGCGTGAGACAGCATTTTATTGGCTTGTGGCCGGGGAATCCATTCTTTTCTACCATTAAGTCTAGAAATAAGGGTTTGCTTCAGCATATTCTTCCAGAAGAGACACCTCTGGTCACATTTAAAAACCTTTTCGGGCCGTTAACCCTTGCGAAAGCAATTTGATGCCACTGATGAAGTTCCCTGCTGCCTTTGACTCAGAACTTCCTCCTTCACCATACCTCAGAATGCTATGGGTTATGCTTCTCGTTAACTTATTGAACCACGCACTGCTCCCCTCAAATACTTGTTTGGACATTGTTGATACTGTCATCCTCCAAATGAGGTCGCTGAAAATCACTTTCCCCTTCTCGCTAATTATATTCTCATTAATGATGTTGCACTGCGATTGCTTATACTTAACGCATCAGATAAGCAATTGTTGAGAATACAAAACCATTGAATATATACTCATCACTCTATTTGAAGCACCTATCTCCTTAACCTCATGCTTGAAGAAAACGCCAATTGCTGATGTATGTACTAGATCAGCCAACCTTACACCTTGTTCCAGATGCTCAATGAATTCAGGAAATTCTCACTCCTCATCACCCATTATGCGAATTGTTTTTGTCAAATTTCTTTGCTCGTTATGCTAATTACACACTGCTTTTGGTGCTCGTCAAGCAAGGTTTCACTGTATTTGACAGAACATGCTGATTTGCTTAAAGTATTAATTAGCCACCATACTGAAGATGACTACCATTAGTAATGGCCAATAAATATTGCTGGCATTGATGGATGTAGCAATTAAATTTATATTACTTTTGCTAAGCATGGTCAACTCTTAAGTGCATAACTACAGGAGTACAAAAATATAGTTTAAAGAAGACCAACATACACAGGTGAAATAAGCCTTGATTTAAACCCTAAAAGAAATCAGAGGGCCTTGATAATGACTAATGTAACAGAATAAAAAGGTAAAAACCCAGAAACCAACTTAGATATGAAATCAGTGGAAGTAGAAGAGAGAATCAGCATTGGATTGCACCGAAAAGAAAGAGAATTCATCTGAACACAAGGATGATTTGATAATTAATTAATTGATAACTAAAATACCAATAATTTTATATGCCTGATAACTAATAGGTAGATTTTATTTCTAAATGTACTCTGTATGCATTTCCATCCTCAGTGATATTACCATGAATAATAATGAGAATGGCTACAAATCTTTCTCTGGAATTGACTGAAGGTAAATGTGTTAGAATTTACGTTTGTAATGAGCTGAAATGTCATGTGAAAATGGGATTCTTTATACTTTGATTCCCCATTTACTTGAGATGCTAATCATTTCTTTAATATTGCCATTCTGATGCTTTTTTTTGGTTCCGTTTTCACTTATGTAAATTTTAAACCAGAAAACTAGCTACGAGATTTTGGCTTCGAATTCCATTTGTGCGATAGCTAACACAATATGATATAAAACATCTTCAACAGAAGGAAATTGCATTGAAAAGTAAAATTTTATGAACACCCATATAAATATTTGTAATTGGATAATATGAACTATCCCAAATTGGCACTATCAACGGTAATTGAGGCGTTTTAAATTTAACTTTTATTATTAACTATTAATTTCATCTGTATTATGATGTTTGATAATGCTGAGGGTTTAAAATTCTGCAGGATAGCAACTAAAAATAACAAAATGTTTGCTAAATAAAATTATAAATAATATATGCTCCAGGGTATTAGAAATACTGGTGTTCTCTCCCCCTCTGTATCCTTTTAACAAAGTATATTTAAATGTGTTCCACGCAAGTACAATACACTAAGATGCATGTTTTCTTTCTCTATTTAAGATTCCCTCTCCCTAAAGCATTTATATTTGCTCTATGGAGGCAATGAGGAAAACTTAACTAGCAAAAGTTGGAAATTAAGCCCAGAAACAATTATGTGTGTTGGTGGCACTTTTCAAGTCTTTGCCAACCTAAGGATTCTCCACTTCTCACCCAATAGTTCAGCATTTACAGGCCGACATGTTTCAATTACATTCATTTTGGAAAACTGAAAACTACCACATAATGAAAATAATGTTCTGAAACTTTTTTTCCAGCACTGTAAGTTATATTTCTGAAAAGAATGCAATGATGTTGCGATAATTGCGTTTAACGTGTCCCACAAGGTTTTCAAGGATGCTCCAGAATTGTTACATTTTGCTGGAATTGCAGTCAGGATATTAAAAACCAAACAAGATAAGAGACAACAACAAAACCATGGTATCCTCCATATATCACTAAGGAAACCTTAATCTAATAAGTTAAAACAGTAAATACTGGCGTTAGATGCCTAATACCTGAAATTTGCATGATTGTGATAGGTTAAAATTTCATTTTTAAATTGTATATTTTTGGAAATTTTTCACTAGTTAAGGCAATACTATATGAATGTTGCCTGCCTGAGGGTAGGATGAGAGGGCAATCATCCCCCTTTGCCCACTTTGGCTACATGAATGAGAGTATCTTGACTAATTTTCGTTTATTCAGATCTTAAAAAACATATTGGAATTAATAATATCATTAATACAACTTTTTAACACTAGAGCGACAGCACTTGGCACACCCCCTATAACGACAGTGAGGGGTCACCACGACCCCTAGCAGTTTGGGTCCTATTATCATCCCACATTTTGAGCGATTTCTGGAGCTGTTAAAGTTCAAGGTTATGCTAGTCAGAGTTTCTGTTGATTAAGATCACACTGCCAAGTGGGAGTCCACCAGGATGCAGGTAAAGGACCCCCATGTCATTCTTCTTCAAGTCGGGCAGCCTGAAAAAAGCATATGGGCTTCAAAACTGCTCATGATTGGAATGGTGGTAAGTCTTGTGTTAAACTAATGTTACCCTGGTCTACCAAACTTTCTACACTGTAACCATATAAGGCTCCTGGATGACATCACCCCCTTCCCTACCCATGCAGAATGCTTGGGGAGCACATGCCTACATAGAGCTAGTTTGAGTGCACAGCATCAGTCACCATTTCAAGTTAACTTTCTCCTTCACACAAGCAAAATTTGTAGTAGTAGAGGCTCTTGGCATGGCAATCCTTAGCCAATTATTCCAGTGACTTCAAATATAGACGCTCGATAATAGATGTAGGATGCAATGAAGATTTTTTTCAACAAAACTGAAAGATATTATTGCTGTTAATTTATTATAATGAAAAAATCATTAAACTGAAAAACAAAGAAAAAGGTGCCAAACATAAATATATTTTACATACATATTTAGCATTATGTATGGAATAAATAATGGGTTGGATTTACAGGTCTATAGAGGGAGACATCTGGTGACCGAGGATAAAAGACTTCTCAAGAATTAGTTTGATTTTATCCTAAACAATAGGAATGAAGCAACTTAACTTTCATTCTACGTTCACACAACGACTGCTTTAATATATTAAATAAATTTCTATGTAAATGTTTTGGGCTAAAGCTTTGTCAAAAATAAATAATGAAAGTTTTGCAAAGTATTTTTTATCGTTTTGTAATACATGGGATGACAAGCTCATAAACCAGGGAGGAAAGCTTAGATGTTTTCACTTAACTTTTCTCTCTGGGCCAAGCATTTTCCTCACAAAAATAAAGAAAAGCACTGTGTAAGTATCTATCTGATCTTTCAGATGGTTGCCACCTGGTATTATGTGATATACTTGTAGAGGACAGAGGTTCATTCATAGTCTTGAACAAATTATAAATATAATGGTGAAAATAACTCTTCATATTTTTTTTAAGTTGTGGCCAAGTGGAATTTACTGTTTGGCTCCTTGGGTAAAGGTTAAATTACTATGTATGAAACAAAAAATATTTCATTTATTTAGAATCAATCCCTACAAATTGGTTTCATTAAGAGGGGTTGGGAATATGGTTTGTTGAATGCAGATGCATACCATCATAGACATATGACTAGTTGGTGACCATTTTCACTTGGCTAAGAAGTGTTTATGCAAGCCAAGCACAGGATGGGGAAGGTGCGAAAATTCTCCATGAGGCCTGCTTGGTAACACATTGAAACATCCTTTGTGAAAAACTTCATTTAGAAAAAATCAATGAAGAAGACATAAGCTGTGTCCAGACTCATCATTTAGGTGCCTAAATTGCTTGATTGAGGGTGGAAGCCATCTTGAAGGATGTAGAAACTCATTAGACAGTGATAGGTCGCATATTTAGGCACCTATTTCGGCCTTCTGACAAGGTATACCAGAAGTGTATCCAAAAGGCGCCATAATGCAGCCCCAAAATTCAAAGTGATAAGAGACAACTAACTGAAGAATAATCCCCATGGCGGGAGTCTACAATATATGTTGGTTACAATTAAATTGGCTATTTCTTTGAGAGACTCTTTACTCATTGAAAAAACAAAGCGCATTATTAATACGAGTCAGAAAAGTCAGAGCTTTTTAAAGGCATGAGAAATTTGGCATCTTCTGCATGGACGTAGTTAAATTCTTATAATAACTTTATTTTATTATGTCATTGAATACAGATATTTGGGATGTAGATGTAAGAACATTTCCGTGTTTGGTGCTACATTTAATGACTAAGAACATCGGCTTGGTCCTTGTGTTTGTATCCATGCCTCATTTGTGTGCATGATAAATCTTATTTTGGTATATAAACATGACAGAAAATAATCTTCAGGCGTTATGTTGTGTTTGGAGAGTATGTAATGTAAGTATATGATATATGTAAGTATTTAGTGATGCCCTTAGTAAAATATAGCTGTGCCAACTGTGTAATCATGGGTCGTTCGCCAAAACTTTGCCAAAGGAGTCACCATTTCACTATGCTGGATTACGAAGTAATAAAACCAACACAAATGAACAAGCGCCAACAAAGACTAACTATAGGATAAATACAGAATTGGAATACCAAATTTAACTTGTAAATATAAAATATTTAGAAAGATAAGTATGCATTAATATAAATGAGCTACACATGATAAAGCATATCTTAAAACAATTACTGACAAGGAATAATGACTGAAACATTACCTTCGACCAAAATACCATTTAAATAAGATAGATAGTTTGAAATTATTGAAATGTAATAGTATCTGACCTAATAGTCAAAGCAAAATATAAAAAACGGATAATCTATTGAGTTCAATACAGCACGATAAGAAAAAAATGAATTCGAAACTAGTGCAAAAAATCACCCAAGCTACTACATTAAAAGAGAAAAGGAAAACTTTAATGCAAGATTTCTGTATGCATTGTAAAGTGAACTCAGGATTATGCAAAAACTAATATGCCGTTTTGCAACTAAACATTTGCAGAAGCTATCTCAAATATCAGAATATTTACATTTGGGCATCATCTGTTTATTCCTTATTCTTAGCTACATAGATGGCCATACTACTTCGTAGGGTGTCCTAACACAAGGTACCTTATCTTTAGGTATCTAACATTTAGGCACCACCGTAATGCCTAATGAGTCAAGATGCAGCTATAAAAGCACCAGTGGTCACCATGACAACTTTCTGTTGTCCTAGGTAAACCTCCATTTTGTTTGGAAATGAATTGTGAAAGATTTTTCTTCCTACTACATCTCTTCTCATCTAGACTCCTTCATGCATAGTCACAGAGAATGGATGTGTTTTCTCAGCACTGCGTGGAAGATCAAGTTAGAGGAAAAATAACCGAGGAGGCTATTCCAGAAGGTTAAGTGGTGATTATGAGCAAGGTCTCTCAACAATATCTAAAAAATGCAGCTTATTGCACAGATTGTGATTGTTGGCTTCACTTCAAGTGTAGCATTAAGGCAATGAAGAAGTGAGGGTGGAGGTCCAAAAAATGAGAATAAAGTTAAACAAATAACTTAAGACAGGAGGAACTTTTTAATCGAAAAGCTAATGAGTGTAATGCAAACAGCTTACTAAGTAATAGCAGCCCTGACAGAAGAAAAAACAAGTTCAAATTCCACCTAGATAGCAAATATTTGGAGACTGGGAAAGACTGGAGAAGAAAATAACACATCAAAATAAGATCCGCAGCAAAACACCAAAGAGCAGATTTGGATGGAGGTAGCAAAGGTGAAGGAAATTCTATTGGGTAGTCCCACTATCCCATTAAGGAAATTTTAACTAAAGGAGAATAAAGCTAAGATAAAGATCATGGGGAACTCAATGATAATATTCAGAAGGAAAGTTTGCAAGTAACAGTTAACTGCTTTGGAAAAGAAATTACTTTGTTCATCCACATATATTTTCTGCACGTCCTAGGTTTCGACTTACAAAGTCATCAGGTGAAGTACAGAGGAGACACAGCTTTATATACTAGACACAGAAGAGGAGGGGGGGGGGGAAAGAGAAGGGAAACTGGGAGAGGGTTGGGTATGGTGTCAGGGGGGGAAGGGGGGCTATGGATTAGAGGGAGCTCCAGGAAGAAGAGCAGGATGCATACATCTGGTCATTAACCAATATAAACTTATCATAACTCCTTGGAAATTTCTTAACATTCCAAGGCATCATATCTTAGACCTTTCTTCTCCAAATGAAAAATCTCAAGAACAAAGTCACTTGTGTGGTTATTGCCCAGTAGGCGCTAGGCAAAATGGGAAGAAGGATTTCTGTTTTTGAAACAGACGTCATGCCCTTCTGTAAATAGATTTGGAAGAGCAAAATATTTTCTTTTCAGATATGAATCGCTTGCTTAACAGGTAAGAGAAAAGAACAATTGCAGAACAAAATTAAGGAGACAGCGGAACTGATAGTTTTGGTCTAATACACTCTGTTGAACGACATAATGGTAATTTTGAAGTGCACAATTTAAGTGTAATTTCACACAGTGCATGGCTTCTGCAAATGTGTGTAGTTGCATAGTGTGCCATGAGCACTTGCCACAAGGTCAAATGATCATTAAAGAGTACTAGTTACAGGGTCAAATATTTTCAACTAGTTTTTATGGATGTTTATCGGGGCAAAGTTAATAAAGAGAAGATATGCATTGAACTCAAACTAATGACAGATAACTTTGTTCAGGCAGTGCATTACCGCTCACTTCGCTCAACAAATGGTATAACCACGGTACTCGCATTTTGTAAAAAAATAAGGATGATGAGAAAGAATAAGTCAGCGAGACCAGACGATATATCAATATATCAATTAATCTAAAACTAGGTGATACGGCAATAGCTTCGTACCTGCATAATCTATTTAATATTACTTTAAATAATGTCGTCTTGCCTAATGATTGGAAAAAACAAACACCACACCCATTTTCAAAAAGATGCTGCTGTAGCTTAGAATTATAGGCCAGTAAATATTTCATAAGTTGTCAGTAAAATTATGCAGCCAAAGAAATGGATGGCTAAACAAACACCCACATGAATTTAGAACAGGTTATTCATGATAAATACAGATTTTTGGATTAAGTTGATACAACAACGGCACAATCAGGGAAAAGAAATTTATATGAGAATTGTCGATCTTTTGACAGCTTTCAACTAAGTGCCTCGTCATTGATTACAGTTAAAGTTGGAGTCATTACATTTGAACAGAAGATAAAGAAATGGATAAAAAACTTTCTTACAGGTAGAATTTAAAAAGTGAAAATAGGGGATCAATTCTCAAATAATGTGAATGTTTTATAACAAAAGTTCCACAATACAGCATTCCACGACTACAACTTTCTCTAAATTACATTAACAATCTACTGAATAATTTAAATTCTTAAGTAAAACTATTTGCTCATGATTTCGTTAGCTGCAGATGGATAAAATAAACGAAAGACCATAATACTCCAAAAGACATTGATTGCCTTAATGAATGCATTATAAAAAATAATATTGGCATTACCATAAGCAAGAGCATGCATATAAATTTTGTAAATAAAAAAAGTGTACAACCGAATATTTAATTTACAGATAATCCAATGTAGCAGTACTTGCAAATATTTAGGCATTTACTGAACTAGGAAACTTGGATGGAAAGTTCAACCAGACATTGTAATGCAAAAGGCATTTGAAGCACCTCATAGGGTAATAACAATTTTAGAGGAAGCAACAAAGGTGCAATGTATAGAATAGTTAAAAATGATGAAACATGGGAAGATTTAAGGAAGGAAAAAGAAAAACCAAGTTTTAAGGGGAAAAAATTACCAGTTTTAAAATAAAAAATAAGAAAAAAATAAAATAATAGAAAAATGTTTTCATTTTTACACAGACGTACGTATTTGTTGAAGGGAACCAGCTAACTGCGGTGTTGTTTGAGGTTTTCCCAGAAAACAAAAGGAGTTTTCAGAACAGGTGTAAGGCAGCCACAGGACAAAGGACCTCGTGATATAGTGTGCAACGTCTGGGAGCAACATTGATATGTATGCGGAAAAGACTAAGTAAGGCTGTGATATTGGGAGATGTTTAATAAAGAGTGATTTTTGATAAGTTGTGATGTTGGACAGTGCATTAATTTGAGCAGTGTCTGATGTTGGTCTGCATAATTTTGGTCATGATGTGATGTTGGATGGTGCGTGATTTTGGACAGGGTATGATGGTGGACATTGCATAATTTCAGTTGTGGTGTGATGTTTGGTACGAGGCCTTACTTTGGGCTGGGTCAAGTATTACTTCAAATTTTCCTTGATTAGAGCATAATTTTGATTTATTTATGGTTGATTTTTGTATGGCTCTGTATGAAACCAATCAGGATTCTAGGGACTTGTGTTTCACCTGACAAAGTGTGTATGGATATATTTTAATAATAATAACGTGCAAAAGACCCATTAAACATAATCTGAAATTTAAAAGTCATGGAATTGTATCCCCCTCAGATAAATTCTTTCAGTAGAAAACGCAAAAGTGCTCTAACACCATTCATCGTGCCAGCGTTAAAATGAAGTCCCAAACTTTGCACAATAATTTTAATAAGTTATCCAAATTTGTTCATATCCATAGTTGGAATTCTTTTTTACAAACCAGCACCAAATTTGCTATAATAAAGCCTTAATATTTTTCATCTTAATGACTTCTTTACAACTAGTTTTCCTGTACTTGGAACATTTTCAATTCGAAATTTCGCCACTATTAAGCACTCTCCCCTTATCCTGGTTATTTGACAAAAATAATAATCAACATTGCATCTAGCTAGGACGAACACTTCAATAACCTATTCTTTCACAAGTTTCACTTGTCATTAAAATTAATTTCTAGACTAATCTTGATCATCTTTCTTTTCATGCAAAACACAGTTTATATGTGAAACAAAAAAAAAAAAAATTCCCCTCATAACAGAAATTACTCACATGACTAGCAAGTAAATGGCATGCCTGACTACCTTGATCACATCCATTTCAATTAACTTTCTGCTGAATTAATATTTTGCCTACAATTTTTTCCAACTCTTTTCCAAAAAAAATAATAATTTTTTGCTAAAACATACAACCTGAAACCCTCATTATTGATATTATTTATGCAACATGATGCATTTACTGTACATTTCCTTTATTCCTATGGTGATGTAGCTCCAATTTTTGGCCTGCCAATTCTTGGACCACAAAATATACAATGAAATGTACAGACATAGAAGAAATGAAGCCCATCACATTGCTGTCAACATTTAGTATGTGACATTCAAACTAATATAACATAAATTTATGTCTCTACCATAGGAGAATAATGTTATTTCTAATCTGCATATATTATAGCTCTGAACAGTTTTAATGTGAGTATTGTCTATGAAACTAGACAGAGCAAGTATTTCATTTTGTAATTAAGAAAGGAATATTTAGGATAGAAAATATTAACATCACACCTTACGAGGTGATTATCTAGGACCAATAAAACTCATTTATTAAGAGAACTATTTTAACAAGAGTAAAAAAATCACTGAAGTAGAGAGCCTAAGGGTAAAATGAGTGAATACTAATGCCCAAGGAACAAGCACAAGCTGTATTGTCTAAACAAGGATAAAGATCTATTATTATATGCCTATATACAACATTTCCCCTTTCTTGGAATCCTCCTTCCTTACATGTTTCTTTCCTCATTCCTATCAGTGGGCTATTTCAAATCATTTTAAAGATATTTTGGTCGGCATTTACAGTGAACTTGGGAATATTTCATTTCTAAGGGTTTCATTTATTGCGATTTATTAATGGCATAGAATTTAGTCAACATTTCAATTGGGCGATGGGAATTCAGAAAATCCTATGGAGGGGGAAGTCCAAGGTTTTATTCATTTGGGAAAAGAGAGATTACAAATGATATCTGTGGTGGGATAAGGGTATAGGCTGAAACTTCCTTTAACCTTTTCGTGAATAGAGCCTGCTCTATATCCAGGTTACAAGTCAGCATTAGACCATTGGCTCCTTATTATATATAGGGAGAGAAATGTAATGGAATAACAAAATGCTAATTTACTGTACCTATATGAAATATTTAGTGGAAGAGTTCAAGGCAACAACACAGTTTTTCAGAAAACAAGTCTTTTTACATTTGTATCAGATACTTAAATAAAAAATGATACAGAACCACAATTTAGACAGAGGTTTGTGTTTTTTTCGCCAGCAAATTATTGTGTGCGAGTATTCAAGCACTGAGCAATAGTACAAATATCATATTGCTAAATGTAACACAAATATGTAATAGCTATTATGAGCTTAAGTTTCCTGATTCTTTGTCTTCTTAAAACACAGTTTATTTATGAAATATAGTTTGAATAGGTTATTTTCCTAATATAAAATGCAATGAAACAAAGCGAAATAGGAGGTACATGTACACAAGTTTTGCTTCACAGCATTCCATCAAACGAAAAGAAATAACACTAAGCAACTTATCAAAACAAGGTTAGTTACATGGCAATGATTCAACTGGTATTCATAAGGTCTCGCTTATAATACTATCATAAGCTGTCCTTTTTCTCTAGCAATTAAAACTCCTTCTCCCTTTCCCCTTTAGGTTTTGTAGAAAATGCTGAGAAATAAGTGAGTGACAATTTTTAGAGGCTTAAAATTTGCAGTTAGTCATAACAGACTTCATTAAAAGGAAAAGAAATAAGTATAATATTTGAAATATGAGGAAAAAAATTACATCTATTAGAAGTGAGCATAAGAAACATCAAAAAGAGAATATGAAATAAGCCCTTAACTCACCCTTCTCTCAGGGTATGTTTCACCACTTCTGACTTTTTTACTGTCCACAAGTTCTCTGCGATCTTCAAACTGTCTGATTTCCCGATATTCACCATCACGGCTTCCCAGCCGTTCCATTCCTCTTTCACCCTGTCGCACTCCCCTCTCTGGATCCACAACATGGTCCCTATCAAAAGTACGATCTATTTCCAGAGTCCTTTCTCTGTCTCTTTCCACTTCCCTATCAGCAGTCACCCCACGGTCTCTTCCGACAAGCCTTTCACGTGGAGCCCCCCTTTCATTGGAGACTCGTTCATGATTCCTTTCACGATCTGGCACTGATCGTTCCCTTTCCACACTCCGAACATCCCCATCGAAATTCCGCTCAACTTGACGGTCTCGTTCCGATGGCCTATCACGTTCAATTATCCTCTCCCTCTCCATTGGTCTATCTCGTTCCACAATGCGATCCCTTTCCACTTGACGATCGCGCTCTCTCTCCACTGGTCTGTCTCGGTCACCAGCTCGCTCCCTATCTACAGGACGATCTCTGTCCATTGCACGATCCCTTTCAGCAGGCCTATCCCTGTCCACAGCCCGATCCCTATCCCCTTGTCGATCCCTATCACCTTGTCGATCCCGGTCGACTGGCCTATCACGGTCAGCATGGCGCTCCCTATCATTTGGCCGATCCCTCTCATTGGTCCTCTCTCTCTCCACTGCCCTTTCCCGTTCCCCGTTTCGGTCCCGATCATTGGGTCTATCCCTTTCACCAGGTCCTCTTCCGACTCGTTCAGGTCTCTCAGAAAATCGGTCTCTATCTGATCTCTCCAAACCACGGTCTCTCTCACTCATTCTTTCCCTTTCCATTACTCTATCACAGGGTCGATCTCTGTCCTGAGGCCTGTCTCGATCCATCCTGACATCCCTGTCCACCACTCGATCTGCTAGCCTATCCCGTTCCACTGGGACACGCTCCATTAATCTGTCCCTATCTCTATCCCTTTCAGACGCCCTCTCCCGCTCCGAGACCCTCTCAGGTAACCGATCCCTCTCTCTCTCCCTTTCCATACCCCTGTCCCTATCACGATCCCTGTCAGCAGCTCTCTCTCTTTCCCGGTCATTTAATCTCTCCCGGTCTCTATCAATAACGCGATCTCTCTCCTTTTCAATGGGCCTGTCCCGTCCTTCAGGAATTCTATCCTTATCGACTGGATGCCCATCCTTTTCCCTATCTCTCTCCCAAGGATCAAAATCCCTGCTAGAAGGAAGAGCACCATGACGAGAATCACTGAAGCGTGGGGCATCAGCATCATTGGTATGCTCTCTGTCACTGCGACTGGAAAGAAAATATTCTCAATAAGTGAACATAAAATGTCAGTGTTGATACAATTCTATGCTTATGGACCTTTTTCAAATCTTTCAGATGATAATTTTCATTTTTCGCCAGTAAATGAAGAGAGGATATACAGCGAAAGTTTGTTTGACCTGACCTTAATCCCATTTCAGTTCAATACTTAGTAAAATTCTATCCTTAATGAGAGTAGTTCAATAAAACTAATTGACACAAAACATACTTGATCGAAAAATTGGCACTGGAACTAATCATATATGATCCAGATGTTTTGACTGTTAATGCAATTTTATTGTAATAGAAACCATAAGGATTTTTCTGAGAACTCCAAGTGTTCATATTTATGAATACATAAAATGCTTTCCCTAGCACATCTATGTTTCATAATATGGCCATCCAAGTTTGTCGTTTTCTCGAAGTCAGGAGTTATTCCTGTTTTTCATTCAAGTTTCATTTAAAATCATGAAAAATGTCAAATAAAAAAATTCATTAATATGCTTAGAAAATACTATTTCCCTGTGGAAAAGTACAATGGAGGTTTTAGGTAAGGAGAAAGAATGTACAGCAGAGCCACTATAGTAGCCCTAATTCCTTAGTAAGACAGATCAACCACAACTCATTCAATAAGCAAATGAGTAACTCATTATTCCAGTAAGGCTCTCTACAACATCAATAATTTGCAAATCCTCCAATACAGGCATATAAGAATTGCTTCAAAAATCAAATACCTACACATTGCCTTGCTTTGACAACCATATTTCCATGATGCACAAAATCAAGCTTAAATGAACATTTTCTTAATATCATTCTCGTCCCTGTCACTAATTCCCCCCTCCTAGTGAAAGCTTCCTTAAATAATGCAATTTGATTTTTTCTTTTCTTGTACCAACTACTTTGACCTTCTGGGTCCAAAACACTTCCGACAAAAGTACCTGCTCTAATTGCTCCAGTAAACGACCTCCTATTTTAATATTTAACTTATCTTTCCTCTTTTTTCAAAAAATATATCAACTTTTGTTTTGTTTGCATTGATTCTCATCTCATATATATCACAGCGACTTTTTAACACGGTCTGCAATCCTTTTGCGCCCCCTTGGCTGACTGGCTTAATATAGGTTGATCACCTGCAAATCTGATTTTACGGATTACTTTAGTTCGTCTACATTTCATCACATGCCTCTTTAATCATTTGCTCCAAATTTGAATACATTGAAAAGCACCCTTCCTGACTCTTAATGTCACCAACCACCCTCCGATCTACTCCTATTTTTGGCCATACATCCATCAATTCACTCTATTTAATGCCTTCTCAGAATCTACAAAACAAACAAAGGTATCCTGATTTAACTCAAGGTTTCTCTAAACTAGTGAATTCAATACTGGTATGACAGCATTTATCTCACCTTTCTGAAACCAAAAATGATATCCTTAGCAATCATTTACTCTTAAGCCCTACTCCCCATCCTCTTCTAGATTATCCAGGGTACCACTTCAGCTGCTTGCGAAATTAAACTTATTTGAGTTTATCACAAATTTTGAGATGCATAAATTTGTAAGTTATAAAATGTTTTTAAAATATTACTCCTTTTGAACTAAACACACATGAACTGCATTTTACATACTTGTCAACAAATCCCCTCAAAAATGTAAATTAGACTTTTCACAATACACCATTTATACCTGTGGACCAAGAAACAAATTAGCCTCCATGTTTCCAATTAAAATAGGAGACAAACATTGACACTACCAAATTTCAAAATTGATTAGTGATGTTTTTGTAACATTAAAGTAACCCGTAAAACATAGATATGGAAGAATTTGAATGGGTAATCCCCCCATAGATAATAAAAAATTATTTACTTTGCTTTTCCATAAAATATTAGAGAGAATTAAAGCACAGTTTTTTGAGATTCCAGTAATAGAATCTGTAATTTTAATTTTTAAATAAGATATTACAATTTGTAGGAATTGGAAGGAATGTAGAACCTTATTATTCAAGTATTAACTACTACATTTTTCTTGGATAAGTTAATGTATTGCCCTCACAAATTTAACATCAATCACAAACTTAATTCTAAATGATTAATCAGCTAGTGCTAGACACAAGAACACAAATATATTAAAGAATTACCATAATAATATGTCATTCTTAGAGCACATTTTAATCAAACTAGTAGAGCATATAGTTGAATACAAAATTTAATTAAAATCTTCATTTATAGAGTAATTCTCAAGGTACAGCTACTTGTCCTAAGATTTACCTGCACAATGCATAAAATCTATGATAGCAAAACTTCACATTATAACTATAGCAAATGGACAATGTTACAAGAGATTATAGATTTGCACCAACACGAAAATTAAAATGAAAACTCATGGGTCATGGCCATACACAATGTTTCTATCATCCTCGCCTGCTCATTCTCATTTTTGGGTGTAAATTATTTTTGTGACTTGTTTTCCTTGGGACTTCAATTGAATCACACAGCGACACCAATAAAAATTAAGGGTATCCTTTATGCCTTGAGCATCTTTTCCACTTTGTGATAAAAAATTTCATTTAAAGTTCTGTAATAACTTTTTAAAGAACAAGTTTAACAAATGTATTGTATAACGTTTTTTCAAAAATTATACACACTTTTAATAACAAAACATTTGATAAAATTCAGAATTATTTCCTTTTCCTAACACTGACAAACATTACATGGTAAAAAGGATTGTACCACATCAGCATAACCTAGGACAAGGAATAGGCTCTTTTTATGCTACTGAACAACATAAAACACAAGAAATGAGAAAGAAGTGTAAATTACTAATTACCTTCTGTCAAAATCATAGTCCTGTGATGGACCTCGACCATAACCACGGCCATAATCAGGTCCATCATAATAACTTCGTCGGCCATTATCCAAGTAACCACTAGGAAGGGGGGGGCCACGAACATCTCGGCCATGTCCTCTATATCTGAAATTATACCAGAATTATAGGCAAGAATTTTAATTAATAATGGGTTTCCCAATGAGATGTCATTGACCACATTGCTGTGGCCAATCAAAAATTCCTTTTCATAGAGCTAGACCTTCACGTCTCAGAGGATATCAATGAAAACACAAGCAAAAGTTTTGCATGTTGATTCTGGGGATATAAACTAATGATTCAGAAAAGCAACTCAGGATTCTAGTGAATTGCTTTAAAAAGGCTTTACCATTTCATGGGAATTCATTTTCATTAGTACATCTCACATCTGACGATAAGACTATGGCAGATAAATGCACTAATATACTTCTCATTCACAATTAAGTCAGCAATAATGAATTAAATCAGAAAGAACAACAACAGGATAGAGAAAACTGATGATTGGGAATTGGAAGAATTTTTGGAGTAAATGTATTCATATTTGTGGTTTTCTATTGCATTCAAAAATATTCAAGTATTTTAAGTCACCAATGGCCATTTGTCACCAATGACAATTTGCAAATGTAATAAATATACTGCAGTTACAAAATATAATTAGGTAACATTTTTTCCATGTTTATCTCTTTAATATTGTCATTATACTTCATCCCTATGCAGTGAATGCATTGAATGCCATTTGCCACATGCAATGGTACTGTGAAAAGCAGATGTGATATTTTGAAGAAAATCTAATTCTTACAAAATAGATATACCTTTTATTTTTTGCTTAGGCTTATATAAAACTGTGAACCCTACATATCAGAGTATTCATACAAGTAGTACAGGTACATTGCTGGCGTTTGAATGATACATTTTTTGGGCATGGATTTGGTTGCAGTAAAACAATCGGAATTCATTAGAGAAGAATGGTGAAAAGAACCAAATTCATCAAGCACAACATCAATGGCTTCTGACGGTATTTCATGCCATCAATAGTCCACTCTTACCTCTCATCAATACGTCGATCTTCCGCAGATGTGGGAATAACTCTCTTTGGTTCAGATGCCCTCTCCTTATCACGAACATCCTGTGGTGGTCCTGTATTTGAGCTTCTAGGTGCCTCTGAAGAACTTCCTCCTCTCCCTCGGTCAATGCACACGGATCTATCTTCTCTGTCTCTCTCTCCATCACGTTCACGCTCTCTTTCCCTGTCTGTAACAGGCACTGCTTCTTCACGAACACTCCTCCTACCAGGGCCACTGCCAGACTTCATTCCAGTAATACCTAGGGTCAAGAAATTTGATACTGAAATTTAACACTTGTTGATATGTTCATTACCAAGCAACACCTGATGTCAAATATTAACTACAATATTATCATAATAAAAATTGTTCCACCTCTCCTTTAAAATTCATCTACGAATGGGATCACAGCCAAATATGATCCCTTAAACATTTTAAAAACAATAATAAAATGTAGAAGAACTAAAACCTAATCTCAGTTAATTAAACACTGAAACAGTATTCATCCCTAAAGATAAATAACTGAAACATTAACTATCAATACAAGTACAATGATCCAGCCAATAATATAAGGAATAAAATGTAAGTATGAAATTAGGAATAGAGGATGCGATGGTTACAAGCATGTAGTATTAATACTAAATGTGGACTGGTACAAGCAATGAACTTCACATTCATAAGATAAAAAAATTTCTCTTTCACAAATATAGATTCAGAAAAAACAGCTGATGACATAAAATATCATGTGATTACCATAACACAGGTAAAAATAGTAATTTATATTTCTTTTAAACATTCAACAAGAAAAAAAATATAATCAAACAAACTAGAATATCTGCAAAATATAGATGAAATGTCAGGAAGTTAAACATGTATTCATATCTCAAATATGAACACATTAGAACAGAACAATCGAACAATAGAAAAAGAATGCTCAAACAAAAACTAAGAGAATATTTTTCACATTATATTGTTACTTTCTTAGTCTTCAAGAGAGGCCATATTTTTTCAAAATATTAGCCATCTCTTAGATCCATATGGAAGGGTGAAGACAATAATTAAATACTATTCTTTTTGAAGACAAAAAACCTATAATTTTCCCTCTTTCCCAGGGTGCCCAAACTTCTCTGAGAAAAGGGCAAAAATCTACCAACTATAAATACTACCATATAAATAAGAACAAAATTGAAAACTCCAATAAAAAGCATATAAAATGTGCAGTTGATGGTCAATTCATGAGTTAAAGAAATTTCTAATGAAGTGAATATATTGAACGGATTGGTCGAAGGGTCAAAAAAAAATACCATGTGATTACAGACGGGTGCACAACAAGGCAGTAGACATACATTAGAGAAACATTGAAAAACATTATCTTTTCATACATGATCAAATACTACTCCATGAATGACATTTTTAATGCAGATGAGACTTCAGTATTTTAAATTAACTTCCAGGATGTGGGTCATGGGGCTGAAGTGAGTAAGAGAAGGCTGATTTTCTCCTTGTGCAGCCATGAAAATGGAATTGAAAAACAAATATCTTTGGCGATCGATAAATTTAAATACCTAAGATGCAACCAAAATAAATTCCACAAACAGAAAGGAGAAGACATGCATGTAGATGGAAAGAGGATGAAGCCTATCACTCCTCTAGATATTTGAGAAGCAACAGAACCAGTAGACTGTGAAATATTTACTTACAAGTATCATGGTTAATGAAGAAATAAAAGAAGTATTTAAAGCAGTTTCATCAAGCCAATATAATATTTTTATTGCTTCATTTTGTAATATTTATGGTTTAGCTTTTATTTTTAACACAAATGCAAAACCAGAGGGAAATTCACTGCTTATGATAAGTTCCAGACAGCCACATTTTCATGCACGTGCACTGCAGTGACTTCTACTTGACGATTTATTCTGGATATCATTCAGAGCCAACATTTATTATTAGTTTGAAAATTATAATAGTAAAAAGAGTAAACACTAAAACCTCTTCAGAATAAAACACCATAGAAGACAAACAGCAAGAATAATAGCATTCCCAGAAGCTTCACTCCACTAAAGAAGAAAATATGAACATGATTCTACACAATGTATACTTAAGTAATTTTCTTTCAATAAACATTGTATACATAAGTTATTTTTAATACCGAATGCATTATCGTACATTACATTAATTAACATAGGTAAAATTGTTTCACTAAATGAGGGCTTTGCTTTACAAGAAATATCGTTCTGCAAATTATGCTTGTTGGAAGGAGTTCCACTGTATAAGGATTTCTGGAAACTTTCAAAGAATTATCTGGAAATGCATTTCAGTTATTTTGATAAGGCTCAACTTCAATAGGGCTGAGGGATATTGACTTCTGGGTAACTTAGATGCATTTCCAAAAAATTGCCAGCTTAAGTTAGTGTGATGGGCATAGATGCCTCAATACTAGTTGGTTGCCCGGGCCCGGGCTCAAATCCCAGCGGTGTTGAATGTTTTTCAGAGGTATCTTGATCCCTACTTGAGGTGCTTTGTGGAGGGCACTTTGAGTGAGCACGCCGTCCGTCGAATGGGATGTTAAGCTGTGGACCGCTTGGCGCCTTTCGTAAAGAGTAGGCTAATGCCGATGCTGGGTTTCTCTCCACCCTTCATCCTTTCCTGTCAATCCCCTATGGCGCAAATGACCTCAGCTGCCGGTCGCCTCCCCTAAAAACTACTACTACTTTACCCACTGGGCTGTCACGATTAAAATTGTGAACCTAATACAAATAAAATAAAAAACTCACCTGGAGCACCATAATGCAGTGGTGGTTGGGAAGATCCAAGGGATGCCCATCTTGACTCATGTACACCTGAAGATCCTCTTCCTTCAATGGGAGTAGTTGGGTCAGAAGATGTAACTGAAGGAGGAGAGGGAGTAAGTGAAGCCTGAGAACCTCCAGGTGGCACAGGACCAGGGGTTGACCTTGGTCTGGAACCAGGTGGAGGAGATGGAGGACCTCTCAGTGTGGGTATACTATGCTGCTCAGCCTGTTGCTGCTGCCTCTGAAACCTTGGAGGCAGATTTGACTGAAACTGTCTTGAAAACTTGTAGTCATGACGATCCCTATCCCTCTCTCCTCGAAGCTCACGATCCCGAGAAAAGCTACTTCCTCCACGATCATTCACCTAATAAAAATTAATAAAAGTAAAAATAAAGTAATGTGCATCATTTTAATGTCATGTGAAGTATCATACATGTAAATACTAATTTTTTAAATGTTTACCGCAGTAAGGCTCAAGATTTTTGGATTCAACTTTCCTTTTTAAGGAGGCACTACAACCAGTAAAAGAAAGCATCCCATGTCATTAACTGTGCAACCCATTTCCAAAACACTCCTCCCTTCAATATCTTATGTTTTCATTTTAACCCTACACACTGATTTTGTGAAACTACAGATGAAGGGGAAGAATTTGAATCATCCATATAAAAAAAGAAAGTCATAAATCGTGTTACTTACTCCATTTATAACTCGAGAACGGCTGAACTGATTTTAATGAAGTTTGGTTTTTTTGATAAGACTCATTCCAGAATAACCATTAAAATATTGTAAAAGTATCGTACCGTAGATTTTAATGATATTTGGTTTTTTGGATCCTTCTCAACCCAGAATAGCAGAATACCCATTACAGTATCGTTATAGTATCATAATATTGTATCATAAAATATCATATCGTATCGCTTCATTAAAGAAATTTCAACATTGGAAGCAAGGTGTGGTGGTTCCTGGTCATCTGGATGTGCGTTCTACTGATGCTCTCAGCAGAATTGATAACGTTCAACCAAAGAAAGATGAATGTTTCTAATGGCGGTTGTTACTGGAGAATGTTTGAGGGCCATCATCGTTGGAATAACTACGAACCCCGAATGATATAGTGTGCCCAACATTTCGTGCTGCATGTCAAGAGCTCAATTGACCTGAAAACAATAATCTTTGGGAAACGACAATGGCTGAAGCGACTATTTCTACATCCCCAAGTCAGATATGCACATTATTTGCTATCATCCTTCCGACATGCTTCCCATTTAATCCTGCGGAACAAATGCAAGGATAACATGTCAGGAGTAATTTTACATGAAATTCCTGTAAGTTCAAGAAATCTTGATATTGAGGTAAATGAGGAGTGCATAACCAGGCTTTGCTGTTGATTGAGGACATGTGTTACCTCATGTGGGGCAGTTTATTAATGAAGTTAGGAATACCAGCACCAGATCGAGGAATGAACGATGCGTTTAATTGAGAAATGGAACATTAACTTGAATATGATCGACGTGAATGAGACCAATCACATTAAACAAATGTACCCCTGCTGAGCCACCAACAGAAGGAAGTATATCATACATTAATGGTATAAAGGAAATTGATGATGGAAATGGTGGCTTAATTTTCCAGGATGCCCCTGGCGGAACTGGGAAGACATTCCTCATATAATTGCTTTTGGCTACTATTCATGCTAGATCGGGCATTGCGGTAGCAGTTGCTTCTTCTGGCATAGCAGCCACATAGTTGGAAGGATGCCGTATGGCTCCTTCAGCATTAAAGTTGCCTTTAAACCTACAAAATTCTTAACAAGTGACATGTAACATTTCAAAACAGTCTGCAATGGCCAAAATTTTAGTAGCATCTAAAATCATCATATGGGACCAATGCACAAAGGCGCACAAACATGCTTTGGAAGCACTCGACCGGACATTGAAAGATCTGCGCAATGACTCGAAATGCTTTAGTGGCGCAATGATTTTACTGTCTGCCGATTTCCGCCAAACACTCCCAGTCACTCCAAGACCGACTGATGCCGATGAAATAAACGCTTGCCTCAAATCATCAAATCTGTGGTGCTATGTGAAGAAACTTCAACTGACAAAAAACATGAGAGTTACATTGACGAACGATCCATCTGCTGAAGATTTCTCCAAGCAATTGTTGATTATCATTAATGGCTGTGTTCCTGTCGAGGCATCCAGAGGATTGATTTCATTTCCTCAGAATTTTTGCAATTACGTTTCATCGTAAGATGAGGTCATCAACAAACTGCTCCCAATCATATTTGATAACCACAAAAATCACAAATGGTAGAGTGAGCGAGCAATTTTGGTGGCTAAGGACAAAGATGTGGATGACAAACTTTGTAATTCAGAATCAAATCGTTGGTACCCTGCATTCATTCAAGTCCATTTACTGTGTAACAAACTAAGACGAAGTCACCAACTATCCATCTGAATTTTTCAACTCCTTGAATGTGCTTGACTTAGCAACGCACAATTTACAGCTGAAAGTTGGCTTGGTGGTCATGATACTGCGAAACCTAAACCAACCAAAACTATGCAATGGAACGCGTTTGGTGATAACAAAACTGATGATCAATGAGATTCATTCAAAGATGATGAAGTTCTCACTCCGAAGATTTGCATGATCCCAACCGATATGCCCTTTGAGTGCAAACGAATTCAATTTCCAATTTGTGCGCTATTTGCGATGACAATCAAGAAATCACAAGGCCAATCGATGAGTGTTTGTGGTCTGAATCTAGAAAACCCATGTTTTGCTCATGGTCAATTATATGTGGCATGTTCACATGTCAGCAAACCATCCGCTTTATTCGTTCTTGTGCCTGATAACAAAACAAAAAATGTTCTATATAAGGTGCTTGACTCAAGAGAATAAATCTGAATGTATATATGTATAGATTGAATAAAGAAAATGTCTTTCTAGCAAGCCATTGCTATACTTTTTTCGTACTTATACTTAAATTTTTTCATTTTTTATTACAAAAAGTCAAGTATAATTAAAATCGGCACAGCCGTTCTTGATTTATGAATGGTTTAACTGAACTGTTCATTGATTGCTAGGCGATACGAAGTTCGCCGGGTCAGCTACAGAAAATTATAAAGAATTATACAGAAAAGTAAGCAGCAGCGAGTATAGACACTGGACAAATAGAGGACTGGTTTATATTCCAATGGAACTGACACTGATCTATGTAAGGTTGTAATGAATGTAGACAAAGTGTCAGTAATCTTCAGGAAAGCAGGTATTATTAATGACACCTTATCAACATGTTGAATGAAATTAATAAAATGCAGCATTTTACGACATTATAGTTATACCATGTTGAAATATACGCAAAACATTATGACACAAGGACAATTACGTTTTTAATAATATGTGGGTAATTTGAAAAGTACTTGGAATGAAATAGATATAAATGACGTACCCAAAATAAACTATTATTTTTCAATGCTGTCTCTATCTGCACTAATGCACTTCAATGTCTTGATCCCATCTCAAAAAATACAATTCCTTCAAACCTGCAAAATAACTGTCTACTTCGGCTGTTAGTTCTTTGTTTGATGAGAATCTCCATCCATTGAGGAAAATTTTGAGCTTGGGAACTAGATGGATATCTGGTCTAGCCAAATCAGGCAAATAAGGTGGGTGTGGAAATAACTCTATCTTTGTTCACACATTTTTGTCATGCCATTTTTACATATGCGGGCATGCATTGTCTTCATGAAAGATGACTTTCTTCCTCTCTCAACCTCGCCTTTTTATGTATCTTTGGCTTTGGGAAACTTAAGAACCAGAATGATCCACCATGAGCTAGTGTCATTAACATTCACCTTTTAAGACCAAAATGGGCTCTAATGAACATTAGTAAATGAATGCATATCAAGAATTTACCAAAAAACTAAAGCTCTTAATTTATGCCCAGCCAGAAATGCTCTTACCATTAATGGTGGAGCAGGTCTGAAATCTCTCTCTCCAGGGGAATCTCTTGGTATCTCACGAATAGTTTCTCTAGGAGCAGGTGGTGGGGGTACCACAGCTTTCTCCTCTCTGCCCTCACTGCTTGTACGAGAACGATCCCTCTCCCATTCAGTTGACCCTTCTTCTGGTGGATGATGTGGTGGTTGTGGTGGCGTCTCTTTCTTTTCTTTATTTACACCCATTTTTTCCTCCAGATTTTGCAACTTCTTTGCAGCAGCCTAGAATTGAACAATTTGCAAAATTAAATATAATTTTCCATAAAAAGTGTGGGTGAATCAAGTGATATCCTAGAAAATGAACTAAAATTTCAAATTTTTGTCCCACTGCTGCTAGTTGGCAATGGTGATGGATGAGCTTCATGCTCTGATGTCAGCCAAGCTTAATGCCCCAGATGCCTAAATTGGGTCTCAGAACAGAAAAATTCTGCTGTTTATTAATCAGTGTCCAGCCCATCCACCAAGTGTATACTTGAGAAATGTACAGTTACAATTTTTTCTGGCAAATTGTCCTAGTGAGTCCTCCAACCACTGGGTTTTAGGTATAATTCACTCATTTAAGGAGAATTGTTGAAGCATGATTGCACAGATTCATATCTCTGCCTGATTGTCGTAGGAATATAAAGACACTCAATTGAATGCACTGGATGCTTTACACTACATACAGGGCATACTGTACCATGGGCATGGAAGCAAGTTAGTGAGTCTACAATATATATAACTCCTTAGGAAGGCAGGATTTTATGTTGAATTTGATAAATAAATTCAAGTTACTCGTGATAATGATGATACTATAAACTACTACTTTAGTCATTGACCTATTGGTGTTCAAAACCAATTTTTGCTCAAAATTGGCCCTAACTTACAAAGATGGTAATTCATTGGTCTCGTGTATTATTTTTTTTAAACCCTCTTTTTGAGCAACATAAGATAGAGGAAGCAATATTTCACTTTAAATGTTAGGCCAGTGCCATTCGCTAAACGCACACGAAAGATACCCAATAAAATACTAGGATTGGGATAACCTGGAAATAATAATATATATATTATTTGCCATTTGTTCTAACTTAACTACGCATGTTGATATAATGAAAGTTATGATCATCATCCATGTTGAAAGTTATTGAGTCATAACAAAAAATACAAAATCTATTATAAAATAGATGCAATGAGGAAACCAAAATGAATTATCTAGGCATCAATAACATCAAATGAGACTTTCAAGGTGCACAATTATTCAAATTTAACATGAAATAAAACATTAGGAAGTATTCCATGAAACAATCAGAAGTGACTATTACTAAAGGTTAAATTATTAAAAGGCCTAACTAGTAGGTGAACACCCAAGCTAAAACTTATCAGTGAAACAATTACTATAGCAGGCAGGCATTCTAAAACTGGGTTAATATGGAATGACCTATCAGGAAAATGTTTGACTATTTTATTATTACTATAATTTCCATTAAATTTAAATTGTTTCATGCCACTTACTTTGGCTTTTACCCGAAAATAAGAATTTGATTAAGTGAGACGCTGGGCAGTGTGAGTTTTCATTTTATTGAGGCTATACTGTATGATGTGGCATGATGGCCATATCTGTGATGGGTTCTTAGGCAAACAACAATACGGATGTTATAGATAATTCATGATATGAAGCAATGCCAATATAACTTGTTTTAGGGAAACATGAAACAAATGAAAATATAACAGCAAAATGAGCCATTTGTCATCTAACACACCTGTTTAGACTCCTCAAACTTTTTTTCCTCCTCCTCTTTTCTCTGTTTAGCACGAACTACAGCAATAGCAACTTCTTCTGTAGTCTGTCTCCTCCGCTCACGCCAAACTTCCTCATCATCAATAAGCCTACCTCCAGCACCACCAAATGGCTATGCAAAGAAGAAATGAAAAATCAATGTTTGGCTTTAAAACAGCTGTGTGCCAAACTTGCAGAAGTAACTCAAACACACCATAAAAAGATCTATTAATAACATTTATATTTTTACATTCCAAGGATATAGTTAAGAATTTCTTACGCAACCTCTTATTGGAATAAAATCTTTATTTCCCATCTAAATAATAGGAAAGTTTACTGAACAAAAACTTGTGAAACATTTTATTAAAAATGGCACTACATTGCCTGACTTAATTAATGGGCAACATTTAAATTTTAAAATAAATGTACAAGGTTTGCATAATAAGTATCAGGAAAAAGTTAGAAAAATAATTTAATATATTGCTACAATGCCTCAATGGAGCGCTGACACACTTTTGTCAGTGGCTTTTCCATGAGTTGAAAGCTCCATGTTAGGCGAATTCCGAAAGGTCCTTAAGGGTATGTGTGCAACCTTCTTCGATGGCACTTATGAGTCCTATGGTGGTGCCCTTTGCAGGATTATTTCACTTTTGGAAATATGAAATATGTCTGCTGGTGCCAGGACACCCAAACTTGTCTTCTTCAATGCATTGCAGAAGGTCTTTGCTGGCAGACACTTGACTTTGCTTTTGGTTGTCTGTCAAGACCTTCAGGATGAGTTTACCACAGATCTTTTGCAATGCCAAATTTTCTGGGATCATGGTGTATACTGTTATCTTATCAATGACAGTACAATCTCCAGTCATGCCCAAACTTAAACGACGGTCTGAGTTCAGCACTTCATGCACACATTGCACATTGTCATCTGTTCTTGACGTTGACGGCCATCCAGCGCAGGGCTCAATCCTTCATACTCCATTGGCCATCTTTGAAGAGCATGTGCCACTTAAAAACTGCAGTTTGTGACATGCTTTCAACCTTGAACACTTTGTGAATCATACTGAATGTCTCCGCAACCGATTTTCCCAGACCAACACAAAATTTGATGGCGTACCACTGTTCAATATTTCCCTGCATTTGCCATCAAGTCACTTTACAGGGGTCCACTGACAACATGATCAAGCCTGCATGAACGCTTGCAGGCGAATGGCACCAGGTGCGTGTTAAAAATCAGACCCCCCACCACCAATGTGCTAATGAGGCAACTTCACCATTATATTATAATCGCATCTTATACTGGAGCATTGTATTACAGCAAAAAAAAATCATTATTTACCAAAAATAAAGTTCTAAAATGTTATCTAAAGAATAATATTTAGTTGCAAGCATTCAGGGTAAAATCTCAGACCTGCAATATAAATACAGATTACTTGCTATTATCCATGCTAATTACATGGCAAAGCAAGAATAATAAAAAAATACATGGATAACCATAATACACAGAAAATATGAACGCTGTAAAAACAGATTCAATTTATAAGAATCAAAACCATTTAAAAAATAAGTGACTGTGATAAGGAACAAATTAACTCTCCTTTTTCATTCCTTGAGATTAAATATAGTTTTTTTTTCCTTATGAAAGACAATTTTTAATTGATTTCTATAGGGGTGGAATTATAATTTTACAAGAAATCAGAGCTAACATTAAGTGAACAGCACACAGTATTATCAGAAAGCTTTACCAAATATGTAACCAGCAAAAAACAAATGACTGGCAAAGGGTACTTAACCAAGAATTGCTGATATGAATTGGCATTCATCATATTACAGGACATGTGTACGTCATGATAAAACCTTAATTAATCCATTAAGAGTGATCATATTAAACACTAGGCCATTCAGAATTAAAAAGCTCGATTAAGGAACATCATCAAATCAGTTCTCTTTAAATCATCAGTATGGCCAATGTTTTAAACCTTCATATATAATTCAAGATATTGTGATTGCTTTTCTACTGCTATGCCTCCAAAAAGCCAGGTGCATCTCGATACTTTTTAGAAATATAGTCAAATACTGATCACACCAAAGGCTACAGCTAGCCTTTAAAATTAATTTGAAAATGTAAGATAATAACCCAAAAATTGAGGCCAAAAATGTTTGAATGTTATTTATTTAAAAATATAAGCATCGTTACTAACATAATAAAACTAATTCTATCATTACCATGTGTGCAGGTAATTTAAATGGAGCTTGCATCAAATTTCCCAGAGAAGCTGGTGGAATTGATGCTGGTCCCTGCTGGGGTGGTGTAACTCCAATGTTACCACTTCCTCGTGGTCCACCTCTATAATCCATCATGGATGGAGGCATGAGAGGGGGAGGGGCTGCTGAGCGCCCTCCGGGTTGACCCCAATTACCCCTGCCATCAACCATGCGATTTCCATCCAATCTCTTGGAGTCACGACCACGATCATCCTTTGTCAATCAAAAAGGGAAAAATAAACTAACTACATTCAGAGATTCATGGGCGAATATCTATTAATACAAATTATATTATATACTGCAGAATCTCACTAAAAACAGTAATTCAAAACTGACAATTTATAAAAACATTTTGATGTTTTATAGATGACCATTGTACCTGCACACAAGTTGGAAAATTTATACCATGCTCACTGGACTCTGGTCCATCAATTGTGAAGCAGCTATGCACAGTAGAATCTAGATTTCACATATTACAATCCACTGAAAAAATTGCATGCGATTTTGCCGAGGCATCAGCTGAATTGTGTATGTATTTTAATGAAATCATTTGAAATTAAATAATCTAATATATTTTACACAAAGGCCATTTAGCCCATGGAGATGGTATCAAATTGTTTTAATGATAGCAAACAACGGACCTATTTGAAATTTCAGTAGTGATGAGAAGATTTGGGTGAATTCTGAATTGAGTGTTTTCAGTATATTAATACTATATTCCCCTCATTTGTTACGAATGATAGCAGAATATTTTATTGTCAATTAATATTTAATTATATTCTTGCATTTTCACTGAAAAACTTAGATATACTACCATTATAGCAACTTTCTCATAAAACACTCACAAAATAAATGTAACAAAGTAACAAAAGAATTTAGTACTCACCACCATACGTCCACGAACGTCATCTCGATGATCAATGTCATGGCCATCCCTTTCCTCTTCTGGTACAGGTACACCACGAGCCGCTGGACCAGCAGGTCCTCTACGGCTTTCAGGGTCTTTCCCTTTAAGGTGCATATGAATAGGTGGATTTGTTGGCTGCTGCATCAATGGCAATGAATGATGATGTTGTTGCACAGAAATGTTTTGATTTAATCCTCTACCTACACCTCCCTGTTGCTGCCGTGCCTCGGAGGCAGCAGCAGCAGCTTCCTTACGTGATAAATGTCCATTTGTTCCATCATCTTCTGTGCTCTCATCATCACTAAAAGTTAACTTTTGGCTATAATGGAAAAAAATCACACAAAATTAAAAATTTAAATTGATGGACCAGAATTAGTAAACACTAAATATTTGAAAAGTACAACTAAAAAAAAGCAATGCTTGTTTGTTAATAAGAAGACTTTGTACTTAGCACACACAGTAAAAGCACGATGTATATTTTTTGGGGGACAAAGACCCTATATTTCCATAAATGGAATTTACTTTTTCGTGCAATGTTTAACACCACCTTATAATTACCTCCCAAACAATTTGCTATTTTTCCAATGTCTGTGGAACCCCATAGTTACTCAATTTCATTTTCGACTTTCCTGCTATTTTGACCACTATTTAATATGGAAATAGAAATATGTATTACAGACAAATTCACAATTTAAAAGTTATTAAGGTACAACAAGCCTTAACAAAGAACTTTTTCAGCAGATCAAAAATTAGAGCAGTAATTAAAGCAGATGAACAGTTTTAGCAAAGACTTTGAATATGGTGGGCACCACAGACCTTATGATGGAAATTGGAATTGGTTCAGATTTCAACTAGTGATGGAAATATGAACCATTTGTAACTCAGTCTGCCCTGGAAAAGATTCTTGGAATGAAATGAATACCATGTACAAAAAGGACCTAGCTTAGTAATGTGAACAGTTTAAGAACACCTGAGGGAGACTATTCATATTGCACTTAAGTTTAAATTAAGAGGAACAAAATGACTAATCCAAACATGTTGAAGCATGAAAAACACAAGACCTGGTGACTGACAATCGGGATGATTGGTACTGCCGCAACACAACAGATACAAAAGTAATGGGCTCCTGAACAAGAAAAAGTATTTTAATTTGCTTTAAAAAAAATCATAAGCACAGTCTAAGAACAATACTCATAAGAACATAAGAACAATAGTCTCATGAATCCAGTGAAAGGATATAATAAAAACTAATCTGATCAGTAGAGATAAGGCTGGCTTATTTCCAGTGGTGACGTTGACCTGAACTGCGTCACATAATGTCATTTGATAGGATGTAATTATTTCTTTCACGCTTACTTGTAGTCAATGTCATCTTGAGTGGCCCAGCCATTTCCACGAACAATGTCATCCATTTTGTTTAAGTCCTCTTCCTTGATGATTGGCCTCTGAAGAATTTCGTCTTCCGTAGGGGCAGATGGCCCTCCCTGGCCACCACCGGTTGGACCTGGGGGGCGGCCACCAGCAGCCGGCCCATAACGAATACCAGGTCCACCTTCGCCCTCTGTGCCTCCAGCACCACTCTGGCCACCTGTGGCCGATGGATAACCGAAGCGTTGAGGCCTTGGGGCATTTCCATGAAGAGAGGCCTGGAAATTTGGAGAAAATCCACCAGGTCCTGGAAAACCACCTCGGTACATCTACGGATTGGGAAAAAAATTTCCACGGTGGATTAGTAAAATGCAAATTTATGCCTCAAACACTTTCTTGTGAATTACCACTAAGCCATTCAGAATTAAAAAGCTCGATTAGAAATATCATAGAATTTCACATCAGTTAAAGTTCATCATTAGAAACTTCATGTGCTAAATTACAATTACTAATGACAACCTAAAAACCTGATCCCATTTAATACAATGTAAAATCAAAATTCTTTCAGTAAATTGACGATTATTTTTAAGATTTTTAAGCCGCACACTATCAAGCACCAATTCTAAGAGAATACTTTTTAGATATACCATAAGATTAATTCATAAATAAAATAGATTAGACAGATTTGTTCAAGCAACTGTCCTATAAAACACTTGCAGGGTAATATTTGCCTAAAGATGGTGGAAATGGATGATCACCGACATATAAAATAGTTTTCTACAAATTGATATGAAATAATTTACTTTGTAATCACAAAGTAAATTATTTCATTTCAATGCTATGCAAATTCCACACAGTTACGCCTCAGACAAAAAATTTTAGTTTTCTACACTTGACAATGGGCAGGTATTTATGATTCTGATTAAAAAAAGTATTCAGAAGGCCTACTGTTATGCAGTATAAGGATTCAACCAAATGCCCATTGAAAAAAATGAATTCAACTCACAAAACGAGGCATAATTCCAGGGAATGGGGCAGCAGCTGTTCCTCCACCTCCTGCGACGGCGCCAACCCCAGCGGAGGGCATTGGTGCTGCTACCCCCACTCCCTGTGGTACCACACCACCACCTCCCACCGCCGGGGTCTGGCCGAGGGGGGTGGCAGGGGCGGTGGGTAATACTCCTAAGCCTGCACCTCTTGCACCCAGACCGTCTCCAACCATACCTATGGAAAACATATTTAGCAAAGAAATTAGTGAAGCTTGTAGTGATTCAAAATTTGCAAATAAGGAATATAGATCTTGTCAAATAACGAAATACAAACTCACTACCCACTAAAGTTGCCAAACAATTATTTCAGTATCTCTTTAATTTGTTAGATAAGAATGTGTCAATTACTGCAATTTTGAAGTTCTTTAACTTGGTTCCATCAACCTTCTTGTTGCTGCTGCTCATAAATTATTACAACTGGATTTTTAAGCATTAAATACGGTCTTCTGATCAACTCCTTTGCCAATTTACAGATTTTTAAATGTTTATTAGATACTCTTACTTCTTGGCAATGTCACCTTTCTTCATTCCATTGCCAGTGTTCTTTTAAAAATGACAAGTTAGTGTAAACCAAGGGAATTTACAAAAGGGTAGAAAATGAAAAGGTATTAGAGAGGATTCAAAGGACATAGACAGCAGGAGAGATTAGGTAATCTCACTTTAGGGTCCAATGGCAGAGTCCAGAACATTAAATAAAAAGAAAACATAAATGTTTTCATGAGGAATATTAACATTAAGCAGAGTACAAAGCAGAGTGTAAGAAGGAAAAGCTATAAGCACTTCTTAGTAATTGACCCTGGTCCTGATTAGGTCTTGGGTGCATGGCCAAAGAGATCATATGCATGATCAATGGCTTTCAAGGATGAAACAAGAATAGAAAAAGGAATGCAATAAAGGAAAAACTGTAGAGAATCAAAATGGTATGGTAAAGCACTGAGGAATTTGCTAATGATTAAAGAACTAAATTAGAAAGAAAACAGTCAGTAGTCTTTGTTACAACTCTTTCATCAACTGCATCCTCAAGGAACAAAAATTCAAAACCAACATATTCAACCACAACCATTAATCCAATGCACGATAAAAATAATTAACTCCCATTCTTCCCCATTTAGCTCAATGTTTTATTCCTATCTTCATATTTCAATATAGATTCATTTCCTTCTCCATTAAGTTTAACTCAAAAATACTTTTTCTCATGCAAATTATACTACACTTCAGAAATATGGCATTTATCAAATGACATTCTACACTGTGCAATGAAGTGCTTGCTGGTTAAACCAACTCCTCTCATTCGAGTCTAGGAACATTCACCCACATTAGATACAATACACAGAAAAATCTAGTAACACCAGACACCTAATTGCTACCAACAACTCCATTTCACCTGCCAGGTAACATCTTTAAAAGATAAGACTTTACCAGACTCGTAAATCATTAAAAATCATCTCAAAACATCATCAATGTGTCATTTCTGCAACCGAAGTATGTCAATTGCTTAACTTCAGTTTTGGTATGTAACGTATTTCAGTGATAGCTCTACTGAGACTATCAGATTAACATTAAAAAGTATATAGCCCCTCAGAATTAAAAAGCTCGTTTTGGAAGCATCATTTCATTCAGTTCCAATTTGATATTCATCACTGAGGCTACCAAGAATGAGAAAAATAATATAAACATTCATACCCTTCTTTTCTTGTACAACAGTAAATGAAACAAAAAATTTATAAATACGATATTTTGGAGTAAGAAGAAGCATTTGTTAATCAAGAACTTATATAATTCTAATGCAAAAGGTTCAATTTTTCCATTGGAGTAACTGATAAGAATTTAAGAAAGAAATGCGAATGAACAAAAAATTATTAATCAGCGGTACAATTATAGAACACATAATAATTAGATAAATAAAGAACTAATAAATTCCTAGAAATGAAAACATTCTAAACACAGCTCTTACTCTGAGGTCGTAAACTTGGGCCGGGACCATATTGCACATCCACACCCGGTGCTGTGCCACCCTTTGGACCAGCCGATGGAGACACTCCACTGACACTGTTTCCTGCAGAGGTGGAATTTGTTGCTATACCGTCTGTCCCTGGTGATCCAGAAAGTTTGGGAAACTCCTGCTATATAGGAAAGAAACTCATTTGAATTTTGACAATTTGGATCCAAATAGTATGTGTTTTGCCACATGGCAAAAGCAACAACAATAATCCGATTACTAATTTCAAATACAGCCTTCTCAAAATGCTTTGCATTTACTTTTATGATATTCCTATTTATTACCTAATGTTGTTTGCAACTGTTTGTTCCAATAGAAAAAATAAATGATCCCCATATGTTTTGCAAACAAAAAGTTGACGTTTTGTTGGGAATATAGAAGTAAGTTCATTGTTTCGTTTGGTAATAAATTATTTACATGTTTAATGTAATAATGCAGGATGTTATTTCTTTATGAATTACGTTTAGTATTTTATTTCAAATGATTTTAAAATTAACCTTGCAAAAAGCTGTTCAATAGCATCATTATAGTGAGGCAATGTTACGACCTATGTACAGGAAACCTTCATTGTATCTTAGCAGGAGAGTAATGTATATCCTATGTCAAACCTTCCCATTTTCATCATGATACCGTAAGGGTTTAAGTAGACACAAAATTTCATAAAGTTTTTTATCATCTGTTGACAGATGCCCTTAAAAGATTCCATTAAAAGTTTATTAAAAGTAATTACTCAATTTATGGAATGAACTAACAAAGAAATAAAATTATGATCAAAAACAATAATTATGGTCATAGTTTCATTAACTATTGGCTATAATTCATTTGTCATCCATGTCAACTGTTGAAAATTTTTTATAAAAATTCAAGCAAATATCACAGCAATACTAAATTTTTTAGATTTCCAATTATATATTTTTTTGATGATTGTAGCAAGTAGAAGAAAATCAGCAATTGTAAACAAAGTTCATATTTCAGAGTTCATACTTCCGAAGGATTTAAGACTCCTCCAGAAGATATAATAATATAAATATCTATTATTACCGAAGTGTATAAATATCAACTTTTAAGAGAAACTTGAATCAAGTTCATCAATTCATTTTTATTTCCATAACTTTATCATAAATTTAATCTTTCACTAATGTTACTTTAAACTAATATCATTGGAAAGTTTTTCCAGTGCCTTCCAGCAAAAAAGTTGAAAACACAAACCTAATTCGATTCCTTGCAATATTAATGACTTACTTCAAAGCATGAAAATTTTGTTTTACTATACAATGTTTCAAAGCATGCCTCTTTGGAATGAATAAGGACTTACTTCACCCAAAAAGTACCCTTAATTACTTACTGTAGTGGCCCCACCAACTGGGCCAGTAACGGGTGGTTGCTGCCGGTTCTGTGGAAGAGGTGGTTGAGATGTGGGCTGAGTAGTACTGGAGGTCAAGGGTAATGTTGCAGGGGGCAGCAGGGCGGCCACAGCCGCAGGTCCTTGCACCTGAGTCGAGGGTGGGGTTGCTGAGGGTGCTGTTCCCTCTCCTGATGGCTTTGAACCCCATCCTGTACCTCCTGTGGGAACAAGACTGACTGGTGGATCCGCTCCTGATGTCTCCGCTTTCAGGCTGGGCAAGTTGGCAGGAGCTCGGCGGGCGCAGGGCACACGACCAAGGCTTTGCATTCCATGTTTACGGAGGATTGTTTTTTGTGCAGGCTCCAAAGATTCACCCTGAAAAGTTTTTCGGTTAAAAAATATTACAAAGACTAATGCATGATGAGATATTGTTGCAATTGCCACTTTAATGATAAACATTAAATAGTTCTTTTATTTACCATGGTAAAGAGCAAAATTATTGAAAATCCACGAAAGAAAGCAAATTCTTGCCACTGCCGCCTGCTTAGCAGAAACCCAATTGTAATAGTACATACTATGGCATTGTAACCTGCAATGTTGTAATAATAACTACAACAGATGCAGGATCACTTGCCCAAAGCCAGGAATAATGTTGTTAAGTATCCACTGTTAAGACATTTTACTATATACATGGATAAATGAAAATGATCATGCTGCATGAAAATGTCCAGAAAAACACCAAACACCTCAACCCAAAATCTTTCCAAGTAAACATTCAGCACACTTCCATAGTGAAGTTCTCTCTAAGAGATCACTAAAGCTTAAACAATTCTTTTTAATTATATTTTCAACCATTAAAATCAAAATCTTTTATCCCTTCCTTTGCCATTATAAACGGCAATGGATATACACAGGGTGTTTGATAGCAAATACAATCTTCAGTATCATGGTGGCAAATAATTTTGAGGGTTAGTACATTTTGTAATTTAACACAATTTTCTCTTCAAAATATGCAAACCTCCTTGGTTACAGAGTTATGACAGCAAAAAATTAAATCAAAAACATGTATTGGTAACCTAAGAAAAAGCTCCCATAACATCAAGATTTTTATCACTTATTGGCTAAAAAGACAAACCTTTTATCTTGATTTCCATGGAAACTATGGAAACATTAGTTTTGTAACAATGTTTTTGATTCAATTTTTATGTTGCCACCAAGTCCAAAACCAAGTATTTTTGGAGATTATATAAGAAAAGAAATTGCTTTGAAAAAACCTCTTAAATCTATGACCTTCCAAATCACTTTTCTAATGCCCTGTATATATAACTTAACTGAATCCTGTGACAGTGTCACAGGATTCAGTTGTCATATCTTCATATCTCAGGCAATTTACTGAGGACAGAAGAAATTCTGCATAAACCCATAAGAAATGAATTATTTAAACCAGAGTAAGAGAATGTGTGCATCTCTTTGCTTAAGTTTTATTCATTACATAATTAATGAAACTAAGAGGTTCTTTCTGTGACAATAAATGCTCTATAAAATCCCATAGTGTGTGAATGATTTGAGTCTTACATGGGTGAAATGTGATTGTATTTCTGGGTATTTGTTTTTTCTTCCTCCCTTATTTAAAGTCATTTTCAAGATTTTGGCAGCAATGTGCCCAAAATGAGCTCAACCTGAAGGGAACTTCCCTTTAATAATTAATTCATCCATGTTATCCAAGTTATCCATGATTCTCCACATTCACAAATTAGTGTATTTTCGGCAGATAGACATTTGGTCTATTCAGACAAACAGAAACAGTAAGAAATAAAAGTGATTCTTGTGATGACAAGATATTGAAAATGGGCATATCCTCAGAAGTATATGGTATCAAGAATAACCCAAAATTCTGAAAAAATTGGGATCCATCTCTCCACTTGCCACCTGAACAAGAATTCTAAGAGAGGAAAAGGGCATCATTTCATTAAAATTAATTATCACTCACATTAAAAATAGTAGGTCTGACAAATAACTCGTGCATATGTTCAACATATTTCCTAAAAAATGGACCAGGGAAATTAAATGTTGCCTCATAGTTACTAACACAAGTAAAAGGAAAATAATGAGCATAAAATTAAAGATGTTCTGAAAACAAATGTTTAGGCCCTTGACCTTGCCTTCAGTTTTACCTATTGCCTCATTTCCTTCCATTGTCAATCCAGTGGGTGGCTGGAGGGCATGTTCATGTAGGACAAGGGCTATCAATAAGAGCATAAACACGTATGAATGAATCAGCGACACCTCTTAAGTACATCTCAAAATGAGAGGGGGGCAAATTTTCTACCCAAAATTAATCAAATAATGTTTCTCCTGAATATTAACCCAATTCCCTGAGCTTTCCATGTTGGCCGACACCCTACAACTAATTCAGATTATTCCAACAATTTAGATATTTTGGATGGCCCCTAATGGCTATTGCGCCCTTTTATACATTGTGAGAAATTTCTTGATTGCCTAACATTGTTTCCTGTATTGATACTTGCTTCTTTATCTGCCTTCATACCATCTTAAAAGCCTAATTCAATATTCTGCCTTTTTTGAAATTATTAAAGCAACTTCCTCTCTTCACCCACCATTATTAAAACTCCACCATCCACCATCATCTCAGGCTAACTTAATTTCTCCACACCTACACCTCAAAATATCTATGCCAAACTCTTTCCTCCAAGTCCAGGCTTAATATTAATTCAATGATACACACCATTTTGTCCTGACCTTAAATTTAATAATTAATTACCATACCTGTCATTTTCATCTGGTAAATGCTTCTCTCAATGCAGTTATCCTTCTAATATTTCCACCACAACACAACACCCATTCCCTCTAAATTATTACCCAAATGTTCCACCAGCTCTAGTTTATTCCATCTTATTACTACCACTATTATTATTTAAATTAATTTAGAAATTACTTTCACCATCTTATGGTTAATTTTTATACCATAGTTTTTGTATTGCTCCTGTAAAGCACTCAACAATAATAGCTTTCCCTTGGCTGTCAGCCTAACTCTCGCTTGATCATGTAAAAACCTGACTTTTAAATCCAGTTTAAGCCCATCCTGTACCATGCTTCACATTTCCTCAATATATATCTTTCGTAATAATGAATAACTCGGTCTCATTTCCAGCCCATCCCAATTCTCCCACTGCCACTCGTGCCTGAGCTGTCTGATTTATACACATATATACACACACACACATATGCTTTGATAAAATAACTGGCCCTCGAGTTTAATCCTCTACTTTGTTCACGCCAAGTCAAATGCCTCCTTAAATCCACAAAGTACAGGCTGAAGTACTTGCCCATAGTTGTATTGTGCTATTTTATCTATGATAATAACTTTTACCCCATGAATTGCCATTACCTCAATATCATGTCATCAAACTTGGTCAATTAGTAGCTAATTAAGAATGGCCTTAATTGGAAAATATTATGATTCTGTTGGACAATTAATCATGAACTAGGGTTGTTTAAAATTGATTAATTGGAAGAAATATCCTGCTTCCAAATCCCTATCCAATAGACAACTTTTTGAAAGCGAAACAATTCAATTCATTAATTCAAGATATTTTACCTATTTAAAAGATAGGTTTTAAGTATATAGATAACTTCCCTCTTTCTTTGGCCCACATTATTTCTTACTTCATTTCTTCATAAATTTTGCCTGTCTTCATGCTGTCTACTTTCTCTTTCTTCCTCTACCCAGCACATTCCTGTCTATTAGAGCCTTGTATATCTAACTCTTTTTAATATTATATCGATTCAAATTCTCTGCCTTTTTAGAGTTTCCCCCGTAACTTCCTCTTTACCCAACCAAACCCAATCCATACATCACAATTCTAGTCATTAAGCCTTTACTAATCTTGATGTTTGCCTCACTCTCTGCCTAACTCATTTTTTCCATTCTTGGCCACAGTTATATCTCAAAAACCCACCATCTACCTATGCTCATTCTATAGCCTAAAAGATGATGTCTCTGATCCATACATCACAATTCTACAGTCATCAAGCCTTTACTAATATTTTAAAATCACAAATTTACCTAGATAAATGAAAAATAGGATACACAAGTATCCCAAAAAGATGACTAGATGGTTGAAAATGGTGAAAGTTGCACATAAATTGTACAATTAAAAAAATCACATTACACTGATATTTAAAAAAACAAATACAGTTATCAACCCTAAGGTCAGTTTGATAGGTGATAGTTGAATTCACCCACTGCTAAGCCCACTGTCGTGTGACATTCACACATCAGGATATTTGGCACAGATCCTTTCCCTGTGCCACCTATGGTTTCCCAGGAAGTTTTGGTACCCAAAAATTCACACAGCTCAGATGAAGCTGAGGGTGCCCACAAGGGGAATGCCTGGGAAATTTACCCAGGCTCTCTGGTCAATAGTCAATGCTCTACCCCTCGACTACCACTTTCCTATTATAGTGATATGTGAATTAGAATACATATTCACTTTGATCATCATAAATATTAAGTAAAATGCAATACAACAATAAGGGTTGAAAGAATTGCAAACTTGGAAGTCAATCATAATCAAGCAATTCAAGAGCGTGAGAAAACAGATTGAAAATTCAGGAGGCCACCCTTTGTGGGCGGACTTACATAAATGGTCCTTTAAGGATTGAAACATAAAAATAGTGAAGGTTTTACGACATACATCCAGCTGTTGATGTGCCAGACATAATTATCATGACAAAGTGTTCTGAACTGTTTTTGTAAATAAGTCATGGGTTTATTTGAGTGAATAAGTATGACTGCAGATCAAAATTTCAAAGAAATAATATCAGTCTTGAAATGTTTACTGAATGAAAAATAATTCACTTGAGATACCTGAAATGAATTTAATGGAGGAAATGACAATTTTTCTTTGATTTTTGTAACAAGCCCAGTAAGACTCCCTAAAATAAATATCAGTCAACTAGTAAATTTTGAAGTAGCTGAAAGTATTTCAATTGCATAATGATGAATCAACATTAGCTCTAAAAGCATCTAAGTTTCCCAGGGGTTAATTTGAGGCGAATGAAAAGGCTGAATGAAGAGAAAGTGGATAAACAAGTCCAAATCACCTAAGCCTTGATTATATCTTCCATCAATTTTCTAGTTCTGTACAATAAGAGAAAGCAATATGAGAAAATTGGTGACAGTATTGAAAAGGAGGATGTTGATAGAAGTTCAAAGGAGACAGAAAAGTGGATGCAGAGCATGTGGAGTGACAATGGAATTTAAATGACGAAGACAGAATGAAGGGAGGTAGAAAGTTGTGGAGCAAAAGAGTAATTTATTGTATTCTGGGTAAGGGCATATTTTGCCATCGATAACGTGCACCCAGAAATTGGCAGTTATCATGAATTTGTATAGATACCCCACGCCCAGAGCTTCATAGTTATCTTGAACGTGTACAGATGCGACGCATCTGTGTGTACGTATATATATATATATATATATATATATATATATATATATATATATATGAATATATATATATATATATATATGGATGGTAAAGGGCTTAGTACTATCGAAGAAAAATGGGAAATGATCAAGAAGGGGTTGTCTACAGCCGCAAAAGACATTATTGGAACCGTTAACGCTAAAAGGACTAGGAAACCATGGATCACGGATGAGATGATTACAAAGATGGATGAGCGGAGAAAATGGAAGAATATAAATACAGAATTAGGCAAAATGAAGTACAAAGAATTGAACAATAAATTGAGGCGGGCAACGAATAAAGCAAAAGAAGCATGGTGGAAGACGCAGTGCGAGGATATGGAAAGTCTGCAGAGGAAGGGTGAAATCGGTGTGCTGTACAGGAGAGTTAAATCTTTATCGGGAAGTAAGAAAGGAAGAGCTATGCTAACAGTTAGAGATAAGGCGGGTAAGGTAATAGTTGACGCAGGAAAGATCCAAGAGAGATGGAAGGAGTATATAGAAGAACTGTATGGTAAAGAACTCAGACCAACAAAGTTAGACATTGAAAAAGAAAATGACGTAGAGGAGGACAGCTTAGGTCCAGGCATACTAGACCATGAGATAGAAAGGACACTAGGGGAGATGAAACTAAATAAGGCCGTGGGGGTAGATAACATTCCCGTGGAACTTTTAAAATGCTTAGGAAAATGTGGGAGGAAGAGGCTATATGGGCTGATCCGTAGTATTTATGAGGAGGGAATCTGGCCGGAAGACTATGTGAGATCAGTTTTAGTTCCTATTCCGAAAAAGGTAAAGGCCACGTCATGTGAGGACTATAGGACAATTAGTTTGATATCCCACGCAGCTAAAGTTGTTCTCAGGATCATAAACAAAAGGATAGAGAGTAGGGCAAATGATTACTTAGGGGATGATCAGTTTGGGTTTAGGAAGGGGAGAGGTACGCGTGATGCCATTGCAGTAATGAGATTATTAATCGAGAGGAATATAGAACACAACCAGGAGGTATTTGCCTGTTTCGTAGATTTCGAAAAAGCGTTTGATAGGGTGAATTGGGAAAACTAATGAGTATTCTGCAGAAAATAGGAATAGATTGGAGGGAAAGGAGGCTAATCCGCAACCTGTACATGTCTCAGACTGCTCAGGTGCGGGTGAGAAACGGGGAGTCAGGATGGGCAGTGTTAGGAAGGGGTGTGAGGCAGGGTTGCCCATTATCACCGTTGCTGTTCAACCTGTATGCAGAGGAAATGATTAAAGAGGCATGGGAAGAACTCGAGGTAGGAATGAAAGTGGGTGGGGAATTCGTAAAATCAGTTAGGTTTGCTGATGACCAAGCTTTAGTATGTAAGTCAGCCAAGGGGCTGCAAGCATTGCTGAGTGAATTGGAAATTCAGTGCGACAGGTATGGGATGAGAATCAATATTAAGAAAACAAAGGTTATGCGATTTTCTAGAAAGAAAAAGGCCAAGCTTAACATTAAAATAGGAGGGCAAAAACTAGAGCAGGTAGAGCAGTTTACGTATCTCGGTAGTGTTTTGAACCAACACGATCAAAGTAGTAAGGACGTAAGGAGAAGAATTGCGCTAGGCAAAGAGGCTTTCACAAGGAAGAGGGAGTTGATGACAGGGACATTGAGTAAGGATGTTGAGAAAAGACTTGTTAAAACTTTGATATGGAGCGTAGCTATGTACGGCGCGGAAACGTGGTCATTGAAGCTGGAGGATAGACGTTGAGATTGGAGGCTTTTGAAATGTGGGTGTGGAGAAGAATGGAGAAGGTTAAATGGACAGAGAAGAAAACAAATGAGGAAGTACTTGGCATGGTGGGCGAAGAGAGGGGTTTGTTGGGAGCAATCCTATGGAGGCAGGAAAAGTGGATGAAGGGGGTGTTGACTGGCAGTGGGATGTTGAAGACTGTGATAGAGGGTAGAATGTTGGGCAAAAGAGGAAAGGGAAGGAACAGGATAGGGATGTTGGACGGGATGAAGGGAGGAAGAAAGTACTCAGAGATGAAGAGGGACCTGATATAGAGTAGGATGATGGATTTTGTGTTTTGTTAGGAGTAATAAAATATTTGTTTGGTAGTTGTGTCCATCCAAAAACCTACCTTAACCGGTAGATTACCTTAAAAAAAAAATATATATATATATATATATGAATATATATATATATATATATATATATATATATATGAATATATATATATGAATATATATGTATTGTGTGTAAACATACATCTATATCAATTCGCTAATAGATGGTAACAACCAATGAATACATGAAATCACAATTGCCTGTGGCTATATATATAACATAGGTTTGTGTGCCCTTTCATTTGCTATATAAATTAACTTTCAGCAAATCAAATATCAAAAAAATAAGAGAATAAATGAAATATTATTTTCTTTATTTGTTTGCTTTTGTTTGTACACTGTGTTAGTACACGCTGTTCTATACACCCTCCAGGTTTTATGAAAGTGCCGCCTACATGGTGATTGTTTCAAACCTGAATTGAGTTAAACTTTTGTTATTTAGAATTTCCTTAAGAAAAGAGAAGAAAATCGTATACAGCGATGGTTAAGCTAGAAGTAATCAATTTTGCGGACAAAAAAGGAAAACGCGAGGCTGGCAGGATTTATCCATTGTAAATCTTTTAAATCAAAGTTATGTTCTAGTTGGGAAAAGTGGTTGATGCCTGGTAAGAAAGCCTACACAGAATCGGGAAGGATTAAGAGTGTCTTAAGAAGAAATAAGCCAGTGGATCCTGGAAAGTTGGCAGGGTGTCAGAAGGACTTGTGTAAAATATGGATTTGAAAAAGCTTTAGGCAATATTTCAACACCAGTGCTAGAAGATGAGGGAGAGTTAACTTCAAAAGTGAACTCAGTGATGTGCCTGAAGAGATAATAAATACACTTGATTCATTTAATTCTGATTCAGGCTACGAATTTCTTGGATTCGATGGATCTACCTATCCTATCATATATTTACACATATGTGTGTATGATAGGACGCACTCTATGCATACGTGAAGTAATATGCATTAGAATAAAGAAGTACTACGCATTAGAATAAATGAAGTATAGAAATTATATATTTCTTCTTTTTCTCAAGGATTTATGAGATGAAATACCTGAAACAGTAGCACATTTGTATAAAATAGAATGCAATAAGAAAGGCATGCTTCCAGACTAATTTATTTTTCCAAAACTCTTCTATAAATTAGGGTGTGCACAGATATGTAAATGTTTGGATTTTTTCCATTTTCATTACATAACACACATTGTCATTTTTTCAATCATCTGAACATTTATGCATTGATAACTTGTGGATTATCGATGGGAAAATATGGTATATCAGTGCTTTGACACCTTTGTAACAAGTTGGCCTTGATGCAGAAAATTGGAAAAATTAAAAAACATACAGTTTGAGAATTCCCTTGGCAAAAAATGTATAGATTACTAGCCAAAGACCACCAGAAGTTAAATAAATAACAGCAAATTATCTGAATAAAGAGGTTATTGAAAACATAACATTTACACAGTAATGTTTAGAGAGCGACAAGTTTCTTCGGCTATTCTCCCGCTTACTTTGCTATCATTCCTTTAATGATAAAAAGGGAACTGACCCTCTCACTTAAAAAATATTAGAATTTTAAAATAGCGAATGCTGATGAAGTGAATTTTGGACACTAATTTCATAAAATTATAATTAAAGCAGATTTTCCATACTTAGCTGGGACAATCATTACCTCATGTAGTTACAAGCAATTTAACTTAATTACAAAGTTGAGAGAATAATGCACACTATTGTTTAAGCATCAAAACTATATGCTATAACAACCAGAAGTATGAATGGCAATGTGACTAGGTTACATTATTGATTAGAGTAAAATTAAACATTAGGTGGTATGGTAATCAATTAGATAGAACACTGGGCTATACCAGAGATCTGAGTTGGTTCAATTCCAGGTGACCATCACCCTCCAGATTACTGTGGATTTTTGAGGCACCAA
The DNA here is from genome assembly GCF_022747635.1 of Hetaerina americana. NCBI lineage: Eukaryota > Metazoa > Arthropoda > Insecta > Odonata > Calopterygidae > Hetaerina > Hetaerina americana. Next base: position 27,362,388 of record NW_027286069.1, read on the forward strand.
AGATGGCACAGAGAAAGACACTGCCCTACTAAAATGAGTGAATTTCACACACTGTTGGGCTAAGCATTAGGTAAGTTTTACCCCACCAATCAAACTTACCTTTGAGTTGGTGAAGCATCAACAATGAATGAATCAAATTATATGCCTCATATTCAATTAACATTAATTAATCATCCCTATCAAGTAAAGACCATATTCTTATTAACTCCTACACTTGCTTTCGATGAGACGCTCAGCGGAAAGCAAGAAAAGTCTCACAATTATTTTTCACTATTTATCTCCCGTTTAATAAGTTGCAGATCTCCAAAATCACATAAACATTGACAAAATAACAGCATGAGGGTTTGATTATACTCCACTGGATCACTTACAAAAACATTCATTAAAAGTTGATTACGTAAACTGAATGTTGTATGTTTTAAAAATGGTCTATTACAACAGGTCCTTACATTGGTAAACTAAAATATGAAGTCACATAACAATTTAAGTCCATGAATATATGTCAAGAGAGGAGGGATTGAACAAAGATTTCAAATGGGAGAAGGTAAAGAACACAAGCATTCAAGGCTTTCCTGAAAGGGCTTGATGACAGCTGAAAAGGAAAACAGGAAAGATTCAAAAAACGAAGGACTGCATGTGATAACACGGATAAAACACAGGAACAGGTAATAAATACGAATACTCTTTGTTTGGAAAGAGTAAACTGGGTTCAAACTTCATTTTTCTGTGGTGAAGTCCTTGCGCACAGTTCTGCTGAGTGCTATGCATGCTCCCTCTCTCCAAATGCTACCCCTTGCTGGCTATCTAGCTGGATTTTCAAGACGTAGGTCTAGATCTACTTTTCCTTTGTGTTTTGCTGAAGGCTCTCCATAATACCCAATCACCATTGAGCAGCAATCACATAATTTATACTATTAGAAGAAAACAATATCTATATCAATATCCATTAGAAGAAATCCATGGATAAGAAAACAGGTGATGTCACTATTTGAATTATACAGGAAGGAAACCTAAATAGGACAAAGTTTCTGGCTTCACTTGGATTTTTACCATCATGAGAAACAGAGGAGATAACAGAATTCTACTTTCACAATTTATCTAATTCTGCATAGGGGTGACTCCATGGTCACATACACATTGCAATTATAAAATTGCAGTATTTCCTTTTCTCATTTTTCTCACTACGCAGGAAACCTGTTTATCTGCAATTTGTAACAGAAATTAGTTTACAGTAACAATGAAGAAATTTAGAGGGTACAAAACTGTACCAACAACTTTCCACCGAAATGAACTTGATAGGCAGTGGATGTAGCATTTGAGGGCTGAGACAATTGATCTTATAGTATTATTCTTATGTAATGGTTTTGGTCTCCTCATTTGGGAAGGCCAAGGTGAAATTAACATATTGACAAAAAAATGCTTTCCTCTTTGACATTTAACCCTAATTAATTAATTAGCTGCACCAATCCATGTTGTGTTTGTGATTTATAAGAGTAGCATCCTGATCAAGAAACTTCCTTCTTTGATGCATTAATGTAGGCCTCCTCCCTAACCACCGATACATTTTTAAGTCTTCCTAAAGTGAGACTACTACTTGGGGAACAAACTGATTCTGACGAATCAAAAGGATTAGCATGATGTAAAATTCTATTTTCAAAGTAGAAACATTAATTTCATTCACACATTCAATGTGGTATTCAACTAAATTAGGTCAAAAGGATTTTAATTATAATTTGTCTTAATTTGTTTTACAAAGACAATTATGCGGGTCACGAGGTTTTTGGTTTCATAGTAAAGGGTATATCAGAAATATATTTAATTGCATTCCTAAAATGTCTTCTACCCTATAGAAACTGCAGTTTTAGTCAATGAAAACCTGCATCTTTACACGGAAATGTAGGTTTTCATGCAAGTTCCAATATGCAGGAGAAGTCAATTAAAGTCAACCTAATTTCTTAATGTTGCCAGACATAGCCTTTTCATTCATTGAAGACAACCTCGTATACTATTTTGACTTTTCATCTTCAATCTTCACTTTTTTAATTCTTTAACATAAGCTTATTTATTCTACATTTCATGCTAGATCTTCATTAAAACAGTACATTATTTATCTACATCTTCATTTATCATAATTTAGTCTGTCTTTTACCTGGGGAAAGATACAATGGACCACATGCGTACTATTTTCAACCAAGTCCAGAGTTTTCCAATGTTCCTTACATCATTTTTGTTTCATGAACGTTTTATAAAATTGTGGACAATGGCAGGAACATAAAATAAATGCTTTAGCAACAATGTTACGAAAAATATTGAAAATTAAAATTACAATAATCTTCTATATGGTTATCAGTCTAGCATAAACGAAGCCAGAATTTCACAATTTTTTTAGTTTGAGTTATGACATAGTGATATTCAATCATAACAAGATAAAATGATAACAATTTTCACTGGATAAGATTTTTTTACACAAATATGTTTAACAAATCTTATCTAGTGGAAAGCTGTTACCATTTGGCAATGAGCAGCATTTTATAAGACTAATTGTAAATTAATGTGTCCACAAAATTTCCTAATGATCAGAGTATCAGTTAAGTGTGCAATTTATTGCACACTTAACTGATAACACAAAGAAGACAAAGAACTAACAGTTAATACAAATGATTTCCAGTATATTCAAATTATTTTTAATCCTCTATGGGCGGTCTTGTTAAACCCAGGTTCCAGAATCAACGCACTAAAAATATATAGTTAGCTAGGAATTAAGCACAGCTTATTACGAAACAAGACTATTTATGGAGCAGAATTAAAGTATTAGCGATGTGACAACATACTGACATGTTAATTTTAGTTTACACTCTCTTTAACCTAATTGAGAACTTATAGAATGTTGTTATAACTATACATGCTTTCCACACACTAAATACCTGGTACATTATCAAATAAGCACCTATGTCAATACAGGCCACAGACAATTTACATAAAAATAAAATGTAGAATAAATTAGGCATAATATACTGTTTAAAATACTAAATAGATGTTACCATAGTTTATCCCCATCATTGAATTACTAATTTCCAGGTTGATAATTGCACACACCCCTAATGCAATATCACATTCATGGCTCACTTGGTATCAAATAACCTCACTTGCCCTCTTCTAAATGCTGATACCATTTACAAAATTATTTATTAATTCACTTGGAATAAAATGGCTGGTAAATTCGTACGTAACAACTTTTAAATATAAAATATGAAGAGTATTTTAAAACTGAATTGAACAACTATGACACTAGCGATGTATAATTATGAAAAACCGGAGTTCAAAGCAAAATTTTAACATTTCATCTGAATATGTTGCCAAATACTTTTCATCACTGCAAAACGGACTTTTTTAACGCTCCGAGGGAAGAAATACTTTAAACGGGCTATATTACAACCGACCACAATTTTGGAAAATAGAAGGATTGAATCCATTAAACTGAGACTTGAATATTGTACTTCGCTAGATCATGAGACCAATGCCACATTTTTTTATCACCGCATGTCTTTCAACAAATCAGCTGGTGCCCGATAGCCCTTAAATTCTCATACCTATGGTGTGCAAAACAAAATGTTTGAGAGGGCCACGAAATTTGGAAATATAAGGAGAAACTACAGTTTGATATTAGGTGCAATCATTTAAGTGAACAAACTACATCTCTGAGCCCAAACTTGAACAATTTCTGTTCATTGTCACCTATACGTACAATTAAATTAACCCTGACAAGAAATGATGATAATGTAGCAATACATACAACCACAATGTAACACATACATACTTTTTGCACACACTTTTGGCGATTACTACTATGTTGAAGATGACTTGCATAGGACGGTACTCTATCCAAAGATGACCATTTAATACGTTAACTCAACAAAACTAATCCTAGATGGGCAAAAATATCCCACAAATAAATTCAAACAATCGACTTAACTATTTGTTTAAGTACTGAACGCATTAAATCAATTTTATGGGGCGATAAATGCTATAACTAAACAAGCTGTTTGCATAAAAAAAGATTGTACAAACGAAATCGATATCCCTATTTCTTTCAGAATTTAGGGTGTGGCTTCCCTTCACCATAATAAAATACTACATGAATCAATTAACAAACATTGCCCAACTGAACATTGAAATGCTCCAGGATTTTCCAAACAGAATGAGAGTTTGAAGTGATGAGTATTTATTACTTACCCTGTATAAACTATTGATATCCAAAGATTGAAATTTTGATTTGCCTTTCTCCCCCTTCGTTGCAAGCCCCGATAGTGTGGACATAGTGACCACAGACAACCATTTAGATGAAACGGACCCGTAGAGCGAACCCTTTGGCTGAAATTAAAGAAAATAAAATCTTAAATATCATTTGAGGTATTAAAACCAACAATGTTTAAGTCACCTCGCAGAATTTTATAGCCAATAATTACTTCTTAGGATACATTACAAAGAAAGATTAGGAAAGAGAAAACATTGACAATTGACAGGTAGAGTTCCTATAATGGCATATTAGGCTAACTAGGGTAACAACCGAGGTTTAAGACACGATTAAAGCAACATGCAAACAGGTTTCGAATAATACTAAGATCAATTTCGTTAATCCACAGACTTTAACACAAAAAGCGTCTCCGTGCATTCGGTTGTACGATTGTCATTAAGGTTTTTGAACTCATTCATTACGCAATCACAAAATTTAGACACTAATAAACGTCTCACGAGGACTATGTAATTCAATAAGCCGTTATCTAAATCCCGGTCACTTACTTTAACGTTCAATACCGACACATCACCATAAAACATCTAAAAATCGGTATTAAGTTACAGGATAGACGTAGTGAATTATTTAACTTTTACTGAGTAATAGGCTATTGCATTGGATAATTACCTTGGTCCGCCCAGGTGGGTACAAATTATACGATGGGAAATAATCCTTTCCGAATACAATATAGGACGGATGATTGAGGATTTTATTTTAACTTTCTTCAGTGACTAAAGCCACAAACTGCAAGATGGCGAACAACGACACTCTTCCGCGATCAATACTATGACGTCACGAAGCTCCCATCAGGCCATAACTTGCGACCACGGAAGCATCGTAATGTTTGAAAAATGTCGACAATGTTAAACTGGCCGTAGTTTAAATTTCACTTCCCAAAAGTATGTAACTTTTCTCGAGGAAATATTCTCAATGGTAGGTATGCGAATGAAGTTAACCCCCGCGGTTGTTATGTCCATTCGCTGTTTTGCTAGCGTATGTAAAATTTTATATAGCTACTCGAACGTTGTAGTGGAATACATTTTGTTTAATTTGTGATTATTTTAGGCTGTAACTCTTCATACCGACGTTGGAGATATCAAGATTGAGCTATATTGCGAATCATGTCCGAAGTCCTGCGAGGTATATATTTTCATTGCTCGACAATATATAAGGTTGCATGGCCAAAAAATTACCATGTTATTTATCCCGATGTGCTATTGACGTATTTTATTGCAGAATTTTTTAGCATTGTGCGCCAGTGACTATTACAATGGTTGTCTTTTCCATCGTAACATGAAAGGATTTATTGTCCAGACTGGAGATCCTACCAATACCGGAAAAGGCGGTAATTCAATATGGGGTAGAAAATTCGAGGACGAATTTAAAGACGATTTAAAGGTAATTAAATATTTCTATCCACATGAAAACCATCTCAATTAGTGTTTGAAGTGTTTCTTCTCTAAATAGCACAGCTGCAGAGGTACTGTATCAATGGCAAACAGTGGTCCAAATACGAACGCCAGTCAATTTTTTATCACGTATGCGGAACAGCCACATTTAGATTTAAAATATACAATCATTGGAAAGTAAGTATAAAAATGTTATCATACATTTCTTCTTGTGCAAATGCCGTTGCCTCGCTACTTGTTATTTTTACCAAACTTTATTATAGGGTCATTGATGGATTTGATGCCCTGGAGGAGCTCGAGAAACTTCCTGTGAATCCAAAAAATTACAGACCTCTCACGGAAACAAGGATAACAAGTGTAACCATCCATGCAAACCCAATTGCGTCTTGATTTTCGTAAAAGCGAAGAAGGTAGTGGTTGGTTTCCAGTCCGTGGTATACTATTGATTTCAGGCTGGTTTAATTAAGGGCAAGGGATTTGTTATTTCCCCCGATTAAATGGTTCCGTTTAGTGGCTTCATGAGATAACTCTACTTCTATGGATTAAAACTCTCCCTCCGAAGTTATAAGTTCTAACTTGTATGAATTTTGTGGCATTGTTGGATGTTTTATCGCCTCATAAATGTGAAGTAAAGTATTCTTTTGCAATATCACCTCTACATTAATAAGATTTTTTCCTGCTGAAATATTACCCATTATTGTAATTTTTGGAAGAATTCCGGATTGATGTAAACTTTAGACAAATGGTTCAGACCTCAATAAATAGGTAAGTACTGTCAGTCGATAACTGACTAGCCCTTATTGTGACAATGATTACATGCATCAGATCAGTTAACTTTGTAATAAAAAAGATGATGATGGCCATAGTAATGACTGAGCGGCACTTCCAAAGTGATTAAGCTCTAATGATTTCAGTGCCTGTGTGTTGCGCACAATTTAATCCCAGTTTCAAATGGACAAAAATGTTTATTGCATTGTGAATTCTTGTATATGTTAACCTCTGCAAAATGGTGGAAGGGACTCAAACCTCCACATATCACCCAGGGAAGTCACACTAAAGCCTTCAGTCAAGCTTACAAACGTAAACTATTTTGCAAAGCCTCCCCACTAGCCTTTGTTACAAAAGTTTATTTTTAACCAGAGTTAGTATTTTTTTCTGAATATTTAAAATGGTTTTCATACAGATTCATTATTCAGACTGACCTGCTTATAATTCATTTTCAATGTAGAAGTGTTGAACTTGTTACATTAATTAATTAGAGAAATTGTGGAATCAATGACAGTGTGGTTATCTTGTGCCAATCCTTGGAATGCTTTGGAAAGTTAATGAATTTACTCCATGGTGGAAGCGCTTGTGTGTTCCGATTATCCCGAGACCTTCGTACCGACAGGGGCAATGATAAATGCTTCTGGTAGGGTCTTCCATAGAGGATAGGTGACAGATGAAAGATCCTTGCAGCAGCTGTACCTCAGTGAGGTAGCCGCAGAGGCCATCTGCCCCCAGTGGAGTGTCCGTTTGGGTGATGATGGCATGTTAAGAAATACTTGGAATGTATCTGGAAAACGCCTCAATTATTTATCCCAAAGATGCACAAAATTACTAAAATGAATCCTGGCAACTATGGGACTCTGGTCATGTGTCAAACCCAGCTGTAGGAATTGCAAGGCCTGTGCATTCAACGTCACCCAAAACCCTTGAGCAGAGGGAAATTGACGACAGCAGCAGATAAAGAGGGCTGAACCAGGTAGAATAGAGACTTGGGATTCTAGGACAATGTTGAGAACTGGTAAAATGAGAAATAAAGGGCAATGGATAGAGAGAGGAAATATATATAGATATTTTAGTTCCGTGAAAAGTGAGATGGATGGATGTTAGGGATTATTGGAGCAATAGTTATAGATTAATATACAGTGGAGAGTTACAGAGCCAGGGAGGAGTGGCAGTAATGAAGAAAAAGACAGGAAGAAGGGTGATGAACATTGTGCAGAGGAGTGATAGAATATTTGTAGTTGAAGTAAAAGATGATCCAATGAACTCGGTAATTTTCCAGGTCTACAAGTCAGCCACAATAGTGTACGAAGTTGGACAGAGTATATACTTAAGTAGATGAAAAAAATTGCAGTTCATGGAGTGGAAGTGGATAGTGATGGGGTATTGGAAAGCAACTGTGGCCTAAGGGAGAGAGGTATTTTGGTTGGAGACTATGGTTTATGAACAAGGAATGGTATTTGAGAGAAATCAATACTGTTAGGCTTTAGACAGGGTATAAACATTATGAACACTGAATTTAAACAAAACAATTTCAGAGTTTAAAAATCATTCACCTTGACCTGGGTATGAATGATTTATACACTCTGAAATTGTTGCATTGAAATGCACATTAGCGGATGACTCCATTAAAAGTTACTGTTGCAGCATCTCCCACAGTTTCTTTAAAATCTGAATTTAAACTCCATAATAGACTTAGTTATGCAGTGAAAATATCCAGGGTTTCACAGAAATATCAGTTAAGCTATATCATGATCAGGCAAAGATTTAATAGAGTAAATTTGATAGAATTAATGAAAAATTGTAGAAATAAGAGTAGATTGAAGGGATAAGAGGTTCATCCCCAACCTGTACATGTCTCAGACCGCTCAAGTGCAATTGGCAAATGGGGAATCAAGATGGGCAATATTAGGAAGGAAAGTAAGACAGGGTTGGGCAACCATTATCAACCATGCTCATCAATGTACACCTAGAGGAATTGGTAAAAGAGGCATGAGAAGAGTTGGCATGGAATTCATAAAATCAGCTGTTTGAAGATAGATGATGAAGCTTTAGTTAGCCTGTCAGCCATTGCTGCGTACATCAGAAAATCAGTTTGATAGGTATAGGATGGGAATTAGTACAAACAAAGCAAAGGTTATGAAGTTTTCTGGAAAGGGGAAGGCTAAGCTAAATGTTAAAATTGGAGAGCAAAAACTATATCAGGTGGAGCATTTTACCTATCAAGGAAGTGTTTTGGACCAAGCCTTGTGAATTCCGTTTCCCTATGATTAATTGATCAAATATGTGCCACAGTGTAATTGGCATGGAAACTTTGAAGTGCAGGAAAATTAAGAGGGTATATATCAAGATAGAGTATTGAATAATAGAAGGAAAGTCGAAAAACATTGAAGATCCAAGGCCATTTAAGAGTACATTGAAAAATGTATTAAGTGATAGAAATCAGGAAAACTGAAAATTAAACATGTATTTGGCATTTGATAAACTCATGAAAAAGAAATCTGAAACCAGAAAAGCATGATTAACGAAATGGGTTGGCTAGATACTGTTCTGTCTTATCCAATTATGATATTTTCACGCCAATCCATTACTGCTGATGATACTTGTGATGCCAGTGTGCCTTAGCTCTTGTTGATTAAAGTGAATTGATTTTTTCAGTGACTGCATTTGTAATTAGTTTTTCCCCAATTTCAATTGTTTCTTTCTATGAATGGACTTAGATGAATTAGGTAAAGAAACAAGAAGTTAAATTAAAGAAACCCAACCCAAATATGGCTCCAGCTACATTTTGATTCTTTAATGTACATTTTGATTCATCATAATAAATAATTGAAACCAGAATATTAATGTAATTTATCATGATAGTAATAAATTAACTACCTTCTCTTGTTTTCTTGGCCCATTAATTCTTTTTTTGCTAGAAAGGTGCAATATTCTTGATTGATTTTTCATCATTAGCAATAATGACCAATGTGATTTCTTTCTCCAAGTACCACTTTCTCTCGCAATTGTTCATGACTATAATCTCAAAGCAATTGACTTCTGTTCAAATTTCCTCTTTAGTGAGAATTTTTTCCTTTGTATGTCTATGCATGAGGACTTTGTAACTGGCAGAAAATATATATGTACCTACACCCTCTGTACATGCGCTCCTCTCCCAGGGTTTAGCTATTTGTAACATCAACTTGCACACCAATGTTTCCACACATTTTTAACCCTCTCCCAATATTGAGTAAACGAGTTATTCTGACATTATATTTTTCATGAAACTCTTATTCTATGGCCTAAAATCTTTTTGAAGGTTTTATATTATAACTACCAAGTTGAGGGTTGGAAATTCTTGATTGCTATGCCAATGGTCGTCCTTGAAAATTTAATACTATAGAGCAGCTCTCTTCTAGAGAATCAGTATTCCTACTGAACCGCTGACCTGGGTTACTCTCCCATTTTCAGCACTTAGAAATAGGTGAGTTTTGCTGCCTATGGAACATTTTCTGGCTCTACATTCTTCCATATTAAGCCAAAGGTTTGTGCACATCAGTCTGCAAGTTAATGATTGGAAGTATTTAATGACATTAGCTATTACAAAGGCAGGAAGAAGGTTAATGTATTGTTAATAGAACTCATATCTTAAATATATTATGTAATGCAACTACATACTGCTAGCTAGGAAGTTAAGGAGCTACCAAGAGACAGGTTGCATTTCAATTGTTGGGTCATTTTCTTTTCTGCAGGATGAGCTTTGTAATATACTGCATACTCGGGAACCCTGTGCGGGAGGAAATAGTGGTTGGGTTTAATAGGCAGCAAAATTAGGAGAGGGCCTGAGAAAAGAAGATTGTTAATGAACATTACTCCATTAAACGTATCAACATACATATCACCTTTCTTAGATTTGATAACATTTGATTGTACAGAAACCACTGTATTTGTACCTCCCATTCCAAATTTGTTAAAGGATGATTAAGAATTGCAAATGTGCATGCATAAGTGAATAGAAATCATTTAGCATTTTGATGGACTCGTATACACTCTGCATGAATTAGGGCTTACTAATTACATGTACATGATGATTGTTTTCACACATTAATACACTAGGCTATTGTTTCTACAATTCAAACTTTTGCTGAAATTTGAGTTATTTTTTCAGTTTGAATAATGAATTCCACCTTTATAATAAAAATGGATTTTTAACTTCGCATTATGGTTAGATGTATACCTATCCCAATATTTTTGTTGACATTATAACATAAGTGGTAGATATATTATATCAGGTCTTCAAAGCAATTCAGTTGTTAACTACTAATAATCTCTGCATAGCATAGCAACCTCACTATGGGTTCCCCTCTACTATTAGTTATCTCCATAGATTTCTTAAAATCAAAATTATTAGTAAAGCACTCTCACTCTAAAATAATATTATTTCCAGGCACCTTAATAATAATAATATATTCTGCATATGGAGTGCAACAAAAAAACAACATTTTTCTTACCTTTTAAAAGTTCATCCATCTTGCTATAAATGTCCCATTGTTAGTAGTAAAATATTGTGATGAAATTCTTACATGTAGCCAGCCTTGGAATTCAGCATCTACCAGAAACTCGTTCACACCAGGCATACAATGTGTACATGTATTTTTTGAACGATACCCTTTTTAGAAGAAGGCTATTGTCTATGTACTGGTTCACTGCCTTTTACACATCCCACTCCTCCCTTAATTCATTCAGAAGAGAACTGACCATTTCAAACAGATCACTGTTGCCAATGTTTACAAAACTTCCTTCATCTGGAAATATTTACTATTCCATGCCTAGAAACTTAAAAAGGCAACATCCGCTGGTGAAAGCTTCCATACATTTTCTTCATTTACATACCAACTGCTAAACAATCACTTTTTCATTAAATCTGAGCACAAATTAGGATTTTACAGCCTCACCAACTATTCTTTTTTTCTGTCAAGTGTTTTGAACCATTTTTAATGCTTGGGAAGAGTACAAATTCCATTGAAGAGACTGCAATGCAGTGTATTGCAGTAGAATTGGACATAATTTCCATATCAGGGTTATAGAGCACTAATATGTTTTCACCCACAAACCTCCCCCTTGCCATTTTATGAAACATCTACCTGAATCTAACTACAACTCCAATGTCACACTCCTGGCAACAATAGATATTTTTCAGTGGTGTCCCAATCCCTGCTTGAGGTGATTTATAAAGGGCACTTCAAGTGAATATGCCATCCATCGGACGGGACGTTCAGTTGCAGACCCTTTGGTGCCTTTGTTTAAGAGCAGGCTAATCTGACACTGGGTTTCTCTTCACCCTTCATTCTTTTCCTGTACATCCCTAATGATGCAAATAACCTGAGCTGTCGGTTGCCTCCCATAAAAACTACTACTACTCCAATGTCACATTAACAATACTCCATTTCCAACTACTCAGGAAAAAATTCTGCAGCACAGAATGGAGCAATTACTTTGCAGCACTGACCCTTCCGTAGCCACCTTAAACAACTACATAACTACATTTTTCACCAACATTTGGCTCTACCATATATCCCTACCCCTCAACAACATCATCAATCTTTCCATCATCATCGCCTATATGTAACTTCTCCCTCCTACTTGTAACACCCTTCACCTCCCCCAAATCCATTTTTTTATTTTTATATGATGCTTTTGAAGATGAGATTACAGAACTGAAACAATTGGTGGGTTGCTTAATAAGAGCTGTGAAATTTTACTAAGTTGTTATATCTTTCAACCCTAGTGTATACTTTGTTAATAATATGTTTTCTGTAACTTCTCCTCTCCTTGACGTCCCCTCCAACCAGTTATTGCCCAAAAGCCATGACAATCAACAAACCCCCCCCCCCTCCCATGCTGACAGTCAGCTCAACCAAACCATTTGGAGCTGTTGACTGTCCCTTCATCCATTTATTCTCCCCAATCCCTTCTTTAGCCACTAAATTCTTGTTCTCCTTATATCTCAAGCTTCTCCGGCCTCTAGTAACTGATACAATAAAACCACCGATGACCCTTCCCCCTATCTCCCTCCAATATCATCCCACCACATTCATGTGGTTATATATTTGCCAACCTACATGCATATAACCTATGTTGGGTTCCTGAAAATGGCAACTGGTCGGCAAAATCAGATTTTTGGTTAAAAAATTGTGGAACTTAAAAATTTTTGTTCTGTCTCTTCAATTCTACAACTCTGAATTTGGAATGTAAATCCCATATCAGATGTAGTAGATACCATTCAGGAGTATTGACTACTTAATATTCATGAATTATTATTTAATAATAACATATTCACCAAGTTCTCAAGGAAAATATGTGCAAGGAAAATCTCTGTTGTCAACAAAGCAAATGCCAGTGACTAACCCAGACAGCAAGGTGATCTAGTTGGAGGAAAATGTTAAGCTCTGCCGCTTTGATCATAACCATCATGCATAACAGCAACTGCAAAATAATATACTTGTGCTCAACATTCAATAATGGATTAATATCTTCAATCAACTTATCAGTAATGTTTTGACAAATGTCAATAATTTGCTGAATGGCATTGCCTGTGGTAAAAGTGATATAGGTGTAACTTTTTGAAACTCAGTTAAGAATTGAAAACATAAAAATGTCACAGCCAGCCCTTTTCTTTACGCACTGTGATTTTTATTCTAATACCTAATAACATTAAAAGTATTCATATTACTTGAGGACTTCAATTTAATGATAAAAAATATTTCCTCACCTAAAAATTACAAAACAACATATTAACAGCAATAAGTACATAGTTACAAAAATGTTCTCACCTGTGAAATGACTGAATAAATTTAACACTATACAACATTATTTGTAGTAGTAATTATAGGCATGTAAAATACATTTATTAGTTTCTTAGATTTACTTTGGCTCAGCATAGATTCCTTTTGTAAATGCATGTTTAGTTCATGACATATTCTTTTTGCTTTATATTAAGTCAAATGAAAACACTTTCTCAATTTTCAGATTATCATCAAGACAGTAATAAGTCCAGATATCTTCAGATTATGATTGTAATCATTCATATATCATTATTATTAAAATTAGTTCAATCATATATAGGTAAAAAATTAGAGATACCATTTCAATATCAATGAAATTGAAGCCCAATTTATATTTTTTCCTGTAGTGATAAGTTGAACAAAAACTTGACCTTATAAATATTGATTATATTCTCTCATTTGACAAAAAGCACCTTCATAATGTAAATGGTATATATTCAACCAAAGGTATTCCTTTTTCCCAAAAAGCTACCAGTAATTTTTTTTTCTGTGCAGTGAAAAGAATTTGTAAAATTATGGTGGCAAGGGATGTTTCAAAATGTTGCTTACAAACAAGGCTTGACTTTTGGCTCCTTATTGATACTAATCACTCATTAATTATTACATATAATTAATTAGTGGTACCTAGTGCATTTTAAAGTTAAACCACTTCACATAAAAAAAACACTACTTCACCATTTCCTTTAAAGGAAATTACAATACCAGGGTCAAAATCATTTGAGGATCTGGTACTACCATCCTCCAATTTATGTTTAAATCCCTCATTGTATTTCTGTACTAATTATACATATATATATATATATATATATATATATATATATATATATATATATATATACTATATATAAATACTATATATATACAGGTATATCATTGAGTACATGATTATAGGCTTTTAATGTCACCCAAGATATGCCACATACTGTCATTTAAAAACAGCTTTAAGGGCACAATTAAGCATCAAAGAGATATAAGTCACTTATGAAATGTATCATAACCTGATAAACACTGCTGTTTCACTAGACAGTAAATTTTTCAGAAAGAATAAATCCCTTTCAGTCTGTTGTTCTCTGGGTCAAATGGACTGCGCAGATGTAGGTCAACAGGATAGCGTGTTCCCATAGCCTCAATTTCATACTGGCCTGTCTGCAGAAAGTTTTTGGTGACAGCCTTTCCTTCTGGGTGTTTCACATACCTACATTTTGACAAAAAATTAGATTTTCTTTCCAATTATCACCAAACTACTAAATATTTTTCTGAAGTGCGACCAGATTTGACAGTTGGAGGGTAGGGTAAATGGAGTGGAGAATGATATTTGCTTTTACTGAAAGTATTTTAAACCGATTTAAATGATTACTTGGTGACAAGCAAAGATAGAATTGTGTAGTTATCTCTAAATCACAAGAAATCACTTATTTATTTACATATAACTAACAATTTTAATTCTGGCACTGACATGGGATGAGATGATGGAAGGAGATTCATGCATAAAATAAGTTATAGAATATGCTATTAAAGTGGTCCATGTGACTTTTACAGAATATCAGAAGAATATTGTCATTTAATTGTATCATTAAAACAGCATATATAATTCCTATACTCTATTCAATTAGTAATCATGGTATTATTTATTGATACAGTTAGGTAAAAATAGAGTTGATTAAAAATAGTTTTAATTGCTCTCCAGATGGACTAGGTATGTATCAAATACTATTTCCCTCAAATTCCAAAGAAAAAGCCCCAAAATTTCAGAGTTTAAGAGGACACCTCAATAGCTTAAGTGGCTAAAGCACTAGACTGGATATTGAGGGATTTGGGTTCCAATCCCAGTCTAGGCAAATGATTTTTACACTCTGAAATTGTTGCATGGAACTATTTCCCTCCATAACTAGAAACTAATAAATGCAAAAATGAATCAGATCTTTAAATATGTAGGTATTAAAGGATCTTGCTCAAATTCATCACAGGAGAAATTTATTGAGGCAATTAATCTAAGTGAATAGCAATTGTGTTCTGAAATAGGAAACTACACCGGAACAATTCAACATTAATACTATTCAGCGCTGGTCAACATCGATGCTGATGTTGATGTCAACCTCTAAATTGTAGACTTATAAACACTGGCATCAATAAGATATCAATATAATCGACTGTGACACATGCATAAAGAGTCATTATTGCAATAATTTTATATCATGACAATGGTGCAAGGGATTTGTAACATCAAAAATTTGATGTCACAGGATCTGAGCAAATCTTCCAACAGAGATCTAATTCACAGCAAAGTTACAGACTTGGTGTTGAAATTCACCCATGTGAAATTTAGAGAGTTAAATATTATAAAAATTCATTACTATTATTACTTACCCTAGGCCAATGCTGGCACCAAGAGAGAATCCATATTCACCACGCCTGAGAAAACCCACAACTTGATCATTCCTCCAAATTGCCTCCAGACCCCAAAGTGGCACTTCCCTTTAATGGTAAGAGAAATATTGAACTTGAAATTAAACCACTTGGCTTTTCCGCTTAGAAAAAATTTTTATTTACTACCTAGGTTTCGTTATGGTATAACATCATCAGGTAAAAATACAAGTCAAACAGTATATATATATATCTGGACGGAGGGGAAGAGAAGGGAGGAAGGAAAGCAAGGATTGGTTGAGATAGGAAGAGGGGGCAGAGGAGGATAATTGGTAATATAGATAAATTAGCAAGCTGAGGCAAGGAATTAATACAATGTTGAAAAAAATTTTGCTTGGCGTTGCTTAGTTGGTGGGGGAGTAGGTAATGCAAACAGGGATGACGGCACTGGGTAATTTGTCAGGTGATTAAGTAGCAGGCTGGGAGGGGTCACTACATTGTTGAAAAGGTTTGCTTGGTGTCAGTTTAATTGGCAGATGGGTGAGGAAAATACAATAACAGGGAACGTGAAGGGTAAAGAAATTGATTGGTCAAAACATCTTCTCTGTAATCCATGTGCTGAAGTATTTCTAATTGCTCCAGCGCATCGAGGTGGTGATCTTTCTTCTCAAAGAGTATCTTCAACAGGCATTCAGGGTTATTTGAATGCAAAATATAAATCTGTTCTTTATCTGCTCTGATAGTTTTCTAATGGAACTAGTTGGTTAATGCTAACTAATAGGCTATAATCCTATAATAATACCTCCCACATCTCAAATATCGATAAGTCTTTTTTCTTATATTTACGTCTGGAAAAAGAGTTAGGTCCTGCAGTAAATCAACTGCATACAAACTGTAGTCCTGGAGAGGAAGGAGTCCCAAGTTCTCTGATTAAAGTTAACCATCCTTTCATTTAAGAGCCTGTACTTTATTTAATTAATGAATCCCTCTCCCAAGGTATTTTCCCAAGACCTCGAAAGTTATTCCTATTTATAAAAATAAAGGGAGCAAGAACAACCCTAATAACTACCCACCAATCACTATACAGTCAGTGTTCAGTAAAATATTTCTAAATAGACTTCCATATCACTTCAGTAAAAGTAATTTACTAGCCAGTCATAAACATGGGTTCATGAAAAACAGGTCCACCATTTCAGCCACATATGAGGCCATAAACTTTATTTTAACCTCTCATGATAATGTGGAGGAGGTAACCGGCCTTTTCTTAGATAACCAAAGCCTTTGATTCAATATATCATAGCATTCTTGCTAAAAATATTGCAGTGTTATGGATTAAGAGGGGTAGCTAAGCAGTGGATCCAGTCTTATTAAAATATCGTGAGGATAGAGTGACTATAACAGTCAGTGGTTTTGAATACATCACCTAGGAAAATCAATATCCAGAAGTGTCTCAGGTCTATTCTTCGTCCATTACTTTTTTAAATGTATATTAATGATCTGCTCTCAGTTTTAAAAGGAGTAAGTAGGATTAAACCAATTTTATATGCTGATGATACCAATATATTAGCTTCTGCAACCTCCATAAATGGATTAACTTCAAAGAGTACATCAGGATTGCAGCTGGCAATACACTGGTGCAAAGAAAATAGTCTGAAACTGAACAATGAAAAATCCCAGGCAATAAAATTTTTTCTCAATCCATCCTAACCCAGTCCTCCAACACCAGTTATTAGCCAAAACATAGAATTTATCAGATCCACAAAATTTCTTTGCATCCATTTGGACTCATTTTTGACATTGGATACCCATTTAAACTGCCCGTCCAAAGTGTCAAGATCTTGGCCTCCTACATTTCCATCCATATACATCCTATTCACAGTAACATACATGCATGAAACAACATCTGTCAGAATTCCGAGCAAATTCTCAATAATACAGTCACCAAACCACAACCCCGTCAAACCTACATGTCAAATACAATCAAACCAAAGCTGCAAGCCTAGGACCCAAGTCAATGTGACCAAACCTAGGTAATAAATTATCTCAGAAATACAAAGACATAAGAGACTTAAGAAAATTTCTAGCTGAGAAAAATTATTACAGTGTGTCTGAATTTATTAATGATTTAACATAAGGTAAATGCAAAATAAAATCAATGTAAATCTGTATATGATAAAAATGCATATAAATATATATTTATAAGTATGTGTACATATATATGTATATAAACACACACACATATATTGAAACACGAAAACCTGCCATATGGTGAACAAATATTCATTCACTTGGAAATAGATAAAAGGGATAGGAACATATAAGAGACAAACACTGGAGAGGTGGAGAAGGCAGAATCAAGCAGATGACAAGTGCAAAAATATTTCCTTGACCAGGACTTGAATCACAGATCTTTCAAATTGCCAGTCCGATGTTCTACCCACTTGAGCTATTGAGGAAACAATTTACATTTTAATCTGTGGGGGAGCTTATGCAACCAAGTGTCCAGATTCTTTGGCCAGGAGATGGAGCTATTTCACCCACCAAAAGAGAAATGGACAACAACAAGGGGAAGAGATAATAGGTTAAGCGATCATAAAGGATTAGAACCGTAGGTTTTGTGGCATGCATAGCCAGAAGAACTTCTTGTCTGATCCAAAAAGATAGGGCAGCATGTTAGGAAATGGAATGTAGAAGCATTACTGACGTGTCTTATATCAAGTGTAACAGTCATAACTACTTGATTGCTGGACAAATAAAATGTATTATTATTAACTGGATTGTCAAGGAAGGAATATCAGCTGGCTGTCCAGAAAATTATGGATGAGGGAAAAGAACTTAGTACTATCAAGGAAAAATGGAAATGTATCAAAAATGGGATACTGAAAGCCGCAAAAGAAACTATAGGAACTGTTAATTGGACAAGGAAACCATGAATGAGGACAAAGGCTTGGTGAGGCTTGTAGTCCATTGTTTTTTAAACTGATTCTGCCTTACAATTCTCCCCTCCCTGCATATGGCCAAGGACATATAGCCCCAGTGAAATACAGAGAAAACTCTGAGAACTTCCTAAAAAGCTTTATTCCCCTCCATATTCCTTCTCCACTCCCATTAGGGATACCCACATTATAAATGGTGCAAATCAGCCCCAAAAACTTTCCTTCCACATTTTTTTCTAAGTCCATCAGTAAATCTGCAGGGATATTATCTATCCCCACAACCTTTATGATTTAAATTCCCTTAATTCCCTTTCTATCAATTATGCTGAATTAGAATACATTTATTCAGTATCTAATTACTATTCTGGACCTAATCTATCCTCACCTCATCATATTTTCTTTCTATTTCTAATGTTCCTTACCTAATATCCTTACCATATAGAACCTCTATGCATTCCTTCCATCTCTCTTGAATATTTCCTGGGTCATTCAATTTTCCTATCTTATTTTGGATAGTTTGCTCAAATATTCCCTTCTTACTTCCTAAGAATGTTTTCACCTTCCAGTGCAGCACACCCATTTCACCCATCCTCTGTAAAAATATGCTTCTTTCATTCAATTAGTTTCCTGTCACCATATATTATTCAACTCTTTGTGCTATATTCTTCCTAATTCTTTGTAGCATTCGGTCATTTACTTATATCCTCTATTTTCTTAATCATTTTATCTTTAATCCATGGTTGCCTTGTCATTTTACTAATTATTGTTCCTATAGTTTCATTTGCGTCTTTAAGGATGCCTTTTTTTTGGGATTTCCTTATCTTTCTTCTTCATTACCCATCTCCCAGTCTTTACTCATAAATATTTTCATTGCCTCCTGGTGCCCCTTCTTCTTAGCACTGCTTAATACATCTATTTCATTTCCTCATCCTTATTCCATTTTATCCTCTTCAATCTGATCTTCCACTTCATTACTGCTAAATTATGATCTAAATCTGCATCTGCACCCACTGAACTGTGCAAATTAATGATGCTGTGCCAACACTTTATAATATAGTCTTAACCGATATTCATGTGAATCCCTGGGCTTTTTCCATGTATACCAGTATGTAGAGGTGTTAAAACTAAGTTTTCATTATGATTATTCTGCAAAACTGTATTGCTTTCTCTATGGCCATTCTTTATTCCTAAACCACAGTTCAATACTTAACTCTTATCTCAGTATTCACATAATTAGCATTAAGCTCCAAAGAAAGAGCAAACATATCTTGCCACTTAACTTAAAGATTCAAATCCAGGTAACCACCTCAACATTCTCTAATTTAGAGAGACTAACTATTTTAGGTAGAGATTTATTAATGAATTCACAGGAGCTTAAAACAAGCATTGCAAATGTTCAATCTTAAAGTGGACTCATTCAATCATATAATGAATTTAAAGATATGTTTATGCAAGAAGTATTGTGTATTTATTTTAAGGGATTTATTGATGGCAATAACTAATTAAAACAATAGTTAATGAGATATTTTATAGTAGGTAAGCACAGTGGAATTCCTAGAAAAGGTAGAATGAAATTGTATTGTAACAAATTTACAAATAAAGGCACCAGATCCAGTGTTAAAAATGTATCAAATATACTTCAACATAGCATGCACATTATATTTCAAAACTCATACTACTGCCAATTCAACTTCAACTTACTCTTTCAAAACAAAAAATGCAAGACGCTTTGAAGGACCCTGCTTTCGCAACGTTTCAACTGCATCCTTTCCTTGGTACTCTCCATTGCGGCGACAGGTGAAAGCTAGTCCAGCCTCAACAGGGTTATCATCAGACCTCAAGTCAGCATTCCATAGGTGATAACCTGATGGAAGGATAGTTGGTATGAAGAGTTTTCTCATTTTTATGATACGATAAAATTTGTTGAAATGTGTACAGAAAAAATTCTAAAAATATGTCTAACATACAGGAGACATTTTCCAAATAATTTATACAGGAGATTGAATAAACTTTGACATGATAAAAACTTGTAGAGCAACTGAATTTGCATTATCCAAGAATAATAATGCATTAATGGCAATGCAGTGCTAGTAATGTGCATGCAGTGATAATGCTGATTTAAGGAGCAATTGGCACATGGAGAGATTGGCAGGGATTAGAATAGTTTGGAGAGCTGCTACAAACCAATCATTTGATTGATAAATCATGATGATGAACATTGCTAGATGCATATTGTATTAGTGCAAATAAAGTAAGTAGTTATTTTATTTTAGTATGTACCATTTCAGCATCATAATTTTTACATGTAACCAAATCTCACCCACATTAACCCAGAAGCAAGTTATACACACATCAGATTCAAAGCTGATACAGCTCTTATTTAGTTAGAAATTTAAAGTAGATGTTTAACAAATGAACTTGCTTGTAGAATTAAATTTTCAAAAATGAATACACACCTTGATTTTAAAAAATTACCGTAATCAACACAAAAGTTAGTTTTGTATTCAAGGGTAGATCTCACTAATACTAAGCACTATTAGGCATGTGGAATTCATATCATGGTAGAGGGGCTATTTTCATTTTCCACACCACCTGTGGTTTCCCAGGAAGATCTGGTGCCTGAAAAATTACATAACTTGGGTGAAGCTAAGAGTACTCAGAGGCATCACCTGGAATCAGACCCGAGTCCCTGTTCACTAGCCCAACCCTCTACCCACAGGATTACCACACTTCATACACCTTGATAGTGATAAGCCAATTACTGGATAGTACACTGCTCAAACAACTCAAACAAAATTTTTTTCTTAAAACTCAACTTACATGCTACTATTGTAACACTGATTTTGCTTCAATGTTATGTGGGTGAGATGTGTGGTAGAGTTTCCATTAGTAAGACTTAAATTATCTGGAATAGGAATTTGATCAAGGTATTATCTCTTGCAAGTAATTATTTCCCTCTTGGTGGTTTCTTTCCAGTTCTCAAGGAGATGAGCAGTCAGTAACTATCACTTACTTGGTTTAAAATGCAGCCATTTCATAGCCATACAAAAGAGGGTATCATAAACTTTTCATTAAAACTAACAAATAATCCAGATAGAAAATTTTTATTTATTATTCTAGAGACTTGTCTAAATAGTCGACATCCAGAGTTATACATTTCTTGATATTTTGAGGGCCATCTTTTAACTCTGCAGATTGCGTCGAAAAGCATTGTTCTACCTCTTGAATGATGTCATTTGTGTTGTTAAATCTCTGATCCTGCAATAGTTTATTGAGTGCTGGAAATTAGAAAAAGTAACTTTTGGCAAGATCCGGAGAATAGGGCAATTGTGGCAAAATTCCAAAGCCACATTGCTTTGATTGCTGGTCATGCCATGGTTACAATTGCAGGTAGCTACGTGTTTGCTTCTGAAGAAGAAGTCAGAACTTGTGGAACCCAGCATACTGCCACCTTTGTCATGTACAGTTAGTTCTTCATGAATGATTTTCCACAGATTGCCGTAGCTTAAGTCTGTCTCATTCATGATCATCTGGATGGTTGCTCTAATAGGTTATGTCCTCATGTTTCTTCACTTTATCATCCGTGAGTTATGGTCTTCCATTTCTTGGATCATGTGTGAGGGATATGTTTCCCTTTCCACCTCACTGTTTAATATGATGGGCTATCATTTCCATAAATAGCTATCAATTGATTATGGATTTACGTGGCACTGTGATTTTTCAATGAAGGAAGTTAATAACGCTGTGAGCCTATATCTTTTCCATAATGTGAGTTACTTCTATCTTTGGATTCATGAAAGAAAACAAATCATTATTAATAGCTGTAATGAACAATATTATGTATAAAGGATCAATTAACATTCTGAATAAATTTCATCCTGATAAATTGTTTATTTATTCGTAATAATTACTTAAAAACGATACTCCCACATATTCCATATATAGATAGGTTGATGAAAGTGTGTAATTTTCATTAGGTTTAATTAATATGCCTGATAATCCACAACATTGTTTTTGATGTCAAGTCCTTGCATGATGCAGACCCTCCTGCCTCCAAACAATCGATCAAATAATCTTGGGTTATGGAATTGATTTTTCGGGGACACTATAAATATATTTGATGAACTTTATAAATAGTCAGACAGTAGTTCAGTGTTAAATCATTAATTAGGTACTCAGTGGACTTAATCATCAGACTAAATTGCCATTTGTAACTTCTGTACCTTTTTCATGACTGAGTGAATCAAGAGCACGATAACCACCATGTCGAAGTCCTAGTGATTCACCAGCATTTAGAATGGCCTTCATTACAGGAACACATGCATCTGCAGGAAGGTGTAACTCCCAGCCTAGCTCTCCAACAAAACTCAAGCGCAATGCCCTCGCCAATGCTGGTGGCGAACTCCTTCCAACATCAATCTTCACCAATCGTGAAGAAGAGAATGGAAATGACTCATCATCCAAAGGAATGTGTAACACTTGCTCCAGAACAGCACGGCTATAAAAGGAGGAAGGAATACAGTATTACTTTGGACAATACAAAAAAATTAAGTTTCAGCATTGCGAATGTATTATACCGGAAGAGTTCAGAGGAATCTCATTTGACCACCACCTAGTATAGCGAGTAATTTGTGCATTGAGTAAAAATATTTTTTACAAAAATGACTTGCTTAATGAGTGGCTTTTTGTATCACGATAGGGGGAGAGGTGGAGTCTCAGAATGATTGCATGCCTACTGCTTCAGTTAGTGTTTAGTACTCATTATGCTAGCATCTTCGAGTTGCTAGTGATCACACTCTTTTACAAACTTTTGTTCAGAGGTATTGTTTATGATTTTTTAGAGTAAAGTCATATGATATTTTGTGCATAGCTTTACAATTGTCCCTGAATAAAGAGCTGCAAGAAGACAACTGTGAGAGAATAAAATTAACCATAGAAATGAAAAGTAAAATTGTTGAAAAGAAGGAACAAGGTATGAGCACGGTTGATCTAGCATGCACATATTACACATCAACAATTTGCAATATGCCTAAGAATTAGGACAAAATCAAGGAGATATATGTGCTTGAATGCTATATACGGAGTGATAAGAAATCTATGCAACGGTTACATATTCTCACCATAGTTGAAAGGTAACTTTTCATATGGAAAAATGAAAGGCAATTGTAAGGAAATAAGACTATTGGCAAGAACATTATTCGCGGAAAGGCAAAATTGATTTTCGCTGACCTTGTTAAGAAGACAACAGGATCATCAATGATGAAGAAGAGGTATTAAGGACAGCTTTGGGTGGTTTGAGAAGTTAAGAAGGAAGAATTGGCATTCTGAGCATTGTGAGGCATAGTGAAACAGCAAGCTCGGACTCAAAGGCAGCAGAGAATTTCCTCGGTGACTTGAAGAAGCTCATAGATTCTGAGAGTTACCTACCACAACAGGTTTTTAATTGTGACAAGACGGGTCTCCTCTGGAAGAAGCTGCCAAAGCAGATCTATATATGTTCACATATATAGCTCTCTTTTGTAACTGCAAGATTTAATTAAAATGCAGGGAATGACCCCATAACTCAACACCATAATTCAAATGACATTGAAAGAAGGCATGGTTAAGTATTAAATGACACTAATTTGAAATGAGAAAGTAGAGCTTTCTTAAACGACTTTACTTAGTTTATTACAGATATGACTGATGTGGATCTCCAAGTTAAGTTTTGTAGCAATACACTAAGTTCCTAGTATTTTAGTAGTTTCAATTTTAGTTATTTTTATTTAAGACTGCATTGAATATGCTGAGATTTTTTAGTATTTAAATGTAAATTATCAATATCAAACCATTCCTTAGCCTATCTTTGGGCAGCACTTGACTGTGCCTTAGCATATCTTATAGATGTTGACATTGTAATTGGGAAACTTTGTGAAACTTCGCCTCATTGTGCGAGATTCCACTGTACAAATATGGATTTAAAAACATTGATTCACAAATTTATTGGATTTAATTACCTGTTTGGGCCCTGTATTGAAAGCATTCCCATCAAATCAGTGGCATCGCTAAGGCATGCTCTGTATCCTTTTTCAGCTAATTCAGATTGAATATGTGCCCAGCAATGATTGGCAGATGCCCCTCCAGCAGCTATGTAAAATCCTCTCCCCTTTCCATAGAAATAAAGCACACATTTTAAGCTTACTATCTATAAAACTTGAGAGTTGCAATACTATGAAACTAAACTGACCAATGAACCATTACCAAAATATCAGCTGTCAATGCCATAGAATTTGTAACTATGGCATGCACTGATAATGCTGAATTGGTCATTTACAGATAATTTTTTTAATACAAGTCTTTATTTTTTCTCCATTTGGCTGCTTGCCCATATATTAGCCAATGATTATACAAGGTGAAATAATCACTAGAGTCCCAAAAACATCACTGCATTGTATTATGTCATTAGGAAATGACAGTGTACTGTTGTCACTGTCAACTCATTTTTACTTTAATGTAAATCAAACAACATTGCATTTCTATTTCACAAAATATGCAATCATTTTTTCATAATTATGATCCAGCAGTGATTCATATTTTTTGCGCATAACCAAAGCTGAGAATGAGAATTAGAATTTACCTTGAAGATAGGATCACAAGCACCACCATTTCCACTTTCTACCACTGTAACTGTGAGATCAGCTTCAATTCCTCCTCTAGAGTTCAGCATACAGGTATAAAATGTCTTGGTCAATGGTTCAGCACTTACTTCTGACTCTTTCAATTGTAATTTAGTGTCTGCTGTAAAAATCCAATCAACAGCTTCCTGAGCCTCTGGCCCAGTTAAGAAAAATTTCCCAAAATATGACATGTCAAATACTGCTGCTTTTTCTCTGCAAGCTTTGCACTCAATTCCAATCTATAGAGAGAAACAGTGAGCAGTTAAATAGCTATTTGATAGTAATAATGTTCCATTTTTTCTGATATTTTGAATGCTAACATTTGTTGATAAAACAACCTTAAATGCACCCTCATATTTTCCCTTCTGCACCCTATGACTTTCAATGATGCCACACCATAATCATATCCGTACAAAATTAACTTTTGTTCATTAGGATTCTAATATTTTACTTTTCAATCTAGTCTTAGTTAAATAGAAAATAGTGCACCAAATTAAACAATATAGCAGTAATAGTACAAATTCTGCTAGCATGGATTACTTGGGTTCATTCCTGCCAATAATAGTTTCTCTTGTATTTTAACATTATAAGTGCTGCAATTTTCTCAGGTCTAAAACCACTGCCTGCTTTCATTTTGACTGATCAAACTGCCAAAACCTGCTATCTCTTTGGCATATCACACTAAATGTTTTACTTAATATCTGTCTGCTTTATAATGACAAAAATTATTGAATTAAATATTAGGTGAAAAATTTTTATCCAGCAAATATTACAGGAGAATAAACTATTTCATATTCATTTTAACAAAAGTAAAATAATTTAAAATGCACAAATGTACCCCTAATTGCTTGCAATACGATTACCAAAAACATTCTGGTATAAAAATATTGCAAAAAAAAGCTGCAAAAATAGTTTCAAAAGTGGATTTTTAATGAAATTCTTATATCACATAATATCAAGGTTTCTATGGATATTTTTCAGACAATATTGTTTGAATAAAAACATTTCAATATTTCAAGAACAATCAAAATGAATATCCTGGTATTTCTAGCATTAAAGAACTGCATAACTACTGTACTCCTTAGCCCTAATTAACATGACATAGTTGCCATAGAAGCACTTTTTTTAAATTCTACACCCAAAACCTAAAGAATGGTAACAATTACAATATCACATGGATACGGTATGGGTGAGCTGGCCGAAGTGGCTAAGGGGACACTCCTGTTCCCTTTCTGCCCCTGAATAAAAACTTCCCCTCTTGTCTAAGTATCAACAGAATGCCATTTCCTGCAAGTCTCCCTGCCTCACCCTCACAAAAAGAATCCTTTATAAGAAAATGTAATTTTAATCTACGAGATGACAATGGATAACCAGCCTCTAATGGAAATATTCCAGGAGATGCACTGACATTTTAGTAGGGTGTATACTTAGTTTAAATTTTTGTTAGTGAATACATTTTAATTCTAACTTGATTAAAGGCCCCTTTTTTCTTAAATTTGCAGGTCATATTCACCATAGACTCTTGTCAATCAACAGTAATTATGTTCATTAATCACAGAATAAGAGGTAATTTAAAATACAGAAGGCTATTCATTGACACTAGAAAATTATCTTAAATATTAGATTCAATTGGCTTATATTGTCTTCATTGTTTAGTAGGAGGTAATAATACATCATATCGAGCTCTATGGTAAACTGACCTCATGATGGTGATCTGGAAATTCAAAAGTATGATCTTTACGTAATAATTTCTTGTAGTTAGAGTCTTGAGAGAGTTTATTGCCATAAGCACCATACCAATCATATGGTGCTGGCCTAGAAGAGGAAGATGAAGACACTGGAGATTGGAACCAACCAGGACGTTCCCAGCCTAAGCGCTCTTGAAATACACATCCTGCATCCAGCAGCACCTGTTTCATATATATGGATATGATTCAATAATACTTATGCAGTGGAACCTCTCAAAATGAACATTATTCATTTCAGAATATTTTTCATACAGTGAAACACTAGTTAAGCAAAAAAAAATTCCCACATATATTATTGTAAAATATGATAATGCTTTCCATGCCAAAACAATAAATTGAGTACAATGATTATTCAAAGAAAATTGTATACATAGTATAGAGGCATTTTTTTCAGAAAGAAAAATCCGGAGAGATAAAGTTGTCCAAAAATGTGTCACAGCATCATCATTAAATAAATTTGTAGCAAGCATAGCCACTGTCTTATTTGGGTGATGCTTCTCAATATATGATGCAATAGTTTCTCATCCTTTACCATGACCTCCACTTCACACTTAACCAGCTCTTCCGAACTTCTTGAAGGCTCACGGAGTTCCTGAATAGTAAACAACCAGTGGCTTAATTTTTAAATTGCTGCTTGCACTTGCACAAAATAGCAGTATGAGATAGTCTTTCATATGCTTGTGTTCGGACAATACATTCTCCTATGCTATTATATAGGTTTGCAGCAGCATTTTTTTTCAGAAGAGACACATCTCATCACAATTAAAAATCTGTTGCAGCAGGTGACCCACAGAATTTATGAGCTTCTTTAAGTCACTGATGAAATTTTCAGCTGCCTTTGTGCCTAAACTTACTGCTTCACAGTGTCTTTCAATGCTGTGGATTACAGTTCTTAATTTAAATCTCTTGAACCACCCATAGCTTCTTCTTTTTCTGTCAAAGATCCTGCTGTCTTCTTAAAGAGGCTGGCAGAAATCAATGTCACCTACTCTGACAACTAATGTTATTTATGACTGTTATTCTTATTAAGAGCATTGCATTACAATTGCTTTTTGTTTATCCATATGAGAAGCAAACTTTCAACATTGTTGAGAAAACGTAAATGTTCGGTAGATATTTTTTCCACTCCCTTTGAAGAATCTATCTCCTTAATTTTGTCCTAATTCTTGAGGATAATGCAAATTGTTGATGTTGACTGATTTTATATGCATGCTAGATCAGCCATGCACACACCTAGTTCTCATTTACAATGATTTCACTTTTCTTTTCTATATTAATTTTTATTCTCTTATGGTTATCTTCTCGCAGCCTTTTCTTCAGGGACATTTTTGTTTGGTACTTCAACTTTGACCAAAAAAATAACAACAATATGTTTGAACACAAGAATGGAAAAATGTGTGACCACTAGTGACATTAAGATGCTAGCAGAACGAGTGCTAAACACAAAATGAAGCAGCAGGCACCCAATCAATCCAGGAATTAGCTCCTCCCCATCACCAGTTAGGCAAACATTCACCTTTTAAGAAAGTCATTAAAAAAATATTTTTTGTTCTTAATGTGAATGACTCCTTGTGTGAGATGCTCACTAAGCTAGGTTCCACTGTACCAATAAATGCAAACAACGCATTGAAAAAAATTAAAGAACTAAATAGCTAAAATTCATATGCACATTAACTTAAAAATTTTGCAGTCATTACACAAATGAACATCAAAATACTAATTTAGGATGTTGGTACATTTTAATTGGTCACTTCATTATGAGCATTGGTCAAATTATGCTAGAATATTATTTATTTTATCAGAATTATTCTAAATGCATATTTGACTATCATACCTGTACACTGCAAAAGCATCCTTTTGGTTAGTAACTCACCTCGTGTAAAGGATCTGTGCGTAAATTCCGGCCAGCTAAAGGCTCATCATGAGGGAATACAATGGCATAATTCTTAGCGTAACTTTCATGCGAGCGTTCCTTTGACCACTTCTCATTCTTGCACTGCTCTGGTGTGAATCGCCTGAGGTGATATTTGCATGCCTTAAGAGGAACCCAGAGATAATGGCTGTCATGGTGTACATTTTATAAAAAATTAACTACTGAGTCAATTTAGAAACAAACACACTGCAGCATATCATGTGACTGTCCAATTACATTAATAAGAAAAGCAACAGCAGAAATATAATAGGAGATGACAATTTCTATGTGAATTATTCACTCTAGTGACCCGATGAATTAATAACTTCTATAGTAGGAATAAAATCCAAATACGAATGAGTCACCTTGACCTGAATCTATTAATCCAGCTAAGTTAACAGAACTTAGTTGGTAGCTTACTAGGTTAAAGAACTCAGTTTTTCAAATGAGGGGATTCAGGTTCAAGTCCCTGGTCAAGATGACTTATTATCACACTGAAATTTCTGAATTTCAATAAACATTAGCAGAGGACTCCATTTAAGTAAATTTTGTGGCATCTCTCATAGTTTTTTGAATTTGTCAAAGGAAAACACCTTTGTGTTCAAACATTGGCTTTTAACTCCATAGACTCTGATGAAATGCACACAACTATGAGAGAATGTAACATTAGAGAATGGCATTTTTTCATAGAACCATGTTTCTTTAAAGACCCTAGAAATTTAGCGCAAGAGGATTCCTTGGTAGCTTAATTAGCTACAGCACTAAGCCAGAAATCGATGGAATCCAGGTTCAAACCCTGGTCAAGGCTAATAGTTTTTGCAATGAAATTCCTGCATATCTGAAATTTGTAATCAGCAGTTAAACTCTTACAAGGAGCAAGCACATTTCAATTTGATGGAAAGAGATTGTACATTTTGTGTGAAACTATGAAATATGAGTCAGTTTTAGTTAGATTTAAGTTGCACCTGACCAGACACAAATTTTGATTGCGATGCATGTCATGGAAAGGAATGAACTGTTTGCCAGGAGGATTCCAGCATGTTTTTTCTTTTATAAAAATGGAGCAATGGAAAATAAATAGTTAAACATTCTAAGGACAGGTTTTCCATGCCCTCTAATGGGGATGCCAGATATTGTTTTAACAGCTTTTTTCCTGTACTGAGAAGACTGGCACAAGAGAAGTGGCTTCCCCAAAAGAAAATGGTTAAATAATAATAGGATAGAAAATTATGAACTCTGGCAAAGTACAGAAGCCAGAGTAGTACAAATTTGGTGCACTGGTCACTGCTTTTTATACATGGTGCAATTGCTGATGATGATTTTTATATTGCACAATACTAAAAAGTTTACATGCATGTTACTAATGTACCCCACAAACATGGAAAATATCTAGTGAGTGGTAAGTTAAATGGTGGCCTGCTTTGGGCACTCCATAGAAACCGCTGAGGTGAGCCGGCTAACCATGATTGGTTAACATACCAACTATATATTTCACACACACATCTTTTGGACTGGAATTTGGTTAAAGATTGATACCTCATTGGCAGGGATGCTTGTTCCCATTACCAAACAAGTTATGAATACAAATACATACGTGATTGTTGAATCATCTGAGAAACAACACTGGGGAAATGCAAAACATTAAGATGTCAACAAAATACAAAAAGCATGCATAATAGTACATGTACGTATATAATTTAAGTAAGTGGGTTGCTGATTATGCATAATATGGCAATGCACTTTGTATTAATCACTTGTTATTAAGATAAACGTACCAATTACAATAACATGGATACTTTACAAGGAAATGAATTTGGGCCAAAAGAGGCTGATTTTATCTGTAACATGGGCAGGATTTACAAGCAACATCCAGATGAATATTTAATGAAAATATAAATTTGGGAGTTCAGTCAGCTGTAGTTGAGGTGATAAAGGAAAAATGCAAGGGGAAAGGACAAATAAATCTTCATGCAAAATTCACTCAGAATATTTTCTATAAACTAGTCTGCAACCTAAAATGTATCAGTCTGATAAGGGAGTGTAGGAACCTGGTATTCAACCTTATGACATGATAAATTAGGTAGAACATTTTTAAAGGAAGGCTATATTTTCTGTTTTCCATTAAGTTCTAGTAACTAGAAAATTACGAGTGTTGAAATTAGCATGGGATGTCTATAGACATCAATGGTATTTGAAACCTAGAACCTTTTCCTGAATTAGCTGAATGGTCTACTCGCAATGTCTGTAGTCTGAAACAAAAATGTGGTACACCTTTCTTACCTTATGTCATAAGCATACATGTGCAGAAGTGGTCTTCTTTTCATGACCCAGTGAGCCAACTGCTCTCCACATCCTCCCCCAAGCATCATTCCAGAGGAATTGAATCCACAGCCATGATATAGGCCTCGCACTCTTGGATCCTCTCCTTTGAAAGTTTATTTAAGAATTACCGAAAAATCCCTTAGATTTACCACTTACTCGTTACCGAATTTCTCATTGGATGATTTCAAAATTCTGGATTTAAAATTTATATTTTTTCTGGGAATAATTCAGCCAATATAATGCACAAGTTTACATTCAAATGTAGTATTATTTTAAGAATTAAAAATATAAAAGAAGTTTATTCGATGCATAATATTACTTATCATCAGAGGCTGAGAAGATAAAACATTGTCTTCACGATTCATAAATGATTATGTTGTCAAAAGTAGATGACTATCTTGTCTTGACATAGAATGTGAGTTAAGAAAAAATGTTTCCTATTATCACGGGAAAGATTAATGATAATAATTGCTATTGGCTCCAGGACATGTAGTATACATGAATATATCAGGTCAACTGAATGCGGCACACAAATACTACACTACATAAGGAGTCCGATTAATACAAACACAGGCAATACCAAAGCAAAAATTTATCAGAAGAGTGAAATGTACTGCTAACAAGATGAGCTTACGTTTAAACTGTGGGAAGATAGAGATTCCTATTAGTTTCCTTGTTCAGCAGTTTTGTATCTACATAAATGGTGTTCTTGCAAAAAAGGCTTAAATTATGCATGACAGTCCTAAAGCCTTTGGCGCCTAAAAGCCTAACAGAACAATGCGCATGACTTCAAACCATAATTCCATATTTCAGCTGACCAGGTATTTAAGCATAATAGACTGAAAGAGCAGTGGTGGTATCAGTTAGTGGGTGATCAGTCTCAGTAGGTAGCACCTGGAAGCCACTTTAGGATATGGTGTGTCAAAATGGCTTCCCTGAACAGACACTCATGCACAAACAATCCCAAGACTTTGATTTCAGCTGAGGAACTTAATAGGAATCAACTGTATTCATCCAGTGCTATTTTTTACTATCACAGGTAGACAGAGTATTTTAAGCTGTTTATATATCTATGAGGCATTTTTGGAAAGAAAAGGACATTTGGTGATCAAAAAAATATTTCCAACAAGAGGAAATTATCAGCCACAGAACTTATTATCAACTCGTCAAAGATCACAGTTCTTGGACCACTTGTTGAATGATTACATATGTCTGGATACTGGACCTGCCACTCTACTCTTCTTATGCACATTTGTGCAGCCATTTTAGAAGTCTCAATGTCATTGTCTAGCCTTCCCTTCACTCATTACTGTAGGTTCACAAGCTAGGTACAACTACCAAAAAATTTGGGCAGCTTTTACACACCAAAATCTAACCACAATATGCACTTTGCAACTGGCAGGAGCAATGATTTTCATGGACATTGTTATCTGCATTCACCAACAGGCAAATGATAACTACATCAAAACAATAACTTCAGTGGCTTCAGAAACAATGAATTGATAGCATTGCATGTGTATAATTTTAATGACCCACCAATATTTTACCCTTACCGTTTGAATATTCCTCATTTATGACCAAAACCATTCACAATCATAACATAGCAGTCTAAATTGAGTAGTTTCAGGCATGTAGTGGAATTCGAGCATAGTAAAAAATGGATTGTAGCAATTTCACTAAATAAGTTTAATTGTACGACTCGGTTTCAATGTATTATCGATTGCATTTCGATGTATCTTCAGGCGATTCCCTTCATCAACAATACATCGCACAAGATAGCCAATGCAATCCCTAAGGATAAATTCAGGTTTTCTTTTTATACCCCTTTCAACGTGTCGAAATGGTTGGGTAAAAACAAAGATACCTTCAATAATACACAGAAGAATGGTGTTTACAAAATTCATTATGAGTGCAAAGCTGCCTAAGTGGGCCAAATGGGGAGGAATTTTTCCACCCAACTCAAAGAACATAAGAAGTGCATGATCCTAGGGAATACCACATCAATGATTGGCAAACATACTTGAGACCAACCACACCCGTGACTTCAAATTGCAAGTGCTGCAGTTGCTAAACAAAGGCACAACATTAGGCCCAATGGAACAATTTGAAATTATCCAATGGGTAAAGAAGAACACCCCCATCCTTAATGACACGCAGTTCAACTCCTCCTCCCCCCTACTTTACATCAACTTCCTTTAGTACATTCTTGCTGCCGTATGACACACATCTGCCCCTTCCTAGGGTCCCCTCCCCCCCGATATTTGTACTAAGTTTAGGGAATTCATTCCTTCCCCACCCTTCCATGGGACCCCTGGCCATAGCCCCCCCCCCTCTGCCCAGCTGCTTTAAAAAAAAGACCTGAAGATGATGTAATATATCGAAACCTGGTCATACAATCATACTTAGTTAGTGGAAAATTGCTACTATCCATTATTTATTATAGCAGTCTATGTTAAAATAACCATAGGGAATGAAAACTGTTACTAGTATTTCAGTACCTAAGTAATTAGTACAGTGCCTACTAAAACATACAATTGGTAATACTATAAGGAAAGAACCAAAGTGGGGAAAGAAAAAAATCCTCTTATTAGATGCCAGCTTTCTATTTTCACTTCATTTTTCCTAAGTATAATTCTTTCTCGCGATAAATGGCAGGAAGTGGAGAATGTGGTAAACCAAAATTCAAGGATTGAACATGAGATAAAATATTATCAATAACAATACTGTCCAACAAACATCATGATAGTTTATAACTACTAGGTATATAAAAAATTCTCTTACCCATCAATGGTTTGTGATCAGGTGTGAAACTCTCAGGTCCACACACAGTGGATTTGATTCCAGTCTTACCGATTATAGGAGCCAAATGTGTGGCACCTTTAACATGCACTCCAAATACATCCCAATCAAGTTCATAAAGACCAAATTGGAAATCTCTAGGAACCTAAAAGAGTTCAAATTAATTCGTTCAAGTTATCTGTATTGCAGAGTTCTAAGATTTAAACTCTGACAATGAGCCACAAACCCTAATTTTTTTCAAGCTAAGCTTGATAGCTCTTAATTACTATTAGAAAAATTATTTAGCTTTAACAAACTGTCTGTATAAATACTTAAATTTTATTCAATTTAAAAAAAGAATGGGAAGGCCTCAGTTAGCTCTCTGCTTTAAATGCCAACCCATAGAAAGGGTACACAGCACCAAGTTTTTAGACTTGTCCATTGATGAGTCCTTAAACTGGGGGATCTATACCAATAGCCTATGTTCCACTTTGGCAAGAAGTGGATTTATTCTACTAAATTTTACAAACATTGCAGATTAAAATTTCCTTAAAATGGTTAACTATGGCAACTTTCAGTCAAATACGAGCAACAGAATTTTTTTCTGGGAAGTATCACCCGACTTTCATAAAGTTTTTATAATGCAAAATAGATTTATTAGGTACATAGCAAATATACCCCCATGGCAAAATTGCAAACCTTATTTTAAAGAATTGGAAAATTTAACTTTACCTTACCTGTATATGTATTACTTATGTATGAATGTTAAGGATAATACATGTATGAAACAACCAATCAGCAATACTCAAGTACATGGGCATAATACTCCAGTGTTGATGTACATTTATTCTGCCACTCTTCTGCTATTTATAATAAGAGTCCCTTTCATGGAGCCATAAACATTTTCAACTATCTTCCCCCAGGGATATAATCTGCTCCTTCTAGGGGTACATTTAAGAAATACCCTCAAGCATTTTCTGATTGATAAATGTTATCATAGTGTGGAAGAGTTTCTGGAGTCTTCGGAACGCTGAAACAGCTCATTATTGGTTCTTGGCTTGTCCTATCTTTTACTTTGTAAAGTCCTGGGACCAATAAATATTATTATTATTTTTTGCGCCAAGTCTGACAATTTTAAACTCACATTATGGCACTGGCAGCTCATACAAAACATGTTTAATATGTGTCACTGAACTAAAGGTAATATATGATGTAAAAATGGTCTGGCTACACACATGGGCTGTTTCAGATGGAAGTCATCACAGATACTCTACTTGAGCATGAAATCCTAACTCAAACTGTCTAGGGCCATGGACTGTTTCAAAATGTTTCATATTTAATATAAGCAATTCCCATTCTCTCTATTTACATTCATCTGTGACAATATTTTTTAGAAATACTTACTGGATCTAAAAGAATGGGATCAACTTCATATCCTCCAACACAAAGTGAATCCCCTTGGACACGAAAGTATGTAGCTGAATCATGATCACGTACATTGGGAGCATTCCGAACACCCTGAATACTTTCAGTAACGACATATGCATGCTTCATTGGCACAAGAGGAATTGAAACACCTGCCATTTGAGCAATTTCATGTCCCCAAACACCTTTAAAAGAATGCTTATTATTAAAAATTTATAGCAAAAAATACAGCAAAAACCATCAATTCTAATTAAAAATTTATAGCAAAAAATACAGCAAAAACCATCAATTCTAACTTTCCAATCACTGATCATATGCTTCATCACTAAGCTTCATCCCATCCCCTTTCAGGACAGTTTGGTGTAGAATTATAGAGAGTATATATTTTAACAGAAAGTTATGAAGAGTAACCAGAATTATTAGTCACATTTATGAAAAATAAGCTTAGAAATTTATCAAGGACTAAACATTTTCTATTTAATACTCAAGATAAAGAAGAGTTTTTTCCTCACCACAAGGCTAAATGTAACAACATGATGATGATACAAAACTGTATATTTCACTGAAAGTTATGTGATGGGAGCTCAAATTAAAGGTTTAGCTGTTGAATATGGATCATGATCATATAACTTACGCCCATGCATTATTGTTTCTGAATTGAATTCAAAATTTAATTACCATGAATTTTCAGCTGTAGTTATTGCTTGCTACCTATTTCATGTGTTTCATTCCCTTATCCTCATGCTTGTGAAGTGGAGGATGCTCCATTTCTGTTTAATATATATTGTATATATTTAATATATTTTGTGATATTGTCATCTTTTTTTTGTGAAATTGTTTTCTTTTCTATGACGTGCTCTATATACATGTATAATGATTGTATCATGATATATTGTGTCCTCTGGGCAAATAAATAAATAAATAATAATAATAATATATCTACAAGATATATTTTAACTTTCCCTAATCCTATGCTTTTCCCACTTCCTTATCTCTTCACTGACCCCCCCCCCCCCCTCACCACCACTGTTTTTCATTACAGAATGCAACTCTGCCATAAAAAAAAATTTTAAATGTGTTCGTTGACACAAGAATTTTTAATTTTCCACTGAGCACATTATCACACTAGGCCATCAACACACAAGCCACACCACCTAGTGTAGCTTTGACAAAAGCTCTGTAAAGCCTACTTTCAAACAAATGAATTAATTACTCAATTTCATGTACCAGTCTTTGAGATCTGCTTTTAGTTTCATGCGAAATACATCTCACCCACTTTGATTTTCCAAAAGAAAATATCATAACACCGGAAACCTGATCAACAAAATTTGATATTTTATTACCTGGGCCATTCTTCATTAATGCTATACAATAGGCTAATGATTATCCTAATCATAACAACAAATATAACTCTTTTAAGTCTGCCTTCAGACCCTTTCTTAAAAATGTTTCAAGCCAGCCCATGCTGCTGAACATCAATAATAATATTAAGCTTGCAATTGATAGGCAAATGGTAATTATTTCTGTTTTACTTGATTTTAGCAATTCATTTGGCATTGTTAACTATGAGTAATTGCCAGAAAAAACTGAAAGAACTTAATTTTTCTTATTTCTCACTCAATTGGCTTTATTCCTACTCAATGATGGCATTGGCAATCGAAGACTCCATCACATTCCAGGATATTTCACTCTCCTAAGAGGTCTCAAAGGGGTCGGTGCTCTGCCCCTTAAACATTCTCATGACATATTCTTGATCTTACCAGTTGTATTAAATACTACAGATGCATGCTTGAATGCCAAAGACATGCAGACTTACTGCCATTGCCACTTGAGTAAATTTCAAGATATGATTGCTAAGGTAAATTGCATTTCTTTAAAAAATCCCTTTGTACTAAACACTCATTTGTTTTTTAACCCAGGGTTCTATATAGCCTACCTTTTATACCATATCTAAAGTTGAAGACATACCACACTTAACAACTGTCAAACACATAGCTGTTGTGCCGAAACATAACTTTTTTCAAAATAATACATTGGCTATTTGTAATAACATTAAAGTGATCCTTCACCAAATTAGAATTCATAAAAATGTCCATCTCTTCACACCAGTTAATAACAAATATTTTCTTCCCTTGGTTACAACTGTGTACATCATGACCTTATGGAAGAACTAAATATAAAACCTCGTCATTCACTTGTTAAATTCTGAAGTAAGATAAAATTTTAATTCATTGGGAGATGAACACATTAGCACATAATTTAAATAAATTGCCTTGTTGGCTGTTTAAAACTAGGAGTAACATTTGCTTGGGTCCTTTTAATATGGATAATTAAAATGACATAAAATGCAGTATCTACTGCATATGTTCTATGCTAGGAATAAGATTAATGGCAGTACACACTAATCATACACTTATGCTTACCTAATAGAACCAAAAATATTCTAAAATCTCATAGTACACATTACAAAATTCATTTCTTTGCTTTTCATACTTTCAACCTCCCTTGATTCCATCCAAAATGCCCAAGTATTTTCCTTCCTTTACATCACCTATCCATTAATCCCCCACCATTAATGGCTTCAACATCCCATTGCCTCTCAGTATCCCTTACCTTCACTTCTGTGAAATGTCTCCAAACCTTCTCTCATCCCCAATGCCTATGCCTTTTTCTATATGCTCTATAACATGCATAGCACATTTTCATTTGTTTTTCTTTCTGTCCATTACATTATTTCCATTCTTCTCTAGACGCACATCTCAAAAGTCTCCAATTTATGCTTATTCTCTTGTCTCAAAGATTAAGTTTTTGAGCCATGCAAAAATATGCTTCCTATTAGAATTTTTACCGGTCACTTCTTCACATCTTTACTAAGGGCACCCATCATCAACTCCCTCCAATTTGTATCAGCTTCTTTACCAAACAATACTCTTCTTTTGTACTCACTACTTTTTTCCTACCTTCTTCTACTACACTACTTAAATATATGAACTAGTTTATATATTCTAGTTTAAATCTCCCAAAATAGGTTATCTTACTTTTTGAAAATCTCATAATCTTTATTTTCTTATCTCATCTGGTTTGACTAATTTGTCTCCAATCCTTCCCAAGAGTCTCCTAGCATTTCCTTCATGTAAATATTGAAAAGCATGGTTGATAATGGGCAGCCCTGTCTAACAACCTTCCCTACCACTGCCCTAACTGAATCCATCTGCTACCCATGCATGTGAGAAAATGTTCATTATTTGTGCACAATGTATTATGTCAAATGCCTTGGTGTGATTCATAAAACAAATAAATATATCCTACTATGTTACTTTCCACTAATTATGACATTACTTTACCAATAATAACAAGCATCACCAGCTACCTCCTAGCATGAATCACGGGAAGTGGTAGGATTTTTCAGAGGTATTTCGATCCATATGGTGATTTGTGGAGAGCACTTCAAGTAAGCACAACATCCGTCAGATGGGATGTTAAACTGTTCACCCCTCGGAGCCTATCATTAAGAGCAGATTAATTCTGATACCAGGTTTCTCTCTACACTTCATGCTTTTCCTGAATATCCTACCCCTACCATATTACCCACCTATCCATAATGGTTCAAATACTCTTGGCTTTCAATTACCTCCACAAATAACTAATAGCCATTACAAGTATCCATTCCTATTATAAACCCAAACTGATCCTCTCCAAGTATTCATTTGTCCTGTTCTTCATCCTTCTGCCAATGACCCTAAGTTCTACCTTTACTACTTGCAAAATCAAATTCATGGTCCTTCATTCATGGTGGATACAAAAAATGATGTAAAGAGAACTAATGAGAGCTTTAGAACCACAGGTTCTGGAATCCCAACTTATTTACAGTGAAATTCTCAGGGAACCATGCCTCACTTATGGAACTTCCTTCAATATTTAAATGGCCTTGGAATTTTCCTCTTTTTGTTTTTGGCTCCCTGAATCCACAAAATTTTCTGGATGCAAAACCTTGCTTCAGACTAAAAACTTGAAATAAGTTTTTATTGAAGTAACAAAATGAGTGATTTGAAAAAATAACTATTATCAGTGATTAAGAATAAATCATGGAAAAATGAATTAATAGCCATTATATTCATCATCTAGATTTGATTTATAAATACACCCCAATATAAGTTATGTTTTTTAGCATCTTATTTAAGTTTAAAATCAATATCATGCACATATATTTAGCTTAAAGACACCAATAATTTGCATTGGAAGATAATATAATACCATAAACTATTATCCTACCAGAGCAATTTATTATCTTTTTTGTTTGAATGAATCCTTTCGGAGTGCTCACACCTGCCACTTGCTTTACCCCAAACTTCTTCCCTTCAAGTATAACATTTGTCACCGGGCAATCTTCAAAAACCTGAAATCAATTACTAGTATTAGTAAAAATAGAGAAAATGTATTTGAAATAATTTGAACACCAATGACATTTGCATGAGGAGAAAACTAGCAAACTAAGTAGAAGTCTATAATTATTATTAGTTATATTATCATCCTACAATGGAGATCATTTTTGCAGCCAAAAATAAGGGTCAGTTAAGGGAGAGTGGGAGATAATGAGAGGAAAGAGAGTACAACCCTTGAAAATTTTCTACATTGCATCCATTTTGTACACTTGGCTATGAATACTCATCATCAGTTGGTGTTAATATGTTAAACCAACCTCCTGTGGTGTGCCCTCCCTAGTTGTTCCATGAGAATGATATAGACTAATGCTTTCCCAACAGTCATTGCTACATCTAAGAGGCTGAAGTTCCTAGGATTATGCTTTACCATTTGGGTGTAACGGAAGCTGATCCTCTGGTTAATTCCCATTGTTTTGAGGAAATGATGCCAATTTGAATTTTCCTGCAGAACTTATAATAAACAACCTTCAAATCTATTTTTAGAAAACAAATTTTAATTATGGCACTTATTGAATACTATTTATACAGAAAATAAAATTATTAATCTTGAAAGCTGCTCTTATATAATATGATGCCTACCAATTTCCCCAATATTGAGAATGAATACCATAGCATCTGTATCGCAGACACATGGACAGAATAAATGAATAACCCATATTACTGTAGGAATAGCTATGGGGTGGTATATTGAACATTCACTTACATTCTCAATGATGGCATGAGCTTTGTGTACTGGCTTCAAAGTGGCCAAGCATGTAATGTCTAGAAGCATCTCATAAATAGCTGCAACTACTATTAATCTATTTTTAGCCTTTGGATGGCAACAGAGTTATAAAAGTAAGAGGAACTAACCATTATCTAACTTTTTATAAAAAAATATGAAAAAATTATACTGCAGTCCATGTGTATCTATAAATTCTGTACCATCATCTTTCAATTTGGAAAATTAAAGAAATATAAGGATTGTATTTAAGTGTCTAATAGCATGTAAATATGCATCACCTTCACACATATCAAATTCTTAAGAGGTGACAATAATAATAATACATTTTATTTGTTCAGCGATCAAGTTGTTACAACTGTTACATTTGAAATGAGACATGTCAAGGGAAAGTAACAAAATACATACATCGATACAAGACAATATCAGGCATTATCCAGAAATTCAGCAATTGAATAAAACATTTATAATTTTTAGAACTTAAGTAGATTGACTTCAAATGCAGCCACACTTTTTTGGGCCTTAATTTCAGCTGGGAGTTTATTATAAAGTTGAAGGCCCATTAAATTTGGGCCAGCACCAGCATTTTTTGTACGGACATATAAAATGTGCACCTGCTCATTCTGCCTGGTAGAGTATTTGTGGATATCACAATTTTTCACAAACTCAGATTTCTTTTTGTATGTACTAATACATGAAAAATATAAATACATGGCATTGGCAATACATCCATCTTTTTAAACAGGGGATGGCAAGGGGCATTGTGATTTGCAAAACTCATTTGCCGAATGGCTCTTTTTGGACCCTGAAAATAGCTAAGGCCTTAGATGAAGAACCCCAGTAAAGGATACCATAGGCTATGCGAGAATAAAATTTACCATAGTATAGTGCACAGAGAACAGCCACTGAAACTGTGGATCAAATGGACCTTATTAAAAAGCAGGCCAAGCTTTACTTACTGGTTAAAGTACTTATGTGTTCATCCCAAGAAATTTGAGAATTGATGTGGAAACCCAAAAATTTGGTTTTTTGTACCTGTGGGATCACCTTCCCATCAACTTAAATAGAAAGTACTCTGCTTTCTTTATTTTTATTTGCAAAGTATATTAGGTGAGACTTTTCTATATTCAAATCTAGGAAATTATTATGACACCAAGAAAGTAAGGTGTGACTAACCTGTTTACACTTAACTATCAATTCATCAAAAGTAGGCAATACACAAATAATGTTGGAGTCATCAGCATATAACAAGGGGATATCACCATTTTTATGTTGAAAACTATCAGCAAGGTCATTTTTTTAGAAAGAAACAAGATAGGCCCAAGAACAGAGGCTTGAGGAACACCTCAATTAAGGACCTTACTCAGGGAAACAAAAGATGCACCATATTTAGATACAACCACGTGTTGTATTCTATCAAATAGGTAAGATTTAATCCAAGCATTAGGTATGCCACGAATACCCATCCTTTGGAGTTTCATGAGAAGTAATTGGTGGTCAATACAATCGAAAGCTTTTGAGAAATCGATAAACAATGCAGCAATTTCCATTTTTTTATCTAGAGCCTTAAAAGTCTGGGTTATTAACTGAAGGTTAGCAGATGATGTAGATTTATGTTCCCTGAAACCATGCTGAGATGGTGAAAGGAGATTGGAAACCTCTAGGTAAGACATCAACCTAACATAGAATGCCTTCTCAAATATTTTCCTGAATTGGTTCAGCAGAGAAATTGGATGGTAGGAGTTATGTCATGTCTATCACCCTTGTTATTAAAAAGTGGAATGACTTTTGACACCTTCAGAGGAGATAGAAACACTCCTAACTGGAAAGATTCATTTCAGAGAAAGTGAGGAGGCTGCATAATGAAGTCAATAGATTGCTTAATAATATAACTGGGAATTCTATCAAAACCAGAGCTTCATTTTGTACCTAGATTCTTCTCTATATTTTTCAGTTTAGATTTTGTGAGGGGATAGAGAAACGGATTTTGAGTAGGTCGCAACAATGGCTTCTAAATAAGGAGAGTTGCTCTGCTTAGCAATAGAAGGTTGAAAGTGATCAGCAAAGTTACAGGCAAGTTTGGAAAAGTCTGATATAATAATTCCTGATGAATCATTAATCTCAATTTGAGACTGCTTCCTGGGTTTGTTTCTGGAGTTATTAATAATTTTCTAGATTTCTCATCAGAGTTGATGATCCTATGGTCATTGGTTTAGCTGACGGTAGCATTTGACAGTAATGCTTTTTCCTTTTGCATATTTCAGTCTTAAGTTTGCAATTAGTTTTACTAGAAATGGCCAGCTCTTTAAGATGTTGAGCCATGAAATGTATTTCATTATTTATTCAAGGTTTACACTTAGGAGACTTGGTTCTTTTTTTGTACAGAACAGGAAATTACGTTAAAATGCGCAGAAATTTAGTATAAAAATTATCAAAGCTTTCATCAAAAGAGGCAGTGTTATACACATTGTGCCACCCCTCAAGCCTCAAGAGATTCATAAAATGATGAATGTTAGAGCTATTGAAAGATGAAATCTGTTTAATATTTTAAAGTTTTAGAATTTTTGTGTGCATTTTAGATAGAAGTGATTACTTACTCTCTTTCATTACTTTATGAGTTTACCAGCAGCACTTCTTAGAATTATTCATCTTCTTGATGAATGCTTCATTAAGTTTAAGTATACTCATTAATTAACATTTATATTAGCGTCTCCTCAGTAATTAACATACATGGATATTTGTACAGACGGTACCAAAATCATTATATTTTACCACACACAATCATGAATTCATCAGTAAAAAGTAAGGTCTGCTTTATTTTCATGCATTAAGGATCATTACTAGTGGCTGAAGAAGCAAATCAGGGCTTTTTATTGCAGAGTTAATCTTATGAAACAGTTTACTAGAATCAGTTATACCTAAAAATTCATCTGTAATTGTTTGCACATAACTTCAGTCCAGTCTTCAGAGCAACACCAGAAGCTATATTCTGCTTTCCAGGTTTATCACCAAAACAAATGCACATATATTTTGAAATATTAGGGAAAGATAAATTCTTGACCAGATGACAAATCACTGTTTGTTTACAAAGATGGATAAATCTGCATTTCTCTAAAATAACTGTTTTCTCTAAAACAGGCCTGGTTAGTGTGGTGGGTATAACTCTTGCTAACCCAAAGCTCGAAGGTTTGACCCCCAATGATTTCTCCAATGATAAAAAATATTCAACTGCTGGTTGTAAATGCGTCAGATGGTTATGTGGATTTTCATAAAATGATTGTAACTTATGTGGTGGTAGCCTAGCACTTGCTAACCCAAAGCTCGACGGTTTGACCCCCAATGATTTCTCCAATGATAAAAAATATTCAACTGCTGGTTGGAAATGCATCAGATAGTTATGTGGATTTTCATAAAATGATTGTAACTTAGGTGGTGGTAGCCTAGCAAATCCAGCTACTCTGCTGGATGAGCGTTTAGCTCCTGGATGGTTCAGTTTACCAAAAACTTACCTATTACAAACCTGCATCTGGATTGATCAGTGTGTTTCTGGTAGTGGTCAGTCACTCATTGCTAGTATGTTTATTAAATATATCTCACAACATTCAATGATCATTGCATGCTTAAAGGGTCATCCTTTGAGCAGCATTACTGGCTTTTGCAGAATTATCTCTTAACCCTTTCAAGTCTAACAATTACTCCAACGGTTTGAGCAGTGTTTGAAAGTTTACATTTCAGTTTAAAATTTCTATAAAAATGTGTTATTTCACCATTAACATTATATTAAAAAAGTAAGAATGCTTACCGTAGGGCATTACTTGGATGACTGGTAACAAGTATTTATTTTTTATCATTAATGGGTCAAAAAAGTAGGTGTGCCATTGAGATGGTTCCTTTTGTTAGAAAGGTATTTTTTTCATACAAAAACTGCTATTCCATGATTTTGAATATATATTGAAATAATTACAAATATACCCACCTTTGCACCACCTAGGGTAGCAGATTTAGTTAATGCAGTACATAGACTATTTGGGTCCACAGTTCCATCTCCAGGGCTATAAAGAGCTCCAGAAAATGCATTTGGATCCAAAGGATTGAATAGTTCTTGTGCCTCCTCTGGAGAAATCATTCGCGATTCTACACCAAATGATCTTCCTGCAGTCATGAGCCTTCTGTACTCTTGCATTCGCTCCTAAATTGTAGATAG
Source organism: Hetaerina americana (assembly GCF_022747635.1). Taxonomy (NCBI): domain Eukaryota; kingdom Metazoa; phylum Arthropoda; class Insecta; order Odonata; family Calopterygidae; genus Hetaerina; species Hetaerina americana. The sequence goes on from NW_027286069.1 coordinate 27,407,194, forward strand.
TTATTAAATAAAAGGCTACTTTAATGGTCTGTATTAATAACAGGAAGTACATTTATTGCATAGATATTTGTCTCAATAAAAACACAACAAAGAATTATACAAGAAATCGAAATTGACAAAAGACATCATTGTATGCATATTTTAAAAGATAAATATTTTTATCTTATTCAAAAGGAAATTAATTACACCCTAAGAAAGTAATCCATGAGATCATGAGACTTTAGATTACTTGGCAGAGAAAATCAATTAATAAGGGTGCACTGGACCATAAATATTGAAAAGACAAAAGTTTGTACTTAAATAATCCAGTTTAACCGTGTTATGTGATATAAAACTTCATAATCATATGAACTCCTTTAATGAAATGTGGATGAAATATGTGCACTCAAGCCATTATAGTATATTTTACAAGTCACCTTATGATGAATGTATTGAAATAATCATTATAGTAAAAAAAAATATATATATATATATATATAGTACAATACACAGTAACACATAATATAGAAACACAAAAAAAGAGAACACTCACACGTATTTTCTTGATATTTCGACGGAAACAATCCGTCTTCCTCTGAAGATGTAGAAGTAATCTAATCATTACTTCTACATCTTCAGAGGAAGACGGATTGTTTCCGTCGAAATATCAAGAAAATACGTGTGAGTGTTCTCTTTTTTTGTGTTTCTATATTATGTGTTACTGTGTATTGTACTATTCGGCACTTCCGTGTTACGTCTATGAAAGCATATATATATATATATATATATATATATATATATATATATATATATATATATATATATATATATATATATATGTATATATGTATAATATATGTATATATGTGTATATATACATATATATATATATATATATATATATATATATATATATATATATATATATATATATATATATATATATATAACACAATAAAATTAATATCATACAAAACTGGGTCACTTCCCCTTTCTTGACTCCTTTCATAAAAGATTCAGCTTACAAACAGATGTTAGGTAATAGTGTTCCTCAGGGTTCTCTTTGGCCCCCACTATTCAGTCTTTGTAAATAGCCTCCCTCTGCATCTAAGTCTTCAAAAATCCCTTTGATATCTCAGTGAATCACAATTTAAACATCTATTCAGACACTGATAAAATGGCATACTCCTCATAGATGTAATTACTTGGTATTAAAATAGCTAGAAACTTGGCTTGAAATGTACACATTATTTACATTATAAAATAAATGCTGGAATCGAAAATGCGTTGTTTGGTCCTCATCTCACTACATACATAAGTATTACCTTGTTACCAAACACCTGGATATATCCTAAATTTGTTATTTTATATTCCAAAATGCATATGGGCTTTCATCTGTTGCCTCACACCATAGCCAATTCTGTAGGTAGCAGAGTAAAATTATTTATTCACCAAATATAACCTAGGAATATCAGCATCAATTACCATTAATCAGGAGGACTGGACTCGGTCAGAATATTTAACTTATGTTCCAAAATTCCATTCCACTCTGGTGTGTGAGGAATGGTTGATTGGAATTGCAATTCAATATTTTTACAAGAGGTCCCAGTTTTTCCCTCTTTATACTCTCCATAACCCTAGATGCTGTGGTGGGGTTGATAAGGAAAGTATGTACAGTAATGTCCTTCCCTTTGGAGAGGATCAAGACAAAGTTTATCTTAAAATATATGGCTAAAGGTTGAGACAACTATAAAGGCATGGTGAAGCCAGTACTCCCATAGGAGAAAAACCTGAATTAAAACCCTGGTCCTGCATGATAGGAATTTGATTGAGGGCCTGCACCCCACCCATGGAAAATTAATTTTATATTTTCCAAAGTTAATAAAGCCAGACATTAACTGAGAATGAATTTGGTAGCATAAAAGAACCTTGATTTATTGAACAATGAATGTATGCAAATTGAGTGGAAAAATAGAGGAGATAATAAGGAAATAGATCTATTTGGAGCAAATATCTTGGTATATACAGAAACGAATGGACAGATGGACAGGAATTGATGGGTGATAACATTCTTTTCTGGAGTGAAGTAAAAAACACTGAGAGAGCATTATAGAAGGTCTATTCCAAAAGTAGTAGGACTTATTTTTTTCCTGGATGGATGGACGGGTGGGCAGCGATTTCTCTGGCTGGGCTCGAGGGGGGGGAGTCTCAGAAAAGGCTGGATGCCAGTGGCTCCCATTCGGACAGGGATCACAGATTAAGTGTTCAAATGGTTTCTGATGAAATCGGCATCCCTAAAAGTGATGTGAATTGACTTGTGACCAAAACCATGGGCATGAGAAAGGTGTGTGCAAAGTTGGTGCCACGAGTGCTCCCGGATGAACAAAAGGAACCTCGCATGTGGATCTGCCAAGACCGTCTCGACCATGTGAGCGAGGATCCAAATTTTATTAGACAATACCCCACCAGACTTCTTCCTCTTCCCCTGGATCAAACCATGCTGAATGGATATCACCACAGCTTGGTGGAAGCATTACAACAGGCCATGATGAGGGAGCTTAGCAGCTCAGCACTGCCTTCCAGGAGGTGTAGGAGGCGTGGAAAACTCACTGGCAGTGGTGGGTGGACTTCAAGGGTGCTACTTTGAAGCCTTGTGAATATAAGAGTGAATGTATCAATTCTGACAATACATTTTTTTAATCGACTCAGTCCTACTACTTTTGAGAGAGACCTTGGTTTTCTTAGCTGTTCTTGTTAAAAAGATGTACATAGAAGGAAGAACTATTTGGAAGGAAGTAAATGAGAATAACAATGCAAGTGCAAGGGAAAAAAAGGAAGTATCAGGGGTGAATGATATGAATAATGAAGACAAATGACCTGAGGAGAAGAGAAATTTTCATCAGGACCTAGAAGAGGTGATAGATGATTGTCTGGATGAGATGAGAGAGCGTAAGGAATGATAAAATAAACAGTATGACCCAAGTCTGGATCAACAGGAATAAAATTATTCATAAAATGTGAAAGTTGGAACTACAAAACCAAAACCAAGAGATAAACCTAGAATGAGATATTGAGACATGGCAATTATGGTTGCTGATAGGAAAATAACTTGGGATTCATTTAATTATACCTATTGAATTATTTAATGGCTTCTATCTGCATCAATGGAAATAGCCTTTCTTCATATAACTCACCCAAAAGAGGTGCGATTGCCAATAAATCAGCTAATAATTGAATGAAAACAAGTAAAACAATGAATTTACAAAACAATTTTGATCGTGCAGAATACACACCTTAGTACTAGCTATAAATAGCCCTCCGTTTTGTATCCACCCTGAGTTAAGCCCAGTTTCTTCTTCGAGCCTTTTCAAGAGATTTCGTGTGGAATCCAAAAGTGCTATTTCAACATCTGATGGTCTAAGACGCCACACCAGTCCAGCAGTGTGCCAGGTAGTACCACATGTTAATTTACCTCTTTCCAGAAGTACGGCACCATTACCAGCACCCATTCGAGCCAAATGATACAATGTACTGCAGCCAATACTTCCACCACCTGAAAGACAAAGTGTTCATTCAAAATGGTGATTTGACGCTTGAAACTAAACATAAATTTTTCATTACTAAATGTAAAGCAAGTAATAATTAAATTTGGTTCCAATCAATGAAATACTTGTAGAGCATATAATGCCTGGAAAAAGTAGCCTACCTTAAAATTACTGATAAGTAGGTTTTTTGAAACATATCATGTTTGATTTTTGTTATGTTTGACAATTGCAACCTATACTGAGATTGTCACAATCAATAGGCAAGTTATGATGCCCCATGACTAATCTATTAAGGCCCGACTATGTAATGCTTCGTTTTATCTGATCATTTGTTAATGTGCATATTAACTTGACATGGAGATTACTTCATGACTTTCCACATGATTCTGGACTAATCATATTTTAACAGGCGTGCGATATTTCTGCAAAAAAATATTCTTGGAAAATTGGAGGTGACACAGGGAAAAGGAACTGGTCACCTAAACATACTATTTCACACACTATAGGGCTTTATAAGAGCTGAGTCCTCACCCTGAACCTGTCAGACCCTATTTCATAATTACTGAGGTTTTATATTGCAAGAAAGTCACAACAAATTAATTTGGCCTCGAATAATAACTTGGTTTTGCTAAACAACTGCCAATTTCTTATCTGCAAACTTATATCAAAGAGTATCCCACTCCAGTGATTTGGCAAAATCTTTGAGCTTCAATCTTAATGTAGCTTTCGAGAAAGCTGAAGAGCAGAAATAAAAATGACATGAAGTAAAGTATCCACTGTTTTAATTGGAGTAGTTGAACTAAAAATAGTATAATGCTATATGGTAAATATAGTGCAATGAAATTAAGCCATTTTTAAATAAATAAGCTGGCTGCATCAGGTGTGATATTAACCTCCCACACCCATCAGTTCACCAGTGAGCAGATTATTTTAAGTAACATTACCAATGATGACTACATCAGCAACTTCAGGCAAAACCGAATCAGCTGTTCCCATACTGCTCGCAAATTTTTGCTGTACTGCAAATTGAGAGTAGCAGTGGCCATTCTGATGGGCGAGCAGTGATGTCAGCTGTAAACATGAAAGTTTATAAATAGCATATATATATATATATATATATATATATATATATATATATATATATATATATATATATATATATATATATATATATATATATATATATATATTATATAACTGCTTTATACCAGGTATGATATTTTTAAGGCCACGCTTTAGATAAAGGACTGCTGCTGTCATTAAATTGCTAATGACAATGAAATACCATCACATTGTGATTAATTGTTATTGTCATAATAGTTTTGATTGCAAAAAAGCCCTTGGTAACTGAGTAAATTAATTAGCACAGCCACAAATCATTTATAGAGTTTAGGTAATGCCCAGAACCATGAGTAATATTTCTGTCTATGCTAGTCTTTTATAACACAGGTTTAACCGTTATCATAAAAACAAAAAACCTATACCAATTGTTTAATTTGCCATTGAGCGTTATATAAAATTATCAATGATTTTCATAAAACTAATTTTAATCAACTCTGACACCAACCTTCCTGTGCTTGAATAAATGGCTCAGCATGGTTCACCAATACTGTTAAATGTTCATTCATCAACCTGCTTCTTCTTCTGACTTCTTTCACAATGCTCCGAATGTGCGTAGATACCTATAAACTATACAAAACAACTGCATCTTTAATTATAATGGTTCAATTAATCATTTCAAGTGCAACTGTGGAATTATACCATGATAAATAATATCAAAATAAAACCTTAATTACCCATAGAAAATAAATGTTAATGTAACCTAGGTTTCACTGCAGTGCAGCATCATCATGCCAAATGATATGAAAGGTAAGCTAGCAAATGACATGCTAGGCCTAATGATGCTGCACCACAATGAAACGTAGGTCACATTAAAGTTTATTTTCTTTGCTGAATAATAAAGTTTTATTTTGGCATTATTCATCATAATGGTTTCCTGAATTATGTATACATAATGGTTTATTCACAAATGGGCGACAAAGGGAATTAATCCAGTCCAGCAGTGATTTTCTATGATTTTGAAGTTGTAGAAAATACAAGATGTCTCTTTAGCAGTGAGGTGGAAAATGTATTATTAACCCCATTGTACTATGGTAGGAGATATTATGTTAGTATAATTAGAGACATTAAGTGTAGGAAAGACATATTTAAGATGTCATTTTTTCCGCAAATGATAGGGGATCATAATAACCTTGTTCAACAGTGGTAGGGTCATGTTCATGTAAAATTATTCTGGTATGTATTCACCTCCTGCCACACACCCTAGTGGTAGCTTGCAGGGTATATAAATAAATTAATAAATTAGTTAATTGAATTGTGATAATTTATCCCTTTATGTATTTATGTATCGTGATACTATTCAATATTAATTAGAGTATCTGTTCAAATAATAAACTGAATGCTAATGTGAGCAATTATGTTGATATTCTATATTAACCTATCCACCAGGAAAAATATCTAAAATTTGACACTAACATGGATATGTTCTCCAGCAAAATATTAACTAAATGTCAGATATGACAGTGACAGGTTGTTATATATTGCCCAAAAGGTAGATATTTACTTTCTTTTGAGATTAATAGAGCCAGAAAAAAATGGAAAGGTAGGAACCTTCTTTCTCTATCCATAGTAAGAGCATAGATCACACCAAATGGAATTTTCAGTAAAAAAATAACAAGCTACACCAAATAACAAAATACACCACTGGAGTAATTAAAAAAGAGGTAATGGAGATGCATTTTGGCAGCAATCAGGGGTTACTTTCAAAAAATACAAAGACTCACTCATTTCTTGGCAGGTAGGTAGCTATTTTCAGGCAAGTTCACTAAGAATGAGATAACTAAAGATAGTTACTATAAAAAAGTTTGATCAGTTTGTTGCACCCAAATAAACACAGGAACCGTCCATAGCTCGTATAGACATTAGGAGAGGGAAAAAATAATAGGTAGATGGTGATAAATTGTTTTTCAACTGGTAGCCCTTTCCAGTGGTACAAATTGTGCGCTTTAAGAAGGACATAACGTGAGACGAATCCTAATAAATTAATTTGCTGTGATAATCATAAAAATCAAGGAAGTATCATTAACCGAAAGAGAATAATAGTTGGAAACCCACCACAGCTGACTGACTCCGTATCTTCAAGCTCCAACGCCTGCCCGCGGGACTACACCTCTCCAAATCAATCGACCTTGAAACAGCAGCAATGATCTGAGCAAGTTCGTCGCTACGCTGGACCTTAACTCAAATTAAGTCGACAGCGATTCTATTGCTACGATTCCTCCGAGGAAAAGCACGAGAATCAAGAGGAGATGGCGTTATCTGTACCATCACTAATGCCAGTTGCGTTGTACTATGTAGTTGGGAGGAGCGCAACTATTATGCACTTGGTCACCTTGGACTGTCGCAGTAAATTAAGTATTCTCCGTGTAAGAATTTTAAACGAACGACTGAATTGCTTCCAGTTGAATGGATAAAACTCGTCCCACAACTGCCGACAATGAAACAAAAGGATATCCAGTAACTCTTTCGATAGACTCTTATATTTATTGTACCCGTCGATTACGATTGTATTGATATGATTATCAACACAGAGAAGCTGGAATGACAAAGGTAAGCAATTTTAAACTTGATAAAATGACGTACACATGGACCTCTCAGGGCGCCCACTTTCGAAGTAGGCTAGTCAAATAAAGACTGCTATTATGTTACTACAGGAAATTTTCTTAATTAATTTCTTCCGCAATTAAGTGATTGAGAATATTTGTAAAGCATATGCTTCATCTTCGAATCAATACTTGGCTGTATGCGAAAAGTACATCTGCTCCAATATGTATTCCTTCAATGCAAAGATCTAAGCCTTATTTCGTCTCTTTACTTGATGAATTCTTAATTGATTACAGAAGAAGCGCACAGGGAAACATGAATATGATGAGTCTAGAAACTTCAATTTAACTGGAAATGTTCAAGATATACTGAACGAAATTGGCATTACTCGACCAAAAAAAGAATGCATTAAGCTGGCATCACTCCTCAATTTTCCAGCCTGCTTAACCTTGGTAGGCTCAAAGGCCAGGCGACATTGACTTAGTGCCAAGGATAAGATGACAAACCAGCCGACCTCACGATTCCAGTGAGGGCAAAGAGTTTTAACCGAACTCTTATCTCATATGATAAGGTTCTGCTGCCTCATCGCTGGCGACGACTTGCTGGCCTTTCTTGGAGTTGCATCTAATAAAGAACCAATTCAGTTTGGTTCTATTCGTAGTAAAATTAAGTATGTGTACACACGCACACTCATATTCTCACTTCGAGAGATTCGCCGACATTTCACCACTCAACCTTTATACCACCTGTCAACAAATTAAACATTTCCCCAGTCTTCGGTTCTCGTCGTTTATAGTTGTGCTAATACTGAATTTTGCCCTCTTTCATGTTTTTGTCATATTTTCACCGTAAATTGCGCTACTGCTGTGTTTGAATAATGTTTTAAAATAAATAATTACTGGATATTAAATATAACATTATAGCGCAAATCATCATATGGGGGCAAACTTATTATCATTCAAGAAAAACGCCCATCGAAATCCATCATTCTTTGAGAGATGTATTATGGATATGAGCAATGAACGAAAGTTTCAATAACCTAGAACTCTAGTACAACAAATTACCAAATTTTATATTCCCTGCATACACTTGGAAGCATTTCGATTTGCTCTTAAAAGGGTCCGATTGGAAGTGAGTATCTGAAATCTTAAAAGCTTTTCGTTGTTTTCTCCTGCTGGTTTTCGTCATCCTCCCACCTCCCCCAATGAAAGAGGCTAGCAATTCTGCACTCACCATTCACCCTCCCTTAGAGAGCCTGGCTTCAACGGCAAAGCGACCTTGACTTCTCGTTTATTCGCAAAATCTATTGGCCCAGCAAAAGAGTTAATGCCATTTGTAAAAAAATCGTTTATAACTGCCGATGTAAGATTACGACGGTCCGTTTGCTCTACATTCTATATTATTTACGTTGATCACTGACCTGATTAAAAAAGATCATGTTTTTGAGGCTAGAAAATGGATAGTTGAATTGCCATTTCTTCGCACTCAACGCATATAAGTTTGCAATGGCCAAACGCGGGAAAATATTCGAATTCAACGATATGCCTTCGGGTCACGGAACCAAAAAATGGCTTCGAATTTCACTGTAACACTATTTCTATCTATTCATTCCGAAATGTGGGATACTGACCTCTTTTGGTTTTAATGTCTTTAGCGTTGTATTTCTATCTATTAGATTTCAAATTTCTCTATCCTCTGCTGACCCTTACCCTCCCTACTACATATTTCCCTCGTTTCGTCATGGTTAAAAGGCATACAAGTCGGCACTTTCCTGTAGTTTTTATCCGAGGTTGATGTAGAATATCTAAACCTGTCGTGTTTAAACAAATATCTAGTGTTACTATTTGTTCTTTATTCTTGTTGAATTCCACCACATCACACCTGAAGCTACGCAATATAGCACCATTTTAGTAATTAAATAACCTTTGGAACCCAACACCAACAAAATGCTCCAATCGAAGGTCATGTTTATATAAAGTGCCTATTATTGAGTTTAACAATATTTCTGCATTTAACGCAAGTTTGCCTGAGTAGTCAATATAGATTTCTGTTCAGTAATTGATAAGCTAAATAAAACCATCTCAGACGTTGAAGTTGTTTAGTTACAAAATGAGAAACGATATTGGTGAACAATGACTGGCATTAGTTTTTTCATCAAATTTTAAGTCGCAGATCATGTTAGTTCATAATTTTTTACTATTATTTATTATTGGTGGTAATCTACTGCTTAAGGTAGGCTTTGGATGGACACGGCCCATACAATGATACAATATGTTTTCTTGCCACTCCCAAGAAAACAACCTGACATCCAACACTACATAAAGCTCCTTCTGCCCTTCATTTTATCTAGTATACCCATCCTATTCTGACCCCTTCCTCATTTGCCTAACCCTCTATCATGATCATCAAAAGCCCATTGCAAGTCAGAATGCCCTGCATTCATCTTTCCTACCTCTAATAGATTTTTCCCAACAGCCCCTCTCTTCCCCCACAATGACTAGCATCTTCTCATTTGTTTTCCTTTCTGTCCATTTCACCTTTTCCATCCTCTTCCACTCTAACATTTCAAAAGCCTCCAATCTACACCTATCTTCTTACTTTAATGAACAATATTCTGCACTAAACTTAACCACACTCCATTACAAATTTTTGTACGGCAGTTTCTTAATATCCTAACCCAATATCTCAGAAAGTGGAAGCCTAACCAACGCTATCGCCTATAAGTCTTGCAAAATTGCAGAAAACTCTCACATGCACATAATACAATACCACACGAGTTAGTATATTGATGATATAATAATACTAATGAAATCAATTAGTAAACATAAATATACAATTTACTAAACATGTTTAATATATCTTATTAAAGCAAAACACAAATAAATGATACATTTTTAAGTTTTCATAAATTCTCAAGGGAAGTAATTGTCCACGTTACAACCCTCTATAATCACCTATGCATCTAGTTTTATGGAATGGAAAAATTATAGTAAAGACAAAGAAAAGGATATATGAGTACAAAGTAAATATATTATGCGTTTCGATGGCCCCTAGAGCTGTGCTGGCGGGAGTAATGATAATTGCTCCTGGTAGGATCACCCATGCCAGATAGGTCGAAGGTTAGGAGCCAGATGAAAGGGAGTTCATACAGCGTCTGTTCCTCAGTGAGGTGGCTGCAAAGGCATCTAGAAGGGAGGCCAATATGTCAGTGGATAGACAGTGTAAGTGAATCGATTTTCAAGCAAGTTCTTTTGAATGTTTACAATGGCCATATATATATATATATATATATATATATATATATATATATATATATATATATATATATATATATATATATATATATATTTATTTATTTATATATAGATGATTTCGTCGACGTAACACGGAAGTGTTGAATAATAAATTGGACAGCAACAAACAATATAGAAACACATAGAAAGATCATTCACGTGTTATTTCTTGATCATTTCGACAGAATTCTGCTCCGTCTTCGTCAGAAGATTTAGAAGTAATGAATCTTCCGATGAAGACAGAGCAGAATTCCATCAAAATGATCAAGAAATAACAATAATAATAATAATAATTTTTATTTGTCCAGAGACCATCATACAAAAAAATTGTACATAGTATAGGACACGTCAATATATACAATAATACACAATGTAAATACATATGCCTATTCTAAGTTTCATGTTCCATGAAATTCCTAATAGAATAGAACAAATTCCTTTGAAGAAAAGCTCTCAATTTTCTTTTAAATAGATAAATGTTTGTGCTGGATTTCAGGTCCTCGTTTAGCTTATTAAACATAAGGAGACCCATAGATTTAGGGCCTAGTGCGGTGGTTCTAGTTCTTACGTAAGTTCGGTGCAGATCATTTTTAGACCTGGTCCCATAGTGGTGAATACCACAATTTGTGTCATACATTGAAAGGTTTACAAAGGTGTACACCAGTAATACATAGATATAAATACATGGCAAAGGTAGAATGTTCAATTTATGGAATAATGGACGACAAGGAGCATTATGCTCTGCTTTGACAATTAGCCGTACGGCTCGCTTTTGAATTTTAAATATTGTGTCTGCAAGCGGAGAAGAACCCCAGAAAAGGATACTATATACTATACAGGAGTAGATATTTGCATAATATATTGACATGAGGACATCCATTGTTACGGTAAACCTGATGCTTCTAATAAGGAAGCAAATGGTATTCATTTTTTTGCCCAGGTGACATATATGCTCCCACCAGGACAACCGCCCGTCTAGAACTATTCCTAGGAATTTTGCATGGGGCACTTGGGGAATTAGTTTTCCACTTGATTCAATTGCAAAAGTGGCCATGTTTTTGTTTTTATTAGCAAAGTAAAGTAGTTGGGACTTTTCCACATTTAAATTCAGCTGATTCCTGCTACACCATGAGTTCAGATGTTGAACGGTTTGTTTAGCATTGTTTGTTAAACTTTGGACTGTAGAGGCAGTGAGTATGATACTGGTATCGTCTGCAAATAGGAGTGGATCATCTCTTTCGTTGGTTCTTATATTCTCAGGTAAGTCATTAATGTAGAGGAGAAACAGGATAGGACCCAGAACTGAACCCTGTGGGACACCTTGGCATACAACTTTACCAGGAGAGATGAATTTTTTTCCATCATTGAGCAATACCACGTGCTGCTGACGGCCCTGAAGATATGAGACTAACCAGTCATGTGCATTGCCCCTAATGCCATATTTATGCATTTTTTGCAATAGTAAATTGTGATTTACTGAGCCAAATGCGTCAGAAAAATCAAAGAACATTCCGACAGATTCTAACTTGCAATCAAGAGCTGTCAATATATTATCAATTGCCTGATAAGTAGCAGATTTGGTGGACCTATTCTGCCGAAAACCATGCTGAAATTTTGACAGAATCTTCTCAGATTCAACATATGGGATGAGGCGATTGAGAAACACTTTCTCAAATATTTTGCTAAACTGATTTAGGAGAGATATTGGGCGATAAGAATTCATTTCGTGGGGGCTACTTTTCTTTTTATAGAGCGGGATAACTTTTGCAACTTTCAAAGGAGGTGGGAATATTCCTTGCAGCAGGGATTCATTTATAATATGTAATAGAGGTGTCCTGATCAGATGAAATGAGCGTTTAAGAACTGGGCTGGGAATCTCATCCAATCCTGAACTAAATTTATTTCGTAGATTCTGAAAAATATTTTTCAATTCTATGTCTGTGCAGGGGTAAAGAAATAAGGATTTGCAAGAGCTGGTAAAGCTTGGCTCCAATGGGTGAGCTGGATTTAGGGGGGCACTTGTTTTGGAGAAAAATTCATTGAAACTATTTGCTAGGATGCTGTAGTTGGAGATAGGATGGCCTTTGGGGTCATTGATATTGAGTTTGACTCTTTGTTTTCCTGCTCCCTTGGCTTCATTAATTATTTCCCATATGGCCTTAGTCTTATTTTCTGCCTGATCAAGTCTATAGTTGTTACACGACTTTTTAGCATCATTAAGCATTTTGCGGTATAATTTTTTCAAGATTTTAAATTGAACTACAGTTTCCTTGCACATCAGGGATTTACAGACCACAGCCATTTCTTTAAGATGAATCGACATCAGACGAATGACCCTACCTTTACCCTGTCCCAGGTATGTTCTGTCATTTTAATGCTGTCCACACTCGCGTCGGTTTACCGAGGGTCTAGCCATCAATAATATGCTTATACTTATGTAAATGGTGCATAATGACTGACGAATGAATGACGGCAAAATTGGTCCAAGAATCAGTAGCATCCGTTGACCCCATAAGCACACACTTCAGAAAGCTCAGTATTTGACTTTCAAACATTTCACAATGGGCGGATTTCGGTGTACCTCATGGAATATTTCTAAGATATATTTCTTAATATATATTAGCCTAAGTTCAGTATACTTACTTCTAGTAATCGTGCAGTACATGCACTCGAATCATAGATCAGAGAAAAACCAATAAAAAGTATTGACACATGTTTTCTGCTTCTTGTTTCATCTGTTTCCGGGATTCACGCTATCTCAGCCCCCACCACAGCAGCCTGCCTGCCGGCCCTTTCGGATCAACCCCCCTCGGGGTTAGAAAACTCCTCACACCCCCATCCTAGATAAATTCATGGTAGCCTTTTTAGAATCCGGCATAATAGTTAAATATAACGTGTGGGTGATCTTTTTATGTGTTTCTATACTGTTTCTTGCTGTCCAATTTATATATATTATATATATATATATATATATATATATATATATATATATATATATATATAATATAATATATATATACACACATATATATGATTTAAATCATATTTTCAAGTTTGAGGATCAATATTTCCAATGGTTCATCTTACGTAGATGGCCATTCACCAGTATTTGGATAAAGCCAAAAGCATTTGTTGAAATAGGAAATTAATGAATCCGGTCCATGAGAACTTTGCCCGAAATTGATTAGAGATAGGAAAAATGAAACCAATATAAGAGTCAAAAAGGAATATTTTAGAGATTACATTTGGTTTATACATTGCTAATGCACCAGTAAAAACTGCATTTTTTTAAATTAGTTTGCAAATGAGCTTTCTGTACCTCTAACTTTCTTTTGTCAACTCCTTACAGTCAGTATTACAATATCATCTTCCTCAGACTGTAATTCACTTAGTAATAACTAGCATCCCCTCTCTTGGGTCAAGGGCAAAACCAGATCATTGTCTGCACTTAATTAAAACTCTTTCCTCTTAAGTAGTTTTCTACAGCTGAGGCAGCATCTGCCACAGCACCAAATTAAGATCAGCTTCTATGGGTAATACAAGCCAGTAATATTCCAATATTTTTGTCGAAGTCCTCATTCTCTCTGTGTCATCATGCTTTAAGATGCAGAGTTGAAACTTCATGCTCATCTACACATGTACGTCTACTTCATGTTGCAATATAGGATTATGGCAGAGGTTGGCACACCAAACAATAAGGATGGAATTATTCTTAAGAGAAAGAAATAAGAGTTAGAATGGAAATTAAGTATTGAATCGGATGCGTAACAAATTTTACACACATACGGGTGCTAGTTTTGTTAAAAAAAGCTGAAGACAGTGAAAATTCACTATACATTTGCCTGAAAGTAAAATTTAGAAACAATGTCAGTTTACCCTATTTGATTGACCAATAAATGGATTTTTTTATGATATCAGGGACCAGGTTTCCGAAAAGAGAATGAGAATATGAAAATACCTTATTTGAGAGTACACACAATTCACTTTATTTCATTACATATTTAGTTTCAAAAAATCACCCGTTTTATTTGACAAGTGAAGCCTTCTGCAGGTTCACATTATCCCAGATGATCTCTACTGTAGACTAATTTGACCCCAGATTTCCAAGAGTCACTACTTAGCTGTACTATTAAATTATTATTAATGACTAAACTTTACTGATGCTGTGGGTTATTACTATTATCACTACCTTGATACCTTGTTGTTGTAATTGGTCAGGTGAAGAGGCCATTTAAACATTTTCTTCCTGAATATGCCTTTCTGAACAGGGAGTCTGTCCTTTCATCGTATACATCATCAAATATAGTAGCTTAGAAGGTTTGAAATTGCTTATCACCCCCATAACTTTTTACCATATTCTTGAAACTCCCAGTAATCAAGGAATGATGAGGTGGTATTTTGTTGAAGTTTCCCTGCATTTAAAATCTTGTAATCTGATTTTATAAATCCATATTTGGAGTTACTTTTTGCATGTGAGCTCGTATTGAATTCTACTCGGGAATGTATAATTTACATCTGTAAAGATTCTCAAATTTGTTGCCATTATATTTTAGTGGTAGTGCCTTCAAAGAAATGGCATTCTCTGAATCATTGGTATACATTTCAAACTGATTAAAACACATTTTTAAGAACAATGAACTCTGTTGAGCACCTCACAATTATGAATTATCCATATTGTCGAGGGTGTCACATGCCACACCCTGCTTGATTTGATGTAGAAACAGTTTGAGTCATTTTGCAAATTGACAAATTCTTTCATTCCCTTCATCTAATTTTAAACTTTGTTATAGTTATTTACTACTTTCTTTTCTATATGTATTTCAATTTGATGCATTTTTTTATTTTTATAGGGGATTCACAAGTCAGATGTATTCATATGTAATATAATATTATATTGCACATAACCAATCCACCGTTATCAACCTAAGTCCATTTGATAGGCAAGGGTAGCGCTCACCAAGCACTTAAGTTCAATGGCTTATGAAATTCACACATCCAGGTAGGGGGGCCAGTTCCTTTCAATGTGCTACCCCTGGTTTCCCAAGGAGATGTGTTACCTAAAAAATCACACAGCTTGGGCACAGCTGAGTATATCCAGAGACATCCCCAGAAATCAAACCACAACCCTCCAGTCAGTGGTTCAACACTTTGCGTACTCTACTAAAAACCACAGCAAGACTTATTTAAAGGAAAAAATTATACATACTTATTGCAATTGAGAGACATGATAGTCCAGGGAGCTTTAGATTACTGATCAGAGAGCCTAGGTTTGAATCCCAGGCACCTGCACTTTCACTCAAATAATGATTTTTAGGACATCAGATCTTTCTGGAAAACCATAAGCATCAGAGGGAAAGGAACTTTCCCCCAACCCTAATTTGTGTATTTCAAATGCCATTGGGCATAGTTCTAGGTGAGATCCATCCTCAATTCTCAAAACCAGTCCTTGGGTAGATGATTGGTGAACTGTGATTGGCAGTTTTTATTACAATTGTAAAGGAGTGTGATGGCCCACAATGTTGTCTCAAAATGTCGATAAATTTGTCAGCTTAAGTTCAAGAATCAGATCATTCTCTAAATGCGAGAAAATTAAAGTATTTCTTATTTAATTTCAATTAACATTTATTTTGCATAAAACTTATTAATAAAATTCCATTTACAAATGTAATGTAAAGAGACAAATACCATTGTATTAATTGAAAAAGGTATTCCATAAATAAAAATCATTGTGTTTTGGACCAATTAGGAATAAGTATAATGAACATAAAGAATAATTATGTTGGGCAAAGAACCTTTCACCAGGAGAGAGCTGTTGACAGAGACATTGATTAAGAATATTAAGAAAAGATAAATGAAAACTTTTACATATAGCATGGTTTGCATGGCATGGAAACTTGGTCATTGATGAAAGATAATAGGCATAGATTGAAGGCTTTTGAGATTGGGTGTAGAGAAGGATGGAAAGGAAAATGAACAAAGAGGTAGGAAATGAAAAATGAAGAGATTATAGGAGAGAGGATTGTGTGGAGAACTCCAAATGAGGTAGGAAAAGTGGATGCAGAGAATTTTGAAGGGCGATGGAAAGTTGAAGACTGATATAGAGGAGTATGGGCGCACATAGAAGGAGAGCATTTTGGATGGAATGAAGGGAGGTAGAATGCTCGCAGAAAGTTAAGAGGTTTCATGGTGTATCTTGTTAGACAAGACAAAGAAATGTAGGAATGCCACATTTATGTCAGCTGAAATCTTGCCTCAAATGGTGGCCCACCAAATTATAAATATGTATATATACTCACCTAAGGCATGTTGTTTCTGCAACAACAATCATCACTGCTTCCAAGGCCGATATTGTTAAACCAATTCTTTTAGCATCATCACTACCATTAGTATGATTAAACATCCAGGAAAACAATCCTTTCTTACAGTTCCTGGAAATAATTTCCTGCACTTAAATATGAGAATTCATTCAACTGCAAGAAGATGGAATTTAAATTTTGTTGAAGGCATTCTCCTAGATATATCCAACGGACACTACCTAAATGGAATTACTGCAATGAAATCAATTACTGCAATCACTTGCATTGCATACAAGATAATAAAATTCCTTTAGTTGACACTTCCTTATTTCCTTTTTTCTTAGTTTCATCAAATTATTTTCATGATGTCTTGAGAATACATTATCTTCCCTTCTCTACAGTGCCTGCCCAACATTCAGCTTCTACTAGTGCCATTAACATCCCATTACTTACCTTTTAATATTCTCTCCATCCACTTTTTCTGTCTTTTTTGGATTTTCCCGAGAAACTTCCTTACTTTGTCGATCATATTTAATACTTTGTTGATCATATTTAATACTTTGTTTTCCTCTCTGTCCTACTCAGTTCCCCGATTCTCCAGTACGCAAAGACAAGAAATAAGAATACTTATAGTTTGAAACAATCTAACATCATTTTGGGTTTGAGTGGAGGGTGACTGGAATTTATTCAGAGCAAGATGTACGGGGGTGATTCGAAAAGTAAGGTCTCCTATTTTTTTCATGAAAAATCAAATTTATTGTTAACTTTGCGTACATCGTTGGAAATG
Organism: Hetaerina americana; assembly: GCF_022747635.1. Classification (NCBI taxonomy): domain Eukaryota; kingdom Metazoa; phylum Arthropoda; class Insecta; order Odonata; family Calopterygidae; genus Hetaerina; species Hetaerina americana. The sequence continues at coordinate 27,424,757 of NW_027286069.1, forward strand.
TTGAGCATTTAGCTATTTTTCTACAAGGTCACCTTGACAATCAATCACTTATTGCATCTCTGTAAGCAGATTTTTAATACCGGCGTCGTACCTTTCTCCCGCCGCGTCACAAAGGCAACTGACGATTGCTTCTCCAACATAAATTCATCGCCATTTAGTGGAAGTGTACGGTGAAAGTACATAGACATCAAGAACATGCGGAAGTGGTGCAGGGAGTTTTTTGATGGCTGGGAAAACATCCATGATAAGCAGCGGTTGGGGTGGCCGAATTTACCGGAATCAACGGTGGCTCCAATTGACAAGATGGTGTGCAATAACTGGAGAATTACCCTTCATGAGATAAAGGAAGGCCTTAATGAAGAGAGTGGCTACTTCTCTGAGCAGAATATTGTGTCGGAGGTCCTCGGTTACAACAAGGTGTCTCAACAAAGGAGTGTGTTTGCATCATGACAATGCACATCCACACCAACATGCATGTGTCACATCAAACGACCACCCTACTCAATGAATTCGGCTGGGATATCATCAACCAGCCTCCCTACAGCCCAGACGTTGCTCCCAGTGACTACCACTTGTTTCCCGCTCTCAAAGAACACCTTGAAGGACAGAAATTTAAGCCAGATGAGGAAGTGCAAGAAGCAGTTGTCAGTTGGCTTCGTTACGCGGCGGGAGAAAGATATGACGCCGCTATAAAAAAGCTGCTTACAAGGATGCAAAAAGAGATTGATTGTCAAGGTGACTATGTAGAACAATAGCTAAATGCTCAGCCTTTCCTACGATGCACACAAAGTTGAGAATAAATTTGATTTTTCATAAAAAAAATAGGAGACCTTACTTTTTGAATTGCCCTCGAATAATAGTTGGGTAAAGTATATGTTTGCCAGGAGGAATGCCATCGGAGGTTGCAGAAAAAGTTAAGGGCATTGGATAGGAGGGCTCTTTTACTGGACCCTGGGGTGAGAGAGAATAGGAGGCCTTGGGATAAAACTGAAATTTTGTCCTTACTGAGTTTGATGGAGAAGTGGTGGTGGAGGATTCTTTTTAGTAAAACTGGCATACCCTTTGGAAGCAGTGGCAGGTTATGGCAGGCAAAATAAGGCCAGGCACTAATTGGCTTGAATAAAATGAAGACACTCTGTGGAGCTTTTATAGTGTCAAGTAAACACAGCTTTTTTTGGATGATTACAGTAAAGGGTTCATGCAAGGGTGGCATAGGGAAATCATTTGCATGAAAAGGGCAAGTTGCTCTTGGTGTAAATTATTGAAATGTGAGCTCTGAGTGCATTCAAGAGAAAATTTATGATAGAGGCCAATCTACCATCTTGTAAAGGTCGTCTTCTACACATTGCTAGTAAGAAATTTGAGGGCAAAGGTATCAAAAGAATCTTCCCGGAATGTAAAATATGATCCTGTGAAACAAACTGATCCCTTCAGCTTATTTGCCTCGTCTTGAAGATGCAAGCACCCGATCAAACTGTCGAAAATTTGATCACAAAGCATGACTAATGTGGCAGTAGCCAGTTCATCAGTCTTCAGGACACCTGTGTATATCATAAAATGAGCTCAAAAGATGCAGATTTCACAATTTAGGGAAATCAGCAACAAGAAACAGCATCCAATATAATAATCACATGAAAACCCAATTTCATTCAAGCACTGTAGTGGCATTACCTGATGTCATTCAATGATTGATAGCACAAGCAACATAATTGCTCAGGACTTGCCTGGGACACTCACATCTGGTTCTATGATTTGGGGTCAACATGCCAGTTGGTCAGATGTTTTAGGTGCCATCTATGCCATAATCTTCCCATCAATAGTTTATTTTCCTCCCTTGCGTTTCTTGCCAGCAATTCTTATCTATTTTAAGGAACTGACTGAAAAGGGAAAATTTCGCTCCAAATGTTCAACAATATGGGTCACCACAGAATTTCTTAAGTATTTCAAGTCTTTTAATATTTTTTCTTAATGGTAGTAGACATTTCTTAAATTTTGGCATTGATTTTCTCTGGTGCCTAATTACACTTACCATTGTTTTCATATGATTCAAATTCATGGCATAAATTAAATTTAAGCACTTAAAATTTGAAAATTTTCTACATTTCCCTGAGTACTCACATCTTGGAGAGCTGGTATGAATTGCTGGCATAGTTGGAGCCAATAGTTTGATGAATGTATAAAGTGTTGAAAGTATTCCTGAAATGTCATCTGGGCTTGAATTACTTGACATAGGAATAATTAATCAGCAGCGTTTACAATTAGTGAACCAAACTGAGAAGCAGAGCGAAAGGTTATAAATAGGATCAGAGAAGGAATTTAAGGTAATGGCTCACTCTCAGTACTTTATGGATATTGAATGGCCAGAGCCAACGAAGTCGCAGATCATGGGCAGGTACATTTGAGAGCATAGAATTTTCGCCATCTTTTCTTTCTAAGGAATGATCTGAATATTGAGGGGTGGAAAAATTTGAGTGCAATGAGCGCATGGCATACGCTACAAGTAATTAGGGTCGAAACCTTTTGTAGAATAACGCCTAGTACTCCAATAAGGATTAAAATTGATACACAGAGTAATCGCCATTTCATACATGCAAACATTCCACGGTAATTGATGGTCTAAACAAATCAATATCAATTAATTTATTTATGGGATTGCATGGATTAATGTTTCACATCTACTTACGTTTTTCAACACTTAACCTACTGTTAATGTTTTCACGTAACTGATAGAGTAATCACCTCTTTTTAGTCTTCGAGCTTTATAAGGATAGAGATGTTGCCATGCTCTAAACACATTATAATACAAAGGAGAATACTGAACGTAAGGAACTGCTTAACTTAAACATTCGACCGACCTTTGCCCAATTGCAGGACATTTGTGAAATTGCATTGCAGGAACGTCCATCGAGTTGTTCCATTGTTTCCACTACTATGCCGCATTGAAATGTACAGTAGTTTAACATTCAAATTTATATTCCCTTCCGACATCATAAATTGCGAAAGCGTTTCTGATGGTACAAATGTGGATTGAATGGCGATATTAAATACAGCACACGATAAACGCCCGTATTGTAACTAAATGTGCACGGTTTGACGCAATCGATTTGATTAGTCCGTCTTAAAATTATACAGTAATAACCCTTGTGGTTAAAACTCTATACCTTAAACTTTTCAAAGGAATAGGTAGATAATAAAAATACTTTTATTGAGCAGTATCAATCTTTGACGACATTTGATTAACTGGAAGTCTAGCCACTCTCCCACTGCCACCTCGTCACCTAATCTTTACCAGATGTTCATTCGTGAAGTTAATCCACTTTCTGCTGCTGTCATCTATTAGCTGTACTGCATGGTCATTGGCCAACTCCGCTATACTGGTGATTGCTTAGCTTGAAAGAGGGATAGACATTTTAGCTGTTAGGAATTGATGTTATAATGATTTATTCTACATTATAATTTACTCTTTCCCATATTAAATCACACAGGAGTAAGCTGAAAATTCTTCATTTGTGTTTTCTACGGCATAGAAAAAAAATCGCTGCAAGTTTACGTTGGCGCGTCGGTTGAACACCAAAGTAAACTCGTATAATATATGTATAAGTAGTTTCGTGTAATTATTATAGTGAAATAAAGAAACTGCTTAGATCTTCATCGTTTACAGCGTTCGATTTTTACTCAGTTATGGTGACATCAAATATTAAAAATTTAGTGAAATTTGCCATCTTATAGTTTATAAAAGGTCATGTTTACCTGCATTGTTCAAGGAGACAAATCTTAGGCAACATTGCGAGCTTACAGGAAAGCATGGAGTACTGGTGTTTGCGGCGAGCGAGCGAGTTGCCTCAAGAAAGGTAGAGCAAGGAAGGTAAATGACAATCCCCGAAGCCAAATCAAAGATGTAAACGGATATTTATATAATAGGTGGATGTTTTGACAGCTTGGCTTCTATTGGAGACACCAGGAGACTCGTATCGCCATTTTATTTGAATTTTTCATGAATCAAATGGTAAAATCTTCTGAGTTGGGTTTTTCATATGGATTCCATTTTTCATACCGAACTTCGTATATTTACTTCTAATACACTTATATTAATGTCTCTTATGAACAGAAGAATGTTTTGCACTAATATTGGGCCAAAATATTTTCACAATTTCCTCCAATACTGGGGATATAACACCCAATATCAACCAATGCCTCACGGATCATCGCATTTTAAATTAAATTTTAGACAATTCAGTGATCATCATTTACTCAATGTAATCCCAGTACACTAACAACTACAATAATCCATACTAAGAAGAATGACTTTTAATTTTCCACAGATTTTATTATATGGTACAATGCGTTTCACTGACTTGTGGCATCATCTGGCACGATGTACCTGATGATGCTACAAGTCGGTGAAACGCGTTGTACCATATAATAAAATCTGTGGAAAAATACAAGTCTTTCTTTTTAGTATGGATATTAAATACTTCCACGAAGTGAAGCCTGAAATAATAGAATAAATTCTATTGTTTCAGGCTTCACTTCGTGGAAGTAATTGATATCCATTATTGAAATAGAAAGAAAGACTCGTACTTTTCCACAGATTTTATTATACGGCACAACGCGTTTCACCGACTTGCGGCACCTGATGATGCCGCAAGTCGGTGAAACGCGTTGTGCCGTATAATAAAATCTGTGGAAAAGTACGAGTCTTTCTTTCTATTTCAATAATGGATAATAGAATAAACTACAATAATTTAATGAAATTTAGGATTCATTCATCTAAGGTATTTTTTTCTATAAATGATAGGTTTTGGACTGTCTATTATTCTTGTACATGTCTCACCAGGCTTTTCTCTCGTTTACCCAACATTATTTTGTCTATTTTTTCATAAATTCTGTCTGACTTTGTGCTGTATAGAATGCTTACTCCCTTTCTCCATCCTTCAAATCCAACATTCCATCTATTGAGGCCTTCAACATTCCACTATTAATGTTTCCTCCTGTTACTTACTCTGCCTCTTTTGGATTTCCTTAAGAAAGATATTCTCTTTGCCTACCCCAATTAAAACTCCAGCACTTCTCTTTCTCTCTGTCCAACTTTTTCCCCATTCTCTACCATGTGCATTTCGAAAACCGCCAATAAATGCTTGTTCTCATACCAAAATGATAAGATTTCAAATCTGGAAAGCTTTAAACTCTAAAATGAAGTCCTAAGTGATTGTTTCTTCCTATTAGTATACCTGTCATTAATCCTCTTCTTCTAGTAAATACTTCTTCCACTAATTGAATTTTTCTCTTAATGTCCCCACAACTATTTTAATTTTCCTATAAATCATTTAATCTAAATGAATGAACTTTTAAGTTAATTATATCCTATTTAATGTTGAACTTAGATTTCCCAATTTTTAATAATCTCATTATTTTAAGTTTTCTTCTTAGTATCTTTATTAAACACATTTTTCATTGTCCTTGTAAAGCACTCATTGATTCTTCATTACTGCTGGATCATTAAAAAAAACTAAATTTTCTCACCACCTACTTTTGTTTTCAAGTAAATCCTTTTCATGCTACCCTTAAAATTTCCTCAGTATGTTTGTTGAAAACTAACAATTGCAGGCTCCATCAGTGACTCTTACCTGTAGCATCTGATTCATGTAGATGTTTTTTTGTTATACTTCCAGTCTACTTTTGTATTCTGCAGTATTTCCATTAACTTTTTTAACTCTATGTGATCAAACATCTCAAAGTCTATGAAGCACACCAAGGCATTCTGATTATATTCAATGTGTTTTTCTAATAATGGTCTGACCACAACAGGCCCCTCTTCATCTCTGTGTACTTCCTTCCTCCCTTCATCCCATCCAATATCCCTACCCTATTCCTGCCCCTTCCTCGTTTGCCTTATGTTCTTCCCTCTATCACAGCCTTCAACATCCCACTGTTGATCAATATGTCCTTCATCCATTTTTCCTGCCTCCTTATGATTTTTCCCAACAATCCCCTCCCCGTTCCGAGCATTTCATCATTTGTTTTCCTTTTGGTCCATTTCACCTTCTCCTCAACCTTAAGCCTCCAACCTACATCTATCTTCCTGCTTCAGTGACCACGTTTCTGTGCCGTACATAACTATGCTCCATATCAAAATTTTGATGAGTCTTTTATTAACATCCTTACTCAATGTCCCTGTCATCAATTATTTCCCCTTTGTGAAAGCCTCTTTGCCTAGTGCAATTTTTCTCCTTACATCCCTAATACTGGGACCATTTCAGTCCTAAACACCTCCAAGATAAGTAAACTGTTCTACCTGCTCTAGTTATTGCCCTCCTATTTTAATGTTTAGCTCAGCCTTTTTCTTTCTGGAATATTGCATAACCTTTGTTTTATTTATATTGATTCTCATCCAATATCTATCACACTGAATTTCCAATTCACTCAGCAATGCTTGCAGCTCCTTGGCTGGCTGACGAACTAGAACTTGGTCATCAGCAAGCTTAACTGATTTTACATATATCCTGCCGATTTTCATTCCTACCTCCGGTTTTGCCCATTGCTCTTTAATCATTTCCTTCACATATATGCTGAACAGCACCAGTGATAATGGACAACCTCTTTCTAACGGCCCATCCCGACTCCCCATTCCCCACTTGCACTTCAGCAGTGTGAGACATGAACAGGTTGCGGATTAGCCTCCTGATCCTCCAATATTTTCCTATTTTCTACTCATTAGTTTTTCCTGATCGAATCTTTCAAATGGCTTTTTGAAAGCTACGAAACGGACAAATACATCCTGATTTTGTGCTATATTCCTTTCAATTAGTGATCACATTGCTGCAACGGCATTGTGCATTCCTCTCCCCTTCCTTAACCTTAACTAATCATCCCTAGTTTCACCCTTCTTCTGCAAACTTTCCATATCAAGGCACTGAATCTTCCACCACACTTCTTTAACTCTATTTGTTACCCTTCCCGATTTAATATTTAACTCTTTGTTCTTCCTTCTGCCTAACTCAGTATTTACATTCTTACGTGTACCTCTCCCCTTCCTAAACCCAAACTGATCATCCCCTAAGTAATCATTTTCCCTACTCTCTGTCCTTTGGTTTATGATCCATAGAACAACTTTAGCTGCATGGGATATCAAACTTATTGTCCTGTAGTCCTCACATGACGTAGCCTTTACCTTTCTTGGAATAGGAACTAACACTGTTCTCACCAAGTAATTCGGCCAGATTCCTTCCTCATAGATACTACGAATCAGCCCATATAGCCTCTTCCTCCCACATTTTCTTATACATTTCAGTAGTTCCGCAGGAATGTTATCCACCCCCTCGGTCTTATTTAGCTTCATCTCCCTTAATGCCCTTTCTATCTCATCGTCGAGTATGCCTGGACCTAAGCTATCTTCCTTTACGTCATGTTCCTTTTCTATGTCTTACTTTGTTGGTCTAAGTTCTTTACCATACAGCTCTTCTATATACTCCTTCCATCTCTTTTGGATCTTTCCTGTGTCAACTATTACCTTACCCGCCTTATCTCTAACTGTTAGCATAGATCTCCCTTTCTTACTTCCCGATAAAGATTTAACTCTCCTGTACAGCACACCGATTTCACCCTTCCTCTGCAGACTTTCCATATCCTCGCACTGCGTCATCCACCACACTTCTTTTGCATTATTTGTTGCCCACCTCAATTTATTGTTTAACTCTTTGTACTTCATTTTGCCTAACTCTGTATTGACATTCTTCCATTACCTTCTCTCATCTATCTTTCTAGTCATCTCATATATTATCCATGGTTTCCTTGTCCTTTCCTTATTAACAGTTACTATGGTTTCTTTTGTGGCTTCTGATATTCCTTTTTTGATATATTTCCATGCATTCCTCGATAGTACTCTGCTTCTTTCCCTTACTCATGACTTTCTCTACAGCCTGCTGATACTCCTTCCTTATCAATCCATTTAATGCTTCTACATTCCATTTCCCAACCCACCACCCCTGACTTATATTTTTGAAACGGATGCTACACTTCATAATGACTAAATTGTTGTCAGTCTTCATCCGCTCCCAGGAAGCTGTGCGAATTGATCACACTTCCTGAATCTGTGCCTAACCATAATATAATCTAACTGATACCTTTCGGAGTCTCCTGGCATTTCCATTAGTATCCTATCGACTTCTTCCTCTTTATGATTGCTTGGTGGCATGTATACCTGAACAATGACCAAGTTCATTGGTTCTACTTTTATCTCTACTAGTTATATTCTATCCATTGTTTGCTATATGTTTACTACACTTCTTCCTACCTCTTTATTCAATGTGATGGCAACCTTTTGTTGGATCTCGTCCCCGCCGGTGTATATTATTCTATAACTATCACTGCAGTTATCCCTACTATCGTTCAATCTCACCTCGCATAAGCCTAAAATATCTATATTTCCTCTTTCCATCTCTCGCTCAATATTCTCTAATTTTCCCATCCTCAATAGTATCCTAATATTACAAGTTCTGATTCTAACTAATTCAATCTTCTTCTCCTGCATCTTCTGTCCTGCTGCTGTCGGTATTCCTTTGCAAGGGTCTCATGAGATTACAACCATGAAAGCCTTGCCTCTCCTACTGCTGGGTACGACACATGGCCGATTGGGCCAAGTCCTGTGATTGGCAGGACTCATTTTCTCATATACTGCCCATCATGAGAATTTTGGGATTAGTAACTCAGGTGGTTTCCCATTGCCTTCCTAAATAGTGTTTTTGACATGACACCATCACTCAATGGCCGCCCCACTGGGGTCAGTCGCCTTTGCAACCACCACACTGAGCAACAGATGCTGCATGGACTACCTTACATCTGGCTCCTAACCTTCGACCTATCTGGCATGGGTGACCCAACCAGGAGCAATTATCATTACCCCCACCAGCACAGCTTTAATAGCCATCACAATGCACAATCCCTTCCACCACGATAATGATATATTCCATCGGAGGGAATGCGTAATATATGAAGCTGTGATTAATTCTCTAAATAAGACAGACATCAATTTCAAGGATCCTAATTGGGAGGTCGCCTAGTTATGAAAGTGTTTATATCACAGATAAGTGTACAGAAACTATTGCACACATATTATATGTATTTACGATTATGTAAGTTACTATACTTACTACAGTAGTGTACTCATTAGTAAGGTAGCTTCCATGTAAGTTTCACTTCTGTACACCTTTTTATAATAATCCTGAACATACAGACGACGCTTTGAGCCCTAATATCGCTTATTATTACTTTTTTCATTATCTTGCCTGAACAGAAGTGCCATTTCATTAATAAATATGCATGCTAAACATCCTTGTGTACATTGTTAACACAGCTATTTCTAATTGCTATTGGTCACTGCATATTTATTTATCAGTTTTATTAAGCGATAAAATACATACAAAGCTTAAAGATGTCAATAATGCTGATAGCTCAAGGTTGACAGCGGATAATCAGTTGATACCTCTGCATTAAATGTGGCTTTTGTTTTAAATATAAGAAAATAATAATATCTCTCAACGACTGTACATTTTGTCAGTCCATCAAAATCCAATATCATTCCGCCAGAGAGATTGGGTGAAAATAAATTGCGTTAACATTTGGATGGCTTGTAATTTATTGCTAATTTAATGGCCGATTTTGTCAATTGATTTCGCTAATTGGGTACTTAAAAAGACCGCGTAGTGCATTCATAGAAGAATGATAGCTGTGACAATAATTGAGGAAATTTAAAGCATATAAATACTCTAGATAAGTATCTGAATGATAAAAGAACTCGGCGTCAACGGGAGTAATGTAATTCAATGCGTTAGCATGTGCACATTAATTCTACATGTACCATCGAACAAATGAATTACGAAGATTTCTACCAAACAGGAAATGACGTTAAAGTTGAGATGATGACATAAAAATAGCGTTTTAGATCATATATTTTGACGAAAGGACGAGTAAGGTGGAAGCGGTGTAGAAATTGAATGTTTTCTTCCTCGGGAAGCACCAACATTTCAATAATTTGTGTTCTCTATCACATATCCTACTGTTATATTGTGAGTCATTGCCGGGATTTTGAATAGTTGTGTAGAATATGGTAGTGTTGTTGTTTATGTAAACATCGGTTGTACATACAGAACCCTACATGGGTTGTCTTTGAGGAAGTGCATGGGTTTTTCTCAGGAATTATTTTACGCTCCTGACCGACAGTGAATGATTACGCGTGCGTAATCTCCGCAAAATTAGTCAGATTTGACGCGTAAGGTCCGGTGTAAATCCGAAGAAGAGGCGTTCCATGTCGCTAATTTTTCAAATGTATAATTGTGGTACAGGCGTAAGATTTTTGGTTTTTGAGCCTTGGTCAATACCAAGAAGTAATCTACGATAAGCGGCGATTGACAGTGGAATTGTTGATTGTATTGTGGGTTGAGATGGCCGCAGTTGTTGACCAATCTCCGAGTCATGCAAGTGCTCCCCCTGAAGGAAGTTTATTTTCATCTAAGTTTGAAGCAAGTGTCACGAATGGGGTTGATTATTCGAGTATCAGGGGAAAGGTAAATATGGTTATTCATGTGAAGTCAAGCAATGGACTTGTTGTTGATATAAAATGTTCGCACCAAGTTAGACGATGGTGCATATGAAGTTTCAAGAATATTTAAAAGCATTTATTTTTTGACAATTTCAACAGAATGCCTTAGTTAGCCCATCCGAGGACCAATTTGAGTTGCTTATGCGCTCAATTAAGGAACGTTTGGACGACGGAAGAGGAGAAACAATTTTTGACATTGGAGTTGGGAAGGGTGAGTTGGTGATGCAACCTTGCTCTATATTTAGTTATAAAGAAAGAATGGATTGGATTTCTATTATTTTTTGTAACTAGGGGATAATAAATTGATACGTGAAGGTTTGGGGAAGGAAGGATACGGGAAGGTTTGGTTTACATTATTAATATGGGGAAACCCCATATTAATAATGTATATATATATATATATATATATATATATATATATATATATATATATATATATATATATATATATACATCCGTATACGGTATTGCCTATCTCCGAATACGAAACAGGACAAATTCATGTGAATACATAATGTTCCTTTTTCAGATGGAGCTGAGAGTGGCCTTACCGAAGATGAATATGAAGCATCCGCGGCAACTTTAAAGGCCCTGGGAGCAGCTCTTGGTGCTGATGTTGTGGAGTTAGGGAAAAGGGGCAGTGGTGGAGGAGTAAGTGGTTCACCCACGAATGTGAGCACAAGCCCATCATCTGCTGATATTACTGGCCAGTTCCTGGTAAGAAGAAAACTTGACGAACAGGACTTTTTGGAAGTCAGGTAAGGAAAATAGGTAGAATAGGATGACCAGGCGGTCGGTAAATTTGCAACAAATCGAGAATTACTAAATTTCTTCAAATCTCCAGGAAAAAAATAAGAAAAACGGTAAGTTTTTTTTATGAAATATGAAGTTTGTTATGCGGATCGGAGATGTGGAGTTCACAATGAGAGAAATATTCATTTTAGTTTTATGAACTGTTCATGATAGACCTAGGCCATCGCGTATGCAGGACGAGTCAAAACCCAAAATTAGAGTTGGAGCGACAATATCATTAGTTGCGCGCGAATTCATGAGTGATCGGTGAGTCCCTGACCGGATTCAAAACATTCGTTGGAAAGAACCGCACATTCTTGAGGAAGTCGTGAAATTATGGAATTGGTAGAAGTAGGAATGCAGCAGAAAGAGAATTCCAAACTGTGGTTATATCATCAGAACGACGGAAGACTTGCGTGTCACAACTAAGGTGCCATGAATTTGTATGTATGTTCAACGGTATATTTTTAAACAATTAATGGGTAAAAGTGGTTAGTGCCTTGTTTTCCCATTAGACCCAAGTTTGCCTTAAATATTAGACATTTCAAATCTCAACATGTCATTAATGTTGATGACAGTGGTCTTTTCTGTCAGAAAATTCCAAAATAATCTCCAGTCTCCAGGAATTAGGAGGGCAAAGGGTAAAAAATGGCTAAAAACACTCTGTTTATGTTCTGCTGCAAAATTTCCCCTGGGGGAAAGTGCATTTCCTTTGATAATTGACAGATCAATGAAACCCCCAAACATTTTAAAACCCCAATTAGAATTCACAATATCACTGTCATAGATAATATCTGACTGATTTCTGAGTCTTGGCTCAAAGATGTGGACAGGAAAATAAATATAGTGAAGAGAAAGGTAGTGTTGCTACTGAATAAGATTCCTTATTTCCATAACATCACACCAACTAATGCAAAGCAAGTTTTTCTGACACAAACTTAACTGCAAAGTTTTGGAGTTTAGTATTTTCCATTTCTCCAAGGAATATGTAATGTAGAGGCTGTACTCCACTGAAACAGAAAGTGTGCAGTGAGTTATAGACATTTTCATTGAAAATATTAACACTTATCTCCATCTCTTCACGTCTCTAGCAAGAATCTCACCGCAATTTTGTTGAATTAGATTAAATCAGCATTCATAAAAAAACTCGTTAATATGACTTATGAGTAATATTTTATTGTGTATAATTAATTAACCACAAACTAAATTATTACAGATTTTTGATTTTTCTTCTCTTTTTTTACTTAACAATTATTTTAGCATGATTTGTATTTCTTGTCAATGTTGTTGAATCTTCTGACAACCTGCACTCTGTGCAGTTCATCATTTACTCTGTTTAATAATTTTCTTTTGTGTTATCAAAACTGCCCATGGTGGAAAACCTCATGTGATAATATATACACCTAATGGTGGTGACGGCATTCCGAATGGTCTCTGAGAATTTCAGAATTCTTTTAGAAGATTTGTAATTACATTTTCATCATCAGTGTCAATGGTGTCTAAACAAATGTATTCTTTGCTTTCTCCATTCAGTAATTAAAATATCTTATAAGAGTAAAAATTAATGTTGATGTAATTGTCCAAATTATGTCACCAGACAATTCATGAAGCTTTGCTGATATTGGAACATTAATATTAATACCAAATGGTGAGTGTATAAAAATTTTTTCCCTCTTATTTTTCCGGCATTTCCACAATGTTGCTATTAAATTTTTCAATGGCATCAATTTGTCCATTCCCTATTGATAATATTCAGTTGTTGAATAAGTTTTTCCCTTCAGACCTCACATTTAATGAAAGGCGAATAATGCATTTGTCCGCAGGTGTGTGCCACATTCTATTTAAGGTCCTGATTAATACATGTACTTTGTGTTCTTGTTTGGTTATTTTGCTTCAGGCGGTTTAGTCCACATTCCTTCTGTATTCTTTAAATGATAAGCTGCAGTTTCTTCTTCAATTTCCTCAGTTGTTCATCTTATTATTATTCCAGCAACCCACAAATGATAAATTGTAGTTTCTCCTCTAATCTGTATGCGTAAAAAACCGAGAAACAGATGAATGAAGACACACACTGATGATTGCTTTTTATTTTATTTAATATTGAAATTTTACTATCCATGGTTACATGCATACACACATGACCATATATGATGATGACCAGACAGACCCACTTAAATTTTTTCATGATATTAGATATCCACAATTTCCATGGAGTCACATATGATATTGTTTAAGTTTATCTCTCTAGTAATATCATGGATGAGCCGACTTAATCATGGGGAATTCTTGGAAGTAATTGGCCCTGATCCCCAGCACTCACTGTCCGACCAAGATGTTCTCATTTAAAGAATAAAATGCAATTTTTGTTCCTCAGGATAAGGTTTTTCCGCTCATAATGCATTTCATGGGATATATCGTTTGGTTTTCAATGTTGGTTGTTATCTTAGGATGCTTCACATTCCCTATGTGGCAGGTGGCTTTAGTGACATTATCAAACTCAGAAACATCCCCATGCTCCTTGCCACGTGACCCAAAGGATTGGGTTTGTATGATAAGCAGTATGAATGAAACTAACCTGTTCACTGGCCATGGAGAGATGCCATTTTCAGGAAAGTGAGATGTTATTTGCTCTTTAAGGTGGTGGAGGTGGTCTTTAGAGAAGGTTCTGGTACTCATACAGTACTCCATAGAAAGTGCTGTTTTAAGATAGGAAGAGGATGCACTGTTCTACAAATATATTCCAAAATATGCTTTTGAAAGAAATCTCGGCCACTGGCTGGAAACAGTATGACTGTTGAAGAAATTGGCCCCTGAAAAGAGGGGAATATTGCCTGCATGGTAGATGCAATTGGTTCCAGGAAAATGTGACATCTTAGGTAGGTGACTGCTGAATGGAGGTGGCTGTTTAGGTAACTGTCTCTGTATAATCAAATGTATATTTGGCGACCGAGAGTAATTACTTCACAGTATCATTATAAAATATGCCAGAATAAATTAGCCATATGCTAAAATAAATCTGATATGACTAGCCCATGACTATCTCCAAGGTGTTTTATGACTGAAGAAAAGTACAGCATACGAATATGGGAATAGTCTTAAAATTATCTCCTCCAACATTTATTTTGTGAGGAATTACTTATCTTCTGGGTTGCAATGGATATGGCATTCAATTTATTTTGGAGAATGTACTAATGCCGGCAATGGGCTTTCTATATTGACCACATACCCTAAGGCCAAAATAATGTTAAAAATCCACATTTGAAGGGCATTATAAATTTATTGCAATCCCTATCAGAGATGTTCAAGTTCTTCCCGTGCACAATACACAATTATAACGAAATGACATTCGATGGTTTCTGGCTCAACATTTCGGAAGTTCATTGAATGAAGAGCACAATGTATTTTCCCACTGTTCTTTATTTTGGTACCACTAGTTTCAATGCTTAGGTGTCATCATTACAAAAAATGGACAAAGGAAGGAGGATGGGCAAGTGGGAAGAGCCGGAAATCAGAAGGAATTTGAAAAAGGACCATTTGGACAACAAGTTATTGTTTGATCACCTCTCCCCAATCCTGGGAGCATCCCTTTCCTTAATGGAAAGAACTACCCCCCCCCCCCCCCCCCAATTTTGAGCCCCACTAATTGCCTTTCCTGATGCTTAACACCACTCTTCTCCTAACCATCAACGCCGATCACAACCCTTCCTCTTTCCACCCACCTCTTCCCCCACAAGAATGCTATATAAATGCCCTGCAACTTGAGTAATTTGTACCTGATGATGATACCTAATCATTGAAACTAGTAGTACCTAAATAAAGAACAGTGGAGAAATACATTGTGTTCTTCAGGTAATGAACAAATTTACATCTTAGCCCTATTAAAATGTTAAATCTAAAAACTGTGTTTAAAGGTTTTCACAAATAAATGCATAATTTAGATGATGTAGATAGGCAGGTACATGTGTTACCAAATAGGCACATTTATTGTACCAAATGGGCACATTCATTTTGTCTGATTAAGATCATTAAATAGTAAAGGCACTCAAAATTGTTTTTTCTTGGGATCACTTAATACTGTCATTGACATTCATTTCCATTTTAAGTATGAAAGTACCTAATCATTATATCCTTTGGGATTTACTTGTACTACAATTTTCACACCTT
This sequence comes from Hetaerina americana, assembly GCF_022747635.1. Classification (NCBI taxonomy): domain Eukaryota; kingdom Metazoa; phylum Arthropoda; class Insecta; order Odonata; family Calopterygidae; genus Hetaerina; species Hetaerina americana. The sequence continues at coordinate 27,440,310 of NW_027286069.1, forward strand.
TTCATTCATCATCCAATCATGTCAGCTAGTTGCTACCTCTTGAATTATATATCTAGCTTCTCATTGGTTTGGAGACTTGGAGGGCTCTGAAAGCTTTCTAACTCTTAAAACTCTCTTTACTGGGCCTGCTGGTGGTAGGGTAGCTTTCTTGACTGCTAAATTGGAGGTTGTAGGTTCGTTTCCAACTGGGTAAGTTTTTCTCCCCCTTGAGCATGGTTGTTTGTAATTGTCTAAATGTTATATTTATGGGTGAGGTGGAAGAAGGGACTAGCAGTCCCAATATCAACCCTATAAAGATGTTAAATATATGAAAATGAACAACAACTCTGTGAATCTCATTGAGTTGCTGGTGGGAACCTAGTCACTTATTTGACCGGTAACATGAAGCGGGCAAGATTCCTAGCAAGTATATTCTTGCTGAGTTATGGAATAGCCTTCTACGAAGAATTTGTACTTTCACATCACATACACTCTGCTTTTGATATTACATGGCTGTAGCCATTGTCGTGCCCCAAAGATTGTTATTACTGTCACTGATATGGCCCTTCATTTAATATCATTATTGTATTTTGAATGTGCTCTTTTATTTGGTCTTCAGGGTTGCTGTGGTTGGTAATGTTGATGCTGGAAAGTCAACATTACTTGGTGTTCTTACTCATGGAGAATTGGATAATGGGCGAGGAACTGCCAGACAGAGATTATTTCGACACAAACATGAACTGGAATCTGGTAGAACATCATCAGTTGGCAATGACATTCTTGGCTTTGATAGCATGGGTAATTATTTTTATATTACTCTTTCTTATACTTTGAATCTTTCAATCTATGATTAAATTGAAATGCTTGATTATCTCCAAATGTAAATGGCACTTTAAAAATACTAGTGGTTTAGTACAGCCATTACTTAAGAATAAAACTTTGGTAAAAGATGATGGATATATTTTTGTAATTACATTCTCTCAAAAGGATAAAATTCTACCAAATAATGCATTATGTAAATTTGCTAAATCATATTGAATGTTAAAGTGTGATAAATAAAGGACACCTTGCAGCCAAGTATATACACTTAAATTGCAAGCTAGTCTACTCTCCAAACATATTAACTAAGTATGCATTAGATATGAGAAAATACATCTAGAATGATGGGATATCTCACAGAATACATATTTGCAATGGAAAATTTGCTGAGTTTAGAAAATAAATATGCTGGGAATAGCTCAACCACTTAAATAAATCGGATTGATGCTGTTTTTATGTGGAATACAGTTTATTTAATGTTCTTGGTTTAAAATATGTGTTTTGAAAGGTGATTTATTTATGTTAATGACAGTCCCATGTGACAGCAGTCATGTGAATTACTCTTACAACATCAGCAGTTGCATGGCCAAAGAGTGAGGAAAGTCAAATTGGTACATGAATTATGAATAGCTTAAATTTTGTTCTACAGTCAACCCTCACACTGTGTGAATTCCTAGATGATTTTGCCAAGGTACGATTACCTTTGCCTACCCAGTTTACAAGATGCGGTGCTTCTTTCTGAAAAGACATGGTTTTAAGTTCCTTTGCTGAAACAAACTTTCATATTTTACATCTTTTTAATGAATAATGTAGTTTCAAGATTATGAAATCTGAGTGTTATGTACTAAAACCCTTGAATTAAGAATAATGAATGAAACGAAGACATTGTGTATGATAAATTGTTTCTACATCTAAATTCTAATTATCAATTTGCAATTATTGGTCAAGTTACCATTGCTACTCATTTTAACCGGTTAATGTTGTTCATTTTGTTTTTAGTGAGCAATTCAGCACTTCATCTCTGGTCAATATTTCCCCCTTTTTTCTCCATTTAATGTAAACCCCCTGCAGAGGCACTTAAAGTCAGCAGTGGACTGGAATCTCCGTTTCTTCTGTATTTTATGTAGGAGTCTGGAAAGAGACTTTTCTTTTCATTTCTAAGTATGCATCAGTGTTTTTCTTTAATTTATATCATTAATTACTGTGTGATTCAGTGCTTAAGCTATTACCATAACTTTTGGTACCAACAATCTTGGAGGATCAATCTCAAGAGAGTGAAAATGTATTCTTGTAGAATTTCATATGTTTCATCTTTTTAATGAATTATGTAGTTTCATAATAATGAAATCAGTGTTATGCACTGAAACCCTACCCCAAAAGAAAGGAAACATGGAGTGTTCAGCCATTGCATTGGGTCAGAAAATTGAAATCTTAGACAAAATAAAATCAAAGATCAAAGAAGTATGATGCTAGGGTAGATATATCGGGTTAGTGAATCTTTGATACATACCATCGAGAAAAAAATGAGGACAGAATGAGTATCAGTGTTAGTGCAGTTTCTACCACCATGATATTTTTAGTGTCCAAGTGTAATGTTCATTTGAGACTGGTAGAAAAACTACTGTGCACATGAGGAGAGGATCAAAATCAGAAGTTTTTTCGTAGTAGAAGCACATTTCATGGCTGTTTGTCCTAGCAGAATTCTTCTCGGAAAGCATACATTTAAATTGTACTGCATATTTTCTTCCTGGCATAAAATAAGTTATAAAAATTTCTGTTGAATTAAAAAATGTGTATGAGTGGTATAAAACATTAGGAATATTTCAATCAATCAATATTACGTATCCTATCTTGTCTTAAGTTTTATCTTTCACATCTTTTGGTGGCTGATATGGATATTCTATTTTCGCACATTCTAAGAATAGTTTTCAAGTAGCCACAATAACTTTTTAATAAGTGCTAAAATATTTGCTCTTCACCTTAAATATGTAAGAATTAATTGATGAAGCCATGGAATTTGAATGTTTACCTTGTGGGTCCTACTATTACTATCATTTACCCTTAGGGTCATATTTTGCTTTATATTATTCTTATGCTATGAGTGAATGCAACGTGAAGCAATTAAATAAAGTGTTTTTTTTTTGGGTTGTGTATAGCTATTAAATCAGAAAATGTGAAAAACTTGCATGCTATATACATGGGAATGCCTTTGATCAGCATCAGTATGTAATGTAGATTTGTCATTAGCCAGAAGGTTTTCACAGCAGTTAATGTTTTGAGATTTATATATTTTTTTAATTGCCTGCTGGTCATTAAGAATATTTTAGAAAGACTTAACATTTAATTCTGTGTAATGAGAGTTTTGTCGGTAGCTCTCTGAGGAGGTCATTTATGGACACCTAACTAGCTAGGGGATCAGGATGGTCCCTAAATGCACTGATTTTCCACCCCAAAATACTAGGTTCAAATCCTGGGATTGGTGGTATGGTATTTCAGTGGTATCTTGAATTTTTACTTGGGGTGCTATGTGGAAAGCACTTCAAATGGAGTTTACCATAGCCAAATCAGACGTATAACTGTGGGCTCCTTTTCAGCTGTCCTTAATAAAGTAGGATAATGCCTACACCAGGTAAATATCTGTCCTTCCTTCATTCCCTGAATATTCTACCTCTACCTAAAACATACCTATCCTATGGTGCAAATGACCTATTGTAAAATATTTAAATATGGTCGACGATGGCTATGTCAGTGATATAAGAATGACAAATGGAACTAACTCTTCAATCGGCTCCAGATGATGTAAAGGTGCTCATCTGCATTAGGAAATCTCAAATAAAATGAAATTGTATTACTAGATGTAACATTATTCCAAATAAGAACAATGCTGTTTCACTTTTGTTTCAGTATAACAATATTTATGCATGCCTACCAGAGAGGTTGTAAGGAAAATTCTTGCTTCAATTCACACTTGCATATTTTATATGGGATCTGTTTGTAATTAGTATGAGGGTGAGAGTTACAAGCTTTCATTTTTAATAATTACTTATGACACAATAAATACGTTGTAGTAATGTAATCTTTTCCATAGAAAGAAGAGGGGTAATATTTCAGTTCTAATTATTATTTCATTAACCAACATAATTTTGTGATAAATAATTGCATAAACAGGATGTAATTTGAACTGTAATGTGATAATTTCGTATAATTTACACCTCTGTGGCTTATACTTCGCCAGATACACAGCTATGTTTTCTCACAAAGCATGAACTAAAAATTTGTTTGACCCTGGGCAAAAAGAAATTTTTGGTCTATAATATGTGAAGAAGAACTGATTGTAGCACTTTTCCACTTGATGAAATTTATGTTATGACTGGGTTTTGATGTATAACAATATCATCAGGGAGCAAAATGAAGTTGTGTGCCATCTTATATACAGTTAACATTCCGGAAGGAGGGGAGCGGATGTGGTAGTAAACAAGGGGAGGGAGGGGGAGAGAGGGAGGAAAGAAGGGTGGAGCAAGGGTGAAAAGGGGAAGGAAAGAGAAGGGAGATGTGAATCCATGCTGATTTCCGGGAATTGCCGTCGCGTAGTTTAGTTGGTGGACAACTGTTTCGCCCCCAGTCCTGGAGGCGTCTTCAGGTCGAAGTGAAGCTTCACTTCGACCTGAAGACGCCTCCAGGACTGGGGGCGAAACAGTTGTCCACCAACTAAACTACGCGACGGTAATTCCTGGAAATCAGCATGGATTCATCAGATAGATGGCGCGGAAGCCTAAGGATTAGAAGGGAATTGCCAAGTCTGTATATGAGGGTTTTCTGTAGATACCGAACCTGTGTTTACTCTCTTGAAAATCGATGGTAAGGTCAAGGAAATTTATTCTCCCATTGACTCCCGGTTCCATGGTGAACTTTAAAGAATTATGCACTGTGTTTAGATATTGAAAGATTTTTTTTTAATTGTCTACTGCTCCCTGTCCAACAGCATAGGATGTCATCTACATATCTGAACCAGTATCGAGTGTTGTCCAAAAGTTTTTCTTTAGAATTGAAAATTTTTTCTTCTAATCTGTCCATGAAAATTTTGGGCAAAAGTGGGGAGAGTGGTGAGCCCATGACTAATCCTTCCTTTTGCTTGTTACACCCTCCATTGAACAAAAAATAGTTTTGGCCAACACAAATTTGGAGAAAGTATCTCGGTGTTTATCGAGCCATCTACATCAGCGATGGAAAGGATGTCTTGGGCATAAGATAAGTCCTCTTGTTTTGGGATGGAGGGTAAAAGATTTTGGACATCAAATGAAACTAACTTGGCGTTCGGGGATAGGGTAACGTTTTGCAGCTGTTCCAATAGAGACAGCAAATTTTTTATACCAAATTTTGGTTTGAAATCAGATAGTTGGCGAAAGACTGAATTTAGTATATAGGATAAATTATGCACCGGTGCACTCATACTCGTTACCACAGGTCTGATTGGTACGTCTTGTTTGTGAAGTTTGGGTAAACCATATGATCTTGGGGGTAGTGGTTTCATTTTAAGCAGGTGGAATTTTTGCTTTTCATTACACACATTGATGGATGAAGATATGGCATTTTTCACTAACTTTTGGTTTGGTATAGTGGGGTCTTTCTTCAGAATTACAAAATTGTTAGAAGAAATGAAGGCTTGGCATTTACTTATGTAATTTTCTTCATCCAGAATAACAATGCTGTTTCCTTTGTCTGCTTTGATGATGGTGAGTTTCTCATTTTCTATTTGCTTTGATAGGTTCTTGAGTGTGGCTGTGTGAGTAGATGGGTGTTGGAGGTTGCTAGGCGTCTTCTTTATATCAGCTGAGAAGACATCGGCGATAAGTTGCTTAGTGCCCAAACTTTCACCTGAAAGGGGCGCTTTGCAGTCCACAGCTAAGTTTTTATAGATCTTGGTGGAAATAGGGAGTGCAGGAGCATATTTTAGACCTTTGTGGAGTTAATTCAATGTGGGATCCAAGAGATGACATTTGGACAAATTCACTAGCCTCAGGGAGAAGTTGTTCTTAATAGTTGGTTATTGGGCCCTATTATTAGTGGATGGGACACTGTGGTTACCTTTCCTTGATAGACAGAACAGTTTTTGGTCGATCACTTTACGTTTCCTTTCCCTGATATCTTGGGACAGCTTTCTTACTCGTTCTCTGAACACTTGAAATTCCACGTAGTGCAGTTTAAAATCAATTCCATATGTAGTACGTGTAAGTAGAAACACAAGGCATCTCGCTTGGTATACCACATCTTTAGTTCCTTCTGAACCCACACCTTTTTTTCCGCGCAAACTGCCATTTGGGCTGCTGCCGAAGAACAAGAGGTTTTGATGTGCACAAACTTTGGGGTAACACCTAATTGTAAACACCTACTGGTGAAATAGATGTTGAGAGAGGCTTTGCGGAACTTGATGAACAATTTCAGATGTAAATTAAGAGTACTGTTTTTAACAAGGTCGAAATTCTGTATTCCGCTATCCTTTGTAGACATCTCCCTTCTCTTTCCTTCCCCCTTTCACCCTTGCTCCGCCCTTCTTTCCTCCCTCTCTCTCCCTCCCTCCCCTCGTTTCCTTCCACATCCACTCCCCTCCTTCCGGAATGTTAAATGTATATAAGATGGCGCACAACTTCCTTTTGTTACCTGATATTGATGTCATACATCGAAACCTGGTCGTAAAATAAATTTTATCAAGTGGAAAAGTGCTATGATCAGTTATTCATTATGCTCGACTTCCATCACATCACGCCTAAAGCTACTCAATTTGATAATATGTAAAATTGAATGGCTATTAAACCATTTCAAATTTTCCGATGAGAATATTTCTAACTTCTTTGAGCGGCTAGGCTCCCATGACTGGTCGAATGTTTACAGCGATTACTGTTTTGACGACAACTTTCTTTACTTCTATTCTACTTACCTTGAATACTTCAATTTTTGTTTTCCCATTGGGCCAATTAGGTTCAAAACCTCAGTTTTATATCATAATAAGAAACCCTGGGTTACCGATGAAATTCGTAATCTTGCAAGGTACATGAAAGATTTAGCAGCATATTTTAGAAATAAAACTGACTCCTCCAGTCAACACGAATACTCCACTTTGAAAAAGGAATACAGGACTATTCTTTACAATGCCAAACGATCATATAACAATTCTCGAATTACTAATGCCTCTAACAAATCTAGGGAAGCCTGGAAAATAATTAATGAATCCAAATCTATCTCAAATGTCAACTCTGACATTGTACTTCGTAATACTTCTGGAAAGCTCAATCAAAATACTATACAGATGGCATCCTCCCTCAATGAACATTACCTATCTCAGATAACTCCTACAAATCAGTGTAACAGTGGCAAATATCCCCTTATTTCCAACTCTTGTAACTCGCTATTCTTATATCCCTGTTCGGAACATGAATTAACTAAGGCAATGTCCAAAATTAGTAATAAATACTCTGCAGGTCTTGATGGAATACCAGCCACTATTTTTAAGAAATCTTACGAGGCAATTAAGCATCCATTATTATTTTTAATTAACAAATCTCTAAAGGTAGGGAAATTCCCTGCCACCTTGAAAGTAGCGAAAGTCTTGCCCCTCTACAAGGGCAAAGGACCTAAAGACGATATGAATTCTTATCGGCCCATTTCATTGCTCAACCAATTCGGTAAAATATTTGAATTAATTTTTTACAATCGCTTAATATTATTTCTGGAATCCCATAACTTACTTTCTCCCAACCAACATGGTTTCAGGAAACTCAGGTCTACATCCACAGCTATATATCTAGCAGTTAACAAAATAACTTCTGATCTTGACAATAGATCTGAATCTTTTGCCTTATTTTTCGATTTTTCAAAGGCGTTTGATGCTGTCAATCACAACCTCTTACTTCGAAAAATTGAATGCCTGGGAATAAGAGGGACTTCCCTAGACTGGGTTAGATCCTATCTCCTGGACAGAAAACAATGTGTAGCCTTAAGTAAACAAGGAAGAGAGTTCCTTTCTCCAGTAAAAAGTGTTCTATGTGGTGTACCCCAGGGATCTGTCCTGGGCCCAATCTTGTTCCTTATGTACGTAAATGATCTACCAACATTACTGAACTCTGTACCAGGCGTGCTGCCTGTCGTCTATGCTGATGACACAAATGTCCTCGTGTCTGCCTCCTCTGTAGACACACTAATATTAACCTCTGTTTCCGTTACCCAGCTGTTACATGAGTGGTGTCTCCTCAATTCCCTCCTCCTCAATGTTAGTAAATCTTCTTTAATTTACTTTGCTAATAAGAATAAATCAGCTGCTTGCATAACTGTAAATATTGATAACGAACTTATTGTACAAAAAAGTAAATCATGTTTTCTAGGCATCTCTATTGACAGTCGTCTGTCTTGGGATGACCATATTCTCAAACTTCGTAATAAGTTGAGTTCACTCTGTCATCTTATCAGATTCATTAGGCATACCGTCAATACTGAGGTCTTATTGTCTCTTTATTATAGTGAATTTTACTCTCATGTTGTTTATAGTATTCTTTTATGGGGCCCTACACCTAATGCAAATATTATATTTAAAATTCAAAAACGGATCATCCGACTTATTTGCCTTGCTACTCATGCAGCATCCTGTCGTCCCCTCTTTAAAAAATTGAAAATTTTACCCATTCCCTGCGTGTATATGTATTGCGCATCTTTGTATGTCAAAAGCAACTTCTCTAGTTATCTTTCCAATGCCAACGTTCACAATTATAACACAAGGCATTCTGCTGACCTCCACCAAAACTTTGTCAGAACCTGTACCACCGCCCATGGACCTAAACATATGGGCCTCAGGATTTTTAATAAACTTCCTAAAGAACTGAAAGCACAACATAAGCTGCCTATATTTAAGCTCAACCTTCAGAAATATTTACTCTGTAAAATGTTTTATTCTATTAATGAACTTCTTGTCCCATGAGTTTCTTTGTATTTAAACATGTACTTAGTATTTATCATTTCTTTATATAACATTGACGTGTCCTATATCTGTGCTTGTTTTTTACAATTGTACAAATCTGCTGGGCAAATAAAATTACTTACTTACTTACTTACTTACTTACCATTACCAATGTTCATTGAATGGCTCCTGAAATTCGTGTACCAAAATCAAATAATACAAATATCAATGTAAAGCAGTTTTCAGTGAACAAATCATCCTTTTTGTCTTAGGAGTGATGTAATATTATCATTTAATGGCAGTTCACGTATTGATGCATAGTGAAGGAAACAAACAGAGCCATAAAGCAAGTTATTCCTATAGCATCAGTGTACCGAATTCATACAATTGCTCCCTATCATACATGAGTCCAGTCATATTTGGATCTATTATGATAGTCTCTGCTTTTAATTTTTCAATGATATGTTGATTTGTGATAATTGTTTCTCTAGTGGTTTCTGATGCCTGGAAATTAATGAATTCACCAGAAATAAGTACTGTGTTAATATGAAATTCAAGAAATGTAAGATAACTTAAAATTTGGCAGGAATGCATTTTTGTCAACTACTTTTCCTTCAACTATGCTGATTCTAAATGGGTAATTCTCATAATTTGGTTTTATTGTATTTTTTGGTATCCCATTAGCATTTGGTGCCAATATTCATGCATTGAAATTTACAAACACCTATTAAGATCAAAGAAAATTTTCAAGGTTTTCATTTAGAAATAATCTTTAAACTCTTTATATTTTAGGGAATGTTGTTAATAAACCAGAACATGGTTCCTTGGATTGGGTGAGGGTATGTGAGAAATCATCTAAAGTGGTGACCTTTATTGATCTTGCGGGTCATGAGAGATATCTGAAGACAACTGTTTTTGGAATGACAGGGCATGCTCCAGATTTCAGCATGCTTATGGTATGTTACTATTTATTATTCTGCAGTCTTTCCTCTTTAACATTTATAGAGACAAAATACTGCTTTAAAATAATAGTTGAGAAAAAATGAGTGTTAAATTTCATTTGTAAAATTTAATTATCTGCATTCAAAGTTTTCCATGGGCCCTAGAAAACAAAATTCATATTCCAGAATTGAACCTACATAAAATTTCTTTGACTAAAATCACTGAAGGGCAATTACATTTTGTCAAGGTCATGTCTTGATTAATTTCTGAAGATATAAATTTAAATACTTTATAAAAGAAATTTTTAAGAGTTACAGATCCTGTATCTTTTCACTTAGCACATTTTAATTATAGTCTTAGTACTACCAACCTTATAAATATGATAAATCTCCAGAAGGGATGTAGATGTGATCATCTCTCGTAGGACTGGCTCATAGCATAATTTTGAAGTTGTAATGCAGTCAAAAATGCCTTTGAAATCATAAAAAAATCCCAAAATAAAATAGTGATGTAAGCTAGGAATATCTAGTAAACTCTGCAATATGCTCGTTCTATTAATTATTAGAAAATAAGCAGTGAAATACACCACTTAGACCTAAGGTTGAGAAGTATAGTGGAAAGTTGTGTGTATAGCTTTATAGTAGTGTTTTAACTAATTTTACAGTGGGTAAAGGCATATAAAATTTAATTTAATTGCATGCTCAATATTTTATCATGTTTTAAATATGTAATAAATACATATGTTATCTGTGGTTTTCTCAATAATTGATATTGATTGGTTTGGTTAATTTTTTCTGCTATTGAAATAATTTAAACTACTATAGTTTTTTATAAATCTTAGTGCAATGTTCCAAGTATTTTTAGGCATATATCCATGGCATTGCTAATATCTTTAATTGCTTTAACAGGTGGGATCTAATGCAGGTATAGTTGGTATGACAAAAGAGCATCTGGGTTTGGCCCTTGCTCTATCAGTTCCTGTATTTGTGGTGGTAACCAAGATAGACATGTGTCCTGCAAATATTCTTGCTGATACACTATCACTGCTGCTTAGGGTTCTCAAGTCTCCTGGCTGTCGCAAGGTCCCTGTAATAGTTAGGAATGCTGATGATGTGCTTCTGTCAGCGACCAATTTTGTCTCTGAGAGGTAGGAGTTGATTTTAAAATGAGACATTTGATGTGCCATGTATCAGTTGTCACATTTAAACTTAGTTTGTGATTGAAGTAAATTTAGTAGTCTTTACTGAGATTCTTTAAGCTGATAATGTGCGTTATTTCAGCACTTTCTTAGCTACAATCAGTCGTTTGATTTTTTCAGACTCTGCCCAATATTCAAGGTCTCAAATGTATCAGGAGAGAATCTTGACCTCCTGAAGATGTTCCTTAACCTCCTCACCACAAGGACACCATCTAAAGATACAGACCCACCTGAATTTCAGATTGATGACACGTATTCAGTTCCAGTAAGTAGAAGCTAATATGAAATATTTCATAGAAACATATTTAACATATTATTTACAGGTTCAAAAGAAACTAACAAAAAACTCTTGGTTTCATATTTGGCCAGTAAACAATGATGCCAATTTAATGTGTACTTTAAAGATTAAGTAAACTGATTGGACAAGTTTGTAATTTAATGTTTTTGCTACATGGTGGAAACTCATTCAAGGGTAATTCATTCTGGGATATTTCTTGTGAAGGTGATGTGAGCTTTTATTCTGCTACGAAAAAGAAATCTCTTCAAAGTATTTCCTTATGTTCTTGGATGCTCTTTCTTCCTTTGCAACATGGCACAAAATATCTTCTAATGGATGTAGACATATTAATATTCTTTGGGATAGGGTAACAGTGAATACGAAGGAGAGAGAGAGAGGCCATAGAATGCATGCAAATGCCATGAAGAAAGCATGGAAATTATTTGATAGCATTTTTATGGAAATTGTTGATGCCATAATTTATTCTGAATGACCAAAAAAACATGACTGCTTGGTTGTTTCCATAATTGTAGATAAACCATAAATGTGGAGAAAGGATTGTGTATTGTGTAGGGATTACCTGTACTCCACATTGTATTTTTGGCTGTATAATTTGTAGCAAAATAACTCAATAGCCACACAATGGAATCCACAGAAAATTGTTTTTTTTTTAAATTTGTTAATGCTGTGCACATGCCATACAATGCGTTGGTTTTATTTTGGAATTATTTTATGAATAAGTAATTGTGTTTTTTATACAACAATATGTATCGGCAGTTTGTCTAAGACACCCACCCCAGTTTGTGTATCACTTTGGAAATTTTAATCCAACAGCAACTGCTGCAAGAATGAATCTAATTAAATGTTGGAAGTATCAGAGAAAATTGAGATAATAATATAAATGGAATTGTTCTTGCATCATAGGTTCTTGCCGACCATTCATTTTTTATTGGCGTCATTAGTGATAAGTATCATTAAAAGATCTTTATTATTTTAGTTTTTCTAAGATTTGTAAGCCTGATACCATTCAAATGTTACAGGGAGTTGGTACCGTGGTGTCAGGGACTACACTCAAGGGTACTATTCGCCTCAATGACTCTCTTCTTTTGGGGCCAGACCCTCTTGGACATTTTGCACCTATATCTGTTCGCTCCATACATCGAAAACGTATGCCTGTGCGTGAAGTCAAAGGAGGTCAAACTGCCTCATTTGCCCTTAAAAAGGTTTGTATTTTAATTTATGAGTAACTGTGGGGATGAAATTATGGAGAGTGGTATGCGATGTAGCACTTGGATTTAGATTGATAAGAATTTTATTTGAATGAAAGAATACTTGAAAAAATATGTCACGTGAATAAAAAAAAGAGGTCCCGGGTTTGGATAATGGATGTCTCATATTTTTTATGTGGAAATTTGCTTAATCCTTGTGTGCGTCTATGTATGTTTTTCTTGTACCATGTACCCAATGTGTTTTCAAACTAACTAGTGTGTCTGTTTATTATGTGAAGTTGGCGACTGGTGCCAAATATTTTAACAAATATTGGAGGAAATTCTATATAACAGGAAAAGTGTTGCAAAGTTGCCCACACTCTTTCAGGAGAGGATTTGGAGTGGATGGATGGTGAATGAGAAATCAACACTCTCACCTTGGCACTCAGTCAAACACACACATATGGACAACACAGGAAGATGGACGTAGATGGCTGGTGCCACATATTTGTAAAAGTATTTGGCACCAGCCATTAGCTGTGCTTCCATCTTCCTTGTTTTTTTGTGTGTGTACTTATATGTTTGACTAAGTGTTTGTGTGACATGGTGAGAGTGTGTTAATTTCTCATTCACCATCCTCCCCTTCAAAATCCTCTCCTAAAAGAGTGTTGCAACTTTGCTACACTTTTCCTATTTTTCTCATTAGAATGTGTAGCCCTTTTCGTAAAAAGTAGTTAATGCCCAAAGTAATTTTTATGAATTGATTGAAATGTATTGCATGATTTGAAGGCTTAACTTGTTCTATTTTCTCCATATTTTACTGAGGACTATGATTTGTAGTTGTAATAGTTGAAGTAGAGTGAATTGTGTTCAAGTAAGGTTTACCTACATCCATGAGTTAGCATCTTTGCATTCCCGTTATGTGTCTGTTAAATATTTATTATTAATTTCTAAGTAATATACTACGTTTCCCAGTGCCTAAGACACTCCCTGATTTTACAGGTTACAATTTACAAAAAATTCTTGGATCAAGTAAAAGGATCAAAGTATTTGCTATTGACCCTTACTATGAAGAAAATTGAAGTTATACATAGTTTATATCCAAATTTTTTTTGAAAAATTTCATTTTTATGGATAAATTAGCAGCCAAATGTATATAAACGTTTATTCATTGTAGAATCACAACTTTTTCATCACTGCTGCTAAATTATTTCTGTATTTATGTTCACTGGGGTTGTCACTTTCCTCTTGCACAATGTCATCTTCACTTCCAAGTTCCAATCTAATTTCACATTTTTAGAAAGACATTATGATATCTATCTTTAACATCCTGCTAGGACTTTTTCAATCACAATCGCTAGTAATTGAAGTCCATTTCATTCTTCCCGACATAATGACATGATGAGTTGGTGTCCTATAACCTTTCTTTCGTATTCAAGTGGCAGTTACAGTGAAAGCTTTCACCATTTAGAAGCAAATGGTGGTTTAGTTTTTATTCATCTGCAGTTTCTAAATTCACCTTCTGTTTCCTCTGTTCTTGTGTCATCTTCGGAGGTTGGCCAAAACACCTGTCAGCCTTGTTTCCATATTCTGAAGCGTAATTCACGAATTAAATTTTAATTGTAATTAATATGACGATCTTCTCTCTTAAGATCCCATGAGGTTATCATCGTTTCAACTTTTTATGCGATGCTTATTCTGTTATTATTTTGATATTATCAAAATTGGGGAAGATACAATGTATGTATGAGTATGTATTAGCAGAAGGGCGACATCCTCGTTAGCCCAGCGCATGTTAAGGCAGCCACACAATTGAGATGAAAGTAAATATGCTACATTGTATACATATACAATTTATTTGGGAATTTTTTGGAGGCTCTTTCAATGAAATATTAGAACTGTTGCTTACTACTGACTCAAAACAGTGATATTATCGACATTTGTAATCAAGGAATTCATTTTATATGCCTGGTGCGGGGAAAATACTTAATAGTGAGTATTTTTTGCGGCGAATCTGCTTGTACTTAAGTCCAGAATTATACCCATCCACCCCCTTATCCATTCAGCACAGGCTGATTTTAGAGCACAATTTGGAGTTAAAAAATTCACTGGGAAATATGGTATATATTTTATCTCATATGTATATATAGTGGTTATTCATGTAAAGTAGTGGAGCCAGTTAATGAAAATATTTGATTTAATTTAAATATTAACAGATCAAACGATCACAGATCAGAAAGGGTATGGTCATGGTGTCCCCATCATTGAACCCTACTGCTTGCTGGGAATTTGAAGGAGAAATATTAGTTCTACACCACCCAACAACCATCAGTTCTCGTTACCAAGCAATGGGTGAGTTATTATTTATTTTACTGTTATATACTGGGTAGAGTCCAAATTGATTAATTGAGGTAGAAACAGTGAGCCCACCTTTTTACACTATCGTGAGGCGAAAAGGAAAAAGTCAAAATAGTGGATAAATAGAAATGGAGAGGAAGTATTATTTTCAGGAAGTGGAAGTAAAATCATAACTTTATGCCCTGTAATTTTATTTATTTTTACCTAAACAGATACATTCTATCCACATTAAAACTTTCTCTACCAGTACCTCCATCAAAATCCTTACGCAAACCTGTTTCCTTCCCTTTTTATTACAGAGCTCCACTAATGGTTATATTTTCAAGTATTCCTTAAGTTGGAATGTACATTAGAGTATATACTGTATTTCTATATTTTAACTACTGGACTTTATTCCAATGAGTTTTTTCAATTGTTTTCTGGGATTTTACTATATTGTTCTACATTGAAATATGCAAGTATATGAATTTCCTTGGCCAGGGAAACCCTATAGCCAAGATGATTGTTAACTCTTTGCAAAATGCTTAATATATTGTCTAATGGCAAGGATTTTCTATTATGTTTAGTTTCGTTTTAATATAGGTTCGTCACCATTTTTGTGAATTAATTCTTCACTTAGTGAAATGAAAAATGACCAATAAAAATGTTACATGGGCTGTACAATTGTGTGAAGTACAAGAAACAAATGGAGAAACAATGCTGCAATGTATGAGAATGAGTGTTAACCCTCTTAATGCCGTGTCCAGCTAGTGGTACAAGGGAAAAGTTCTAAGGGTAATTTAATCAAATGTATCATCTGACGAAAAATATATAGTGAAGCAATTGTAAAAGATATCCATGTGCAGGTTTTTTTATTGTATAATAACTGAATTAGGTAACATTTAGGAATGAGTTTTACATCCTGCAAAATAATTATAATTTTAGTCTACTAAACATGAACAATTTTTTAGCAATAAAAATTTGATTTTAAGAAACAATAGTAATACTTTTTGTATCACATTTTCTTATGAATATGCTATTTTTACAAAAACCAATTAACCAAAAAGACGTTTCGAAAAAAATTATAAAAAATAAACAATTACTTTTGAGTTGCATGACTTTCTGTGTGACTGTACAAAGCCACATTTTGTAGAAAAGTCTTTTTTACAGGTGTTGTTGGACCGTTCATCTAGCCTCTATGGCTAACCAAACAAATGCTATGTGCACTGTTTAGGACCTTTTCCTCTTTTGGCCATGTATTCCACTACAAACTACACAATTCTTTTCTTTTTTACCTGGAAGTTGCTCCAGTCTGGCATTTGATCTACCTACACGAGGAGATATGTCACATTCTGTCTCCCCAAGACATTCCATCTCAAGAGACTCACTGATGCTTGAAGTGTATTGATGCCTTTTCATCATTCTCATTGGACTATTTTCTTTACATATGATGAAAGAAAAAATAAAAACGTACGTATTTTCTTGAAATCGTGCTTGATTCGACCGCACGCTTAAAAGGGAAAAACGGCACTGAAACTCAAAGGCAATGGAAAACCAACTGTGTTCCTCATATACTATGTATGATGTACTTTCCATCTCAAGGCAGTGAAAGAAACAAACCCTATTAGAAAGAGAAGTGCTGGCAATATCATCTCATTACAAAGATCCTAAATGATTACCTTGGATGAAAGGCAAAGGAAATAAATATACGTGCATAGTAATGCTTTCACTAGTGTCGCATCATCCAAGTTTTAGCAGTTTGTATAAAGCAGATTCATCTTAAAGCATTCAAAAGTTTTTAGAATTAAACAGATTAGTCGTTCAGTGAATCAGTGGAATATCATAGTGAAAAGACCGCTCAGCAAAAGAAATGAGCATAGCATTAGGCTGAGCTTCCCCTCATGTAAACAGTTCAAGGTAAAATTTACAGTAAGATTTATACCTTATGGGAAGTATTAAAAATAGGAAATTTAAAAAAGTTGTAATAAAAAAATGTTATATGAAGTAGAGATGTCATATTCATGATAAAAAAATATTTCACAAGATGCAATGAAGAATTCATTAATTAATGGAGATTTGAAAATAGTTTACATTTGAGCCAATATATGGGCCTGCCTCACTTTTCGTCTGTGATGCGAAAGCCGATACTTCGGCCTGTCACACTAAAAGGGTTGCGATCAGTTAAACTTTTTAACCTTTATTACAACAAGATAATATTTACATGAGCCCCAATAGAATTTATGAGGTGTGGCAGTTAAATAACTGGATTGGTGCTACTAAACATTTTATTGATCACCAGCTACATTAGAAAGTTTATTGCCTCCAATGTACTCTCCTTGCCGATCCCTACAATGCCCCATATGAATCTTCCATTGTTCAAAGCAGTGCTGGAAGTCCGCTTCTGTCAGTTTTTTGAGAACCTCCATCACTTTTGCTTTCACTACATCCATACTTTCAAATCTTGTTCCCTTAAGCCCCAATTTGACCTTATGAAATGAAGTCACCGGGAGAGTCATGTTTTATGTACTGAGCACCAGGTGCCATCTTCCTTCTCATTAACTGTGGGCTAAGTAAACATCTGAAAGTTAATATAACGAGATAAGATTATATTGCAATTATAGAAAAATGCCAGGAGCAAGATAAAAATGTCATAAATCAAGGTAAGACGTAACTGCTGGTGGTATATGATTGAGATTTCACTCCATCTGCTATTCTTAAATTGAACCATCAAATATTTTCTAATAGAAGTTATATAAAAATACTGTTGCAATTTTTATGTGTTAGGCCTGAAGTTTTGTAAGGGATTCAGGAAATGAAATAAAGAAAAACACCTTGTGCACATATTTATTCCTTACTTGCAACACATCAACTCGACCCAACGGCTATCTCTGGCCCGCTTGGTTTACCCCCTCCTCTCTCTGACTCTTTTCTCCTGTGTCAAGAGAATATTTGCTTAGCACTCTTCTCATTTATGGAAGTGTTTTTGAATTAGGGGGCATTTGGGAGAAGCGGTGAGGAGTGATGTGCACTGAGCTTGAGGAAAAGGCAAGTCTGCAAGATAGGAGGGAAAAAGGAGACATGTGAGTGGGGCACGGGAAGTTAATAGCTGAAGTTAACAATTTTTATAATGCTTACATGAGAATATTTCAAGTTTAAATCAGTCTTATGTATTGGCTGTGGATAAATAGATGCTGGGATAACATTAAACTTTCTGTCAGATTATAAGTAAAACTGTTGGATAGAAATGATTCAAGAGCAGTTTTGGAGGTGAAAACTCTCATCTTGTGTCTATTTTTGATGGATTTAATCGGAGAAAAATGATTTTTGTATAAAAGAAAATGAAATATATAGTTAAAATGAAATAATGTAGCACTGCCTACAGTAAAACTTGGTGTGCTCTTATGTGAAGAATCCCAAAAGAGAATACTGTACACTAAGAGTGAGTAGAATGCACCATAGTAAATTGCAATAAGGACACCCGGTGAAAAAATGGACCTAATAAGAAAGCAAGCTTAGCTTAACACACTGCTAATATATTACGTGGGTTGTTTATAAGACCTTGGGAAGAAATAGAAAAAAATAATTTTTGGTAGATTTTTTTATTTTTCATAATAAACATGAATCCCCTTTTCGCTCAATGAACTTTTCCCTGAATTTCTTCAGCATTTTAAGCCATCCAAGATGTAAGATTTTCGAAGGTTCTCAAAATAGACATTGTGTTGGCCATGACCTCTGGGTTCAGTGGGAATCATTTACCACCAAGCCATATTTTTGTTTGCAATTAGAGAGAAATCACTGGGGGTCGAATCTGTTGAAAATGGTGGATATTGTAATAATTGAAACTATAATTCCATAATTTTCACCATCGAAACTGCACAGGTGTGAAATCATGTGTTGTTTTAATGGTAGATAATTTTTTCTTTGCCAAATGAGGACAGTTTTTCTTGCTTTCTATGCTCAACCGGTCCAATAACATTGCACAATACTCTTAATTTATCAGTTATCATTTTTGCAAATATTGATGTAGATGATTCCTCGTGCATTCCAAAAGACCATGGCCATCATCACGACAGCTGATTTCACCATCTTGGCCTTCTTCAGAGCCGGATTCTTTTAATGAACTCACTGTTTCGGCTGTACCACTGTCTCTGGAATGTCGTAGTATCCATGTTTCATCCACAGTTATATATCGACACAGAAACTCATCAGGATTGCAATGGAAAAGTGCAAAATGCCTCCAAATCAACCACGCAATTGCATTTATTCTTCACTGTGAGCAAGCACAGTACCTATATTGCTTTGATTTTTGCCCACCCAATTTTTCATGCCAACTTGAAAATGCTACCTTTTGATATGCCTATGGTCTTAACTATTTCATGAAATTTGATTCGTTGATCGCTCAAAACATCCTGGATTTTTCCAATCATTCCATAGGAAATCACTTCCACTGGATGTCTCCAACAATATTCATCACTTGTGAATGTATGACAATTTTCAAATGCATATACTGATTTTTAAACAGTTGCAACACAGGAGCAGGTGTGCTATGAACTACAACCAACTCGGCTTTGATCTCTTTCAGTGTTAAGCCCTTTTTTAAAGTGTTTCATCACAGCACGAAACTCATTTTTTCCATTTTTCCAATTAAAAAAATGTTTGTGTCTTCAATTGACAATGAAACCATGTGATGGATATACCTGAATATTTAACAGCAGTTTAGTGAGAAATTAGGCTAACTATTAGCAAACTTTTTCCAATGTTTTGAGTGTTATATCTTGGATTTTCTAAGAACTATTGAAAAGCCCATGTAATGCAGCCTAGTTGACCGTTAACGGCTTGAACTTGTGACTATGGACACACTATGTTTGTTGCCAAGAATGCAATTATAAAATTAACTGAGCAGATCAATATATTCTACTCGTTGTGGAATATTTGACCAGATTGTTTTTTGGGTAAGCCCATTTATCACTTATGATATGCAATAAAAAATTCAAACTGTAGCAATTAAGAGTTTTGTAATTAAAACTTATCATTTCTTATAGTTCACTGTGGAAGTATAAGACAGACTGCATCTATACTCTCCATGTCACGCGAATGTCTAAGAACAGGAGACAAAGCCAGAGTGCATTTCAGGTTCATAAAGCACCCAGAGTATCTTAAGGCAGGGCAAAGAATGGTGAGTGTGCCTAGATGTATATTTCTTTCATTAGTTTTTCCACTATCTTTCTAGTAGAAAGTTATCCAAAATGTTTTTGTGACTCAGTGTGCACAAGGTGCTCCCCATAGTAACTGTGTTTATTGAAAAGTCAATCATTATTGTAGGTATTTCGAGAGGGAAGGACTAAGGCTGTGGGCAATGTGGTAAGAGTAATACCACAGGCTAATCCAGGTGCTCAGCCTAACCCCCGGGCAAAGCCAAACAAGGGGCAAGGTGGAGGCCAGAATCGGACCACTAACCATAAAGAATCAAGCACACCCATTTCAACAACTCCAGATGGTGGGTCATCTCCAGCCAAGGCAAAACCTCAAGTGAGTATGTCGGTAGAATCACCAATAGTCAATGGTAGTGAGAATTTGAAAACGTGGAAGATAACAGTAGGAAAGTACTGCGCATTGTCACGTGTATATTTGTAAGTGGGAGGAGGTGGGTGATGTGGCAGGGCAACAGTTTCTAGGGGTGGGGGGATGCAATAGAATGAGTGTC
The DNA here is from genome assembly GCF_022747635.1 of Hetaerina americana. Lineage (NCBI taxonomy): Eukaryota > Metazoa > Arthropoda > Insecta > Odonata > Calopterygidae > Hetaerina > Hetaerina americana. Next base: position 27,460,719 of record NW_027286069.1, read on the forward strand.
GAGGGAAAGTGGGGGAGATGTGTTTTCTATTTTACTGTGTTGCCTGTGTACTTTTAAACTCTAGAACCGAGTTGAATAAGGGAATATTGAACCAGGAATCGTCAACAGTCCAATGCAATGCATAGTACATTAGAGAACACATCTCCCCCTTTTCCCCATCCCTCCCCACTGCTATTATTGCTGCCCCCATCCCAAGAAACCAGCCCCCCACTACCTCCCTCACCTGCTCCCACTTGAACTGAAATACTTGACCATGGACAGTGCTTTACCTCTTGTTATCAAATTCTCGGTACCATTGATGGTCACCTAGTAGACTGAAATATTGGTCTTGAGTTCTTATAAATCAACATTGGCTATAGGATTGACACCGTACCAATTCATAGCCAATAGTTCACACCCTCTTCATATTATATTGTACAGAGGAATTGAAAGATATAAAACTTTATTTTTAAATATTTGTTACAATATTCTATAAGGTTTTTTTTACTTTCTAGTTGTTTAAAATCCAAGTAACCTTCCTTGAAAATGTTTTTTGTCTGCATTTGTTTGTTGGTATTTATAATAAATCGATAGGTTTCCTTGTACACAAGTAAATGCCTGTTATGTAAGAATTAGAGAATCACATATTATTTTTAAATGACTGAAAAAAGAGAATTAGAAATCCTGAATGAATTCTCATTTTTAATTTATATTTGTAGTAAACCACTTTCAGACTACATACTGTGTAGTTTCCATGCCATTTTCAATATTGAAATGTGCTCTTAAATATGAAATCGATTTCACCGCAAGTAAATCTTTATAAAATCTCTGCCTAGTTTACCTTAAACAACACTTTCACTCACTTCAACTTCTGTTCATCATATTCCAATGCCCCTGCAGGTCCCTGTGAATGAAGGAGAGGCACAGAATATGGTTGACCAGTGGGAAGGAGGCACACAGCAGCAGCAGCAGCAGAGGCGCAACAGGGGAGGTCGTGGAAGGAACAGAGGTGGTAGAGGGAGGGGAGGAGGAACCAGTCGAGGGGATGACAAGCCATGTGTGCGTGATGAGTGAATTAAATCCTTGACTAGGGAAATCTGTTTTCATGTGGTTAATTGGTTCAATCTTTCTCATTCTGAATCTCATAAGGACAATTTGTGATGGACTGAGGAAAGTTAAAGGTTGTGGAAGAACATATGGAGATGGTTGCCAGTACGTTCATTTGCTCCTTAGGTTTGGTTTTAAAACTACATTTTTGTAGGGTTTACATTTGAGAAAACTTTCTCCTTTTTGATGTGTTCCTTGTGTGACAATTTTGGACTTCGTTTGTTTCAATCCAGTGAATATTTATTCAATCTTTTGGAACAAATTCCACCTGCAAGCCTCGAGCCGGCCCTTGGATGCCTGCATATAAACAGAAAATAATCACATTTTGTGTGTCTTAATGAATATACTTTTAATAAAACCTGTACATAAAATTAAGAGGGAGCTAATTTGAAGGAAATTAAAGTACTTGTGAATTCATTTCTTTGATGTCTTTGTTATGAACATCAACTTTCCAGTTCTCATCTGCTGTAGGTGATATTCAACCTGGCATACTGGATTGGTTAATTCAGTTTTAAATTGTGCCTAGAAGATAAATAATAATTCCTCCTAGCTATTATTTTAATTTTTTAATAGCTTTCTGTAAAGTGTAAGAATTCCAGAGACTTGTGTATGAGATGATCTTCAAGATTTTGTGCCCCTTTGTTTTTCATTCATGCTTAATGTGGAATACAGTGTCGCGTAGGAGCTATCTTTTTGAATTTATCTAAATAAGAAATATGTCGCTGGGTGTCATGCATCAACTGTTGCATGTGTGTACAATCTATTTTTTTTCTTGGGTTGTGGTGAAACAGTTTTTCTTTTAGTTCTGAGAATGCCATTTGCTCACTGTTTCTATGAATCCAGTTGTGCTAGTTCTCTCTAGTACTAGTTAGGGGATTTTTTTGTTCATACGACCAGTTGTCTGAGTTAACTTACTAAATTTAGCTTCGTTTGGTTTTCTTAAAATGTCTTTTAGAGCATGTTGTTCATTGGGAATCCATATGCTTATCTCATTGATCTCTAACTTAAAACTTATTATGGTATCACCCAGCATCTAAGTAAGATATTTGCATTTCACATCTTAATTAATCTAGACATCATTACCTTCGATCAATTATTTTTCCGTCATTTAATAATGAATTATCCCTTTGATTACCGCACAATGGTATGTTATGTGCTGTTATTTAATGATGATAATTTTGTAACCATAAATACTAAGCTTTGTTAACGAGAGAAAAATATGGCAGTAATTGCATGTTATTTTTATGTTAGGCTTACATTTATGGTCTCCATAATTTAAAAAATTTCTTTATGAAAGGCACCAAGGGGTCTGCAGCTTAACATCCCATCCGACGGATGGCGTTCTCACTCTAAGTGCCCTCCACAAAGCACCTCAAGTAGGGATTGAGATACCTCTGAAAAATATTCAACATCGCCAGAATTTGAACCCCGGCCCTCTGGGTGGGAAGCCAGTACGTTAGCCCCTACACCATCTCGATCCCCTGCACTACTAAATCCCAGAGATAACAGCATTCAAAGCAGTGGAAACGTTGATTCACTACAACCAAGCTAAACTAAGGCAATACTGACGGCGGGAAAGGTGATAGCTTCAGTTTTCTTGGATGCTATTTTGCTGACAGATTGTCTTTCCACTGGTCAAGCAAGTAATGGACAATACTACGCAAAACTCCTGGACCAACTATGGCAAAATATACACGAAAAAAGCCATGTTTGGCAAGATAGAAAGTAATCTTTCATCAAGACAACGCACGCCCACACACAAGTGTTGATGCCATGGCGAAAAACGTATACTAAGATACGAACTGTAGCTACACCCGCCTTGTTCGCCTGATTTGGCTCCATGACTGCCACCTTTTACCCCAGTTCAAAATGTTCCTCAGTAGACTGAGATTTTCTTCAATGGAGAACTAACAGCCCCAGTAGATGGGTATTTTGAAGGCCAGAAGGAATCTTAATTTTCAAGATGGGATTGGAACATAAATGGACCAAGTGCATTTCTGTACAGGGAGATTGCATTGCAAAATAAAAAAGTTTCACTGAGGCAAGTCAATTCTTTCTATTCCATTTGGAGAACTTTTCAACTACCCGTGTGTAAGAACTAGTTGAAGAATTTAGGGCCTAGGAAGGGGAGAGAAATCATTTTACCATCACTGTTACAGATTAAGATTGTTTTTGACTCATGCATTTCCAGAAGCCTAAAAAATAAACTGGGCAAAATTAATGTGTAAAGAAGGCATAGTAGATAAGAAGAATATTTATATTAATTATGATCATTCAAATACTCTAATCACATATTAAGTGGTTAGAGAAATAAGTTAGGCAGTGTTGTCCATTATCACCCATGCATTAAAAAGCTAGGGAATTTGTGCAGAAAATTCGGGCGCTACCATGCAAGAAAATTCTGGTTATACCATCAGTCATATGTATTGAATATTTATGAAATAGAACATAATTTATAGAGCTGTGCTATCAAATGCTATTGTTTTTATGCATAAGCTTCACCAAAATTACATTTTTGATTTTATTGATTGTTTCTAAAATTAAATTCTAACATCTGATGAAGGTTGATGTATGACAATAACAATATGATGTAGTGATTTCCCATGAACTTCCTGGAAAAAGAAACTTGTGCCAGAAAATAGTGAATGGTTCAATTGTAATTAACAAGTATAATTACAAGGGGATCCTGAATTTGTACTCAGAAGATGCCTATTCTCATTCTCCTCATAAATGCTTTTGCCAGCCAAACACTATGCACTCATTTTTTAAATAAAAAACCAATGGTGCAACATTTTTTTATATTTTGAATATTTGTGGCCTAGTGAAGAATTAAAAAATATATATGACAAATAGTTAGGCACATGAAAAAAATTAATGTGCAGGGTGCGGCCATTTTCAAAATGCTTTAAAAAAAGCATTATATATCGAAATAAGATGGAGATAATAATTTGGAGAAATGAGAAGGAAAGCCAAGGAAATCACCTTTGAATTAATTGAATCAACCTGGGAAAAAATATTGGGAAACATGTTACAAATGCTCTTGTTGATACCACGTCATTTGTGGAGTCAGAAGATAGCAAAACTATGCCATAAATATCCTATCAATATGAAAATAGTACACAGGTGTACAGGGTAACACAAACTTCAACTAAAGCTTTAGCAGATGTTTATTAAAATAATTTTCGATTCATCAGAATTTCACATTTCAATCAAGATTCATGCAATGCACGACCACATCCCAGCATCACTACCTCCAGTGGCCTTCGATTAAAAAAAAATTATATAATAAAAAATTCCCATATTGCATTATAAAAATGAAACGGTGCATCGGCAAAGATTATCATATTACCCAAGAACAGATGCCATGGGAGAAATTAATAGCACTGGCATTAAATAGCAACAAATAACAATGATTTACAGTTGTTTCATTGGCAAAAGTTATTGTGAACAAGCATTTCAGTAGATAGTTCAAAATTACTCGCATCAACAGTAGCCAAGATAACTCTAAAATAAATGGTATTTAAATCGACAACACTACCATTTCCAAAAAATTGCTAGAAGAACAAATGAAAATGACAAACATAAACACGAGTGGGTGTGTGTATATATATATATGTATATTGAGTGAGGGCATGGGCAGTGATATGGAGATACAACCTTTACCATACTCAAAAATCTTATTGCAAACTTATAAAATATTATTTATAATTTAAATAAATATGAATATATTTATCATGATTGAAATCTCCTTCATTAACAAATTGTTTATTTCTGACAATGAATGGCAAAATTATGACATTATATGTCTTCTTTTCATACCACCTCAATATGGTTAACACACTTTTCCATTTCTGTCAACACTGTGGGTTGGTGGGGTCACCTCTGTTTTTCATTCCTTGCACAAAAACAAAAAAGATGTGTGGTCTGCTCAAGAATGATATTAATGAAGTTACTATGGAATGAATTTCTAGTCAATGGCCTTCACAACTGCTGTGTCAGGTAAAAAATGGTCATAATACGAGTGAGTAAAATTGGCCATAATGTCCTGAGTGCATTCAGGAAGATCTCCTGATGGATCCATTCTTCCTGGAGAGCCAGACCACTTGGTGAACGATGGCACAATAGCTTCTGGGGGTAATACAGTGCCATCCATCACCATGCAACAGTCTTTGAGAACACAACGACGTCCCTGCCAAAAAATGAATTATATTTTAATAAATTATAACTTAAAATCTAGGCCATGATATAGTGCTGACAAAATCAAATGAACCCCTTTCATCTCAAGCAAAATAATGGTTTAAAACACAGAGGGCAAATATACCACCCATGAGTCTTTCAAATGATAGATTGCACTATTCACTCTTAAATAATGGCCTTAACGGTATTATTTCCACCAACTAAACAATCCTGCCTTTTGGTGAATGAGGATAGTTCAAATTTTGTGCATTGTTCATATCTCCATGGCTGAGTATTTGGAATGATCGTTACATAAGTTTTTTCCGTCATCATATAATAATTTCAACCATAGTATACATTTTATTTATAATATAAGCAATTAACATGCTAAAGACTGTTCTATTATAATTTTTTGCACCATTACAATTTTGGATTATAAAACTCTCACTTCTGAAGAAATGTATTATAAATATATATGGGGAGTGTAGTACATGAATAACAAGTCTGACGGCATATAATATGTATCCTCATTTAAGAAGGCGACGCCGAAGAAAAGAGTTTTAACAGTCTGCATGAAATTAAAGGTTTTCTAAAAACAAATATTACCCCGCAATAAGTAGAGCTCACGCCGTTTTGTTCAATCAATTCCATTTAACACCAATGCATTCCCCTGACCATATATTCTACTTAGCTAAGTTGCCATTCACTTATGTACCAAAGAATGTGTAAGTCCTCCTTGCCCCACTTATAACTATTTCTCCAAACAAGAAGGAAAATTTGTCAGAATAATAGTATTTACTAAAACTTGGATTATAAAAATATTTTGAACAATTAATACTCACAATAACACAGTTTTTTCCAATGTAAACATAGGAGCCCACAACAGCGGCACTAACTACCGAGCCTTCTCCAACGTAAGTATGTTCACCAATGTGGATAGGGAAAAATGCAACCCTACAATCAAATTGAAAAAAAATTTTTACAATCAATTAGTTACTATAACTCTACTTAATATTCTATACTTAAGGCCATTTCTCCTCTGCTGTACACAACCTTCATAATGCTGGGAAAACAAATATTTTCAATTACTCTACAAAGAAAAATAATTAAAATGACTAAAAAATGATTTTGCAGATAGAAAATTTGACAATGACACACACGCAGAACATTGTTATATTCGTTTAATATTAAGTCACAAACTTACCCCTTACTGAATTTCTTAAATGGCGGCCTAATAACTGCTTTACTGCTTATTATACTATATCGACCAACACGGACATTGGCCAAATCTCCACGAATAATGGCATCCGTTTGGACGATAACTTTTCCTTGTAGTATTATGTTTTGCGAGCCACATAAAACAGTTTGACGGCATACTTTATTCCCAGATGCCTATGAAAAAAGAATTCTTTTGCATAATGGTCAGCACTTTTTCCGATGATATCGAAGGAAAGTTATTCGCTCAACATATAATTATTGCTTCGTTCGTGATAAAGCATGCTACTCGTTATTAGATTGTGTTTTTTAAAGTCTTTACATTATACCCATTACAATATTTCGGGCGCCCAGAGTATCATTCACTTTAAATAGTAGCTACAGTTTGCCGAATTAACTATAATATATTATAAAGTGGGAAGAGCTGAATGTTAGTACACACATCAATTCTTAAAATAATGAAAACGAATGCGATTAACATTTTCATTCGCTGGGCAATCAGTGGTTAAATTTCTAGTTAAAGGATTTAACATAATAATGTAGCTTACCGTCTCCACATAATCAGACTTTTTGAATATGACATTCGCAAGTTCCATATTACTGAGTACAATTTAACATACACATGTCAAAAACACCTCATGCGATATTTTATTTACAAAATAAGATCGGACTGACAGCTTCCGCTCCCAACAGCGCCAGGAATTCAATTCGTTGTTCAACTTTTCTCTCATGCGTTTTGTGTTGCGGTATTATGAGTCAACTTTAAAACTATATAATATAATATTCAATCGGTTAATATTGTTCCTCAGTGCAAATACAGTCAATTATAAACATATGATTCAGTTAAATTTAATAATGACTAGTTTATGATTAGGGGGCTTAATTGAGAATGATATGTCATATGTCGTTATAGTTGTGTGCTTGAACTCATAGCTGTTGTGTCGATAAAGCAGGCGAACATTGCCTCTCCCGGGCAGACGACGAGAAAGCAGTAACCATGGCGGAAGAAGAGAATGCCGTCGAAGATGGATCTGGGGGTGACATGAACACAGTCTTCGGACTCCGTCTGAGAGGACGTAAAGGAGCCCTGAAGAAGAAGAATGTATATATTGTTAAGGACCACAAGTTTATGCCGAGATTCTTCAAGCAGCCGACGTTCTGCAGTCATTGCAAGGATTTTATTTGGTGAGTACCTTCTTTGAAGTTCATCCTTACTTCACTAGCATCATTTCCGACCACCTGGATTTCTACGTTTGGCAGGATATGCTCGTGAAGATGAAGATAGAAAAGTGTGGAATTTCGTGCTTCTTGTTCCATGACGTTTGGTGTGTTTTCATGTGGAAAGTGCAAATTCGCGCGTTCATGCCTGTGAAGAGATCCTCGATAGATAGTTCTTACCTGTGGATTATTGCCTCTCCGTGGGCCCTCGTTCGGACTTAGAAGAGAATGTTCTTAACTTGGGTTTCGTGTATTTCTCTAAAAGCCACGTCATTCAAGGACTGTCAATGAAGTTCATCCGATTATTATAAATGTTAAGGAAACGATTCCTTCTGATGTTTACTGGAACTGTAGTTTTAAATATCTGCAACTCTCCATTAATAAAATATTAAGTTGTTTCCTGAATTTTGGGATGGCGCTTGTTAGAACCTATTGCAAACGTTGACTTTAGATGTTCCGTGGGTAATATAATACCGTCAAGTCAATATTTTATATGCTGCATTTTGTATTTTGATCAAGAATGTCGGTAATTTTAACGGTCTTTTTTTGCATATGTATTTTACTGGAGTTATGGGTAAAGAATTCGGTGTATTATTTTTATTCATCGATGAAGTTTCCACTGTATAATGATATCATCTTAGGATGCATTAAAATAGCATTATTATGAAGCAGGTAGGCATGTTATGGTGTTTAACTAGGGCTTTGTTTCGTAGGTTTTGAAGCATTATCTATGGTCTCTAAAATCTTATGCATTTGAAGTGATCTATGTCGCAACGTAGTTCGTGTTATTGGGCACATGGCTTTGAGCATGGAAAAGTAATTTAAGATATGTGAGAACATTATGGCAAATGGGGGAGGTACTGGATAGAAAGAAAACCCCCTTCTCCAGGAAAAAGATGATTCAACCATTTCCTATGTTTTATTTGACGATTGACTGATTTGTATTTGATTATCAATTAGAGTCAGTTAGTTTGCGAGAGATTCGGATACTTATCGTGACTCTTTAGGCCAAGTATATCAACTGGGTAAGGGTCGACTCTGCGCTCATTATCTTCAAAACCCGCCAATTTTTACGTTATTTAGCTTTGAGATTTGTAATTCCTTCTTTCTCTCTATCAAACGTTGAATTTTAACTGGAACAGAGTCGAAGATCGTTTAAATGAATATTCGTTAGGTAATAATAAAACTTTGAGTTTTATGAGTTTTTCTCCATTTGTTATGCAGTCGGAAAAAATTTCATTTCTGCACTCAATATCTGGCGTTTTCACTTTGGTAGATATATTTTTGTCAGTTTTGCAGTGACCAATAGGTTTTCTGTAGCTTTCAGAATAAACTTTTTTTCAGCCCAACGTGTTCCGGATTATTTCCATTTTTGCAGCAAATTTGATTGTTTACGCATTTTCCGTTCTTTTGAATCTTTCGTTGTCTTGACGTAGTATAATTTGCTGCACACCTATTGATTTTAACCGTTAAGACTGTAATTCCAAACTTTGAATGGTACCAATGGATTGGTTTTTCATCATGAAAGGAAAAATGTCAATGAACATATATGTGTCGGATGGGAGGATTTGAACTGATGCATATTTTGCAAAATTACTCTTAATATACCAATGTAAGATGTTAAATAGTATATATCGGGTATAATTTAAGCACTATATAAAATGCTATTAAAAGTATTCGTCGCGAAGTATGAGGTTTTGGACCCGCGATAATCGGGCGTCCCACCCTAAAGCCTTGATATCTTATGTAGAAGTGATGTCTAAATAATGAATAATTATATGCGGAGAAGGTATTTCAGATATTCAAAATTAAACAAACCTTAATTAGACCGAAATTTTAGGCCCGACTTAGGAGTAGCGTGCCTCATTTTCGACTGATGAGAGCAAATTCACAGCGAGCTAAGAGGAGTTTTCGTATGAGCTTTATTTTCGGAAATCCTATCCTCGAAGTCATTCTATCCTTGCTCTCAACTATCCTGAAATTGGCCAATTAATAAATTAACTGGTTGGTTCGTCGGTATTCATGGATCTTCCTTGATGATAGTACCCCTTTCGTTCGCCAACGTCGTATTTGTCATTGATGTGCTAGCCTCAAGTACACGATGCGCTTGGGGGTAATTAACCGGGTCAATAATACCTGTTTGCTGCCACTCTTGTCTTCTGGCGATGGCAGTGTTATCAGGAGCTTATAACGTGAGATTGGCGAAAAATCACTGCTCACGAAGATGCGATTAATATTATCAAAGTTTGCATTTCTATTTTCCCGCGATAAGTTCTGGCTGCTGAATCATCTCTTGCTTTAGAGAGGGTCTTGAAATCTTCAGAAGATTTTTCTGGAAATGAAACTGTACCAAGCACTATTTAAGTGCCTCTCCAATTTTGTGGCTCTTTGGTCCTGCAGTTTATGGACTCTATTATTTACTTTAATTCGACTAACTTTTCAAAATCATTAAGTCAGAGGGACGATCCTGCATTTCCGTTCAAAAATGTAATTATCAAGCGCATTTAATGAGCGTGCACAGTAATATATAGGGCTGCGAATACATTGGTCGTTTGACTATGAAATTACAGTACTGCGGTGTTTTGTTTAATTATCTGGCCATTTGCAAAATTTGTTATGTATATTGCGGCTTAGTATGTGCATTTTAAAAATTGGAATGAAAAATCCCGGGGTTAGAAGAGTTTGCAGAGTTGATTGCTACCCTTAGTAAGGATAAAGCCGACATTTTGTACTTTCCCTCGTGTCTAACAATTGAGGATCATTTCTCATACAAATCCTGTTGTGGATATTCAATGTGAACCTCGACCCCAATTCGATCTCAACTCTTATCAGGTGCGTGGATGGTTATGGGAGGGTGGAGGTGGGGCATAATATTGCGCATGCACCATTCAGATGCTGCGGTGCCCTCACTCGCCAACTTCGTGAGCATTACTATAAAATTATGCACGTCAACTTAACACATAAGCCTTCCCTCGGATATTAATATTATTCTGGAATTTCTCTCTATGGCCTATTTCTAGAACTTCATATTTTGTTTTGAAGTTACAAATTCTTGAATTTGGATTCCAACAGTAGTTTCATCAATTATTTCCTGGTAACTTATGCGGAAATTGCCACATGTACCATATTTATTTTAGTCCGTCCAGTAAGATGATAAAATCTGTAATTACAGGACGCATCACATTGCGAGAGGAATAACTGGATGACCTGAAATGTCGTCATTATTTTCAGCATTTCAACCCTAGCATCTCTCTATTCCTTTTATTTGATTGCTAGCTAGAATATTATAGTGAGAGCTTGGTGTGGTACATTATTTTGGCGTTTGCCGGTTGCTTTCAACATCTCACTACTGCGGCCGATTCACTTTCGCCCGCCAGATCTTCTTGATCTACGATAGAAGTGCCTAGTGGTGTAATTGCTGCCTTACACAATTTGTGCAGGGTAGTTTTTATTTTAGACGCCGCGTTGATGTTACATCGTCTGGGAAAAAGAGGAGATTCATTTTTCCAAAGCTGATCGTTTTTGGTTCATTTGAGAATCGAACCTTGATCTCGGACTCCCTACCCGAGGGCTGCATCACCTCACAATGTCACGGTATTCTATATGACTAATATGGGGATCGAGATGGTGCGGGGGCTAACATACTGGCCTCCCACCCTGAGGGCGCGGGTTCAAATCCCCGCGGTGTTGAATATTTTTCGGAGGTAAATCGATCCCTACTTGAGGTGGTTTGTGGAGGGCACTTTGAGTGAGTACGCCGTCCGTCGGATGAGACGTTAAACTGCGGACCCCTTGGCGCCTTTCGTAAAGAGTAGTCTAATGCCGACGCCGGGTTTCTCTCCACCCTTCATCCTTTCCTGTCCATCCCCTATGGCGCAAATGACCTTAGCTGTCGGTCGACTCCCCTAAATACTACTACAACGATTAATATTTGGTTAAGGAAATAAATTACTTGATTATGTTCGGCGTTGATCCATTAACAGTGATTTTACATAGAGATGAGAAAACATGCGCTTCCTAGATTAAAGGGAATTGTGTCCTGAATGGTTTTTATTAAAAACATACCTATCTTAATACAAGCATAAGCACAGTAATTAACCCCTAGGTCGGTTTGGTAGGTGATGGTAAAGTTCACCTAGTACTAAGCCCGACGACGTGTGAAATTCACACATCGGGGAGGGGGGCCAGTTTCTTTCCCTGTGCCGGTTATGGTGTCCCAGGAAGTTCTGGCACCCGAAAAGTCACATAACTTGGGTGGAGCTGCAGGTGCCCAGAGAGGCTTGCCCGGGAATCGAACCTGGACAGTAGTCCAACGCTCTACCCCTGGACTACCGCGACCCACCTTAATAATGATAAATCTGAAAATCTTTTGTATACCTCTTCCACTCTTACGCCAAAACTAATCTATATATTGAATGCAGATTTGCTCTAAGCACATACGAGCATGCATTTCGTCGTGACCTCACAATTGTGATTCTTAGAGCTTTTTGTAACCCAGTAGCGTTTGATGGTAAAAGCGTAAATTTTCCGCGTGTAATAATTACAGGGTTCGTCCGGAAATGAGTGTACTGAGCTCAGGAAAAAAAAATTATTACACTTTACATATCTTAAGCTAATATTCCTCAAAATAGGACCCTTGTGAGTCGATACACTTGTTCCAGCGGCGTTCCCATTCCTGGAACGCTCCCGCGAAAGCATCATCGGGAACCTCTCGAAGACACGTCGTCACGGCCTCTTTGACGGCGTCCAAAGTCCCGTATCGCGTCGACTCCGGGTCGTACTCAAAGATCCACGTCTCGTCCCCCGAAACAATGTTCTCTAAAAAATGTGGATCATTTTTGCAGTGATCCGCAAGTTGTGTCGCGATTTCCAAACGATTGAGTCTTTGATCATCACTGAGCACTTTCGGCACCAACTTTGCACAAATTTTTCGCATCTGTAATTGCTCCCTAATAATCTCGTGCACTATTGTTTTTGGCACATTACACTGCTCTGCTATCATCCGAACACTAAGACGACGATCAGAGTTCAGTACATCGAGAACTTTTCGCACATTTTCGTCGGTGAGTGTCGTTGATGGGCGTCCAGGCCGTGGTTCGTCGTCGACCTCTTCTCTGCCCTCCACGAACATCTTGTGCCACCGAAAGATCATGTTTCTGGACATGGTTGACTCCCCGTAAGCCTGGTTAATCATAGCGCCTGGAGCGGCGGGAAAAAATCAGTACACTTATTTTCCGGACGAACCCTGTATATTTCATTGATTACCATACGCAGTACTCTAGCTGAAAGCATGTGCCTTGAACCAAACTTCAGCTAATACGAGCGTTATTTACAAAGTGTTGGGAATGGAATTGAAATAAACGACTTACCCCTGTGAAACTTTTTTATTTTTCAATGTTGTCTCTCTGTACATAAATGCACTTGGTCCAGCGATGTTCCAATCTCTTGATCCCATCTCGAAAATTAGATTCCTTCAGGCCTGCAAAATGCCCGTCTACTTCAGCTGTTAGATCTTATTTTGAGGTGGAAATCTAATGAAGCTAAATCAGGTAAATAAGGCGGGTGTGGCAACAATTCGTATCTCAGTATACGTATTTTTGCCATGGAAATGACACTTGTGTGTGGGCATGCATTGTCTTGATAAAAGATGACCTTCTTTATTGCCAATCCTGAGTTTTTCGTGTATCTTTTGCTATAGTTGGTCCAGGAGGTTAGCGTAGTATTGTCCAGTAATTGCTTGACCAGTGGGCAGACCATCTGTCAGCAGAATAGCGCCCAAGAAAACTGAAGCCATCACCTTTCCAACCGTCCGTATTGCCTTTGTTTTCTTTGGTTGTGGTGAATCAACATGTTTCCTCTGATTTGACTGCTGTTTTCTCTGGGGTTTAGTAGTGGACCCAACTTTCATCTGTAGTTACGATCCGGCGCTGAAAAGATCTTGTTGGTTGCATTGAAAACGGGTCAAACATTGTCCGGAAATTTCCATTCTGATGCGTTTGTGATTCTGCGTTAAGAGTCGCAGTACACATCTAGTGGGTAATTTTTTCATATCCATTCCAATGTGATACGCCCGTTCAGATGACATCTCTGCAGCTTCAACAATTTCTCTAACTTTTATTCGGCGATCCTCCATGACGATTTTATGCACTTTTGCAATACTTTCTGGGGTAGTGGCACATTTTGTCCGACCACTTCGGGGATCATCATCTAAGCTTTCCCAGCCAAACGTAAACTCATTTGTCCACTTGGCAACATTAGAATACTACCTTGATCAAAAAGTTCCCGGAATAACCACCGTGTGGCGCTCCCATCGTTCCGATTTGAGTTCTGTTTTTTTTGTTAAATTGGTACATTTGTTGTTGATATTCCCTTTAAATCTTAGTGTCATAACTTGACATTTGCAAAAGTTACGGTCGGTTTTCGGTATGTCCATCAGTGCTTCCTGCGATTTTTCCATTACTTCCTCTCGGCTGCTAAAACGCGTTCCCCGTAATGGTTTTTTAACTCGATTGAACAGAAAGAAGTCACAGGGAGCCAAATCAGGTGAATTCGGTGGCTGTTGGATGGTATTTGTTGCATTTTTCGTCAAAAAATTACGAATAATGATAGCACTGTGCGACGGTGCGTTATCATGGTGCAAAATCCACGAGTTTTCTGCCCACATTTCTGGTCTCTTTCGGCGAATTGCTTCACGCAAACGTCTCATAACGCCCAAATAATACTCTTTGTTTACTGTCTGGCCTTCTGGCAAAAATTCATGATGCACTACACCGTTGTAATCCATGAAAACCGTCAGCATTGCCTTCTATTTTGACTGAAAACGACGTGGTTTTTTTGGTCTCGGCTCATTTGGTGAACGCCATTCACTTGCCTGATGTCTGGATTGCGTGTCGTACTCATAAACCCACGTCTCGTCTCCAGTAATGATCCTTTTGATGAATGTGGGATCGGATTCAGCCTCGCAAATCATGTCTTTTGCGACGTCAACACGGTCTCTTTTTTGCATGAAATTGAGGTCTTTTGGCACCAACTTTGATGCTACACGACGGAAACCCAAATCATTAACCACAATGTCTTGGGCGGATCCATAGGCAATGTTCAAGTCCTCCGCTATTTCTCTGATGGTTAATTTGCGGTTATTGACCAACATTTCTTTTACTTTATCAATTTTTTCACCGACTTTCGATGTCGATGGTCTGCCACTGCGTTCATCATCTTCGATTGACTCACGACCACTTCTGAACCGCTCGTGCCACTGGTAAACGACCGTTTTTTTTAGAGAATCGTTGCCGAAACACTTTTCCAACATTTCCAACGTCCGTGCGCCACTAAATCCATTTTTTACGCAAAATTTAATACAAGTTCGTTGTTGCAAATTTAAATCCATTTCTCCAATTGTAAAAAATCGCCAACACACACAGAGATAGATGTACTCTTGGCTACGTAACTTTTGCAAATGTCAAGTTATGACACTAAGATTTAAAGGGAATATCAACAACAGATGTACCAATTTAACAAAAAAAAACAGAACTCAAATCGGAACGATGGGAGCGCCACACGGTGGTTATTCCGGGAACTTTTTGATCAAGGTAGTATGTCCTTCAGTGTGTTCTGAAAATCTACGAAAATTTCCTTTGCTTTCATACCTTTCTTTAAGAAGGACTTGAACACTGCTCGAAACTCAAATTTTTCCATCTTCACCAATCGCTAGACTGGAACAACCACAGAGAGGCATCCGTACCCCAAATCTTTTACCAGAGCTATTTACCGATAAAGGATAGAAAAGTATTTTGGAATCAACAGAACGCCCCTGGATAAACGAAATAGTCATTGATAAAAAAGTAGGTGGACATGGATTTAGAGGCACCATAAATTGAAGAAGTGATGCAGGGTGCGTTCCGAAAGTAATTATTTCATGTTTTTGAAGAATATTATTGAACAGATGTGCACAAACACTTTAAATTCTTCAAAGGACTGTTCTTTGGCCTCTACCCATTATTTCCAGCGACTACCATGACCGGTACGCGCCATGGAAGGCGTCTTCAGGGACCTCTCGCAAGGTCTTCGTCACGGCTGCTTGGATCTCTTCTATGGACGAAAATCGGGTTCCTTTCAGGGCTGCCTTGATCCGGGGGAACAAAAAGAAGTTTGCTGGGGCGACATCAGGACTATAGGGCGGGTGGGGCAGCGTTGGCACCTGGTGTTTGGCCAGCAACTCGCGGACTCGTAGCGCGTTGTGGCTCGGCGCGTTGTCATGATGTAGTTCCCAGGTAGCGGGTATGCCTTTTCTCGTCCTGATGACCCTTTTTCAAAGTATTTTCAGCACATCCACGTAGTAGGCAGCGTTATCTGTCTGTCCTTGAGGAACAAACTCCTTATGGACCACTCCTTTACTCTCGAAAAAGACAATGAGCGTTTTTTTTACTTTTGATTTGCTTATTCTTGCCTCTGTGGGCTTGGGGGACTAGTCGCTGTGCCACCCAGGACTTTGGCGATTTGTTAGTGGGTCGTATTCAAAAATCCAGGTTTCATCACAAGTGATAGCGTTGTCCAAATAATCAGGTTCATTTTCAATACGTTGCAAAAGTTAACTTAAAATTTCCACTCGGTTGGTCTTTGGCCATTTTCGTGACACGGTCGGCGCGCAGAGGTTTACGATAACTGATGTCCTGCCGCTTCTACAGCTCGGAGATCACTGAGTCCGGTTTTGTGGCAAAGCTTAGCTTCCACCCACCTATTCCAAATAGTTCGATCCTCCTTCGGCCGATAGGAACGGCGCGAGAAATTCAATTGCATTTTTTTTTGGAACACGCCCTTATTTAGGAAGATTGAAAAGAGAAAATAAGGAGCAGTGAGGTTTATGAGAGAATTAAGTTTTGGGCGAAGTTGAGAAAGCAGGGGTTCTTGAATGATATGGAAGGAGAAATGCACAGTTGGGGAAAAAGCGACGCTGAAATATTGGCATTCTGTTTAAAAAAACACTAACGTTGGTAGTTGTTTAGAGGTTGCCAAAAAAGTAATACCATCTGTTAGAGATGAAAGTAGAATTAATTATTGGTGATCTTATTGCAAGATACATTTAGGGAAGGGAGAGAAAATGCGTGATAAAATATATGTATGCTTGATCCGCTCTGCCCGTTCATGTCAAGGAGGAGGTGAATTTCACAAATACATTTTTCGACTTTTTATCGCTGGATATTTGACGATGAAATATTACAAATTTTGTTCCACTGCATGAGTAATACTTGATTTCACGTCAGAAAATTTAGTTGCATGATCATTATTAAGTTCCATTTAGGGCCATTTTCATTATTCATTACATTATCTACATTACATTTCAACAGGCATACCTGATAGTTAAAATTGTAGCGTACTCATTTAATGGCTAAATGTGAATTAAAATATTTTTCCGGAAACACACAGTAAGAAATTTCTTGAAGTACTTTTTTTACTACGTCATGATCTACATCATTCTTATCTTGTGTTTTTGATTTCCTTTTGCCTTTTTTATTGGTCTGCGAAATCCAGTTCTAAATAATTCGGATCTACGTATTTGAATTCTAGCTCTCTAATCGATGATGCTAGGTAAAGGTACTCTGTACCTTCTGGAACAAAAATGCATTGCGTTATGACGGCCGTGGTTTTTTTATACTTAGTGATTCTCCAAATCTTAATGTTTACCAATGGACTCACTACGGGTAGTCCACGTAGTTTATGGTACATACCTAATTAGCTGTTTGAAAATACGAGGCCTTGTCAAGGCTTTTCTGTGGAATTTCACAAATGCCGGTATTAGCGATGATATTGCGTGTGAACGCGTACTGTGACACCCTTTCAAAATCCCTTGCAAACAGCGAAATTTCCTGTGACATGCTTCAGCAACGAGGTATGTTTGGAAATCGTTCTTATTAATTTTGGCAAATACCTCGTGCGGAAGAAATTATTATCGCGTTGAAAAGCGGAAACATTTAATTCCACAACTAATTTTTTCTGATCAACGACTTAATTTTTCCATATCATTCATTAAAGTTGATGCGGTTCAACTTTAACTGGCATTTGTTAGCCATTTATTTTTTACTTTGATGATTACAATGTGACTGCAATTACTGAGACAAGGAGTCCCAAATCACTGCTTTGTGATTACTAGAATACTGCCATTTAAGTTCCCATTTTTACACAAGTTGCCAATTTGATTAGCGTTGCGTTAGCGTTGTTAGTCCAAGGGAATTTTGGATAACTTAGAATTTGGTCTTGGACACAGGAAGAAATGATGTTACTTACAGGACTTTATACATATTTATCTTTATTGCAAAAGTACATGAAGAATATCTAGTTTCGTACTTGTTCTTTTAGTCTTGACTATCGTTATCGGTTCGACACGACGATTTGACGTTATTACAGTTGCCGCTCTGTAGGAAGGTCACTATCGATCAGTTTCCATTCGAATCGTATTAGGTCTAATAATGAGGCATTGGTTTGGAGGCTGTATTGGCGATGTGGTCGAAAAGACACTCGTTCTAAGGTAATGGGGGCCTAAGAAAATCCATATTGCCCACAATGACGCACTCCGAATTTTGGGATCGTGTTGGTGCGTACTACGAATGGGTACGGTACGTTGGGTATCGTACTAGCTTCCTACAACGGAAATCGGGGAAGATTTACGTCTATTTGTAGATTTAAGATTGGGACAGGAAATTAGGAAATAGGATTGTGATAAGAGTTAAGATTTGAGTTAATAAAAGATAAAGAGTTACTGTGTTTAAGTTTCTTTGGGGATTTCACTCCAACTTTTTCTCTCATTTTCGGCCCAAATCCACTCCAGTATGCCATAATTTAGACCCCATTGCATACTAATTGTTATGCGTGATAACACCCTTTAACTTCTCGCCATTTTTCATATTAGATTCTACGTTATTATCTGTGAACATGACAGGGAAAATCAACTCTTGGACTGTTTAAGTAGCTCATTTTATTGATTTGGGTTCATTCCGCATGACGTCAGAATATTCCCTCCAAGACAATTATCCGTACGTTCTTAGACCTTTCCTGCCTTCGGATGTGTTTTAATGAGATAACTTATTTCATTACGAATTATTTTAATTAAAATATCCAAGTTCGTTTTGCCTACCAAACGGGATGTCAGTTTTCGGGAAATCGTCGAGAAAGGTGTCTTAGTAATGACCCGTATATCCGCTAATTCATGTTAGATGCCGTTCTTCAATCGGAAACTGGTTATTTTCGGTTGTCGAGAAATAGTCGAGAGTCCGGTACACCTAGCGACCTATGTTTTGGTGGTCACAGTTCGTCCGTGACGTATATCTATCGCCACAATTCTTATCTTTCCTGCTGTAGCTATTTTATACGCATCTCCTTGATTCTTTTCCCGATAGTAACATTAGCAGGGCGTGATTGCTTTTCGTGTGTGTGTACGCATTTTCATGAATCGGAGCCGTTCTCTAAAATATTTTCCATTTACTTTGCAGTCCTTCTGTAAATTTTATAAGGTACTTCGATATTTGTACCTTGTAGATAATTGCACTGAAGGCGTCCACTCTTCTCTTCTTCTATGGCTTAGGTGGTAGAGGAGACTCAATAGTCTGTCTCGCTATGAAATAAAGACGACTGCCTTTCTATCTTTGATGTTATTGAGTGTTATATTTTCGAAGAAGTCCATTTGATAATATACTTTTATATACGGGAAATCTATACGTTATTTTCAATGTTGTCTTTGCTCTGTGAACGAGTAAGTATAGCAACACTGATGAGATTTCATGGGTTCTTGTGTTTTTGGATTCTCTGACGTAATATTCTCAGTGCGTCACATCTTGTCATTATTGAGCTACGGATTTCTTCTTAATACACTTGATATGAGATTTTCCTCATGTATTCTGTATATGCCTTGAAATCGGAGGCACTGCAGTCAGTAAGTGACGTCTCATATTCCTTCTAACTATTTTACCCTTTCTCTGACATCCATTGCAAAATTATCTTCATTAATTATTCCGACTATCACGGCTGCTGTTAAATATTACTTCTTCCCATTTGCAATATCTTTTGCCTTTTTTCATTCATCGACATTTTTTTCTTTCTTCCTTCTCTCCTTTCACTCCTCAGGAATCGAAGACTTCCGCTTCACATTTTCTCCATCCAGTGATAATTAATGATACTTTCAGCATTCCATGTATTCCGCATTTCATCATCGGGCTGTGCAATAATCATTTTGTTTTTTTGGGTCTTCTTATTTGTATCTAGGCCAAAATTCCTCTCTGCTTATTTTTCAGTATTGTCAGTTTTTCTTCTTTTTAATTTGTTGATGTGTGAAGTTGGCACTTCATCGTCATATTGCGTGTTATAGCGAATTTTTTGCAATGATTAAATAAATGTTATCATTTTTAGCGGGGAAAATAGTTCTCCCTAGTATTTTGGAGTTGATATGATTTTAGTCAAATATGTAAATGGCTTTTTCGTCTCCTCTCCTTAAGTTGCCTTCTAGGCCCAAGGAGATGGCTCAGCATATTCCACAGACTCCGGTGATATCTCGCCAGATGCAAAATGGGGATGAGCGTTGAAGGAAACGCGAAAATATGGGAGCGGACTGCGCCTCCAGAACCTCTTCCACGACCTCCCCGTTGCCTTCGTCAACTCTTGCTCATTGTTCCCGAGTCGGCGTGTGGAAAGAAAGACACGCCGGGGTGGCGCCAACTCCGCACATACACTGCTCGGTCGGAAACCCTCGGCCTTCGGCGGCCTAGAATAACTAAATTAACTAGGTACCCTTCTTTTATTTCACCGAACGTGGTCCTGGAACCGTGTCATCATCAGGAGCGTCATATTAATTATAGCTTTGAAGATGATACACGGTGCTGAAACCTTAGCTGATTAAATAATATAGCCGTAGAAATTTACCTGGTGATTTTAAGTTATCATAATGGACGTAAAACATTTCTAGAAAGTGGCCTCTGTTACCGTATATTATTCTCTCTGTTTAGACCATGAAAAATGTTCGAATCCTTTTTTTCGTTTGTCATTAACGGGGTGCTGTATTGCTGTTAGGGAATTAACTTTTTTTGAAGGAGTAATTTCATAATTCGTACGTTAATAGATATCCTTGACGTACGGGCATATTAATTATTGGAGACGATATGCTTGAGCCTTGACCTTCAGAGCAGTAATGTTTTATATGTATGGTTGCGTACAAGGTGTGATCAAAAAAAGACAGGACTGATTTTATAACTTGTTTATTTCGACGGATACACCTTAATCCAACTTGCCGCCCTAACAGTACATGCCTTGGCTGACGACACACCTTCGTCAACGTTTCTTCCAGCCCTCAAACCCTGCGTGGTAAGCCGCCTTAGGGATCCTCTTCACGTCCGCCGTACAATTAGTTTTAATGTCCACAATAGAGTCGAAGCGGCGCTCTTTCTAGGTTGATTTTAACTTTGGAAACAAAAAGAAGGTTTTAAGAAACTCAGGGTCGGCATTGGCTCGATGCAGGATTTTCTGCCAAATTTCCTCACGTTTTTGTCTCTGTTCATCAGTCGGCACCCGCGGGACGAATTTTGATGCGACACGGGTCATGCCCAAAATATCTATCAAAACTGTCCGATAGGATCCAAAAATAATGTTAACTTCCTCGGCGATCTCCCTAACGGCGACTTGCCTGCACCAAATGGTTCACCAAATTGACATGGTTGGGGTCTGTCGAAGTGGAAGGCCGTCCCGTTCGCGAATCTTCATCTGTCGAGGTTCTGGCCGATTTAAAACGACTGTGCCACTGAAAACACTGGCTTCGACTAATAGCTTAATTAACAAAGGCTTGCTGAATCATTCCAAATGTCTCCGTAGCACTTAAACCCAATTTGAAACAACATTTCACGCTCAAACTGTTCCTCTGGCTCCTTCGTCGCCGCGCCGTTGCACGCGGCGACGAATAGGTTAAGACACGTACCGCTGCTGCTGCGTAACGACTCAACGTAAACAAACGCAACAGCTGTCGTTTTAGTCGTCAGATGCGTCGCTAGATGGCGCACTGTGTCTTGTTTCGATCCGTTGAACGGTTTGCACAAAATAAAATCAGTCCGGTCTTTTTTTGATCTCACCTTGTAGTAATGTTATGTAGTATGTAGTCATGGTTCATTTAGTAATGTTATATGGCATGGATGCCTCGAAAAGGAGTTTGTAGGTGTTCTAGTTTGTATCGTGGGAATGAGACAAAGATTTTGTTTCAGAAGATTCGTTAAATTGTTCGAATCATCTATTTCGAGTTTGGCAACATAATATCGTAGAGATGTTGAAATGGTGTACATTTTGACGACAAAGTAAAAAAATCATGGATGAATAGTTTTTTGATATCGACCTTCTGTCTAATGAGACTAAGGCGGAAGAAAATATTCGGTGGCCTACGGGAGACAATTAGTTTTACGAGTATATACTTTTTTTGGTTCAGAAGAGGATGAGAATGTGGGTTCCCAGATCTATAGAAAATTGAAGTATTTCGCGTGAACAACCGCGAAGTAAATGTTTGAAGTAACGGCATGCCAACTCAAAATGAAATAAAAATAAATATAATAGGTTGAGCTGATCAAAATGGACTGATAAGCGTTATCAGGCAGCACTGGGTTAACCTAAGAAGTGTGTTTGTGAGACGTGATTAAAAAAATGTACAAAATCGGAGTTTTGGGGAAAAATGGATCGTAAATGGTAAATGGTGTAGAGATGAATATATTTACGTAACAAAACTACGGTTTGTGTGCTTTTGCGCAATAAAGCTGTATTTTACTCATAAATGTTCCAGGAAAAACACCTTAACCAACCAAGCTTAACCAACTAAGGTTAACGCACAAGTGTATTTAATTAAAAAGTGTAATTATTGATTAAGGATAGAAAGCAAATTGAAATGGCAGGGGCGGGGAAAATGTTTTTTGCGGTAATGTTATGTCGAAGAAAGTGCTCAATGTGTATCTCTCTTTGTTTTATTAAATAAACGCCTATACAACTAGTCAATTAGTAGACCTCGTCGAGTTGATCTATGCCGCAAAAACGATTTCTCTCCTTTCTGTTTTTTTCCTCTGCTTTGTTTTTATTAGCATTACTGCTAGTGTCTTTATGAAATCGTTGCTATCCGCACTTTGTTTCTGCCTTGATTTCTATTCTAAAAATGTCTGCATTTTCCCCGGAAGCCCCTAAGGGTGTGTGAAAATGTATCTTAGAGAAATGTTAAGGATCATAAAGTACTTTTTAGCTGAAGTTATTGAAGAATTTGGCACCCTAGAAGAATATGAGGGCATGGAATTTTATTTTTTGAATCGGGCTTAACATGATTATTTTAATAAATTGAAGTTTGGTGGGATTCAATGAATTTGAAAGTGATACGTTAAAATTTCCGGCGGATAACGGGGCATAACTTTAAGCATTAACTCGTCCTCTTGCTGCCCTCAAGTGTCAATTTTACTCCTAATTGTCATGCCAAATGATCTTATTTTTACCGTTGTTCTAACTTCTCATGACTTGACGCTTTTAACGAAACAATTATTTTAGCCAAAAACAAATAAAGTAAACAAAGGTTACCTGCTGAAACATATGCTGCCAAAATTTTGAACCATCAAAACGTAAGATTAAAGGCGAGAATTTCGAATATAAACAATAATGAACTTACTTTCGGTCTCAGCAGGTCACTACAACTTCGGTACTTACAGGTCTTATTGATTATTGCCTGAATTGCCTTTTGATTTGCGACTTCTCCCCTTTAGGTCGTGGGCTCTTATAAATACGTGCATATGTTGCTTTTACCGGATATGGAATGGCTGGAAACATAGCCATACCACTTCAGAGCATACTTTTCACCATTGCAGGACATTGTAGGGTATTTTTATATTCACTCAAGGATAACTTTCCGCATATGCTTCGGCCGAGAGTATGTTCCCTTTCCAGTGAATCACGAGTATCCTGAAGATTATACGACCATAATTATGCGTAAAATCACGGCGGCAACCTAGAGAAACCAGTTAAAAAAAGTCACTTTTAACTTGCTGTTTTCTTGCCGTGTTCATGATGCCTCTGCAATTAGCAAACGCTCAGGTGGTTCATTCATATAGAAAGAAAAGAAAAAAAGTGTTCCTGACGTTGGTGACTATTTGTGATTTCCGTTTTTGCTTTCTAGAAGTTTAATATTGTTGCTTTAAGGTATATTTTAGAAACGTTGTATTGATTACGCAACTTCTAATATTTTTACCGATGTCTGTCCTTCATCGCGTCCCATTCCTTCATGGTCATTCATCAGGGATGTGGCTTGAAAGTTTTATCCACACGGTTTCATCTACGCGGTGTGCATTGAACAAGTCACAAGAAAGCATTGCTAGAGTGTAAGTATTGTGCTGTGTTTTACGGCATCGGTGGCATCAACCGGGTTGCGGATAGTGGGTAGAACTCTTGATATGGTTAGGCTTAGTCAGGGGGCGTAGAAGTTTATCCTTGGGTGGCATGATCTAACAAATCAACGTAATTCCGCTGAGCTGCGACGAATTGATGTCTGGGTGCCGCCATTGCCTGGAGAATCGCCCATCTTTCTTTGCATGAGTGAAGGCGAAGACTACAGTAATCAGCAAATCAACTCTCTTTTCACCTCAAGCATGGTATAAATTGTTTAACGGATGCTGCCCTGTGATGTGGAAGGAAACGGGAAGCCACCACATTGCGAACTCCTAGGCATAGCAACTCACCATTTCCTCTTTTTCCCCTTCATTAATTGAAACAATAACAGATTGTGATGTGACCCTCCTCAAGTAAAAAATTCCGGGAACAAATTAGCCCCACATTCGGATCTTCGGGTGCGGACTGCTCCAGGAAGCAAATACATCATATATGTCGACCAATTTAGGATAGGGACCTGGAAATCCAGTCACTTGGGACCTGCAGGAGGAGGATAATGCAATGGTAAACATGGGATGAGGCATCGTAGTGTGAATGGAACGAGTGGTACGAAGATAGGAACTTAGAAGAGTATTGATAAGAGAATGAGCGGTAGCTATAAGATAATTACCATAAGTTCCGTACAAGGAAATGCGGGAGTGGTCATAAAACTCCGAAAGTGCACCGCAGTGAGAGTGAAGACCTTCCTGAAATGCAGTGTAAGAATCACTATGATGAAGATATCCACGAAACCCACGAATACTGCTGTGGTAGGGATTAATTTTCCGACAGTACCGGGCGATGATGAAGAAGTGGAAAAAGTGTGATAATGTCGCCCAATAAATAAAAAATTAAAAGGGAGAAGAAAATATAATTATGCTTGGAGGATAAAATTTAGCTGCTGGAGAAGACCAATTAGGAAAAATGTTAATAAAATATGGGCTATGGAAACGAAATATGAGCGAAACACTTTCAAGAGCTCTCATTAAGGTGATACACGTAAAAAATGTCAGCATCTGAATGAAAATCAACCACATCCTTGTGGAGCCTCGATTTAGGAATCAAATATTACATTTGAAAAAATTATTAAGGGTCAGGAATTGAAGACGGCCAGAGTGCATTGCTAAAAAAGATCTACCTGTAATTCAGAAAGCTCATGTAAATAATCAAGACCCGAGAGTAGTTTGGCTGATTGAAGGACGCAGCGCAAATCGATTTCCAACGGACCTGTTAAAGGAAATGAAAAAAGTAACTGCATAGAATCAGTTCCAGAAATTTAGCAAGGAGGGAAGAACGGATTTTTGGAAGCTGAGAAGACTCTGTTAGAGGAAAGAAACCTTTGAAAAGAAAACCACGAATAACAGATGAAGCACTGGACCAAATGGATGGGAGAAGAAATTACGAGTTGAAGAGACTGTCTCCTATCCTTCCCAACCAATTTTGATTACATTTCCATCTTTAATTCATTCCTCTCGACCACGACTCGTCTCCCTTAGCCCTTCCAACTACCTCTCCCGGCCCCTCTGCTTGATATTACTCTCGCTTCCCGCATCCATCTCTTTGCTTTCTCCCGATTCCAAACCCCCTCCAGCCTCCAGCATTACCAACCCCTAGTCTCCCCCATCCCTAACTGCCATCTTTCCACTCCCTCCATCTAGCATGATGGAGGAACGGGAGGCTGCCGTGCAAAAGGGTAGGGTATTTGCCATTCCTGCCGTTAAATCGATTTCTGCGCCTACTATCGCGAAAGAAATCGGTCGGAAATTTGACCGTACAAACTCCTCTATTATAGCGAAACTTGCAGCTTTATGTGGGCATCGGTCGGATGATAAGGTTTGTGGGGTGGGCCACCACCGCGCCTTGGCCACCAGTTGATCGATTGGGTCATAGCGAAAGAGGCCAACCCTCCTCCATACTTCGTTCCTTTCCCTCTCTCACCGACTTTAGATAGTGGCGAGTGTTTATATCTCCGGTCACAAACTTGTAATAGTGCATAGAGTGGGCACATGACGCCGTTTTCCCGACCACCATTGGTAATCAGTAAAGGAGCAACAACACATTTCCTTGGCAAAAGATCTCAATTTCTGGAGGATATCCCGTGTTTTTTGTCGAAATATCTAATTAGAGATCATTCATCATTTTCAAAATAAAGTAATTGAATGTGTGAGCCAGTAAAAATGGGATTTTTAAAAGAATCCCAAATTTGTAGATGGCTACTTTGGCTTGGGGTTGTTCGAGTCTATGCCTGGCACTGCAGTGCATTAGGAGTGGAAATATTCTCACTTGGCGTTCAACTCTAAGGGTGGTAATGAAATTGATCAGAATGGTTGTAGCCTTCGACTCTTTTAGCATCATAGTCTGCGAGCCGTTGCAAGGCTGTGTCAAGGGTAAGGGTATGGTAAAGATACCGGTAACAATAATAGTGTATTTACAGATTACTAATAATTTGTCATATGCGTCATGCTGTATTAGAAAAAAGCCGGAATTCACGTTGCATGGTCTCTTTTACAATATATTTTCGTGGTGAACACTGCGAGGGAAATACGTGTATTTAATTATGTTATTTTCCGAGCCACTTGTAGGCTATTCTAAACTGGTTATGGTAGCAACCAAATCTTGTATGTAGTGTGAATTTTAAATGATTCCTTCGGCACCTGATTAAACTTGAATATCCTGCTATCATCGACGTGAGCAATTTGTGGCAGATAAAAGTATCATCATCGTCCTAATCTATTTTATTGGCATTAAAAATCAGCTGTTATAACGCTGACATCGACCTAGAACAAGTCTATCTAGCGACGCTTAATTTGGCCATCTTCACGTTTGGGGATAAGGCTGAACTACGTAAATGGGGTTCATAAAAATTGTATGGAAGCTCTCTGGACGAGGTCCCTCAGAGTTATGTAATGTACAGACGTATACTATGGAAGTATGAGATATTAATTTGCTTGATTAGGAACTTTAATGTGTGCTAAAATAAAAATTAATAATTAATGCATTAATTTCACCGGGGCTTGAGTGACCTCTGCACTGCCAAAATAAAGGGTGATAGTGCTTTTTGTTTAACCTTATGTATTTCCGCTTCAATTTTCACGGGTCACCAGCAATATTATGTTATTTGCTGAATATGTTATATCTTTCGGAGATATAAAACTGCAAGTCACTTGTACTAGATTTAGTTCAAACGCAAACTTGTGTCATATTGACAGTAGAAATAAATTTCAACGAAAGTAAACTTAAATCTCAATCGTAGTATTAATCCAGATATAAGCATATGCTGAATAAAGTGAGATATTATGCACAAATATCATATAGGACTGATATACTCATCGAATAAAACTAGCTAAATGGATATCTAAAATAATTTGTCAGTGCGCAAGAAATACTGTGTAAAGTATTTTTCATTTATTCAACAAATATTGGTAGTTTCCATGAAAAATTCAGGCAGAATTGATACGAGGGTTGCTATTAATTTATTCAGCCTAATAATGAAAATACAGTAATTTTTTGTTGAAAATGGCTGCCTTGTTTTTCGAAGTATTCTCCATGATAATCAATGCAGTAAAGCATGCGCTCGAACCAATTTTTGCAACACTTTTTCACCCCGATTGAGGTACCTCCAAAACATGGTTTTTGAATGCATCGACGGCTTCTTCCGATAAACGTTGGCCACGTAATTTTTTCTTGATAAACGGGAATGAAAAGAAGTCATTTGGTGCTAAGTCAGGACTCTACGGAGGATGATCCATCGATTCGACGTTTTGGCCAGTCAAATAGGTAGTTGTTTCAGCCGATCTGTGAGAGCTTGCATTGTCATGATGGAGAATGATCCTTCGTTACCGCTTCTTTTTTCGTATTTTACCATGCACTTCTGGCAAATAAATGCTAGTATACCATTCAGAATTCACGGTTCTACGTTTCTTTAACGGTACGGTTGCCACACGTCCAGTTGTTCCGAAGAAACAGGCGATCATTTGCTTCGATGTGCTTCGTGCACAAATCACTTTTATCGGATTTGGCTCGTCTTAGAATACCCATACAGTGGATTGCTGTTTTGTTTCGGGCTCATACGTATAGATCCAAGATTCGTCACATGTGTAGATGTTATACACAGCTTTTGATCCACCGCGATTGTATTTCTTAGCATTTCTTCGCACCAATTGACACGAGCATTGTTTTGAGCATATGTCAAATAATGCGGGATCCAAAGCGAATAAATGTTTTCCACAGCTAAATGTTCATGCAATCTTATTTATACTCGTCGTACTAATCTCCAAGGATGCCTCAATCTCACGATAAGTCACATGTCGATCTTCCTTTACAAGTGCTTGCACAGCATCAATGTTTTCGGACACAACAACTGATTTTGCACGACCTTCACGACTTTCGTCACTGAGCGAACGGCGGCCATGATAGAATTCGCTATACCAGCGTTTCACAGTGGCAAAGGATAGGGCTTCATCGCCATAACTGGAATTAAGTAGATCGATGCACTTCTGTCTTGATAATCCTCGTCGAAAGTCA
Source organism: Hetaerina americana (assembly GCF_022747635.1). Lineage (NCBI taxonomy): Eukaryota > Metazoa > Arthropoda > Insecta > Odonata > Calopterygidae > Hetaerina > Hetaerina americana. The sequence goes on from NW_027286069.1 coordinate 27,489,348, forward strand.
TAAGAATCATCCGACGAAAATGTTCGCGAGTTAACTCCATTTTTTCGCTGAGACAAAATTTTCCAGTCACTTTAAACAACACAAGTTATGATTAAACGACAAAATATTCTGGAGAATGTTAGCGTGAAAAGGGTCAAACTTTCAGATGGAAACGTAAGATGGCGCCTAAAGCACTTAGTGTTGTCAAGGCTGAAAATATAAATAGCGACCCTCGTATTTGTTGAATTACTATTTGTGCTTAGGTAATTCTTGTGCGTACATGAAACAGACGGAGTTGGTAAGAGTAATAGGGAGGATCGGGATGGTTAGTGAAAAACTGGGGCGTGAGACATGGTTCCCCGTTCCTGCCGGAACGTAGATTTAAGCTACTATGCTGAGGATTTGTGAAAGGTAGCATGTCAAGGGTTTGAATTGGGATAAAAGCTGTGCGCGAGATGATTAAGGCAGATTAACATGTGATCAAGGAATATTAATTCAGACAGCCAAGATATTAAGTAATTGCAGGCTTTGTCGAGTGTTTTACAGGGATAATGCAAGAATGGGATGAAGTTGAACTATAAGAATACAAACGAAATGAGATTCTATGGAAGTAGGGAAGCTAAGTTAAACATTAAAGTTGGAGGGAATAAACTAGAGCAGGGGGATCATTTGGGCAGTATTTTAGAGGAAAAGGGTCATTGGAGTGGGGACATTAGTAAAAGGATTGAATTAGTGAAAGACTCATTCGCAGGAAGAAGGGAATTGATGACGGGCACATTTGAGTTAAGATATGAAAACAAATATTAGCAAAGCCTGAGAACTGGTCTGTGAGGACAAAGGATGGGCGTAGATTGGAGGTTTTTGGATGTGGTTGTGGCGAACAATGGAGAAAACTGGACAGAGAGGAAGATAAATACTGAGGTTTTGAAGTAGAGTGGGCGAGGAGAGGAAGTTACTCGGGGAATCAAAAAAGGCAGAGAATGTGGGTGTAGGAAATATTAATAGTGGGATGTTAAAGGCCGTGATAGTAGGGAGAATTTCAGGTGAGCGGGGTAGGGAAGGAAGTTTTCACGATACTTAAAAGTAAGTAGTCATCAGTACTGTTCAAAACCCACCTTTAACCCGGTAGAATACCTCGAATGAATAAGCTGGTTAACTCACGTGAGACGATTAGGAATTTGTAAGTATTTTGTCAAAATCTTTGAGAGAGTACATAAAATTAAAAGAAACATTTATATTTGTTATGTTGTGCTGTAAAATGAAATCGCTACGGTATTAATCGGAAGCTGTATAAGTGCTTCCACTTATCCGTGAGTTATATTAAAATTTTTGAAAAACGATCTTCGGTTTTCATTTGACATTGATATTGCTCGATGTTACTCCTAAAACAATAATAGCAGCTGGTCTTCATTTACTGTCAGCGTATGGCCCATGTTCGTGGCCACATTGTCAGAGGTTTTTCTTTCAAAATGTGGTAAAGAGACTGAGCAACTAATAAATTTAAGTACTCATTTTCCGTGCAGGATTGCATTCACAACACAAGTTAGTGATGGCCTCATTCAGTATCCTTCCTGTGCATCTATGCTTTTTTACTTGCCCCCCACTCCGCTTTCACCATCTCACCCCCTAAAAGTACGTATATCGCAATCATACTACATTCAACCGATGAACGACGTGTGAAATTTACACATCAGGGTAGGGGTGGCAGATGCTTTACCTGTGTAACCTATGGTTTCCCAGGAAGTTCTGGTACTCGAAAAATCACATAGCTCGGGTGAAGCTGAGGGTTTCCAGAAGCGGTCCCGGGAATCCAACTCGGTTAGTCCAGCACTACCCTTGGACAACCACGTCCCATCCGGTACATATGTAAGTATATATAATAAATGCGCTAATGTGGTAAATGTAAGTAATTCTGCAGGGACTTCATCTCTTCTCACTGCCTTGTTAAAATTTTTCACACAATTCACATGTAGTATACTCAGTCAACAGCTACCCTAAAATTCCATATTTGAGAATAAATTTGATTTTTCATGAAAAAAATAGGAAATCTTACGTTTCGAATCGCCCTCGTAGTTAGTTTGCTAGTGCACACAGTTGGGCTTATTCCGAAAGCGTATGTTTACGGGATTCGAAAAATATTTTCAATTATACATTTAATTAGTTAAGTCTGGTGTCAAATTAGATCTTCTTTAAGAATTTAATCTATTGAAATGAAAAGAAAGTATTGTTGGCTTCGACCGTATTCCGTAGGTCGGCGAATATGTGAAGAGCGACTAGCAATTTAAAACTAGTATTTTTAATGATAAACTTTGAGTCCAAAATTCTTTATCCAGTTTGTTGCTACATCTTCCACGGGTAAATAAAAATATTGTTAGGACTTATAATCGAGCAACATTCGTGCGCTCTGAACATTCTTGATGATTAAAATATTTAATAATCAAAGCGCACGTAATCTCCTGGTGATTTGTCATTACCAGGTTCGTTTATCTTTGGGTCGGCATTATGGTACCGAGGTAAAAGTTCTGAAACCTGGGCGCGGGCAATAAAATACCAACATAAACTTTTCGTGTGTCGAGCCCCTCTCGCCCCCAATCAAGGTTTACATTTAGCTCGGCCACCAACTTTACCGGCCTCACACACACGCAAGTGTGTCTTACCCCATCGGAGTTATGGTGGTGCGGTGGAGGGAATATGGCCCATGGAGTGAGTGGGAAAGATGGGGATGAGATGAGAGTTTAGGAGGAGACTGAGATGGGGGCAGTAGAGAGAGTGGGGGTTGCACACGACCGAGAGGGTGGAATGGCTAATGGTGGAGGAAGGCCAGCTCCCGTGGGTTGTACATATGTATTTATCTGTGTCCCCGAACCCCTTTTCCATCTCCTTTCACATCTCCCCTTTCCTCGCCTTCGCCCTCCAATGCTGTGCTCTCTATCCTTCTCTACCAAGCGGCTCACCCTTTATACCTGCATCGTGGTTTCTTGTCCGAGGGGGGGGGATGTGAGAGAGTTTGAGAGGGAGAGTGGGGGCGCTAATACCATAGGCGTTGGTGAGTCGACCTTGGGACCTGCCCGATAGTCGTTGGCGGCACTTGGAGGAACTCTTCTTTTTTTTTCCCTCTACTCCGGGCACTCGCTTAAACTCTTCCATTCCTCCCCTCTCCCCACTTGTGCCCTCTCACTTCTGCCTCCATCCCACAACATCCGATTCCGTCGCACACCGCCTCACTCCCCGTGCCCCTACACGATGCCTCCGTCGGTCCTACTGAAGCTTTTTGCTTGCCAATAGTATCAGGTGCGGTTTCTTGAGCGTGTGGCCTGCACCCCTTTACTAGTGTTTAAAACGAGTCGGAAGTTCTCCAGGTTTGACTTGTGTGTGTCCACGCTTTTTTGTGTATGTTTATATATCAAGAGAGGATCCATAATTTTTATTTGAAACCACTTTTCGCGTATCGGAAGAGCTAATTAAAAATAGTTCCCCTTTTTTTCATCATGCCCAAAACTGCCTCGTTTTTTTCAGTTCTTTTAAATTTATAACTATTTTCCCGCAAAGCCTCTGAGGGTATTATAACTGAGGCTATAAATAATTACAGCTTTGCCTAAATGTGAACGTCTGAAAGAGCCCAAGAGCGTAGGGTATATGGTCTGATACGAGAGAGTACATAGGCTTGTTGGGCATCAGGGTGTCATTATTTAGGGTAATGAGATGATGCGAAGTTTTAAACTAAAGGTATTGCTGGTGATGATGCTTGGTAAGCCCTTTTACCAATCCATTCATGAAGATGAAACGTTCTATTTCGGTAAACAATCACAACTTAATCTATAAATATTAATTTGATTCATTCATGGCTGGCTGTGAATCACAATAAATAAACGTACAATTTCAAAAATATTTATCGTGCTGTTTGGGAATGTACAAAACCTATCCTAAAAATTAGTAGAATAAATCTGGTAAAAAATATATTATACATCTAAATAAAAATTACTAAAATTCTTCAAAGTAGTATCCTTACGCCTCGATGCGCTAATGCCAGAGCCTCTGCCGGTCGCAGTACGCTTCCTCGAAGGAGTCGACGGGAACCTCGTTCAGGCAGCCCGTCACAGTCTCATTGAAGTTGTCAGCGTTCGAAACTGGCTGCCTTTCGAGGTCCTTTTTATTCTTGGGGGCGAAGAGATGTCCGGCGGTGCCTAATTGGGGCTGTAGGTAACTTTGACAGAGGTCCAAGAGATCACAGGTGATTGTCACATGAGCAGCCTTCTGATCTTTCGACGGCATCTTATGGGCCATCTTGGCGAACACATTTCTCATGGCTAAATCTTGTGTAAGAATGCGATGATCTGCGGTTTTCGGAGTATTGCGCTCTTCTGATAACACTCTTGACGCTCAGGCGTCAATAGGAATTGAGCATGTCTCTCACTTTTTCACATTTTGTCGCCCTGTGTCGTTGACGGACGTCCAGGGCGTTCCTTTTCGTCAACCTCCTCTGTCCTCCCGGAATATCTTGTGCCAGCAGGAAAAAAATCCCCGGGACTTTGTTTCATCTCCGTAAGCATCCTTAACCATGGTCATGGTTTCCAAACCCGATTTTCCGGGTTAAACACTGTATGTTATCGCGTATAGTTGCTCCATGAAAAGAGGCATCATGAATTCGTGACAAGACCCTCGAACAGGGGTCTGGTCTTGCAGCGTTCCGCATGTCGTAACGACCCGCAGACAACTGAAGCGGACCGCTTTGCTTTCCCAAAACCTTGTCATCGCCTTTCCCGCCACAAATCACCCCACTTCAACTTTCGCGTCAGTAGGAAAGTCATTCAACATATTTTTGGGACAGACCCTTTGAAACTCACCACTCGATAAAACAAACTGTATGCTACTGTATAACGAGAAAAAATTACAACTTTATTAAAAAATGGAAGTCATTTCTTAACACGCCGGCTATTCAGGGTCCCCCGACTAAAAAAATGTATCCTTTTTTAACGTATTCGACGAACTGAAACCATTTGGACTTCTTTTCGATTTGCCTCAGCCGAGAGGTTTTCGGATTCGAGGGATGAGTAAGGACAGAGAAAGCCTATATCAGAAGTAGCTAGAGGTGTAGCAAGCTGCCAGGTTCATTGTTACATTTAACATGTTCTGTTAAGATCTCTTTCACTCACATAAGTGAACTGGAACAACCGCTTGAAATTTTTGCTGCTTATTTTTCATGCCTCTTTAGATTTTCGATGCTCCCATAAATGTATATTACTAGGTGCTTTTTCTTGTTAATCCAACCATTTAAGCCTACAAAGAATGTATGCTGTAAACATAGCAATCGTGCTTGCGCACATATTTTCAGTTGAGATTGACTCCTTGCTGTATTATATTGTGGTGTCAAAACCTTATTCTTTAGGCATATTAACTAACATACTATTTGGAATGAGGACAGCCTTTCCTCTTATTTAGTTTTCATTTCTATGCTTTATAGGTGATGTACTATATACTAGGTAGTATATAAGGCAGATATGTTGAAATGACAAAAGGTGTTGACACCATCTACGGAGAAAGGTGTGTGTTTGTGCGAAGTTTTTGGGGAATAATTAGAGGAGAGGTATTGTGATGATAATGTGAGCGATAGGTGTCGTTCGTTCGTTCATTTAGAGGGTATTTCTGTGGTATATGATTCGACATGATGGCGTTATCTGTACAAGTTCTAGTCGATTCACGAATAGCGTAATTTTTGGTGGCCCCGGAACGTGAATTGAGACTAAGAAATCACCTATACCTCTTAATCTGTCTCCAAACCGGAACCTGTTCTTCGTTTGGCCATTTTTCCTCGTTCTATTCATGGAGAAGGTTCTAATCTCCTACGTCAATGCAGAATTCTGGAAAACTGCAATTTCTGTCTCGGTGACTTCTTTTAGGTTATGTACAAATGTATAACATGTGTACATACGCTCATCTACGTTCTTGTGTCATACTCAGTAAACGTTTTCGTGTATAAATTACAATTGCTGCTCAGTACTTTATTTCATTTAGGGACTAAATAAGGTTGAATAGAGGGGAAACGGCGGAAATTGAGCTCTTCTGAACCCCTTTATGCAAGTATCAACGGTTTAGAGCAGTTAAAATCTTAATAGTCCTCTGATCTGATGCCCACGCTCTGTAATTCTGGCCAGCTATAGATTTAAGATTATGCTTGTACATAATTCAAAGGTTAATCTATGCTTTAGTTGATTAAAATTCACCGCGGGTATAGACTTGAACAAATTTCTCAGGAATCGCGTTATGACTAAATCGGGGCAGAGGCAGTTATAGAGGTTTCAAGGTTTCAATACTGCTTTGTGTAGTCTAAGTTTAGCAGTTTTAGCGTACATTTTTGGAAAAATCTTTCGTTTAGTAATGTTAATATTCTCCGTTTATGTGATAGGCGTTGGTAGTGTTCATTTATAAATTATCATGCAAAGTTCCCTCACAACAAAGCATAATTACCATTAAATATTTCATTGACCGAATCCTAATATTATAAAATGCCATATAACACTATATAATAATGTGTTGAGTGATCTGCATGTGTCCAATGATTAGTTACTGCCTGGTATAAAATGCTGTAAATCACTCTGAATGTACAAAATATTAAATATAAACGGAAAAGTAATGAATATCATTCTGATGCTAATTTAATTGTATTGAACCTCTTTGATAAAATATTACTGTAGATCGTTTATGCAAGAGGCATGAGTTCCTATCCCAAAAACTGAAAATGCGTATCTAAATGGAGCTCACGAGGCAAAGTTTGTCCAACAATTAGGTCGATCAACTTGGCCTGCCTATATCTTCTGCCCTATCTCATCAGCCTCGATTTTTTCATGATTCCTATTTCTGGATTCAGTTTCTGTAATCCGTAAGATTTTATATGTTGTACCCATGTCAAATTATACTTCTGTGCAGTTATTATTCTTCAGATTAATTTTCCTTATTGCGTGCAATTTAATTTCTTGCTTCCTGCTAGGAATTAAACAACGTTTCAGAGATCGCGCTGCGCAAATACTAGAATAGGTATTCAACGTTCCATTCCGACAACCTTCAGCGGTGCCTTTTTATTGTAGAGAGAAGGTAAAGTGGTAATTTTTCCTCATTCTTTGAGTTTAAAACCCCATAGGAAATGTCTCTTTAAGTATTTCTGTCGTGCGATGGAATCTATTTCCTTGATATTGACTTAGTTTTTTTACGAGAATCGGTAGGTTTTGCTGCATATACCTTATCGCGATTCATTTTTAGTGGGTTTACTGCGTGGCGTGAGTCAACTTTAGAATAAATCTCCCACATGCCGGTTATTTCACGAATTTCGGCAACTTTATTTTGGGAGAATTACTTTTTGCGCAGTAGGAAATACTCACGGTTTATAAACATGGGGATCTATGCTTTTCAGAATTTTCATTGCTGGTCTCTTTATGTCGAGAAATTTAGGACTTCTTTTTAGCGAAAGTCTTATATGATTCTTTCTTGCTCCTTTAATATCTTTAGAAAATAATTTCTTAAATCATACGCTGGCAATAATTTTTTGGGGTCATTTTTAGTTGTTATTGCTTCCAGATAGTAAGTAAATCAGCGAAGGACAACCGTAATAGCTGGTGACCTTGGATAAATTGAGTAGTTATAATAGTCATCCATATGCGGACTATTTTATAAAAACAGCTGGTTCAGATACTTTCAAATTTGTCGTTTAAAATGTCATTAACGCCATCATTATTAATTAGTGCTTTTCAAATAATAAAAATGTTTGGTGATGTTGTATTTTTAACATTAGCAACATAGGGTAACGTGTTACAAAATTGAACCGTAATGTTCAATTTCACTGTTACTGGTACGTTGCAGCTCTTTAATCGGTTTGGACATAGGCTTCCTTTCGCCCTTGTTGAAATAAAACTTCATGCTGATAGTTGCTGATATACCCAGAAAAATTAAGCTAGGTGAAGTGAAGGATAATACAATATAATATGCAAGAATATGAAAGGTTTGTAGTGATACTAACATAAACTGGCTGGTCAGCCTCTCGGTGTCATAGTCTTGGTTTACAGGTAGAATAGCAAGACTGTTGCATCCTTGTTTAGTTATTCTATGTAATTCCTTTGCTAATGCATTTACGTTTGGACACGTCAGATTTGCAAAGTACTCTGTATCTGTTTTGCTCGTGAAAGAATAGTATACAAATGTATTGAAAGCCACAAGTGGAGCCCTAGTGCGTACGCCAAAGCCGGCACTTCACTATCAATTTCTCTTTTCGAGGGAGATAATTTGTCGGTGCGTCTAACTTCAATAAGGACACAATTGTGTGATCCGCTGTCATAGCGACATTGAAATCGGTAGACACGGATTTGAGTTTTTTTTTAACACTTTCAGTGATTTCCAAGGTATTAGTCGATCTACGGGTAGGTCGCGGGATTTGGCCAGCTGCCAGATACGGCGATGACCAGATCGGTGGAAGTATATTCAAAATCCGGTTCTTGGTATGGAATTCCGTTAATGTTATTGCGAAGGCTTCTGAAGCGCCGAGAAACATCAGGTTCCATTTCCGGGTTGTGGTAACATTTTTCGGGCAACATTTTCGTATTCGATGCAAGAGGTGATGTCTCTGGATCAAGGCTTGGTATGGGTTGAGGATATGGCTTTTGGTTGATAATTACAGTAACATTTCAAGTCCACTAATTACATGGATGTTATTTACATGAGCATCATTGGCAGCAGAATATGCAACAGTTTTGTATAAAAAGAGAGAATTCAAGAGTATGATCGTAATTAGTGGACGGCACTGGAAAGCATGTGCGACGACCAATGAGAATGAGGACAAGTATCTACTTACGGGAAGCTAAGTTGCTCGTGGGAATTCGTTACTGGTATTTAATTCAATAAAACATTACTCATCATGGAAATTTTGGAAAGTTGTTACTAAAGATTGAATGGTGAGCTAAACATCTGCATTGCCAACGATTGTCACGTTGCTAAATTTCAGGGGCCTGATGTATCTCACCCCCAGCCCTGAGGTGTCGTGCAAAATAACCAATAACCGAGAATATGATTCCAGTAGTAATAGAAGATATTTAATATCGGAAGTTAAGTACCGCAATGAATATTATTCTCAAGTATTGCCCCTATCATGGTATTTTTGTGTACTGGCACAAAAAAGTCGTTAAATTTTATGAATCAGAATTCCGGTACATCCGGAAACGCTGATTACCGTGGGCCAACATTAATTTCACTTTTACCCTCGCCGTTCACAACCGTAGCTCACACCGCATGCCCTTTCCATCAACATGACCTCTTTGCTATTGCAAATTAAGCTCAACAATGTCGCTTGCGCAGGCTTACAGCTCACGACTTCTTCGATTATACAGTGAGGCTGGGCCAAGTTTTTTTGACCAGTGCCATGAGAATTTTTTATAGTATTTAATGAACTCAATTGGTTGAGAGGCGCTTTGGGTGGTTCCCTCCGGAGCTCTAGCGTGCCGCATTCAAAGAAGTTAAGTTTTTTATCTCCACGAGTGGTGTGTTTTGTAGCGGTGAACCGCAACCACTGAGAGGTAAGGCCTACGCGTTGGTTCGTGACGTTATTACAGGTGGTGCTTGGAACACCGCCGAGTGTTCCCGAGCTCTGTCGAGACGAATTGTTATGCGTATATAAAACATTCAGCGAGTTTGAACGTGTGCTTCTTTCATTTCCTCAATGTAAACTTGAATATATAATCACATTTGAGATAAGTATTGAGATGTTTTCTGATGGGGGCGAAACAAAGAATTTTCTCATCGAGAATCGGTCGCTTTTAGTGACTGCAGCAGACCGCGGGGATATTCACCATCGTCGACCAACGCCTTTACTTTATTCCCGATTTTCGTCGTTCATAACTGGCTTGAAATCCACTTAGTTATCCATCTAGCGATAATGGAGGGCGGATTAGCGAACATGCTCCTGAAGCGATCGCTGAAGGGTGCGATTGAAGTATATTTTTAGAGGGGGTAAAAAAGACTCCTTCGGAAGACAGAAAGCAATTGCGTGGTCTGGAATGCGGAGGAAACAGAGAAAAATGCCCATAGTTGACTGCGGTTGGAAATTACGTAGGCAGTATCCATTGCCTGCATCATTTACATTTCCAAAGGCAAATACAGTGTTAGAAAATGTGGATTTTCCTGCATTTTGTTTGTCTGAAGTAATAAAGGAAAGGGAATGACAACCATGAGGGTTGAGCTAATTTCATTCCGCTAGGGGGATTTGAAACCATTAAGTTTTTTAATAATGTTACCAGGCTTCGTTTCAAGTCTGCAGAAATAGAAATGGACGGAAACTAAAATTAAATTGAAGTATATGGTAAAAATACACATTTATTAATTGGAAACGTAAATAACTTAAAGTGGATTTGGATTTATTCGTTTGAGATCCAACCACAGTGTTAGGAAAAATGAACAATGTTTTTTTTATGTACACAACGTCTTAGGTGAATTCCTCCGGTGAGGATATGTAGGTAATTAGTACTAAGTAGTTAGAAAACCAACTTTGACCTGAAACTCAAAAGCCCTCCATCGCCGGTAATCGAAAGTTGTCCCTGTGTGGGAAAAACGGGTGCATAGGACACCGAATCAATGCAATCCAATAACTGAAAGTAACATTGGTACGTATATGGGCTGAGAGTTCCTTATGATGTTGTAGGTACATGTGCGTCGTTACTGAGTTGGTTATATCGTATGCTCGATTCCGACTCGTTTTATCATTAACACATGGTTGAGATTATTCTATAATTAATGTTCATAGTTCTATATTATTTTAATCAACTTCATAGAGTTTAAATTACTGTTTAAGATTCGTTGGAAAAACTTTTGGTGGATTCGAATTATTTCTTTCAGAGATAGCTTTTAAAGTGGATTAGTTCGTTTATCGAATTTAGTGTTCATCATCCCTCGCTTAATCTATCTAGGTGTTATCCGAAAGCCATCGCTGGGATGTGTGGCAGGAGATGATTACACACCAGGCACTCAAGATAAAAAATTAATTTTTCTTAACTTTTAGTCATAACATAGTTATGTAAAGCAATTCAAATAATGGAGTTCATGTTAACGAGAGGTACGTGCGCTGAGGTACTTAAATTGTAGCTTAAGAGTTCTAGGGGTCATGAGAATGCACAAACCTCTCAACCATATCAAGGCTGTAGTCCATTTGAAGGGGTATGTCACTTAACTTGGTAAGTTATATTTCGTTGCTTATTCTTCATAAAAAAATTATTGTAGTATTAACGACCTTGAGATGTATTCAAGCGATGGAGAACTTTTTAAGTTTAATTTTTGGCCAAATTATTGGAAATTAAAAGGAGATACATAAAAAAGAGTTAAGATTTGTAGTGCCTGAATGGTTCCAAGAATTTCTAAAACTTAAGCATGCACTTATACCGATGGTGTAAAATGCTTCTCGGATGAAGTTTTTGTTCCCATTTTGGATTTTATAAACTATTGACTTCTCTCCTTATGTTCCAGTTTGTTTTTAATTTCTCATAATTTATTTACACCATCAACCCATTCAGTTCACATTTTTCACGTTGATTTTATGATTCGATGTTCCTGAGAGAAAAATGCTGGAACAAATTTTCAGTGTTTTTAAGACTCTTATGCAGTAATTACTTTCGAAAGAATTTCTAAATTCCTGCATGTAGTGATCTTGTGAATAGACCTCTGAGCTAATGATTGGAGGGCCTTGGTTCGGTTCAGGGTAACGCCGCTGGGCACCCTCAGCTACTATCTACATTCGCACTACCTGCCACCGGTAAGGTGTGGGGTAGGGGGTGATTACACACTAAGCATGCGACATATAAAATTAGGTCTATTTATTGTTACTTACAATATTATTATTGTATTGGTAATTTACCAATGAAGGTAGGTTTTGGATGACACAACTATCCAATAAATATCTTGTTTCTCCAAAGTAAACACAGCCCAGCATCCTACTCTACAACAAAGCCCCTCTTCATCTCCGTATACTTTCTTCCTCCCTTCTTTCCGTCCAACATCTCTATTCTATCTCTACTCATTCCTCGTTTTCCTAACATTCTTCCCACCGTTTTATTCCCAAAATATTTTGTTGGACAATTATAATATATTTATGTACAATTTCTGGTTTTACTTAGCACGGCCCGGACACGTCAGTTTAGAAAGATGGTAGGCTTATATTTGAGATTTTTGAAATATTGGGTGTGAAGAAGGATGGAAAATATGAAGTGGGCAGAAATGATAGCTGACGAGGAAGTGTTAGGCATGGTGGAGGAGGAGAAGAGTAGGGACAAATCCAAAAGAGGTAAGAAAGATGGATTCAGAGCTCTCCTTAATCAAATCGCTTTTGTCCTATGTATCTACAGGTACAAAATCCCGTACTCACAAACGCCACCCTGACAAAAAAAATATTCACTTACAAGAAAAGACCTATAATACGAATTAAAATTACGGCTGTATGGATAAATTGGCCCGGCGATCCCGGGCATAGCCGCTAGTGTAAATGTACACTTGTATAAATGTATAGATATGTATGTGCGTGTGTATATATATAAGTATTTACATATTCATACATACACACGACCGGTTCTAACTCAATGGACTCAGTATGATTCGAACTGTCAAGCCCGTCAAATCTCTTCCCCTATCATATATCCCGGTTGGTATGCATCACTGGAACCATGGATTGGACTAACGGCTTTGTTCTCGCTGGATTAAATCCGACAGAAAACCCTAGTTAGTGTGACCAGCTAAGTCCTGTTGCACGGAAACTCAGTCTTTTGATCCAATTCAATGTATTGGGTTTCACTGTAGTTATTTTTATCGCCACTTTTAGTGCTTTAGTATTCCAAAAAGTTGCCAAAGAATCTCAGTAAATTAACGGATTTTCAGTGCCAAATAAAGAATAAATAGTTGACATTGATTAACACACCAATTTGTGCCCAGTTAAAAAAAATCACTCCATTATATTTGTATTTGCTGTGGTACTTCGGTAAAGTGTAGTGGCTATAACGAGATCTAATGTAAATCGAGAGGCAATTCCTCTAAGTTAAGCACATTTATCCAAGCAAGGTGATTGCCTAATGAGGTTGCTCGTCGATCGGTTTAGGAGGCAGTCCGTGGGACCGCGATGGGAATCGATCGCGAAAAAAATCGTGGATATCAGATCGGAGCCGTTTCCTCCACATTGTCGGCTTTTCTCGTTCACGGGTCGGAAAACCAAAAAGAGAAAGAGGGGGAGGATAAGAGCGGGGAAAGCGAAGGGCGGGGGTTTGTGGGGAGCGAGCCGGGGAAGCGTTTTTGACGAAACTCACTTAAACCGTCCATTAACTCATTTGTCTGCCGGTGCTGCGGCGTGGAGATGGGGTCGTTGAGGAAGGGAAAAGGCGGATTAACGGAAGACAGTGTGTGGGGACTGGGTAACGATAGGGTGAGGAGTGGAAGGGAGGTGGCGAAAGGTAGGTGAGTAAAGGGTATATGTACGAGAAATGGCGAAGGATGGTGAGGGGCTGCCCATGGCGGATTCCGGGGGCGGGCGGGTGCGCCGCTAGGTGTATTTATGTGTGCCGTGGCTGATGCAGGAAACGAAGGGGGGGTGGTTGGGTTGGGGGAAGGAGGTTTTTGAAGGAGGGCCTGCTCATTAGCAGCAACGCCACCCTCGGTCGCGCGCACAATCGATCTTGCCTGCCCTCTGACCCCGGAGCTGCGAAACATCATCCCACCAGCGGAGAGGAGACAAAGGGAATCGAGGGGGAAGAGGGTCGTGCCATCATTCTCCCACTCTAACCTCCTCTCTCGCCCCTCATCTTGTCCCGCCTTAACTCCTCCGCTGCCCGCAGCATCTATTGCACGGAATGTGGGGGAGATGGTATGATGGGAGCGAGGGCATGTATGATGGGAGAGTAGGTATAAGATGAGGTGGTAACGGGGCACTGTTGGGATGTTACTGACCGCTTCCATTGTTCTCATGTCCGGTGCGTCCTGGATTGTAGAAGTGCCTTTCGTGCTTGTCTCACTCGCGGATGCTTCATCTATTCAGTACAAGGTTGGGAATTCTTATTTTTTACGTCAGACCTTAAGTAATAGCCTGGGGGTAAAGGGTTGGGGAAGAGTTCCTGATTACCCTACTTGTCCTTTCTCTCTCCCACCACTCATCCTAGTGAACTTATCGTGACGTCCCTTGTAATTGTAATGCCTTGTCTCGAATGTTCAGGGGCAAGTGTATTCAATTTTATCTCGTCATAACGAAATGCCTGGTGCTCCAGTTTTTGAAGTCCTTTGGAAAGAATATAATTATAGTATACACGATATTAAAAATATTGAAGGTTCCCTTTAACGGTTAGTATTCAAGCTCGAGAATATCTGCAGAGAATGTGATATGGTAATATGAAAGTGAAATTTTGAAAGAGTTTTGGCTTTCCAAAGATCAGTAAAAACAAAAACGCTATTAGCAAGAAAGTATACTACAAATTTGCTGCGTTATTTATTTGGGTAATAGCAAAGCTGTTTCAAGAGTAAAGACGTTCACGACACATTGAATTAAAATCGGATATGTGGCATGTTTATGAAGATCCAGAGAATTAGAGTAAGGAAGGAAGCCAAGCGTAAATTTTAAACATTAATCGCAATGCATGCTCTCCTCAGTGGCTGATATGGTCAGTGACAGCATCGGATGAAAAATAGGTGCGGGTATCGGAGATGACAATTTTAAAAGGAGAAAAAGGTTTAATATGTATTGAAAATATGAGAATTGAAGGCATAAGAGAAGAATGTAACATCATTTAGAGTTTACGAGAATATCGAGAGGATCGGGCTATGGGCAATGCGTAAATGAATTCCGACTACACGAAGAAATTATGGAAAATATGCCCAGATGAAGAAGGACCATAGGTAACCCGAGCAAGAGATAGATGGAAAACTTTGAAGACAAAACATGCAGAACTTGTGATGCAGAGAGATCATGATTTTAATGATATTTTATTTTTAGCTGCGGGCCTATTAGTTGTCCAGTACATTCGTTGGTTAGCTCTCGCTACGTTGTTCAGTATTATTGATCAAATCTTCAATTTTGAAGGTCTTTCTGCTAAAAAATTGCAACTTTTTGTGATATTATAGCGATATGGCTATAATCACTTATGAATCAGTAAATTCGCCGCATGACCTGAGGCTGGAGGACAGCCAAGTCAAGCTTGAGTGCCGTGGGGATAAGAATTATGGATAAAGGTCATTTCTTTTTCGAGTATATTTTCCGTATTCCCTGCATAGCATTCAATTTTTCTGTTACTATAATCAAGAACCACAATGAAATGGGATTATTAGAAAATAGTATATCTGGATCTTGTAGAGAAATCTACTCGCCTCGTATGGCTTATTTCTGTGGCGATAATCACCTGTGTACTTTAACATGCATTCTTGAAGGCTCCCGAGGTGCTTTTTGACCCATTGATAAAAATGCAGAGATTAGGTAAGTGCCATTTGCTGTGTCGCTGTAGGCTGTACTCAAAGAATGCTGAAATTACGCGAATTCTATAGCCTGAGGAGGGAAGTGGTAGTCCAGTGGGTAGAGCGCTGGGTCCGGGTTCTATTCCCAGGGATACCTTTGGACACCCGCTGTTTCATCAAGCGGTGTGATTTTTTTCGGGTACTAGATCTGGGAAACCACAGACGGCTCTGGGAAAGGAACTGGACCTCCTCACCTGATATTTTAATTTCACACACCTTTGTGCTTGGCATTAGGTGAGTCTATTCTCGCATATGAAACCAAACTTCAGGTCAAAAACTGTGGTGTTTTTTAGTCGTAGTCTTAGCCTGTCTAATGTCGGAATAAACCGCTTGTTACCGATAGGATTTCGCTCACCTACTGCAGATGTCCGAGTGGAAATGATGAGTTTATACCGTTGTAACGGAGTTTGTCTTTCATGAGGCTTGAGGCATGAGGTCATTTAAATTAGCAGGTACATCAGAAGATGAAGTAAAACTTAGCCTCGCTTTAAAGTGTGACAATTAACCGACTGCTCCGCCTCGGATACCTCGAGATGGTGTTTTTTCAGAAATCGTTCCTGTTCACCAAAACTTAGAATTCGTTACCTTGCATATCAACCACCCTTAAGGTATTGTTCCTGGAGGCCTCAGTCAGTTCTCTTCTGGTGTATTTGCTCCGACAGATAAATCACTAGCGCGAATACACGAGTTAATCTTCATGTGGTTGTTGTTTGAGTAAATGAGACAAGCTTGTTTACTGTGAATGCTCGTTTCTCCCTCGAAGTGCTTCTGGCACCTTGGAGAGACAGAAAAGGCAATCACTGTTAACACGGATGCATTAAATCCTTATAGCGTTTACTGGATAACATATCTGAGGGAAATGATATTTTACTCTTATGATTTCCACTATACTATTTTTATTCATACGACCCGGGTTTCGATGCTTCATGTTATCTTCGCAGTGTTGAAACCCAGGTGGTGTGAATATAAATAGTATGGTGGAAATCACAAAATGTTAAATATCATTTATCTCCATTGTGGAAAGTTTCCACAAAAAGAATCCGGATACTATACGGTTAGACAACTTGTCGTTTTGTCGCATATAAGAGCATTACTTTGATCGTCGAAACCTTGACTATTTCCTGTCTTTCAATGGAATCGTTTTTCCGAGAGCGGGATCACCTATACGGGACGGGAAGGAACTTTTTAACTACATCTACATCAGTGAAATTTTCATAAACCATATAGTTTATTTATTACTAGTCATCTTGTAAATCAATGCAACAATTTCAGTATGTAAAAATCATTCGCCTTGACTGGGATAAGGCGAATGATTTTTACACTCTGAAATTGTTGCATTGAAATGCACATTAGCGGATGACTCCGTTAAATGTTACTGTTGCGGCATCTTCCGCAGTTTCTTTGGAAATTCATATTGTAAATAATTTGGAAAAATTATAGAAGTGAAAAACCCTTTATTATTGAATCTTTAGATAATATTCTGTTGCCAAATTTTGCTTTATTTGATGAATGGCTAATAATTTCGGTGCCAACTTACTTCAGTTCTCCTGTTGATACTTGAAACGTATTGAAAATGAGGACAAGAGGGAACATTTGAATTGGTTATTGCGGAAATGTCAGCAATTTGACGAAATCTTCGTTGGGAAAAAATTTTTCCCTTGAGATTCATCAGGTCAGAAGACTAAACTGCATTAAATTAATTAACGAAAGTGATAAATAAGTGTTCATAGTGAAATCACTTGGCCATTGTATTTGGTGGCTAAGATGTAAACGGGTTTATTTTTAATTCCACCAAGCGTACATTTGGTGACTTATGACCTTTCTGCAGATACCGGGTCAGTTCCAGTCTGTGTCCTCGACTCCAGAGGGCTCATTCAATGTCACAGAATCGGTCATATTATTTTCATTACCTGTAAAAGATATATTTATGTATGCCTTTTTGTAAACTATATTGTTTGCAGCGGAATTGCGCCGCTTTTCATCTGAGACGTGCCTTGCTAGTCAGGTGCCATGCCCTTCAAGTTTCCATTCTTAACTTATCTCCGTGGATTATATCGGAAACTGAAATTCAACTCATTTACATGAGTGTGACCATTCCTAGTGAAATAATAACCATTTTTGCAAGTAAAACTCATATAGTGTTTTTCATGCGAGTTTTTTATTCTACAAGTCCAGTACTCCCCCAACGTCTTAAACTATGAGTGCGTGATTAGGCAATTTGGAAGTAGTGAACAAAATATTGGGTTTAGATGATGAGAAAAAGCAACCTGAAACATATAATAACCACTACCATGTTCATCCGTGTTCACTAGTTTTCACGTTCAAAAAACCTAAATACCCCTGCGACCAAACAGCAATTTCAAATTTAAAAATATGTACTTTTAGGTAAGATTAGGCATGGATACAACTTCCCTGAGTTCAACGATACTCATTTCTCAGAGGTAAATTTTGCCAAATATCAAGAAAATGGAATGGCTTGGGGAACGATGATAGAGAATTCTTGTACGTATTGGTCGTTAGAAATTCTGCTTAGCAGTGACACGCCAACTCACGCACACTGTTGTTTACGGGAATTTCTCGACCCACTGAACGCGTAAGTCAAAACGTAATTAATTTATTACTTTTATATCCATTCATCATATTAATATTCAAATCCTGGATACATAATTTACTCTTCATTTTGTATTACTTTTGATACCTTCTAAAGAGTATGGATTTTTAAACTCAATATTGCTATTCATTTCGACGCCCGACGTTACGTTCTCCAACTTCTTCAGTATACATATCTGGTTATGAAGCACGTTGGTTGGTTCTAATGCATTTATCTTTTCGACGCATCCCTCTATGAAATACAGAACCTGTTTTGTGCTCACAATTTAAAGTTGAGCGATTATAATTACGCAGTTATTAGGGCTTCCTAGGATAGTGGCGACCAGCTGTAATAGTGGCTTCGGTCCGCGTCAATTGCATCACTTGTAACGATATCGTGCGAGTATTTTAGCCGATTGACTTTTTGAAATTTGGGAAGATGATTGAATGTTTCTCTTCAGTTTTCAGTGTGCTATCATCATCATCAACATTCTTCGGCCCTAAATCGGGGTAATGCAACTCTCACTCCTCCAGAAGCTAATCTGCTTTCTCAATTTCCAAAAATGTGTGCGAGATTCATGTGTCAGGACCGGGGTCCACCTCAGTAGTTTTTCTTTTTCACTCATCCTGCTACAAGTGATCGAGTAATTTTACTTCAAATACGTCGGACGAGTTATGCCTTTGTGGCTTCTTTCTGTATAAATTCTTCTGAAGACTTTTTTAGGCATTCGATTAATTCATTTGCCCTTCATTATCATATAGCATCACATCATAGCTGGTTCCAATACTCTCTCTTCTTCTGCTACTGCACTGTCCATATCTCGTAATCATGGAGTGGATACACCGTTAGACTGTATTCTTCATATTTTGTATGCATGTATCTCAGATATATGTTTCGTGTTGTAGATAGACTTTAGTTAGATGCTATGGATAGATTTTTGCTTTTATTGTTATGGTGCTAACTGTAACTTTATTTAATTTTCCACCGCTGATGATCTATATTCCATAATAATTTCATAGCTCATTTTTATAAAAGTATTATATTTATTTTTGCATTTAATCCGTTGACGGTTGTTTTAGTTTTATTGGTGTTTGTATTCTGTTTGCACTTGGTCATAACTTGCTGTCAAATAAATTGAATTCGCCTTTTTCTATCCATGTTGCTATATCGTCTGCTAAACGACCCTTAATCCTTTTCCATCCTTGACTTACCACTTCCTTTATGTTCGTTTCTTCACTCCTGAGCACTGATTGCATTAGTATTACCATATATTTACGCCTTATGTGGACCATCTTCTGTCTTTATGAGATACTCCCGTCTTTAAGAATTTGTCGCATTTTGTTTTAGTTGACATAATCAAATAATGGCTCGATTTTACGAGTGTATTAAAATATTTTTAGTTTATTTCCTCTCTCCACGTAAAATAAGCTTCAGGACTAAATAACCTTATCATATGCTCTTACCCTTCAGAAATCATAGGCTCTACAGATTTTGGAATTAAGATCTATTAAATACATTGTTCCATAAATTAATTTTATAAGGTCCGAAAAATTTCGCATTTATCTGCTTTCTTTTCTATAGAAATGCGTAGGCGTTATAAAGTCGTTTACCCTAGAATTCATGAGTTATAACAGGTAGAAAATAATTGTAATATTCATTTCTCACACATTCTCAATTGACTCTGAAGCGATTTCGTCGATTTCAGAGGTGGTTGTAATGAGCAAATTTTTCGCTGTGACCCCAATTTTTACCTTTATCATAGTTTTGTCAGTTCCTCCCTCATCTTCGTCAATTCTGTATTCCACTTCTTTTTTTACCCAGCTGTTTTCATTGTAGAGTTTTTCTGACCAAATATTCTTTGAACTTCATTTTATCTTCATTTAAATTTGAATATTTTCTAAATTATTACGTGTTGATTTTTATTTTATATCGCGCTCTTTGAAGTGGTTTTCACTATTTCATAAACTCGAGCACGTGCACCCGAAAGAGTTTACTTTGTGCTTCCGCAAATAAATTCTTCATACGTTCCTTTCAGGATTTTTTTCCTTCGGGCTAATCTAATTTCTTATCTTTTTATAATTTGACCGTTGTCCTTGTATTTTCTTCTCTTTTAAATTGGTGCCAGAGTTCTTCCGTAATCCAGGGCTTCCCCGTGAGAGTTTTTCTGCTTATGGCTTCCTTTGTAGTTCTCGTAGTCCACTTTCAATATGTCTTACCTTCACCAATCCTATATTGTCTTGTTTTACCACGCTTCTTTTAGGAGAGCGTTGGAATGGTAGTGCTGATTGAGTTTCTTTCAATTGCCATTTCCCATTCATAAATTGTTGCTTTCTTTGGCATCTTGAATTTCAGCTAACACTTCTTCATCTTTGCTTAGTTTTGGTCGTTATCGATAACTTCTCCTGTGTAGATGCGTAATTATTTGCATAACTTTAAGATTACTTGTCGGGATAGAAAATACGCTTCATTACTTTCTGTTCTTTTTGTAGTGCGTTTCACAATATCGATCACTAATTACTGGTATTTTGCGGGAGAAACAGTATCAGCAGAAGGATATATCTGATGTTAATAAATTGCATCACGTTGGCGTCATAACTCATATGGCGTCTCGTTAGCTGGCGCTGAAGCTGCTCGAATATTGTTTTTTTTGGTATGTATCAGCCTGTGTCTCTGCGTGTAATTTGTCACTAACGGTATAGACATACTCGCCCTACGCCCCATGTCAAACAGCCGTTCTGACAATTATGATTTATCTAACACTCAAAATCGGAATCACGCATGACACACGCTCACTGGGCGGCACTTCACTGGACACTCCGTGAACCCGGTGAGTATTATTACTGGAGGGAGATAAATGAAGTGTCACTTAGGTTATACGTGAATAAAGTTTGCTTTCGGCAATTTTCGCCTTAGTTAATGTGTTTTCATCGAAATCGAGAGAATTTGAGGTAACTTGTATGTGTATTTATGTAGTCATATGTTAAATATCATTAGAAATTATTTTCCACAAAATAAATCATTCTTTTCTTAATTTGAGGCCGCGAAAATTTTTCTGGAAGCCATCTACATCTTTATTTACAAACAAGTTACTTAAATTAATGTATTCATTTCTAAGGTCTTTGAGACAGTCCTCCCTCCAATTAATAGTTTTAGTCGACATTTCCACAGATGCATGAAGAATAAAACAAAGAATACTAAGGAAAATCTATGGCCAATTGATTGTTACGATCTTGTTGAAATTATCCTAAGACTAAGCGCGTCGACGGAAAAGCCTATCGTGTTGAGACATTATTTTTTTTTCAATTTATTTTGTTAATCGTGTTTTTATGAGGGAATGCGTTTTTTATCCGACTAGAGTTTACTTGAAACATTCTTGTTTGCGCGTTAATGTACTTATATGTCGGAAGAATAAATCAATTGCATACCTCCTTCAAAAGAATCTCAAATTCATTTAGACAGCATCATGCACTATTGACGCGATGGGTTTTTCCACCCTAAAAAAATGCGCTCACCAAGTATTCACATCGGGTTTATTTTAGCTCTCACCGTTCATAGCATACTTAAAGGCTCACCCAGGAAGGCATCATGACATCATTATTGTACCTCCATCACACACAATGTAGATTGCGAAGGATATTTTTCTGGATAAATGAAAATGCCTGTAGCTTGAAAATGAATCAGCAACTGGAGGCATCTGTATTGAAGGGAGCCCACTGGAGTTTTTATTTTTCAAAATGCCCTACCAGTGATTATCATAATATTTGAATATTTGAAAAGTGGTCGTGGTAGAGTTGAAATTCTCATGGTAATGCATATATTCGCGAAGTTTTTCAAGTTGTGGATGGACTTCAACGGAAAAAAAGATTCTATAGCATTCTGCAGTAAACGTCCTCTCCGTTTACGTATTATGAAGCTCATGTCTTTGATATATTGGGCTTACAAATATTATCGAGCGCATTTGAAAATAGTTAGAAAGATAAGGAAATGGAAATTAATTCAAAAAAAGACGGAAGAGAAACGAAAATAAAGTCAAGCAACGAAGGAATTAGTGGTACAATGATAATACTGCTGGGGAAGTGGAAAGGAAGGAATTTATGATAACAGTAATAAATATTTGCAGCTATATTCTAAATAGCTGTCTTCAATAATAGGCATTTTATGGGGCTAATAGTAATTTTAGTCCCCATTTATTGTATCTTATGATTTGGAATTGAACACTAGACACTAAAATTATTGCGCCTCAGAGGAATATAGCCCAGACTTCTTCTTTTTGTAATTTTTCTCTTGATTCTCCCTTATTCCAGTTTTATTTGAGATATATGGTCTAAATAATCTACTTTTTTCAGTGTACCCGTCATTTCTGAGGCCTCTGGTGCTATCAGGTCTGCTTATATCTGCTTATATTCACTAGTCATGTGTTGTGGCGTCTGTTTACCGAATCGGAATCTGTATTATTTTCCCGACTCCATTTTTATATCAAAACGTTTAGTCAGTAATATCAGTACATCTTAATTTCGTAAATTAATTATAAATTTGGTAATCATGATACTGAATCTCTTAACAAATAGTATTATGCTGCGGAATGGATGTAGTATTTTTCTTTCAGATTGTGTACCAGTGATATGGCAATGTAATATATCATTAATACTCCTAAACTTTGGTCGAGAGTCATTAAACACATTGAGTGTGAATTCAACCATTATTTTTGGAACTCTCATTACCATGGAGACGTCTTTGGAAGTTCGCCTAGTCGTTTCTGGTAACATACACTTCCGTGTCTCTCCTCCTCCGACGACGTCGTGAGGGTCCATTCGGATTCAATCCTTGATTCGCGTAGGATTTTAACGTGATGAATATCCAGCAGAGGAGAAACAAAGTAGGAGTTTTAGCAAAGTCAAACAGTTAATGTCTCATAAATGAACTGCGAAAGTTTTTATACCTTACCCTATTTTATTGATGAGCGATTCGTAGCCTAAAAGACGGACGCTATTGAATTCTTACCATTTTAGTTACCATCTGTAATTGCATTTTGAAATTACGTTCATGTATTGAATTTTGTTTTCAGATGCAATGCTGTAGCTGCCCATTTTAAGAGCGAAAAAGCGATTTAATAATTCAGAAAAACTGGAGCTAGTTCTACGTAAACACATATTTATAAGTTATTTTAGGAGGTTTAGCTGCCTGTTTTTCTTTGCTAAACCCCCTTAACACGAGTGGTAATTTTCTCGCTGGCCCATCCAAATATTGGGTTGAATCCAGCTACGGCCAGGGCTTTTTACCGACGAGCAAAATGATTTTACAAAATCCTGTTCGGGCCAGCTAGTGTAAAAATAACTATTCAAAATCCTGAATGGAAGGTTGGTAGTAAATTTAAAGTCGGCCATGGTACTATATTTCAATCATTGCGGAATGAATTACAGAATCAGAGATAAGTAAGGAGTGAAAATCAGTCATAAGAAAACGAAGGCACTGAAGATCTCGATAAATAGGAAAGCTACGATAAATATTAATGTTGGGGGCCATAAGCCAAGTTGGAATAGAAGTTCACCTATTCAAGAAGAGCTTTAGAGAAAGGTTGACAATTTGCTTAGGACTTTTGAAGAGGAATTGCATTCGACCCAAAGTATTTTACCAGGAGAAAGGAGCTGATGATAAGGACCTTGAATGATCTTAAGAAAAAATTAGCGAAAACTTTAATATCGTAGATTTGTTAGACTCGGAAACTTGCTCGTTGAAGCAAGGTGGTAGGCGTAGATTGTAGACTTTTGAGCTATTGGCGTGGGTTAATGGAATGAAAAACAAAGTTCTAGACATGGTTGGGGAGGAGACGGCTTTGGAGAGAAATTCAAAGAAGACAGCACAAATGAATGTAGGGCATATCTAGCGGTACTAGAATGTTGAAGATTGATAGTGTATGAAGGGGGGCGTTCGCGAAGTGCGGTAGAGGTAGGAAATGAATAGGCATGTTGGA
This sequence comes from Hetaerina americana, assembly GCF_022747635.1. Classification (NCBI taxonomy): domain Eukaryota; kingdom Metazoa; phylum Arthropoda; class Insecta; order Odonata; family Calopterygidae; genus Hetaerina; species Hetaerina americana. The sequence goes on from NW_027286069.1 coordinate 27,513,392, forward strand.
CGGAATGATGGAAGGCAGGAGGTAAGTGGGGTAGAAAATGTTTATCGTAATTTAGGGTGTGTTGTCTGTTTGATATTGTCCTGGGTGGGACTTAGAAGTGTAGCAGTACTTAGTCCTTGTATCCATCAAAAGCCTAAGTGACTGGTTGACTACTCAATAATAATAATATTTGTTACACAAGTAATTTTTCACTATTAGAATTTTAATCTCTTTCGAGTGTGTTTACTAAGCGATTGAATCCTATATTTAACGTTCACCAAATCACAAGCTGACAATTGCAGTGACCTGTACTTGAAATACTATCACTTGAGTCACGCTACCTACTAACCGATTTCGTTGAAAATTATTTGCGTGGTAGTTCGGAGAAGAATTGGTTTAAAGACAGCTGACATACCCACTTACTCTGTAGTTGCTAATTCTGTTATGGTGACCCCTTTCTATATATTGTGTGTGGTCTGAGTTTTCAAGAGAATTAAGTGTATGGAATTATGTGTATTTTCGAAACCCCCAGGAGAATAACCCCGTTCGTATTCCGTTAGTCACTTGCTATCCGCTTTAATCTTCAAGTATAGAAGAGTCGTGTATGAAGGTCTTGTATCTTATCCGGATTTTTTGTCTTATACCTTATCCGGTCGGGCTCCCTCAAGTACATTGTGCAATATTTTTTTGGTCATAACTTTCAGCGTTAAAGTTATTAAATAGAGAAATTTAACAGTTGAGGGCGCCGACATTTGACTTTTTGAATAATCTTGAAAGTGTCTTAGTGAATATAAGATATCTTAGAAAATGACGAGGGGCGCCATACATAATGTGAGCTGAAAGTGTGCTAACAAATGATTCTATTCTGAACGTATATCCTTACGTTGGGCACATATTTGGATATTCCATAGTATTTAGTCACGATTGCGGAGAAACGTAAAATTGTGACTTTTTCAAGTGATAACCAAATTTATATTTGCCTTAGTGGTAATATAAAATAATGCGATATAAAATGCTAGTCACATCAAGTTAATTGGAGTTTATTGACCTTTCTGTATTTACCTTTCCTCGTTTCTTTAATTTTTCTATTTTTTATCCAATGTCTTACTGGCTGTATTTCAGTTGGGATTGTCAAAATGATCAACATTTCCAAGGTAATAAATAGTCTAATCCCCCATTCAACAGGAATCTGGAGGATTTTATTTAAATACTGCACTCTCCGAGGAATGCATTCTGGTAATGGACCAGTTGGTTTCCAGACGCCAACTCCTTCCTGAAAGTGAATCTCCGACGAATTATCCTCCTCTCTTTCCCTCTTGCTGAATTTCACTCAGGTGAATCCTCCTCAACGTGTTTCTTTTCCGTTAGCCATTAAAATTAATGAACGTCCTGTGTGCACCTATGGTGTTCATTGTGTGTGTCAGTACCTAACTGAGAAGTAACTCTAATATCCCGTGCGTTGCTAAGAGTTCATTCATGAAGGGGTGTTCAGTTCTTAATTTATCTTTATTCATAATTTAATCATATTTATTTATTATTTAGTGAGTGACCATTCAACGTACGGTTTTACTGCAAAGTTAAGAATATTCCGTGGACGTTAAGCGCCCCATTCACAGTGATTTAAGGGTTGAAAGATGCCTCTTGGTTGAAAACGGCATATTTTGTACGAAACTCCAGAAATTAAATTTTACTTTGCTCTTTTTTGAACGACATAAAATAACTTCATTTTCTTACATTGGGGCAAAATTTATAAAATAAATTGAAATCTCTTCCCATCACCTTTTATTAGGGAATGAAATCTAAAGAATATGAACGCATTTAGTCTGTTTTGATTATTAAGCCTTATTTGATATTATATCATTTTAATATTTACTTAATGATATTTTATCAATGTGAAAGATCTAACAAAATATTATTTGTTGACTTTCATGGAATTGGTTGTTATTCTGCTGCTGAAAGAATATCGGTCGGCAGCGAATCTAAATAATTACGTGTACCTGTACCTTGAACCATTTATGTGGTACAACCTCCAGGATCCCAAAAACCCGAAGCAACACTACTGGAGGATCACGTGGAAGGCTCATCCCTCCAGACAACATTTTGCCCAAGACTTTATCACTTCCGGTTTCCGACATTTTCTGCGTGCGGACATACGGGCAAACATAACTATAGCCAATTGGAACTTTATTCTATGGTAATGTGCATGAAGATAGCGAGAAACTGGGACGATTTTTTGAAAAAACCATACCGTTATCATTTAAGCGATACCATTTAACTTGAAACACTAGCCCTACCACGAGAGGATTGTTTTCAAAACTTGTGAAGGAAAATCATTTCACGCTAGACAACTGCATCACATAAGCGGGGTGATTTTTATTATGCATGGTTACGAAGACATAAATCTGGGTTTTACCATTTAAATCTAATATTCCTTCCGAAATAAATATTGTCTTCATCTTTTTTTCTAAAATAATATGACGATCATTCAAACATTGAAATGATATACCTGCCCTGCTAGACAGGCTTGGTTTCAGTTGATGGATCATCGAAAGAAAACCGAATACGGCGAGTGATATTGAGAGATTTGCCTAATGGTCGTTCACAATGCCGCGGTTGCAGGGAAATAGTTAACTCCTGGACTAGATTGAACTGTGTGGAACATTATTGTTTACGGTAAACGAGGAAAGGAGTGAGGGTTCGGCAATTTTTCGCGTTACTCCCTGAGGAGCTCGGTATGGCGAAAATCTCTTAACATGTAATGACGGCAATGGAATTGTTTTCCTTCGCTTTCCCTTTAGACGGAAGGGGTCGCAAAAGAATATCTGCACTTGACTCATCCTTCTTTCTCATCTGCCACTTTCATCCATTTCCCAGGACGCGTTTCTTCCGTATGCGCCTTTCCGCCTCCTTCCCCGCTTGAATCTCGACCCCGAGTGGGTAGCGTCGGCTCCGCGTGGAGAAATGGAGGGAGGGAAGAGGGAAGTAGGCGTTGTGCTCTTTCTTATAACCGCTGAAATTGCCTCTTTCCTGCTGTCTTTCCTCCCGTTCCTCCCACCTTTTCCCTTTCCTTTCCTCTCCTGAGCCTCCGAGCCGACCCGAAACTCACTGGGACACCCACCCCCTGCTTTCTTGTCTTCTAATGACAAGACGTCTGCGCGGTCGATTTCTCCTTGCTCACCCACCATTCTTTCGGGTTTTCCCTCCCCCTTTCTCCTCCCGTTTCAAATCGGTCGGGAAGGGCCGTCAGTTGGTATATACGCGTTTCCTTCATTACATATTGGAAATAAACCGAAAGCAACTCAAAAGACGGTTTTTGGTTGCTGTTTTGATGACTTTTTCACTATCTCTGTTGTTTTCTGGCGTTTTGGCTGTTCTGCAAACGCGTTCGGCTGAATTTATTGTCTTCTGACGTTATGGGGAAGGGCGGGCGCACGTTTTCTTCCGGAGGGAAACGCAGGAATGAATGAAAATTTCAAAACGCGTGACTGGAATATATGAAATCCCGCTCGGCAATCGCTCACCACAATCGGCCGGTCCATGAAATTCCGCGTCCGTGAAAAGAATTCTGCTTTCCCAATTGCCGGCCCGCATTGCTCTCCCTTCGTACTCTTCGAATTAATAATCCTAGCAGTGGCTCCCAGCGTTTGTATTCTAAATAAAATAGAGCGCCAAATTTAAATTTCCCCGTATGTTTGTCAAATATCTATAATCCAAAAAAATGCCTAATTGTTAAAATATGAATTGTTAATTGCAAAAAAACTTGCCTTTTTTATCAGACCACTATTTTATGGCATCGTGAATTTTTTTACAGCTTATATTTCTGTATGATTAACTTTGAGACTGCAAAAAACTTGTCGGGGACGATATTGATTTTTCGTTTTCCCTGTTTTGGTTAATTAGCGTTGAGGTCGATTTGCAAACTTGAATTAGGAAAATGAAAAAAAAACTGCATGATGTGTTAGCGTTCAGTCATTTATTGAGTAACGAAATGTTTCTAGTTTTTTCACTCTTGTCTTAAAGAAGACCGACTGGCACGTAAGTACACTAAGATTATGTAACATAATTGTTCAACTCCTTTACTTTGGTAGTCTTGAACCAGAGTTAGGCATAACCTTTCTCTGCGCCCCTGTACACCATCAGTAAGGCGGATATTTGCTGCGGCGCTGTAAGAAAACGCGCGGATAACGGAGCATCCACCATTGTACACCATAGCTAAGGATTTTGGCGCCAAAGTAGAATTTGTGCCTCTCATTAGGTCCCGCTGCTGATTCCCTTATTGTAATTAGTTGAAATCATACTTCCAAGTGAGAGTTTTTTCAGTTCAACACGTAAATACGTAGGCGGGAATAACGAGAGTAGGTGGAGCAGCTCATGCATTAGAGGAGTATTTTAGAGGAAAAGGGTCATTGTAATGAGGACATTGGGAGAAGAATTCTGTTAGCAAAAGATGCATTCGCAAGATGGAGAGAATTGATGATGAGTACACTGATAGAATATGTGAAAAAAGTATAAGTAGAGACTAATATGGGGCGTATTGATTCATGGATGTGAGACCTGGTCTTTGAGGCAAGAGGATGAGCATAGATATAAAGTTTTTGAGATGTGTGTGTCGCCAAGAATGGAGCAAATAAGTTGAACAGTTGCTGATGTTTGAAATAGAGTGGGCGAAGAGAGGAAGTTACTGGGGGGGATTAAAAAGAGGGGGTAAATTGAATTAAGGAAATATTAATAGTTGGGTGTTGAAAACCGTGATAGAAGGGAGAATTTTGGGTAAGCATGTTAGGGAAAGGAAGAGAATGTGCTTTTAAGATGGTATCAAGGTAGGTAGTATTGATGAAGGAATGAAAAAGGAAATAATGTCGGGCAAATAAGAGAAAGTTGTCGTGATACGTAGAAGGTAATAGTTATTAGCGTCCGTCCAAAACCTACCCTCGATAGGTGGTAGAATATTTTGATTGAAATAAATGTTGTTATTAAAACATCCAGAAGCTCAGCATCCATTAACGAAATTCGATATTTAGCGAATGAGTATATCTAATTTTGAGAACAAATTAAATATAATATTCTAGTTACAGTTATTTGTCATTTAATATCATTATTTATCATTTAATTGATATTATACGGTGATTTGAATATTAGCTGACATGCCTAGAATTCAAGTCTGATCCGCTCACTAAAACGCCATCTTTGAGAATGCTGAGAAAATCAAAAAAAGGGGCGAACTTTGAACTTAATCAATCCATCCCCTCACCGCTACTCTCGAGTCAGGTTTGGATTCTAAGGTCCTCCGTCGCCGATGTCATGTGGCACCGTTAACTCGGTTAAACAATGGCCGTTACGTAACATCAGCGTTGTAGAACGTCGGAATTGGATCCAGTGGGCTTCCGGACAGCCGGCAAGCACATTATACTCGTATTCCTTGAACTCTAAATGGGTAGGTTTCCGTGTACCAATTCTGCACATTTTGCTCCGAAATATCAATTTTCCTGTGGGGAAATTAATGGAAACGAACCCTTCCGGGGTAAGTGGTTTGAATATTCATTTGCTCGTGAATTAATATCCCTCCGCCTCTCATCTCCTTCCATCCCTCCCGACAATTCGGCGCGTGTGCGTACAAAGGCACGAGGACCCCCGAATCCCGACGATCGCGGGTTGGGGATGGGGAGGAGTGGATCAGGGACCACTCACACCTCACTGCCGTCCCCTGCTCGCCGAGAGGTGCTATTGTTTTCCATTTGGGAGCCGGCATGCGGCGAACGCCGTCGTCATTCCCTCCCCCGAGTTTAATTATTGCCCGTGTGCGAGGTTGATTGGAGTGCCTTGCGATCATCCGCTCCCTCCGGCACCCATCATCTTGCGGGCAGCGTCGCGTCGCGGCGGAGCAAGTGCGCACATGCACTCCCCAGTTCCCGGGGAAGGGTCCGTCCTTTTCTTGTCATTCAAGACCATTGTTGTCGCGTCGTGTGCTTTTTTCTTCTTTTTGCAACGCCGCTTCAGTTGATGGACGTCACTGGAGGGAAGGAAAAGGGTGGGAGGGATGACAAAAGGAGGGGGTAATGGGATGGGTGGGGGGTAAGTGGAAGGTGCTGATATCCTCCATGGGAGATGTGAAGACGACTTTCTCTTACCGTGTCGGTTCACCTATGGCTTGGCGGAAGGCCTCTATTGCTCTAGCCCTAACGGGCCCTGGGTTTTTAGGTGGAAATCTGGTGCCTGTGTGTGACATCTAGAAAGTCGCCTTCTTTAATGAACTGTCTTTTGGGATGTGTGGGGCTTACGAAAGAAAAATGGATCGATACAGGTGGTGAGGATTTAAAACGGCTTGCCTTCAGCCTGTAAAAATGCGAATTTTCAAAATGAAATCCTTGTGATATTGAGTGTGCATGCAGTAGAAAACACCAAGCTATCACCAAGTCTAAGTATTATTAATAGAAACTATAAGAGTAAGAACAATTCAACCGAATTCCAAGTTATTTTAGTGTAGGCATATTTAATTTCCTGCCACCACTTTAAAGTCTACAATTATTTCTGGCGAATATTTCTAGTATCACATAATCAAAGCGCCATTATTGCCGACGTAGTTTAGCAAAAGCTTACTTTTCAGAATTGAAAAGCGTTAGGCATACTTTCCTTAACCATGATTGTTTCGTAAGTATCTCTTACATCTACGCAACATCCAGCGAGCCGCTACAAGGGCGTGTGGCAGGAGGTGTTAGGGTACCAGCCATTCTTGTAATATGAATAAATATGAATTAATTCATGCATGAGGATATTTGATTTGTCATACACACGAGCATACGTGGGAATACAAATGTGTATAAACGCCTATTTAATTAATTTAATAATGGGTGAACTTGGCTATAATATTAAATGTTGCTTTTTAAATAAAAATATTTGGCTATCTGGGTTCGGTTTTGCCAAGGCTGCGTATCATCCGTAGTAAGAATGTGTACTGAAAACCTATAGGCGGATGTGTCTTTCTCTTTTATTTTATTCCGATGGTCAGCGATCCTGAGATTATTTAGGACCATAATAATTCCCTGTTGTCGCAATCAATATCGGGTGCCATGTACCTTCCCAAAAATTTCAGTCTTGCCTGCTCTCTTCGTAAATATAGGGGCTTCTAACCTAACACAATCGACGTATCCGTCACGATTACTCTCTTCTCGTAGCAATTGAAAAGAAGTTTGCAGGTTTTCTCCAAATTATTTCCAATTCCTTAATTTAAGTTATCTTCCATTGTACCCTCGTATACACCACTTCGAAATCTGGTATGAATCGCTGCAGAATAGACCGCTGTCTGCAGGATTCCTTATTTCTCTAAATATCCCTGTGTCATCGGCAAATAATTGTACGTTTACTGTTTAGGTGGTAAATCAGGTCGTTAATGCATATCAAGAGCTGTAGAGGTTCTATTAAACTTCACTGTGGCACCCCTGAAGTTACATCTCCCTATAATGAAGTCAATCCATTGATGAACGCTTTCTGTTTATGTTAAGATACGAAGTCTCTAATCCCTTTTATCAATTTCCTATTAATACCATAACATTTTAATGTTCCCACTTTCCTGTGAGGGGTCTTTTCGAAGGATTTCTCGAAATCTAATACCATTTTAACCACATATATAAATTCCCTTTCCCAAATATCTGGATATCTTGAATATGAGTAAATGGACTCAATTGTGTAACGCATGATCTGCTTTTCCTAAGCCCGTGCTGATTAGGAAGAGTATTTTCCAGCTGCCAATAGAGGATATATTGCTAAAATTGATATATTCTAAGATTTTGCAGGATATCGATGCTAAAGAAATAGGTCTGTATTTGTTGGGGCCTTTCCTATCAACACCTTGTAGAGGGGGTTATGTGAGCTTGCCTCTATTTGCGAGATAATGAAACTTCTACCTACTTGCAAAAATTGTTTTTAAGTAAAGTGCGGTGGGTTCGGAAATTTCCTTTAGTATTCTTGGGGGAACTTCTTCCGGACGTGAGGATGTTTAAATATTTCGGAGCTGTTTTTCTATTCCTTCCTGGGATTGTCGCTCATGTTTTCTTCAGATGTGTGAGGGGCTTCCTTTTGTGCACCAATTTTTTATATAAAAATATTGAAAAATCCATGATATAGACTGGCCTTTTTTACGCCACCCTAAACTAGTTCGTCATTTTCTATCTTTAAAATGTACTCAGTGGATGTTTCCCTTGTATTTCTATGACGTGAAACCAAAATGACTTAGTGTTATCCTCTAAATATTTCTCTTGAATTTTGCTTTCGAAAGCACGTTCGGCTTTGTACTTAACATTGTTTTTTTCTCAAAATTTACGCATTATCAATTTAGGTTTTTGCTGTTATTCTCTTTATCACTACACGGACTTCCTGGAAGGGAGGTTGGGATGATTACAGGGTGCGTTCCAAAAGAAATGCACTTGAATTTCTTGCGCCGTTCCTATCGGTCGAAGTAGGATCGAACCATTTGGAATTGGTGGGTGGAAACTAAGCTTAGCCACAAAATCGGTCTCAGTGATCTCCGAGCTGTAGAAGCGGCAGGACGTCAGTTATCGTAAACCTCTGCGAGCCGACCGTGTCACGAAAATGGCCGAAGACCAATCGAGTTGAAATTTTAAGTTAACTTTTGCATTGTATTGAAAATGAACCTGATTATTTAGACAACGCCATCACTGGTGATGAAACCTGGATTTTTTAATACGACCCACATACAAATCGCCAAAGTTCTGGGTGGCACACCGACTAGTCCCCCAAGCCCATAGAGGCAAGAATAAGCAAATCAAAAGTAAAAAAACGCTCATTGTCTTTTTCGAGAGTCAAGGAGTGGTCCATAAGGAGTTTGTTCCTCAAGGACGGACAGTTAACGCTGCCTACTTCGTGGATGTCCTGGATTGACTCCGAAAAAGGGTTATCAGGACGAGAAAAGACATCTCTGCTACCTGGGAACTACATCATGACAAGTCCGCGAGTTGCTGGCCAAACACCAGGTGCCAACGCTGCTCCACCCGCCCTGTAGTCCTGATGTCACCCCAGCAGGCTTCTTTTTGTTCCCCCGGATTGAGGCAGCCCTGAAAGGAACCCGTTTTTCGTCCATAGAAGAGATCCAAGCAGCCGTGACGAAGACGCCTTCCAGGGCGCGTACCGGTCATGGCGGTCGCTGGAAATAATGTGTAGAGGCCCAAGAACAGTCCTTTGAAGAATTTAAAGTGTTTGTGCGAATCTGTTCAATAAAACTCTTTTAAAAAAATGAAAGAATTACTTTAGGAACACACCCTGTACTTCAGAAACTGTTAAGAAAGAATGTATTTTTTATGACCGACGTTTGCTTCACTTAAACTAATATTGCCAGTTCAAGTTTTTAGGAGTGATCCTTGTCAATTCTTGAAGTAGCAATGGCGCTTGAGTGTCCTTTCATGTCTAATATCTACTTAATGCTCATTATTACCCGATACTCTTCTGCTGAAACATGCTAAAAATGCGCTGGGCATACTAGCTTTGCCATTACTGCTGTCATTCTGAGCAGAATATTGTCGTGGTGCGGATACCTTATTCTTAAAACAAATAGGTTTCGTAGTAATGACCTCGCTTAAGCGTTCCTAAGATTTTCTTTGAGAACCCCCCCCCCTGACTGGTAGTCCCTGAAGTACTCTCGAGATTTCTCTAAAATCTCTTAATCTGTGCTAAGAAGTACTGTTAAACTGGCGGAAGGAATTTCCTTTTTCTCACGCTTCCTTAGCTTTTCAGGGTTCTCAACATGAAGGCCCGTCATCCACTCTTGAGGTGAATTTCCGTAAAGTGTACGAGGTTTCATTAAAAAATTCTCGCATTCTCAAGCGTCTCTGGCACCGCGTTTTGCAGTTTCTGCGAGTTGCAGCAGCAGCGGATTTTTGGTAGGGGGCGATGAGTTCGAGTCCAACCCCCTCGGGGCCCTTGGGTACTCCGCCAAATGCACTCCAGAAAGGGGTTCTCAAATGAACAAAGGAGAAAGGGAATTTGGCTAGGGATAGAGGAGAAAGGCTGTCGAGCGTTTATGGGGGTCGCGCGAGGATCTGCCTTGGGATGTATACGCTTATCGATCGTACGACGGCGACGAAAACGGGAGTCGACGGGTTTAGGAGTGTAAGCAGTGTCGCAGTCTTCGAGCGGATGAGAGGGAGAGTGTGTTTGAGTATAGGAAAGAAGGAAGAAATGAATACTTTTCTTGGAACAAAGTGCTTCGAATGTTTCCGGTTAACCCTTTAAATTATTCGATGTGGACAGAGGGGGTGCTTTCGGGTTATTTATGCGTTACTCATGTTCCACGCCGTAATTTTAAAATATGAGGCAGAATTATTTACGGCGGGCAAAATGGGATGGAGTAGAAAATGCAGAAAGAGAAAAAATGTATTCCGAGGACTCCAATGTGATGGAAAATTAATATAATACTAACTCAGAAAGCTGTGCCGTTTCTTCTTTTTTGAGCCTTTTCGAAAAATAATCTTTGTTACGTGCATTTCTCGGGTAGATGCTCCCGGTAAGTGGTCTAGGTTTTTGGCTTTTTTTCATCTGAAATTCCAAAAATTCATCCGTGGGTTATGAGTAAAACCAGCAAAAAAGGAATAGTAGTTAAAACATTCCAAATTGTGATGCACACTATATAACCTTGTGAAGTTAATACTTTGTCCTATGTTTGAGCTACTGACCCTTTCACTTAGAACATGAGTTGTTGACAATATGTCAGTCGCATAGGAATTTTGTTCGTCATAACCTTTGGTTATCACTCCGAAATTTGGTTTGTAGGGGCTCACCTAGTTATCCTATGTTTTTTAGTTCTTTCGTGGTTCTTTGGACTGACGTAATCCATCTATTGCGTCTACCAAGTCATCCTTATCTTCCCCACTGGTTCCTCCCCGATGTGGTTCCTTGCACGTATTTTTTTTCAGCTTCTCCCATCGTGTCACAACTTTTGCATAATGAACTTTATAAAATATTTAATGAACTCTTATGTGTGCAGGTGCAATTGAATGAAACGATTAAAGCAATGCCGCTAAGATACATCGAAACACTAGCTAGGGAGCTCTATGATGAGTGATGTCAAAATATAACCATATTTTGTCTTCATTCATTGTGGAAGAATTCCACAAAGTTACTCCTGAAACGATTAATTAGGGCTCCTTTCTGTGGAAGATACTTCAATGGCAGAAAACATAATCCAGCAACAAGAATGTTCACCAAAGAAACCGACGTGAAAATTTAAAACAAAGTACGATTCAGAGAAACCGAAAGTTCTCTATGGCCCATCGATTGGAAAGTTCTATAAAACTCACCGAACGGACGAAATACACGAACTGGGTCTTAGTCCTGGTCATTCGACTGGCTGCAGTAAGAAATTAGCTAGGTTTCGGGTAAAAAGTAGCTATCATTCATTTAAAAGACCGTTTATAAATGTTCTGCATTTTTTAAATGTTCTGCGTTTATAAATGTTCTGCATGATTTTAATTAAATGCAAGTTACTTGGATGAAATTTATGCATGATAAAAACTAGGTATTTCCTTTACCGAAGGGTCATTACTTTCCTACACAGTTAAAACCTCTGCCCCCATAACAATCAGGCGAGCTGTTGCCCGAAGAAACAGGCGTCTTCTCCGGGCACCATTCATGTTCATTTGCTTGTACCTCCGCATGCATAGTGCAGCAGTTTCCCTTCAATTGTTCTTTCAGGTTCGGATAAAGGTTCTAGTCGCAAGGTATCAGATCTGGGCTGTATGGCGGGCGTGGTAAATTCTCATGAAACTTAAGGCTCTGCAATCCATATTGCGTGTGTCGACTCGTTTATGGAGGAGTATTGTCTCAATCTAAATTTAAACAATACCTTACGAGGTCGGATGGGTCCTTAATCCATTTTTCCTGCCTCCATAGGATTTCTCCCAACAAACCCCTCTCTTCGCCCACCATACAAAGTACTTCCTCGTTTGCTTTCTTCTCTGTCCATTTCACCTTCTCCATTCTTCTCCACAACCGCATTTCAAAATCCTCCAGTCCCCGTCTATCCTCCTGCTTGAATGGCCACGTTTCCGCGCCGTACATAGCTACGCTCCATATCAAAGTTTTTACTAATCTTTTCTTAATATCCTTACTCAACGTCCCTGTCATAAACTCCCTCCTTGTGAAAGCCTCTTTGCCTAGCGCAATTCTTCTCCTTACATCCCTACTACTTTGACCGTGTTGGTCCAAAACACTTCTGAGATACGTGAACTGTTCTACCTGCTCTAGTTTTTTCCCTCCTATTTTAATGTTTAGCTTAGCCTTTTTCTTACTAGAAAATCGCATAACCTTTGTTTCATTAATATTGATTCTCATCCCATACCTGTCGCACTGAATTTTCAATTCACTCAGCAATTCTTGCAACCCCTTGGCTGACTGACAAACTAAAGCTTGGTCATCAGCGAACCTAACTGATTTTTGACGAATTCCCCACCGACTTTCATTCCTACCTCCGGTTCTTCCCATGCCTAGCTCAAGCGAAATCCCAGCCATAGTGTATTTCTGTTTGGCTGGGATACCAGCACTAATCAATTCATCCTCGCATGCTTGCTGATGTTCATCTGTTGATGTAATGGATCATATGCTGCGAGCCTAATCAGGTAGACTCACCGTGGCTGAATTGCTGTTTTTGACTCCTTACACACCTCCTTACAATACATTCACACTGACGTCACCATAGGCAGAAATCCTTCGTCGATGAATATTGAGGAATGCAGAAGTATCTTTATTAGTGAAGTTCAATCAAAGCGTGCTGATATAGTCTAGTGTCCGTGTACATCGCCATTGTACTCACCATTCTGTGTATGTCTGACTTAGAAGTTGAATTCTGATAATTTTTGTGGTAGTCATCTACATCCGAGCCACACTCCGCAAGTAACCACAAGGCTGTGAGGCGAGGGTTGAAGACCAGCCATCTCTCATATATATACATGCCGGCATACCTCTTGAAATAGCCGACTAAATCATTAAATGTTTGTCTATAAGTTAATATCTTCGGGCGCTTGGGTTCGGATGTGTTATGATTGCGTCACGTGCTAGAGAAGAACGAATACTTGACTCTGCCGGGGACGGTGCCTTATCTCTTATTTAATATTGGTGGCTGATTCTGATCCTGGTTTCACGTTTCCGAGCGATATAGCCTGAAAAATGAAGTGGGAGACAAAGCTTTTCAAAGCAACCTTGTGAGTTCATTTATAGTACTATCAACTCCATCATTAAAAGCCATGTACTGCTTTCTCTGATCAATTAGAGAGTACCATCTTAACCTACCCGTACCCACTCATTACGCTATAAGCCTGTTCCAAGATAATCATTCCGTAAACGCTTACTTTTCTTCAGCCTCTCTGTTCTCCTAAATTTATTTCCTGACAGAATTTCTTCATTTTTTTCATCTCCATCTAACTACTCAAGCTTATCTTATCTCTCTGACATGTAAGTAGAACCTTCTATTTCAATAATAGTTTATATTTTGTAACGATTTTTCTTGTTGACGCTTGTATGTACATGTTTATAATTCTGTGTTATCACACGCCCAACTAAAAATTGGCGATATTACTGTATATGGACACTTTTTCTGAATAAAATGAAGAAATAATTGTGAAATTAAAATTGTTTTTAAATACTAGCGAACGTGGTGCATGGGGCTGTGCAGAATGAAGGAATATTTCCTTCTTGTTGGGTATTCCTTTTTTCACAGTAATTGCCTTTGTACATGTCATCACTCGGGGGTGTTGCGTTGAATGTATTTTCTAATAAAATTAATTTCAAGTTTTGAAAATGATTTAATTTAGTATAAATATATTCTAGTATCGCTCATAAAGTTATGAGAAACGGGAAAAAATTATTTAATGTTTGCCAAGGTAGATTATTTGGCCTTTTATTTCATGACAATACATTACGGATGTTTTTGAATTTAGCGAGCAGTAGTTCAGCCTTATTGGCATCGTAAACCCTATTATTTCTGCAATGGCAGAATAAAGATGGAATGTTAGTGGAAATTGTTAGTGTTAGGTTTTGTAATATATTTGATCGAGGGAGAGAATGACTTAAGTGGTGAGAGAGATACTAAATCGAGGTTTTTTTAAATTAAATTTGTGACTGCGACAAATAAAAGCATCTTAATCTGGCTTCTTCCGAATGAGTCCCTCATGTGGAAGAAATTTCCTAATGCCTGGCAGACGCTTTCCGTTCTTAAGAGGGACGGAAATTTGGCATGAAGTGACTCATGAAGCTTAAGGAAGGACGAGATTGAATTGGATCCCTAGAGCCGTGGTAGCCCCACCTGGTTAAACCCTCGTGCTTTGCCGCACCTCCCTCTCCTACCACCCACCACCACATCCCTCATAATTGGAATTTCCTCTCCCGGAAGATCTCCCTCTTGCTAGCAAATTCGCCATTTCCCAGATCGTGGGCTCTTGCGCGGAATCTATTTCCCATCTCTCGACCTCTTCCGCATTTTTATCCCTCATCCGCCGCCTGTGTGTCCTGCCTGTCCCCATGCACACTGACTTTTCTCTGTAGTTATGCATCGAATTCGTTGGAAGTTCTTGGTTGTCGTGAACGTAAGTTGACAGCTCGTGACAATTGCCTTTTTCAGTGGTAGGCAATGAGTGAAACCGGGTGGCCACAAGACTGGGAAACTTAGAAGTAAGGGAATTTAAAAAATAGACCTGGAAAACGTGGAAACCCAGAGAAATTCGTTGAGACGGGTGGAAATTCCTATGAGGGAAATCATAAAAATCCTTAAAGATTGACACCATTGATACATTTGGTCCACAGAGATTAGTTGATTGGATAATTACTCGGCATGTAGACTTGCACTTTACAACATCCTCGCATGGCATCTTTCGGGCGACTTCACTTCAATGGTTACATTGTTAACTTTTTTCTTATTAGTGTACTGTAGTACCAAGTGTTCACCCTGAATAGTTACGCTCGCTGAAATTTTGTGACATAATTCTTCGCTCAGCCTCTCTTGGGGCAAGTTGTGAGATAAAATATGGTCATGCGTCAATTCGCAAATGATCTTCGATAATTCCAAGGTGGAGTTCGAAACGGCTCACAAAAAATACACCTGGAACCGAGGAAATTCTAGAAATCGGAATTGAACACAGTATCCTGGAGTAGAAAGCCACTACACAAACTATGCCGTGGCACCAATATGATTATGTGACCATTTCTGGAACAGGGAAAACACACATTAACTCCTAAAAATATGTTTATGATAATAATACCTTTGTCAAGGAAATGATCAGCGATACTCTTGCCTCCATTTCGATTGTAATCTTACGGATGAGCAAATGGGTATTACTTGGGCACATATCTGGCTGAATTGAGTCACCAAATTTTAATCACGAGTTATTGAAAAAATCTCTTTGAAATATTTACCCTTACTTCTTGCCTCCAGGTAATCGTTGGGTTGAGAAGCTAACCACAACGAATCGCGATTAGATATTATCTGAAAAAGTGAATCGCAGGGCTGTGATTAGGGAATAATCTCTCTTTAATCATTATTTTGAGTGAATTTAAATACTTTCAAAGAATATTAGTTGATAGTAACAGTATTGTTATTTAATATTGCAAATACCATTTCGAGGCCGGATTGTGTCTTAATGTTGCAGCAGAGGTCTTACTTGGGGAATAACAGAGCAACTGAAACACATATTTGACGAAGCCTGCATTCGGTTAGCGTACTTGTTTTTGTTATCCTCGAAATGTTTGAAAATTTATTTAATATTTGCTAAGAAAACCATATTTCAAGTTCCATATCAAACTAGAGGAGCGCACACAGTGGCAGTAGAGAGGAATTTCGTCGTTGCAGCGTCAGCGACAGCGTAAGTGTCACTTAACAATCAAGAGGCTAGCTGAGAACAGATTCTGGAATGGAGTGTATGGAACAGTTATTCTGAAGTATAAATTAAGCTGTAAATAACACTGAACGGCCTGTTTTAACACTCGCATATTTTCTCTGTCGTTTCTATGGTAAACTCCCCCTACCGTTTTGTATTCTGAGTTCCTCTTGAAGATAAGAAGAAAAAGGTCATCTTTCTGGCAATAGATACGAAGACAAATGATCATGGATACGGGATATCGTCTTCCATCGATCTTGGATGCCAGGAGCGTTACTTGCCAGCCGACCGAGAACAAGAGAGTCGCAATTTAACCTAAAAGCGCACTATTATATGAGGATTACATCTTCAGAGTATATATCTCTGGGGACAACCATATCATTACTCCTGCCATCCCGATTTCAATGTGGCTGTTCTCCTCGATTGGTTTGAAATGACCGTTCGCGTGCACTTAAGTAATTCTATCCGAATCGATGTTAGGGAGTTGGGTCGAAATTCGCCGGATTTTCGCTTCCTTCCGGTCCCCATTCCCCTCTCTCGTTTCCTGGATTTGAGAACTCGTAACCGTCACTGGTGCTCCGTCGGATAGCGATTTTGGGATTCCTCCCATCCGTTTACCTGTTGATCTCACCCCGCAAATCCCTCTGTCACGGTCTCTTCCTCCTCCCTCCGACTGATATCCCCCCGTCCCTTCCTTCCATTGTTTCCCCATTAAGCCTCAGACTCACCCCTTTTTACACCAACTGGCTGTTCGTTCGTCTCTTCCGCCCCAATGCTCGAGGCAGAAACGAGTGAGCTGGCATATCACGCCCGGTCACTCGTTACCGAGTGCTTCCCCTCCAGCGCGCACACACGTTTTTCCTCTTGTCATACTTGTAATTTTTTCATTCCTAACTATCCGATTCATTGTCTAACCCTCTTAGTTCTCGTTAAGCGAAAAATGCGGAGAAGAAATTGTGACGCTGCTTATTACGTAAAGTGTGGCGATTTGTGAGGGCTAAGAGCATTGATGGCAGGGTTCTCCACTGATTTAGAAATAAAAAATTAAACTATTCCTGTCTTTTCATCAAAATCGAATTAGCATCCGTAAATCATGCCCCCAAGATTTGTGTAATGAATTAAGTATATGAGTAGTGTTTTTTGTGGTATGAATTTGGGGTATATCGGATGAATTTCTCTCTTCGGACCCAAATTTTTCGCTCCTGATTATAATTAATTTACGTTGATTATTTTCTTCTTCATCTGCAGTTTTGATAATCCAAGCTTTCAGATATCAAGTGAATGGAGCTATTTTAGCAGTGGAGTTGCCCATATCATTGGTTCCTGCGGGTACATTTCATGATGACGCCATCCGTCCGAGGAAAACTAGTTAATAACACGCATGGTACTAATTTCTTACTGCAGGTTTCCTTTCATTTTTTCCTTCAACTTCGAACATAAATATATATTATCAATAATTCCTGGGGAACCCAGCATAAAGCGTCACGTAGTCTTGCACACTCACTTCGGTAATCGTTGAGTGGAAATTTGCCATAAAAATTCACGTCATTTGAGTAGGATTAGTACCCACATCCACCACATGCAGATGAGGTGTGACAGCCAGTTAAATCTATCCACTTGACCAGCAGTTGGGAGATAAAGAGATATAATCCCAGTATAGCTAATTGGTTCGCTTCATGGTGGATATACTTGTATACACAATTTTGCATCAATTTACACGATAGCGCGTGACTGCATCATTGCTCTCTGTGTTCGTCTATCCATTTCGGCTATAATAAAGTTATGCCCTCTCTGCCGGTGTTTCTCTCATATATATCACAGTATCACATAACAACCCGAAGGTCGGTTTGGTTGAGTTCGTCCAGTGCTAAACCCAACGGCGGGTGAAATTCACGCCTCTGTGTAGGGGGGCCAGTTCCTTTCCTTGTGCCGGTTATGGTATCCCAGGAAGATCCGGTACCCGAAAAATCACATAGCTTGGGTGAAGCTGCAGGTGCCCAGAGTGCCTTGCCCGGGAATCGAACCCGGGCCCTCCAGTCAGTAGTCCAACGCTCTACCCATGGACTACCGTGACCCTCCCCCACACACATACTACCTTGATCAAAAATTTCCCGGAATTTATTCAGAAAATTAAAAATACAAGTTTATTCATCTAAATCTACGAGGGTCATCCGGAAAGTAGTACCCGTTCGTGAAATAAAGACACAAAAGTAAATATTAACAAACATAAAAAATTTTATTTGAAAGAGGATACTTTAAACTACTTCTCAACATAATCTCCAAGCAAATTAAGGCATTTGTCATAACGTGTGACAAGTTTCTGTATTCCTGCTGCATAGTCCTTCGCCGCCAGCTCATTGAGATACGCGAGGGACCCATCTTGCACAAATTTTTGCATAATGCAGATGGTGTTTAACAATTTCATGAACAATTGTTCGAGAAACATTGGGAAAATGCTCACAGATGTCATCAATTGTGACGCGCCGATCGTTCCTCACGAATTCGTCAACTGAGCTCACCAGTTGGTCTGTAATGACAGACGGTCTCCCCGAACGCTCATCGTCGTGTGTGTTCCCCCTCCCCATGTTGAAGTTGCGACACCACCGCCGAACAGACGACTCGTCCATTACATTGTCTCCATACACCTCCTTTAATTGGCGATGAATATCACATGGGCGAACGTTTCTTGCATTGAGGAATTTAATCACTGCCCTCACTTCACAACTGGCGGCGTTCTCAATTTTTTTAAACATTGTAAACAATCACAGAAACAACACAGGCAATGCTAGCGTCACGCAACTTGGCTCAGAGAAGGCAGACAAGCCACTGAAGCTATCTGACCTCGTCCAGCGGCTACTCGCGTCATCGGCACTTCATGCGGCACGAACGGGTACTACTTTCCGGATGACCCTCGTATATTGTCCCCTTCAAAGTAATCCCCATCGACTGCAACACACTTATGCCAGCGCTTGATCCAATCCTCGAAACATTTTTTATATTCGGTTTTCGGTATGTCCATCAGTGCTTCCTGCGATTTTTCCATTACTTCCTCTCGGCTACTAAAACGCGTTCCCCGTAATGGTTTTTTAACTCGATTGAACAGAAAGAAGTCACAGGGAGCCAAATCAGGTGAATTCGGTGGCTGTTGGATGGTATTTGTTGCATTTTTCGTCAAAAAATTACGAATAATGATAGCACTGTGCGACGGTGCGTTATCATGGTGCAAAATCCACGAGTTTTCTGCCCACATTTCTGGTCTCTTTCGGCGAATTGCTTCACGCAAACGTCTCATAACGCCCAAATAATACTCTTTGTTTACTGTCTGGCCTTCTGGCAAAAATTCATGATGCACTACACCGTTGTAATCCATGAAAACCGTCAGCATTGCCTTCTTTTTTGACTGAAAACGACGTGGTTTTTTTGGTCTCGGCTCATTTGGTGAACGCCATTCACTTGCCTGATGTCTGGATTGCGTGTCGTACTCATAAACCCACGTCTCGTCTCCAGTAATGATCCTTTTGATGAATGTGGGATCGGATTCAGCCTCGCAAATCATGTCTTTTGCGACGTCAACACGGTCTCTTTTTTGCATGAAATTGAGGTCTTTCGGCACCAACTTTGCTGCTACACGACGGAAACCCAAATCATTAACCACAATGTCTTGGGCGGATCCATAGGCAATGTTCAAGTCCTCCGCTATTTCTCTGATGGTTAATTTGCGGTTATTGACCAACATTTCTTTTACTTTATCAATTTTTTCACCGACTTTCGATGTCGATGGTCTGCCACTGCGTTCATCATCTTCGATTGACTCACGACCACTTCTGAACCGCTCGTGCCACTGGTAAACGACCGTTTTTTTTAGAGAATCGTTGCCGAAACACTTTTCCAACATTTCCAACGTCCGTGCGCCACTAAATCCGTTTTTTACGCAAAATTTAATACAAGTTCGTTGTTGCAAATTTAAATCCATTTCTGCAATTGTAAAAAATCGCCAACACACACAGAGATAGATGTACTCTTGGCTACGTAACTTTTGCAAATGTCAAGTTATGACACTAAGATTTAAAGGGAATATCAACAACAGATGTACCAATTTAACAAAAAAAAACAGAACTCAAATCGGAACGATGGGACCGCCACACGGTGGTTATTCCGGGAACTTTTTGATTAAGGTAATATATAAAAAACTGGGTAGTATGGGTATTTTATATTAACCAAGTGCCCCTATTCTTTGGCCAAGAGATGGCTTCAGGGGGCAGTTTCACCTACCAATGAATGTGAATTTGGCCAATGTAGCTCGTCTCTCTCTTCTGGTTATGCGTGCCACGAAACTCACTGTTCCTATCCTTCATGATGTTGTATGATTGCTTACCTACATTCCTTCCTCTTGGGTCTCGTGTTTTTCTTCTTTGGTGGGTGGAACTGACCCCTTGACGCCATCTCTTGGTCAAAGAATCGGGACACTTGGTTAATATAAAAGAGCCGCAATCTCAATGTCAATTACTTTTCCTCGATAGCTCAAGGGGTTAGAGCATCCGCCCGGCAAGTGGAAAGATCCGGTGTTCATGTCCCGGCCAAGGAAATATTTTTGCACTTGTGATTTGCTCGATTCCGCGTACCCCACCTCTCCTGTGTTCGTCTTTTATATGTGTTCCTATCCCTTTCCCTTAAATCTATTTCCATGGGAATGAATATTTTGTTCGCCATATGGCGACATTTCGTGTTTGAATGTGTGTATATATAAATACATATACGCATTCACATGGAAATATTTATAAGGAAAAGGGATAGGAAGACTCATAAAAGACGACCACAGGAGAGGTGGGGAAGGTGGAATCGAGCAATCACAAGTGCAAAAATATTTCCTTCACCGGGACTTGAGCTACGGATCTTTCGACTTGCCGGGCCGATGCTCTAGCGCAGGCTACTCAAATGCACGTGAAGCTCACTTTTCCATTATAACAATTTTTCACTAAAATGGCAGATTTTCATTGTATTGTAATTACGAAATTAGGTCCTTTTACACAGAGCCTTAATTACTCGACGGGTATTCAAGGTAAGGCCTTCCCAATGCGAAATAACACCTTTGGCTATTTAATTTGATTATTTCCTCGCTGTTCGTTTGATGAACACAATTATCTTTGCTGCGACTTCGCTGTCGTTCCCAATTTTCCATGTTAGATCCGATGTGAGTGTGACTCCTCGAGTATTTTACTTGGCCCTTTATTCCTTTAATGTTTATCTCTCCGAGTCTATTCGTGTAATGTATAATGCATTCCTTTTTCCAGGAATTTGCTTGTGTGTGAATCCTGGTGAAAGATTTTAAATGGCGAATTCCATCGCATTTGAATTTTAGCAACATATAGTTTGGCTTTGTCGTTAGGTCTTCTTTATTATCCTCTTTTGCTGGTGCTGCGTTCATGGTTTTCTCATAACGATAGGTTACTATGTAATTTTTACTTGTTACTATGTAATAAACTATGTAATGTAAAAGTTTTATTGGACTGAAGCGGATTTTTGACATTGGAGGATAACTTAGGACTTTTTCCTTCATTAATCAGAAGTCACTGTGATACTTCCAAGTCGTTGTGTTATATTTCCATAATGCTTGGTGAACTTTGTTGATACCATGAAACAAAAGATAACTTCTGCGCCATGATATGTGAGAGCTAGTGATCGAGCTTCATATTCGCTCGGACATACTTGTTTATGCTTTTCCATCACAGAAAAATTATTCGCGGTAATCGTGATTGTGCCGATTTTCTCTCGTGTAACTTCACTTTTAAGGGAAACTATATATTTGTATACAAATTTGAGCTGATTTATGAACTGACTTCCGCTATGTGGGCACATAATAGTTTTAGAAAATGGGACTTGTTTTCTTATTGACCGTTCACCCTGAACAGTGGTTTTGGCGTCCTATTATTTACTTCCATCCCATTTTCTGCTGATACTGTACACCTCAACTTCCTTTGGATCGGCGTATCACCGCAAGTCGTCGCCCGTGTCCTTACTACTTCCTCCATCAACCAAGCTTTGAGTCAAATGCTAGGAATGGGTTTTCCCTACCATTACCGCTAACCTTTCTCCGTGTGTCGGAGGACGAGATTGAAAGAGAAAAGACTTTTGCAGCCCAGGTGTATAGAATGGAGACTTTTCCTCTATGCAAATGAAGGAACTTGAAAGATATAGATTTGTAACCATCAATCACTCCCTCTTTATCTAGTCTTTTTTTTGCCCTTAATTGGTTGCTTTTTCTGTGCAGGTGCAAGTGTCAGTTTCACCACTACTCTTGGTCGGTTATATCCAGAC
Source organism: Hetaerina americana (assembly GCF_022747635.1). NCBI lineage: Eukaryota > Metazoa > Arthropoda > Insecta > Odonata > Calopterygidae > Hetaerina > Hetaerina americana. The sequence continues at coordinate 27,535,558 of NW_027286069.1, forward strand.
GTTGAGCATCTTAGAAAGGTCTCCGTAGCATTTCTGGACTAGACAACCTTATAAGTGCGATGTGACGCTTTAATGCTTTTTCCTCTAGGGAACTTGCCAACTTCTCTCAATCTAGAATATATTATTTGGTGAATTGCACGTTATTCAGTTTCAAATAGCTCGATTTGGAAACATTTTTTACTTAGTTATTTTTTAATCAAAAATGCATTTCTGGCCGTCTCAGGAAACTGGACGCGAAGTGTCATCTTTTGCATCGCAGCCTTGCGTAGGAAAGACATTATAGCTTGTTACGATATTTCATAGTCTTATTTTCTGACTTAGTGTACAATTCTATCTCTTACTGGTACATCATTGCTTTTTCGTTTTGAGATTTTGGTTTTTCTAGTGATTAACAATTTTCCTGCTAACCCAATGACCGCTAATTGAGTCCTAGAGAGCATGGGAGTTTTCGTCACGGAAAATTCTTGCAAATGCATAAATATTTATATCTCCATAAGTAATAAGAGAACATTATTTTAGCAATTGATTTACATAAACGCAGAAAATTGAAGAGATTGTAGTGTGTTCACACTTGAAGGGTCGTGTTTGGTTTTCTGAGCTCGAGGAATTTCATGGATAAATAACTACCTTTTGTTCGTATTCCAAGTCTTCGTGAATGAAAGTTCCTTCAACTTCGCCCTTCCAATTCGGCATTTTGTGCCGCGGGGGAACGCTCTGGGGCATTTTTTTTTACGATTCTGGAAATAGATCCAAATGTGAGCGGGTTTCAAAGCCTTGCAGTTGTTCTGTGTTGGCCTATCGAAGGGTGTATTTTAAGCGCATTGTCCCATCTCGCCCCGTAGCGTTTAATTTACCTTCTAAAGAGTCGTATGCAATGGTGGATGGCGTAACTTGGTGGAACTCCTTCATGACGCGTAGAAATTTTGTGGAATAGCCGTGTGTTACCTTTTCTGCGCATTCTATATAGGCTCGTGCTGTCAGTACGAAAACGCTTAGCGTTTGCGTTACAGTGCTTCTCAAATAAATGAGACGTATCAAATGACCACATTCCTAAGCTGTGCATATAGTAATTGAAATCATGTACGAATTTCTGGGTAGGCAGAAGACTGTTCGGGAAGTTATTTTCCCCATGTGCTGTTTTGTATTTACCTCCGAATACAAGTAGTGTTTATAATTTGAAGATTATTTGGGGGAAGAGTCCCAATTATTGAAATTTTTCTAAAAATCAATTAATTTTAAAGATTATATTTGTGTTTAAAGTTTAAATTGTTCATTTATTCGTGATTTCTTGTGTGGAAATCTTGATAAATAATTGCACGGTTTTTGATAATGTCATTTCCTGAACTAGATGTTAAATGACCTAAGCAACTGTTTGTGTTTCCTTCAATACAAAGTTCATTCTATTGATAAAAATCACTATATTATTTTTACTTACGTGTTTTACTTGATTAAGTATTTTTTTGCTCTAGGTTATGTGTACTTACATGTATACATACAATTAAATATTTCATTAATGTTGTATCTCTCTTGATCTCTCCTTAGTGCTGAATGATTTTCTCTTGTCTAACAGATTTTGTTCATGGTTATTTGATTTAATGTAGTGAAAATTATGTTACTCATCGGTAACTAATTTAAACTGAAGCAATTTATATATTGAGGTTAACACAGTGATGTTATAATTTCTAATAGTTTTCCGGGCTTACTAATATAGTTTGCATGTTGCAAATAATGAATTATCTGATGAAAGATTTATTCTTTTCAGGTGAGTCAACTTTCCTTTTCAAGGCGTCAAGGTACGAGTAATGCTTACCCTAGTAAGTTACAAAGTTTTTTTTTCAAGATGTAGGAAATGTATAAAATAAGGCATGTTTCCGTCAGGGATTTTGCGGAATATAGTATACACATAGACGTGCAACCGCCTTGAGTTTGAATACCCTCCTGGCTTGACGTGATGCATTGAATTTCATATGACTGAGATAATAATAGCATATGAATTTAGCCTTCGAGTCACTCCAAATACTACTTTTCTGTTACTGCTAATGTTATTATTTTTAATTTATGTATTTCAATTATATTTTGCTTCCTCCGTAGCATCAAACGTCCATATTTATGAAATTATGAAAATTTGGACTCCTGTGAATTTAGCTACAGTATTCCCAACTACTGGAGGTTTCTTTTTAGTTACTGCCATATTTGCGCGAATTACAAACTGTATTTATTTTTGTTTTCCTCAACTTGTAGAGAAGCATTGCTGAAATGTCCCCTTTTATATAATAAACGTAGTATAGATTAACTAAATTTCTTATCACACATCCGCCGTTTACGTGGTTGATGCTGAAGGGTCGTTGTATTATTTCAGAACCTCAACCTAAGTGCCAATATACTGAATCGTACTTCTCTCACAGGGCCTGAACTAAAAAAAGGAAACTCGTTATCCACGGAGGATACTGTATGAGAGGAGTAGCCGTTAAGCTTTTTTTGCTCGTGTCCTCCATCGCTCAGCTTGTATTCTTGATAAAGAATCAATACGTCGTCCATCCGGAAAGCGAAACCATCTCTCTCGGCGAAGAGAGGAGCACTCGAATGGCGCTTTTGAGGATATTATGCCATCTTTTCCTGCTTAGCGGAGTGCTCACGGCTCGTGCAAAAGGTATCCCTGACGCATGCGCGGGAATAGAGCTAACAAGCGCTACTTGACCATCACCTACCGACACTCCCCTCCCATGCCTCTCTCCAGCGACGGTGTAGGTACTCGGTGTCCCCATTTTGATTCGATATTTCAGAGCTCCGTATCTCTCTTTCCCTTCTCCCCCTCCCTCTATATCTCCCCCTCCTTCTCTCCCTTTCCATTCCTCTCCCGTCTTCATGTAGTCTCTTTCTCTTCCTTCCTCTTTCCGTCTCCTTCCATTTCCCCCTTTATCTGTTACCTTTCCTTTCTACCTTTCTCTCCTTTCCTCTCCCTCTCTCCACCTTTCTCCTTCCCCCTCTCTCTACCTTGCCCCCTCTCTCTTTTTCTCTCTCCCTTTTCGGAAATCGACTCCCAAGCGCACTCAAGAGTTCTTTCCGGGATCAGACTCTGCGGGCAGGGGGAATGGAGGAGGGATTTGGGATCGAAGCCGTAGTCTCACAGCATCCAGAACGTGTGCACGCGTCCCTCCGCCAGAAGTTCAGCGTGCAGGTTATGCTTCTAGGTGCCCTGGACGGCTGGACCTTTTCCTGCGTGAAAATCGTTCTTAAAAATGGCATCGTGTGTGGGAATGAGCTCGATATTTATGGGAAAGAATGACATTTCGCGTTGCTGTTTGAGATCCCACGGTCTCTCTTATTTTTCCCGGCAGGGTAATAAATCGCAAGGCGATAGAAAGGAAGCCACTGGAGAAGTCTGGGGAAGAAATATCTAATTCTTGGATTTTCGAGGGCAGAGTTAATTGATTTTCGTTATTCGCGGTCTCTCCTCAATGCGTGCATACTAAAAATATTATAAAAATGACGATTTTCGTCTAATGAAGAAGTTTTAATTTTTTTAAATTCAGTCTGAGACCATAATTTATTGCTAGGAACTGTTTATTTGAATCATTCAAGTTGGCGGTTTTTTCAGCACTGTAGCCGAAACTGCCCATTAGATATGCTTTAATTATAGAGCGTTGTGAATTAGATTTAATGTTAAGGTAGTCATGCGTTTAAAATGAGAGAAACGGGCTTTAAAAACGGTCCTCGCAATATTTACAGCTCACCCATAAAATCAACCAGGAATAATCAGAGTGAGTGAATAGCGTGTTTATTACATTTGATGCAATTGTTGCATTGTAATGCATATTAGCGGATTACTCCGTCATAAAGGCACGGTCACGGCATCTCCCGCCGTTTGTTGTAATTTATTATATTTAAATTTGAGTGGAATATTGATATGTATTTATACTCTTCATTTCTCGTTCTTGTTAGACTGATAGACCGATCTTTATCTCTTCGAATCTGGATCTTGTATTTTGTACATGGCTGACTGAAAGTTTTTCTTTGACGTTTCAGATGATTTCCTATAGGTGTACATCAACCTATGTCAAGGTGTACATCCTCTGTGTGTAGTCGCATCTTATTCCATGAACGCTATGGACTAAACCACATTTCGATGTCGTCGTCGATAGATCCTTCAAAATATATCCCCATGAATATCTCACCGAACATTTCAGGACTGCATAGATTTAGTGCTTGGTTAGGACAAGAATTGGATTAAAATTAGTGATGCCTTCGAAAAGATGAAAATAATTGTGATGCATGCAATTTTGTTTTTTTTAGCATTTGTTTACTCGCTCAGAAATAAATTTTACTTTTTGATAGAACTTGGCATAAATAGTCCATATCCCGTTTGATTAAGGATGACTCGATAAAAATGCCTATGGTTTCAACCTAACCTGGCCATTTACAGAAATATATTCTTAATTACTGTTGCTGTTGATCATTTACATATTTTAGTACTTATGATTTCAAAAGAACTAAATTTGTTCTACTTACTTACACAATGGCAACTGCTCAAGGCTATGCCATGCTTGAGAAATTAGTTTTACCGAACACAATACTATTTCGTAGATTTGATAATTTTAAAATATGCCACTTCTATTTAATCTTATGAGTTACAAATCTAGTATTCACTTTTTTACTCTGTATTACTTTTAGTCGTCGATTACTTAAAGTTACAACATCATCGGGGCTGTGCGTTTTTCATGAGTGTTCATTCAATAATTTTTTGTAATAATGGCTTGGTTTGAGTATTCGAAGACCCTCATACACAGTGCATTTAAAGTTTGGAAACTGAAAACTTACGCAAAGAAGGAAGACTCTACCACTGAAAGCAATAGATCTCTTTGAGAGTGTTTATGGTTGAAATAAAATATCCAAATCCACTGGAATATGGAGTTACTCCATTAATGAAATAGGTAATTAAAGAGAGTAATTAAAAAATGGGAGTAAAAGAATAGGTACTGCATGGAAGCAATAGAATGTAGGATTTTAGAAGAGAGATATCGTCTCATCATGGCGATTACCACGCAAGCAACCTCGGATGCCATCATAATGAAGGACGGTGACGGATGTGGTTTTTGCACAGTAGATTTTAACTTCGGCGGAATATACAGGAATGTTTGTTTTTTTTACAGATTTTTTTATTTCTTGTGCACTTGGTGGGGCCAAATAATAGATAACGAAAATGCGTAATAATGGAGGAAAACCTGGACGTGACCTGCACTTATTTCCTTCAACATTTACCCATCTGTTTGCGATGCGCCCGTTCTCTATCCCTTCATTACGTTTCCTCGGCCTTCGAGGTCACCCTGCCGGGTGGCTCGCTTGCATTCCATCGCAGTAGGACCTGCTCTCACCTTTCATTCTGCACCGTGCGGCACACCTTTAACACACTTTTCAGCATTCCTTTTGGTGAACCGAAACACCAAACGCAAGCCGGGCAAATATTATGGGATTACTTCAATTCTCACTCTTCGTTGTGGTCTAAACCTTGGGACTTTCATGAGGCAGCACGACGTAATGCGGCAACAGACACTCGAAGAAACAAGGTATAAGCTCTCATATGGGTTTATTCAAGGAAAATATTCTGATTCTATGAAATTTCATATTCGATATTTTGGGTCTGAGTAAGAGGCAACGGTAGCTATGGGGATTTAATTTCTCTCGCGTGACCAAGAGCATTTTGGATTTTCATTTAAGCGTGCCTTCAAGTAGCAAGTCATTTCACGAATGTTTTTGTGCAAAGAAGGGAGTATTCGAAACGGTTTCTGCCGTAGAACGGGAGAGATTACGAATGTACTGGATATTCTTTGATTTTCTGGGAATTTAATATTTTTGCATAATAATGTCACTTCACTGGGTTGCATTCCAAATTAATTGATTTATTTAGAACAGTTTTGTTGCGTGAGTTTAATGTTAGCCTGTTTGCGTGTAGGTATGAGCGCGAAGAAATCCATGCTCCCTTGACACAAGGATAAACATTCGTCTTTGACTCCTTCTTTTTGAACTAGAGGTCTTTCGAGGATGCTTCAATTTGTCACCAAGGCCGGCAGCATTGGAAGAAGAATTTGGATGGAATCCAGAGTTAAGTGTAGCACTCCAGGCAGCTTGCATCCGGACGCTTCGAGGGTATATTAATTGTAAAACTGGCTAGTATCGGTTTCGCTCTAAAGGTCGACCTGTTTTGATCGATGGGCAACCCATTATGGTCTAGGGCACCTTTGCGCGGCCACTTCGACGTGGCCATCACGGTGCGCCCGTGATGATGATCTCTTGCGCGAAAAAAATGAGGACGTTTTATTAACCTGAATTATTGGTCGTTTGATATTATTTTTGGGCATGGGACTTAACACACTCCCTCGCATGCATTAGAGGTTATGATGTAATTTTGGAAACACGTAAAGTTTTATACGAAACGAGTGCTTATTTATTTAGGTTAACAGGACTCCTGTCGAAGAAGACGTGTTGACATGTCCCATTCGAATCCCTATTCGGTCGTGGATGGGGTGATATGGCGAAATATATTTGTTTAGAATAGGTTCTGTGCGATATAGACTGGTCAGTCCTAGGAGCATGAAAACGCAAATTGCCCGACCAATACAGATCCATGGGACCACTACTGGCAAATCTCCCGACTCTCTTGCACTTAGCTCTTGAGTCCGTCTGTGGGCTTGGGAATGTTTCAACTATGGGTTGCCTATCACCCATTTATGCGGAGATGACGGTGCATTTCAAGGATGAAGATGATTCCTTATTGTCTTTTAACATTTTTACGCTATGAAAATGTTAAAAGAGGCAGCGGAAGAGCTAGAGAGAGAAAGGCAAAGTTTTGGGGAAATCATAAAATTAGTTGAATTTGGGGATGATCAAGCTTTAGATAGCCAGTCTGCCAGTGGGCTACTATCATTACTGGACGTATTAGAAAATCAGTGAGATAGATATTGAATGAGAATTACTCTAACCATAACAAAGTTTATGAGGTGTTTGAGAAAGAGGAAGGTTAAATTAAACGTTCAAATAAGAGATCATTAATTAAAGCCGGTGGAACGGTTTTTCTATCATGCAGCTTAGTTTATAGGCTTCCGTGGCGTTTATCAGTATCATTTCTCTCCATTTTTCGGGTCTTCACCGCATGAGATGGAATTGACAAAAGTAGTATTGGCATGGGAAGAACCATTGTGTTCGTCAAATAAGTGTTTACAAGAATGGAATTAATGACAGGTTTGTTGAGTTAATGTCGGAGATGTCAGGAAAAGATGAGCAAAAACTGATTTGGATAGTATGTTAGTACGGCGCGGAAAGTTAGCTGATGAGCCAAGTTGATAGGCGTGTATTGGAGGTTTTAAGATTTGGGTGTGAAGAAGAATAAAAAATTTAAAATGGGCGGAAAAGGAATCAAATGAAGAAGCCCTAGACATGGTGAGGAGGGGAGAGGATTGTTGGAAGAAACCCAGAGGAGATGGTACGTACAGGTAAGCGTACAGCGATTTGATTGGTTATGGAATGTTGAAGAATGCGATTCAAGGGAGAACGTGAAGCTAGTGTGAAAGGGGAGGAAAAGAATTGGCTATGTCGGACGGAATGAAGAGAGGTAGAAAGTATGAGTATTCGAAGAAAATTTTATTGTAGTGCAATGTGTTTGGTTGTCTTTTTTTAGGCGGTGCTTCGATGTAGCAGTGTTAGTTTGCCGATCTACGAGTAACACTTAGCTTCAACGGTAGACTACCCAAAACAAAAGTTATCTTGGCGAAGTGTGTTGGTGAATCTGCGAGCGGAATCCCTTCTCCGAAGCGTTTCGGGCACGTGTTTATAGGGCACCTTTGCGAGGACGCCTGTCGAATTTCTGGCGATAGCACAAACATCCGGTTGTTGGTATAAAGACGATGCGGTTGGACGAGACCTTTCTTCTTCGAGGCCCCGTGGGCGAGTCACGTGATGCCCCTTATCGCGCGTAATAAGTGCCACCTCGTGGCCAGGTCCTTACTCCCCCCCCCCCCCCGAATGGCCTCCCAATACTCTTTTCGGCCCTTCCCGCAACCTCCTCCCAGGCGCCGATTCCTCAATCCTTTTCCTTCTTCCGATCTCTCGTTTGTTTTTTTCCCTTCCATCCTCCCCGTAAAAATCCACATTTCTATTTCGAAAATGATTCTTTTCATTCTCCGAACCTTCTTCTTCTCGCGGCCATTGTGCTCTGTGGTGTCTCTTCCTCGTTCGTTGTTGCTTTCTACCCACTTTTTTCGTTGCAGTACTCCGCGATCGCTCCAAATACATTTTCTGAGAATGCCATTAGGGAAGAACCAATTAGGCAGAAAGCCAGACCCACTGGTAATTAGGCGCACGAAGACCTGGGTAATCCGATAAATTACCAGCTCTCCGACTCAACTGAAGGTTGCGTATTCAAATACCTTGCATAATCCATTAAAGTGACCCGGAAGCAGACAACTCCCATATTCTATGCGAATATTTGAGAATTGGAGTAGCTTCGAATCTACTCGGTTAGGCTGTGAGTACGTTATTTACCCAATAGCTTTGATTTGCAAAGAAATTAAGGTTTTCCTAGTTAAAATTTTGGATCCACTGTTTATTGATATCCTGTTGAAATAATGTTTTTTTGTATTTTAAAAGTGTTGCATTCTTTACTGTTGTAGATTATGCTGGAGCAGCTCGCAATATTCGTGTTATTAAAGCATGCCTATCCCGTTCTACTTTCTTCTGGATCTTGTTACTTCCAATGTGCAAGAGTGGTGAGAGATTTTTGTCCGAAAGATGGGATAAGTCGTCGTCTCGTCCTCTCTGATCCACCCTCTCCTCCAGCCGAAGCGCGCCAACTCATTCACTATCCTAATTCAACAATTCCGCACTTCCCCTCCCCGCCAAACGGCTTCGCGGAGGACTTATCTCTTACCGACAGAGAGGTCGTCGCAGGTAGAGAGTCCACTCCATTCTTTGCCTGCTCGGGTTCGATTCCGCATCCATAAACACCACGAACTCGTTCCACAGGCTCGTCGATTTCCATCACGGGCTTGCTCGCGGCCGAGGCGGTGCGACACAATGGACTTGCTTCCCACCGCCCACACAAGTGCCCTCCTCTCTCTCTGCTTCGTGACGTTTAAGGTTTTACACCAACGTTTTCCTCCTCTCCGCCCACCGCTCTCTCACCTATTTATTCCACCCGAGCTTAACGCTGCCTTTCACTCCTTCACGCACTTCACTATTTCCGTCTTTCTTCCTCTGCTTTCCGTTCACCGGTGCCTCGATCCATTTCGAAAAGGAAAAGTGAAATGACCGAAAAAATAAATGTGGAAGGATAACCGGCACGGACGCCAAGGAAGGATGAGTCGTCTCTCGAGACGAGCCAAAGTCAGGTTCCGACCCGAATTTCCCAGAAAACGCTTTTGGGGAATTCTTGTTGCGTCACATGGGAGTTCAAAACTGGGGTGTTAACCTCACTTCAAGGTCTTTAGTTTTAGCCATTGAATTTACCCACTTCATTGTGACCGCTCAAGGCCGGGGAGCGCTGCTGAGGGTTTCAGAGCCGATTGGATTTCATGATGGAATTATATCAGGATTCCAAGGGAATTGCTCTTCGTTCGTAATTGGAATAACTACAGATTAATTGGAATAACTACCTGTGTGTAGTGAGGAACTGACGTTTCATATCGCAGCTTAGAATGGCTTTCCAAAAAAGGTATTAGGGGAAATGATTGCGGTCTGAGGATTACATTTGAAAGATCATCAAAATGCAATTTATTACAATATATACGGATTATGCGCAAATGCACGACGTAGACATTAGCAGCGGTCGAGGAGTTGTATAAACGACGAAAAAACGTGGTGCTGGAGAAGAATAGGCGATGTAAAATCTAGAGAAGGTACTGGCAATTAGAATAGGAAAACTGAATGAGCACATTCTGGGGTATAACGAAAGACTAATGCCTGAAGTAACGCAATGAAAGAAATCAAATAAACAAAGAAAGTCTGGCAAAGAACGAAAGAACGTTTTGGGAACTTCCACGAACCGATCCATGGCTTGATGAGGTCGCGCTTCGGAGATTATTTTCTTTGACTAAATCACGTTTATCTTAACATCACTTCCCTAATTTAATTATGCTAAGTCTTACGATGACTAAGTGGGATTTAAGTGCTTGCGATTTTTAATAATTAGCTTAAACAAGTGATTTAAATTTATAACGTGATCTGGCCTACGTACAAAACCCAAGGATCAGGCTCCCTGATCCGGTCTCGGTCATTTTCTATTCACCATGGTTGTTCACCATTCTGGAGTTTTTACGAAAAATTATTTGTTCGGACTCATCAATTTAAGGAGAGAATAATGACAAACCACACTAAAGCTATTATCGAAACTAAATCATAATTTCCGAACGTTAGTATATGAATTTGGTTGTGTCTTGCGTTCATGTGTTCTAGTATTTGGAACTTCAAATGAATGATCATTGATTCAAGACTGATTTCTGAACACCCTTCAGCCGAATGTCGAGGAGGCAATAATCAGTAAGGTAATACGCGTACCGTCTAACACATGGTTTCACAGTCACGGTTCCGAATTCCAATAGTCTGGATGTATTGTTGCTATATTATGCAGTCACTGCTGGTGAATGTTACTGCGTGATAGTATCAAGTCCGATGAAGAACCGTAAAGATTGCCAAAGAGTTTTTATTGCCAATACATGGGAAATTTATTAACAACTATACGACTCTTTAAAGTAATGCTGCCCGAATTTCACAGGGCATACCTTAATCTATGAAAACTTCACATCACATGCTCTTAAGAAGGCATCGGCTAACTTCATAATGGATATTCAGTTTTAAGTTCCCGAAGGCTCATATGTTTTTGGGTCGCTTCGATGGTTTTTAAACGTGTTAAAGAACATAGTAAATGAGACTGCCATCAACACCCGTTATTTTCTGCTTGGAACTGCACTGTCCAGTTATTGAGCGCCTTGAGTAGGTCACCTTGGAAGCGGGAGCGTCGGAGGTAGTTTAAAATAGTGCAACCCTCGATTATCACCTTTAAATTGGGCCTTGTTCCGAGTCCTCCCGTTTGGAGAAAAAGTAATGCCAGGTGATGAAACGCAAATTATAGTAGTAATAAAAGTAATGGAACGGTGTACTTTAAAGCGTAAGAAAAATGCGTAGGAGTTTAACAGGAGCCCATCCCGAGAGAAAGCCATCCTTCAGCTTGCCATTTATAATTTTTTGAGCACAAATCATTTGAGTTTAGGCGATTTAATGTGTTGGTGGGTAGCGGTTTATCTGTGCCATTTTTTATGACTGACTTTCGAATTTTGGGCGATCACTGTTATATTTTTTATCAATTCTCAAGTCGAAGAAAATTTGCAAACCACGAAATGTTAACTATGATTTATAATTCGGGGTAGAATATCCTTCATATATCGTTATAAAGAAGTTTGCCTGGTTTTGTCTCGGTGGTGTTTATGAAAAAAATAGCACTGATTATTTAAATGAAATTGAATGCAGATTAAGGTAGGTACAGAGTGTGCGGGATTTAAGATGGGCCTATTTTAGTGTTGGATATCAGGTTTTCTGCTGTTAGGCGAAAATAAATGTATAGGCGGTTTTTCTGGCTATCCAGAACTATCTTGGACGGTTGGTTGACTGCCATTATGATAAATAAATACATACATATCTCAAACAAGGCAACCCTTCCAAGACAAATGATATTATACATCCTTGAATCATTTGACATTTGGTATTGTCTTTAATTTATTTGAAAATGGATTTCGCATTATTACATACGCACGTACTATTAATACATTCAAAAGTCTGTACGCAGTCAGCGACAGGCCGTTAAGTGGGGAATGGAAGAAAATTTCGTTGACACTCAATATCTAATGTTTACATAGCTTGGGTTAGTTTCACGCTGCTCTGAGATGTCGAAGAGAAAGAAATAAGGAGCAACTGTAACAGCTGAAATTAATTCAAACGCAGATTTAAAATAAAAAAAAGCCTTCCGGACAAAACTTTTTGGGAGAAGGCCGTGTTCTGATCCCAGGTTGGGTCGCCTAAAGCCTTATTTCTTCGAGCAACGACGCTTCGTATCGCCGGAAACTACATTTTAACTCGATGATTCATCCGATTAACGGAAGAAGCGGCGTGCATGCGATGAGTGGGAGTGATTGAGAAATCGATGCCGTAATCTAGTTCGAGTCCCATACTCACTCCCTCAATTTTTTTCTGATTTTTTCAATTTCGCGAAAATAGGAAAGTGAGATTTTGATGATCTTCTTTTTTTCATCAACAAATTCGGAATTTTTCCGCTTTGGGAATGAATTGTCCTTTTACTCATTACGAGCAAAATATAATAATTGGTAGGAGGTATACCTTGCAATTCGATTATCTGAACAACTGCGTTCCGTTTAAGGACAAAGAATCCAATGCCTTAGTTATTGAATTTTTATGTTATCGTTTGGATTTTGTCATTTGTGCTCCATTAAAGAGATTATATGGACGACAGATGATATTTAAAATGTCAGCATCACCTTTACATCTATCTGTTCAATATGCCTCCAGTCAGCGGGCACAATTCAATGGCAAATTAATTATTAGCTAAATTCTAAGAAATTCCGGGAGATGCCGCAACATTAACTTATTACGGACTCATCCGCTAATATGCATTTCAATGCAACGATTTCAGAGTGTAAAAACCATGGCTTTGTTGACATTGCTGTTGCATTGAAATGCATATTGTTGTTTGACGTTGTTGCATTGAAATGCGTATTAGTGGATAACTCCGTTAAAAGTTACTGTTGCGGCATCTCCAGCAAAATCTTAATTTTTGTCAAAGATAAAAACAGCCTGGTTAACGTTGGCTTTAACCTCGTGGACTGTGGCGCGTCGCGCACGACTACGAATGCCTGTGACATTGTATGTACGGTATTTCGTCAAAACATCTTGTTCCTTTATAGCCCCCAAAATTTCAGAGGTTTAGAGGACGCCTCGATAGGTTAACTGGGTAAAGCACTCGACCGGGATTAGGGTTCGAATCCCGGATCAAGGCAGATGATTTGTGACTCTGAAATTGTTGCATTGAAATTCTTATTATTCTCTTGTCTTTCGTTATTCATATAATCTACTAAAAGACCTTAACTGCAGCGATAGGGATTGTGAGAGTATCCACGATACTGCCTAACAGCGACCGTTTGTCTGTAATCAGAGATTCGAGCGACATTAAATCCATGGTATCGCTCTTCCATACCTTTTTTGTATCATCTACAACTGTAACCGTCTGTCTTCCGCTCTACCTATGGAACAATTTAACATAGAAATATGAAGTGATTTGTATTGGTTTTCTACAAGCTTGGAGGTTTCTGGAAGGCGATATCATTTTCGTAAATTCCCAGGTTCGAATACTGGGTAAAATTATATATTACCACGATTTAATATTTTTCACGGATCAAGGTTTTTCTTTTTACATTAATAAAAATATTTATATGTGAGTCACATCTATTGTTTTCGATTTATTCGATGGCTATATATATATATATATATATATATATATATATATATATATATATATATATATATATATATATATATATATATATATATATATAAAGGAGAGTGTTTGTTTGTATGTATGTAATTTGTTTACTTTTTTGCTGTCATAGAAACAGCATTTTTCCAACTATGCCAGCAGGATACTTTTGCAAGAACACTATTGTATTCAGAATTGCCGAGATATTATACGTGGAATACATCAAGGAAAGTCTTTTGTAGAAGAAAAATGGGCAACTTTGATCCTGAGAATAATATTTATTCATGTGACGCATTGGGCCGAGTCTACACAGTCCATCCTAACAACGCCGAATGTCATTTTTTAAGAATGCTTCTACATACCATTAGAGGACCTCGCTCATTTGCAGAATTAAGAACGGTAAACGGAGAAATATGTGAGACATTCAGAGAAGCTTGCCAGAATTTAGGGTTGCTAGAAGGAGATCAACACTGGGATGACTCATTACGAGAGGCCAGTTTGATTTCTCTTCCAGGACAAATCCGAATTTTGTTTGCCATCATAATAACCTCCTGTAATCCATCTAACCCAAAAACAATATGGGAAAATATAAAGAATCAATGAGTGAGGATATACTGGCTAAAGTTCGAAGTGAAAATCCTACATTGGATATTACGTTTAACTCCGAAATTTTTAATAAAACTTTGATTATTTTGGAGGAAAAGTGTATCACCATGGTTAACAAGACTTTAGTGGAACTCGGTCTTTTTGCACCTGTACAAGATCAACAGGGTGTATTTTACCAGGTTATATACGTGAAGCTAGCTACAATGTCTTAGACTTAGAAGCATACATCGCGGATAAAAAGCCACTTCTTAATGAAGATCAGAAATTCGCGTACGAAACAATAATGGATCAAGTGGATAAACAAGAAGGAGGTATCATTTTTCTTGATGCTGCTGGTGGCATGGGAAAAACATTTTTAATTAATTTAGTTCTCGCTGAAATCAGGGTTCATGGAGAAATTGCTCTAGCCGTTGCATCTTCAGGTATTGCAGCGACATTAATGGAAGGAGGAAGAACAGCCCACTCTGTCCTTAAGTTGCCACTTAATATTTCCCGACAAGAAAATCCCACATGTCATATAAATAAAACAAGCGGCCAGGCACAAGTTCTTATAGAATGGAAATTGATAGTATGGGATGAGTGTACGATGGCTCATAAAAAATCTCTTGAGGCCCTCAACGCAACACTTCAAGATCTTAGAGGAAACTGCAGTTTAATGGGAGGAGCTCTGGTACTCCTGTGTGGAGACTTCCGTCAAACTCTGCCTGTCATTCCAAAATCGACTCCAGCCGATGAAATTTATGCCTGTTTAAAACATTCTGTTCTATGGAATCATGTCCAAGAAATTAGTCTTAAACAAAACATGCGAATCCTCTTAAGAGATGGGAATGCTCAAAATTTTGCAAATAAACTTTTGGAGATTGGAGAAGATAGATTAGTTATTGAAGCATCTGGTATGATAAAATTGTCATCAGATTTATGTGTATCGGTGAAAACTGTCCGCGATATGATACAAGCAGTCTATCCTAACGTTAATCAAAATTATAAAAATTTAGAATGGTTGCGAGAAAGAGCCATTCTTGCTCCTAAGAACGATGATGTTAATGAAATTAACAAGGAGATACTAGCCATGCTGCCAGGAGACGTGATTGAATATAAATCGGTTGATACCGTATTGGATGCTGACGAAGCCGTCAATTATCCAACGGAATTCCTAAATTCACTTGATCCAGCTGGATTTCCACAACATCGCCTTATACTTAAAGTAGGATCTCCAATCATTTTATTGCGAAATTTAGATCCACCAAAACTCTGCAATGGGACACGATTGTGTGTGACAAAATTAATGAAAAATATAATCCAGGCAGTCATTTTAACTGGAAAAGGAAAAGGTGAAATAATTTTTATTCCACGGATACCTCTAATCCCAACTGATCTTCCCTTCAACTTTAAAAGATTACAGTTTCCAGTCCGGCTAGCTTTTTCAATTACCATTGATAAATCACAGGGACAGTCTTTAAAGTTTTGTGGTGTTGATCTAAGATCGCCATGTTTTAGCCACGGGCAACTTTATGTTGCTTGCTCCAGAGTAGGTTCGCCTAAAAATTTATATATTCTTTCTGCTGGATATGAAACAAAAAATGTAGTTTATAAACAGGTGTTAAATAAAAAAGATTCTTAAATTTGTATGAAGTAGTGTATTATTGTACTTTATAATTTGTTGTTTTTATTTATGTAGTATATTTATATTATTGTTTCTCCCTAACCCGTGCAAAGCCGGGTATTCAGCTAGTATATATATATATATATATATATATATATATATATATATATATATATATATATATATATATATATATATATATATAATTCAGGAAATAGGAATAAATTGGAGGGAAAGGAGGCTAATCCGCAACCTGTACATGTCTCAGACTGCTCAAGTGCGAGTGGGGAACGGGGAGTCCGGATGGGCAGTGTTAGGAAGAGGTGTAAGGCAGGGTTGCCCATTATCACCGTTGCTGCTCAACCTGTATGTAGAGGCAATGATTAAAGAGGCATTGGAAGAACTGTAGGTAGGAATGAAAGTGAGTGGGGAATACGTAAAATCAGTTAGGTTTGCTGATGACCAAGCTTTAGTTTGTCAGTCAGCCAAGGGGTTGCAAGAATTGCTGAGTGAATTGAAAATTCAGTGCGACAGGTATGGGATGAGAATCAATATTAATGAAACAAAGGTTATGCGATTTTCTAGTAAGAAAAAGGCTAAGCTAAACATTAAAAAAGCAGAAGGATAGACGTAGATTGGAGGCTTTTGAAATGTGGATGTGGAGAAGAATGGAGAAGGTGAAATGGACAGAGAAGAAAACAAATCAGGAAGTACTTGGTATGGTGGGCGAAGAGGGGAGTTTGTTGGGAGAAATCCTATGGAGGCAGGAAAAATGGATGAAGGGCGTATTGATCGGAAGTGGGATGTTTAAGACTGTGATAGAGGGGAGAATGTTGGGCAAACGAGGAAAGAGAAGGAACAGGATAGGGATGTTGGACGGGATGAAGGGAGGAAGAAGGTACTCAGAAATATGTATGTAGATGATCGAAATTTAGTTTGCCAGGAAAGATATTGGTCGCAGCTTAGTACCTTCCTGTAATTTTGCGAAAGCAATGGTGGTAATCAACGACTAATTTATTTATTTTAAAACATTATTTACGTACAGCAGTAGCGCCAATTTACAGTGAAAATATAACAAAAATATGAAAGAGTGCGAAATACAATAACGGCAAAACAATAAACAACGAGAACCGAACATGGAAGGGGGAAATATTTAATTTGTTGACAGGGGGGTTAAGGCTTACATGATGAAATTGTTACATGATGAATTAAAAGGATCGACAGTGTGAGTTTAAAAATTACATTTTGTCCAATGTTAAAAATGTATTAGAATTATGTGGCAATATAGTCTCAATAGTGTTTACTGTGTCAATAGTGTCACCAATATTTGAAGATTTATACCAAGTGGGAATATACATATGTTGCTTTTTTCTACGATTACTTTAATTGCTTACCTTGTAGACAGGTTTCGACTTCCACGTAAAGCCTGGATTGTACGCTAACACGGCGCTTTGAACGTCGAAACTCGTTGTACTTCAGCACTAAAAAGAAATAGGATACATACAGTACCTATTTTCATTAAAATGATTTCGATAATAATCCTTCTGTGGTAACCGAATTTGTCAGAATTGTGAGTTTCGTTTTTTGTGAAATGTCGTTGTCGTCAAAGAGATTTCTGTAACATAAAATGACCGCCTCTCTTTTTTCGTCCAAAAGGCTCCATAACAATATTGAAACTCCCTCTTGCCCACTTTTTTGTGCATATTATGTTTGATCTCTAAAAGATTATTCCCTTGCTAGCTAAGTTTTTTTACTTTCCCTTTGTCTCTTGCGCGCCCTTTTCCCGCCCATAATTCCCTCTTCCTTCCTTTCTTTCATATTCCACTCACCCCATTGATTAATAGTTTTTTATTTGCTGTTCCAAGCATTCCCATTTCCGACATCCAAAAAAATATACCCTTATACTCAAAGAACGGTGGAATATTATACTAAAGCGAACATTCTCAGAGGATCGGAGGATTTGCGTGGAGCATGATGAGCGAGTACTTCTGACGAAATATGTACATTCTAACTTATTCAACATTTGGATCCATGGGACATTTCACGAACAAACCCGCTGTGGAAGGATAATCGATGGAGAAAGGCTGGGTTGCTGTGTTTCGATTGCTATTCCGAATGCGTTCAGTTTTTGAAACGTTTCGTCTATATCTGTTTGCTGTACCGCTATACAATTATCAAGTTATGCAAGCACTGCTGGAAGGAGATGTGGAAGGGATCTAAGGAATTGGCTCGACTGGATCGTAAGGGTCGAGGTTTTAAGTTATGGCTCTAACATATTGCTTGCTCTGGAATTCCCTTAGTCATAGAGTTCCTCATTATGTCGGTTCTAGCATGTGCCCTTTTCATTGTACGTATCTTGTGGCTCGATCGTTAAATATAGTTTGCAGTATTTTAAAGTTACTTCAGTGGACTGAACTTCGTCTCATGTATATTTTTTAGTAGATTCTATTCAGTGTTGAGGCTTTATTTTTCTAACGATTTCAACCGAGAATGATGGGTTGGATTAAAAACTTTTTGTGTTTAATTAGTTATTTGATCCGGGAAATCGCCTATTTGAATTCATGTTGTATATATCATTTCTGAGCAAAATATGGTCCTTAACACCGTTCCACCATTTCCCATTTACTCCCTAGATTGTATCTCTACCGCGCCGTCGTCAGACCAATGACGGATCGGATCCTTTGGTTCCCCGGCATCTTCCCTTCTCCCCCGACTACTTCCCCCCCCCCCGACTACTGCCTACGCAAAATAAGTTTATGGGATCCGATATTGGGCTTATTCTCCTCCCCATGCCGCATAGCGACGGCTTTGGGCGGAGAATGCGCCAGGCTCTGGCTCTGATCGGATCTTAAACGTGATCCAATCGGTCGCGGAGCCACTTCCACTTAAGCGAGACTTAACCACACGTTTAGGCTGCGGCGGTTGTCGGCTGCAAAACAGCTGTTTACCGCCCGTGGTGTCAGATAGGGGAAATATTTTGTAATATACGAGTGACTAGTCGAACGTGCCTCGAATCTATCTTTTACAATTACCGCACATGTTTTGCCGACGAATAAAACGGGCGATCGATTATTCACAAGATATCTTAGGTGGCGAATGTAGAGATTTTGGATCATTAAAAATACGTAGTTTATAATTGGAAAGGAAACTCATCTGCCACGAGCTACGGTGTATGAGGTAATTTTTGGTGCGACGTATTCTGTGTGAGACCGCTTCGGGTGACTTTTAATGGATGAAAAATATTTCTAAAGCCGATGGAATCACGTACAGCTACAAAATAAGTCAAAGATTATTTTATTGTTGAGCCTATCCTTTACCAGGAACGTTTTATTGTCGTGTTTTCAATTTTTACTTGGAATATCTTTTCGGTGGCTGTGTTTAAGATGGTGGATACGCTATTTGAATTCAAGTGATGGGAGCAAAAATACCCTATACCCTAGTTCTCTGCAAAGAAAGGATACTTGAGTTAGCATAATAATGTTTTGGTACTTCTACTTGATTGGATTAACTTTGTGCCGCAAAAAATTTGCGTTGGTTTACAAGTTATCACATTGTGTAAATGCTTTTTGGAAAAGATTCCTGGATATTTGACGAATCGCCATTAGGTTTCGAAGAAGCTCCTTGGTAACACTCCCTGCTGGAGTACTCAAAAGGCTGATGTACAGATCGGCTGGAATCGTGGGATGTCTTCAAATAAACTTGAGTATCTTTGGGCTCGGCCACGTCCCTGATCTTGAACTCATAAAATATGGAGGCGTATTGTTGTTTGGAGGAGCAACCTCGTGACGGATGCTGCTAAGTTTCTGATTCGCGTTGGCGTTCTTCGTGTGCCTCGTGCTCCTCTGCTGGTTATAACCCTCCCCTAATTCTTCCTTCCCTCCTCCCCTCCTGCCAAACACTTAATACCCCAAGGCCTTGACCGAGCACGTGACTATGAAAGCCATGCCTCACTCTCTGCTTACACGCCTTTTCGGATTCAATATACTGTATAAACTATATATTTTACTTCAATTCCGGCCCCGGAGTTAACTGCTTATCTTAGATTATAGAAATTATTTTATAAAACTAGGAAAATTTCGTTGTCATTATTCGTTTCTAGTACTAAACCGAACCGAAATGTGTTTAGTTTTGTTAGGGTCACCAGGAAAAGACAGGTGGAATAATAGGCCGATTAAGGAATGATATAAATAGGTGGAGTGAATAATAGGTCGATAATGGAATGAAGTTGCCGCATAAATATATTTTAATATTGAAGTTGAATGCGTGGTGTGGAATTGCCCGCTACAGCATACCCTAGTGGTGGCTTGCAGGGTGGTACATAGAATGTCACCTTTAACCTTCCTAAATGCATATGTTGTGAATGCTGTCATCTCGCGTTCCATATGTAGATTTTGTTTGATTCGTGCGATTGGTCGCATGTAATGATAGTCGGCAATGCCTAGAGAAATCATTTCTGATGATATATGTTGGATCTACATCAAATCCTTCTACATTGATTAAATATAGAGCATTACAATATAACTTTAAGAAATTCGAGTCTGACATGAACTCTGATAAAATTGTGATTTTCATATCATTCCCGATATTAGTGCATTTCCATAATAGAATCCAAGATTTTTCCACCTTTGCATCAAGGAATTAGTGCCCTTCGGCTTTGGAGTATGGTTGAGAACATTACGCTCATCACACTATAGTTTTACAACTCGACGTTGTTACCTGAACCTGCTGGGTTTTCTTGTATGTCACAAAAGGGAACATGCTGAGTGACGGATAATTAAACCAGGCTTAAATTAAATGAAAGATCCTTTTCGTGGTTGTTTCCGTTTTTGCAATTAAAATATCATGAAATTAATGTAATTTTATCAAGCCTGATGATATTACCAAAATATACTTCCAAATATCACTCCCCGTGGACTGTAACCTTGACGTGGTGGAAATGCTAGTGCTTTCAGAAGCCCTCTAGCATTGAATGGTATGATATTTGCTAGGGAGGTATGGTTTTATCAATTTATTTCATGATTGGACCCAAAGTTGTCATTATTCACGATTTTAACGCATTAAATACTAAGATTTGTTTTACTAAAAGACTGAATATTTATTTTTTCTGCACCAATCGCCAAAATTATTGTTTTGCAGATAAGAGCGAAAAACGTTCACATAACTTCTTTTTCTGGCGTGGTTATACAATACACTCCTCGCCAAATTGTGGTAATTACGGGCTTTGTTATTTGTTCAAAATTTTGTCACAAAGAACAACATCTAGACCTTCCTTAGCAAATTCATTCATTAGTTTTGTGACCATTGCCTGATAAAAAAATAATTGAAGGCAAGGGAAAGTGTAGTGACATTTTACCCGATGCCATTTAGTTCAGTGAAAGAAAAAAATTCAACTGATCTTGAAAACGTGTACTCAAAGATGGATAATCTTGTGTTGTCTCGAATACGATTCTTTTTCATTTAACTCTCTAATTTTGAAGTAATTATATGTTGTTTATTAGAAATAAGAGAAATTGATTAATTCGGAAACTATGCTACGATTCCAGATTAAAGAAGACAGGATTTAGGAAGAACCGTGGGATATGTACGAGTACGTGATGATCAAGTTTAAATAGTAAAATCAATTTAGAAACATTTAAAATGTTTGAATTCCCCAATTCACATGAGTAAATCAACCACTACGAAGTCATAAGTCCTGAAATATCGCGTTTACTCTTGAAATGAAAGGCGTAACTCAGTTCTTCCACATAATATATATTTCTCCAGACCTAGGTTTTCTTGAAGTTCAGCGAAACATAGGCCGTGAGAAATATATCGTGTATTACGTGGAAAAACTACATGTAAGTCATGCATTTCACTTCAATTTGAAGGAGCTGCTAAAAGTTTCACCTTAAAGTGCATACAGTTAATCTTATCGAATTTAATAATGTTCTCGTGGTGTATATATCTTACAATAAAATAGACTGAAGCCGATTAAATAGGTTTTTTACTCTATTGTATGCGTTTTTTGGCTTTTGGTGTTTAATGAAAACTTAAAAATTTTCTGTAATTTCCTCATAGAAATTTCCTTTTACTCTTCAAGGCTCTAATTATTTTAACACCTTTCAACTTATCATCGTAACATATTCTGAGTACTATTTACTTCTCTCGCTCTTTTGTAGTATCGCGCTGTATTCTGGATTGGTACATTCAGTTACTAATTAAATTCCTTTAGGATTAAATAGGCCTTCAGTTACCTGGAGCGTAGTAATACGGATAATTTAACTATATCAGATATTATAATTCTTGCTGTCCGAAATGACAGCGAGAACTCTAACATCTTGACGCATGGTTTTTTTGTCTAAAACGCTTTTCGCGAGGTTCTCAGAATTCGTTTTAATAACCTGTAAACCTTGGGATCCTCGAGCTTCGCACCGCAGTCACCGACTGAACTTGAGCTCCAGCTCTGGGTGACATTCTATAATGTAGTCTCGTGGAATTTTTACAATACCAGGCAGCAGTCATATTCTGTCAAAACTGGTCGGAAACGGCGCAAACAAAACGAACGACAGTCTAAGGAAACGTCATCCGGCAAACAACAGGCGAAGAGAAACACCGGCGCGCCGCCGCCGCGTTTCAACATCCGTCCTCTCCACGAGTCTTACGCGAAGCGTAGTCGCTTGTGAATTCCGTTCCGTCGATCGAACACGTCCTAAGGCAGGCAGGAATAGCGGGGCCGGGAGGCTGGAAACAGGACTTTTGTATGTCAGCAAGGTTCTCATTTCTCTGTTGAATCTGATATTTTTTTTTCATTTTTACCCTTCGCGTTTTGTGTTGGTTTTCGTGCTCCCGCATAAGCCTCCCACATTCACCGCGTTCCCTCGCTCTAGCTCAGTTATGACGAATTGTTTAAACGAAGCCTTTTCCCGGGGTTTTAGATTTATGTGCGCATCCGTTCCATACTTTTTAAAAAGTGAACTTGCGTCTCAGAATATATTGGTGTCGATTCGCGGCAATTGGTGCCGATCTAAGCCGATAAACAGATTAATTGGGATTGTGTCAGTATAAATCAGCTGAGCTTAATGTGCTGTAAAATCATGGTTCGATGTGTGCTCGATGGGCAGGCGCTTGGGGAAACAAAATGCTCGGGCTGCTTAGGGAAAGGTTGCGGTCGGCTGGATCGGATGGTCACAGACTTAAAAGCACTGGAGTGTGTCAACATTGTTTCCTGTATTTATTCACTAGCATAGATCCAGCGGGGCCCCGAATTCCCGGGTTCGAAAAATGTTTTAGAGTTCACAATACAATCTTGTGATTTAATTTTTTTCCGTGATTCTATTTAAACATTTAAACGTCAGAATATAACCTGTTTAAGCAAACGGTGATTTACCCAGTGGCTTTTAGTCTATTGTTGGTATTATTACTGCATCTTAGTAGTAATGGCTTTGTAGAATATTTTGAAAGTTGTTTACTACAGGAAAATATGCGAAATCCTGTTTTCCTTTCCGTAATGATTTTCCTAAAAACTCTACTGATTTCATTGTCTTTCAGCCTCTATGCCCATCAATCCGCCATATTTTTTTAGTTAAAAATTTGATTAGGTAATTCCACGACTTATGGTTTAACTTTTGTGTAATCACTGGGTGGACGCGTTGAAATGAGGGTTTCTCCTTGTACTTGAAAGCTGACCCATTCCCAATTAAGTGGCCCTCACCGCAGCGGCCAATCCATTCCGGCAAGATCGTCCGGTGGTGCACAGGAGCGAGAAAAATCTCGCGCCGTCTGACGTCCTGATAAATGGGAAAAAAATGGCATAACTCTGCCCTCCCCAGTTGGCTTCGCAAAAGCCGGATCGGCGTGGAAGGTGCCAAGAGCCCCTTGAGGTCTGCGCGTTGTCTGTTGGTCGGCGAGGGCGCGCTCGTGTAGGCCCGCGGTCGTTCGGAGCGAAAAGATGGGCCGCGCGCATCGGCGTCGTTATAGCGGAGGGAGGGGTACACTTTGGCTCGGAAGTCTGTGGGGTCTCTCTCTCTTCTCACACGCACACACACACACACAACCCGATGGCCTTGCGTGGCCGGACGGGCGACAGGAGGTGGAGAGTGAGAGGAATGGAGATGACGGTGTGGTGGGCGGGGAGGGCCTCTGGGAACGAAGGGAGCGGGGGGGGGGGAGAGAGAGAGGGTAGAGCAATAGGGAATGAGGGGGAGTGGTGGGGGAAGGTAGGGACCAGAGGGAAAGAGGGAGAGAAAGTGTTGTTTTTGAGAATGACCTTGTTGCTTGCCTTCCGCCCCTCCACCGATCTCTCTCCCTCGCCCCCTTCGCTCTCACTCCCTCTTCCTCTATAAATCCTTCGTCCATTGCCTCTCGACCTCTGCATCCTTCTCCGTCATTTCGCTCATTTCGAGGAATTCCATCCACGCCATCTAGTGCCCGGTTTGGAACTAACACTGTATATTCCGGGGCACTCTAAGCTGCATTTCTCGACTAAACTTATTGTTGAATTTTCCGCGGATTTTCCAACGGGGAGTCTTTTCAGACTCGGCAGCTTCCTCAACTCAGCGTTCCGTCTGCATTTGTCGTTCCAAACTGCTAGGTTGAAACGATTAACCACGAAAGAAGGAAAGGTTACTTCCTACTATTTGTATTAATATTGGCCATATGGGGTATACTCTTATGTCGTTTGCCAGTTTCGACAGGAAGTCGTTGCTACGGTCGCGGCCATTGTAAAAACTCTCTGGAGTGCGATCAAGGTGAAGGAACTCTCGCCTATCCCACTTCGGAGAGCAGGGCAATAACGTATGGAGACGGGGAGAGGTTGAGCCAACTCCATGGATCCCCGAGTCTCTTTTATGGTGGAGTGGCTTTAGGTTTACATCCGTACAAAATTCAGACGCCGGCGATTTGAGTAAGACTCTCTGGGGACGCCACCAAACGTGAGGATACCGTTGAGCATCGATCGGTTGACGCTGGGAAAAGGTTTGGAGAGCAGCGGCGTCGGCTGTTTTTTGATATTTGGTGCTCGAGAGAGTTGAGTTGGGCCTGGGTGCTTTCATTGCGATTTAGCCTATATGGACCCTTCTGGACACTTGTGTTGTCCATTTTAATAACTATTGCCTCTAGAAGTGTTGGCCACAATCAATTGGCATTGATGATTATGAGAGACATTTTCGCCGCTTGCATGAACGCGATGGAGGATATTCAACCCGATTCCTTTGCATAATTTTCTTTTGCATCTGATGTGATGGATGTATAAAGTGGATGTAAATACTCGAAAAGGTACTTCAAACCGCGGCATTAGATTTCAGAAGGTTAGGTTATATGTCGATTATTTGGCGTTGGCGGTGTGCTTTAATTTTTGAAAAATTACAGAATGGTCCAGGTTACTATCTTCCCGTTAAGTATATTCCTCTTTCTAAATTGAATTCTCGCTACCATGCCAGTTTTTAATGTTATCCCACAGTATTTGGGCAAGACTATAAAAATTTGGTATTAAAATTGTTATTAAAGAACGGGAATATAGACGGCCGAACTGATAGATGAAACAAGTTTTTGTTGCTTTTCTCGCGATATTAGCTAATGCAGGCTCTAAATCCACTTCGTGCATAAACCGCATCAATCCGCACATCGACACAAATGCATTTGGTTAAGGAACGAGGAAATACTACAACTGGGAGCGCCTCTTCCAACGTTCCTCCAAATATCCGTCGCACTTGTCGTGGTAATATTATTACACTTGATCATTGATTAGTAAAGCATTCGGCTTTGCTTAAGAAAGCTTTTTCAGTATGGTAAATATATTCTTCTGTAAAAGCGTATCGTGTATATTTAGATTTTGAACGACAACGGAAACAGGCGTTAATGATTATTTGGTTGTCACCATGGAGGCTTAGAAACAGTTTTCAAATGTTACAAAGCTCCTATGTATTAGATCGCAATGAATTCGTTAAAACCCTACCAAAAGGTTCTCACGGTTTGCTAATCGTTACATTTCTAACTTCCTATGCACCTCAATTCTCCTCCTTCCTTTATCCTTCCCAACTCGCACTCCACCTCATTGAATACCAGAGGGCGCTAACAAGCCAAATTGAAGATCACCGATGGGATTGCCATCTTGGGCTTCCATGCTATTATTCCTTGACAGTGCAAAATTTTTCAGCCGTCTTAACTCGTAAACAATATGAAGTTGTCTCGGGTCTTCCACCTGGTTTACCTTGACCCGGTGGAAGACCGGACGAAACTTCATCAAGCTGATACACCGGTAGCCCAGATCATACTTCGTAAAAAATAGTTTTCGCCATTAAAACCTTTTGGTGATTTGTATTGGAGAGAATATATAACAATTTTTTAAAATAAATTGGGAAAGTTGTTAAAAATCAGGAAGTGATGTAGTGTGGTACGTTATAAAAAAGTTTACATAATATTTAGGTTTTCTAAGTCGCAGAATAAATATATCTCAAGAATCAAATTATAGAGAGAGAAGTGTGATAGAATTAATTACATTTTCTGTGTGTATTAATTCTTCATATATGTTATATGTGCGTGAATATATATAAATAAATAAATAAATAAATAAATAAATAAATAATATATATATATATATATATATATATATATATATATATATATATATATATATATATATATATATATATATATATATATATATATATATATATATATATGTGTGTGTGTGTGTGTGTGTGTGTGTGTGTGTATATTTGGACGGCACGTTAGAACACAAATAAAATAGTAACTCTTGAAGAAGGCCGAAAGCTTAAACAATCTACCATGTGAGTGTCCTTTTAAGTGTTACTATTTTATTTGTGTTCTATTGTGCCGTCCAAATACTATATAATATATATATATATATATATATATATATTACTGTGTTATCGGGATATATATATATATATATCCCGATAACACAGTAATCAACCCGAAGGTCGATTTGGTAGGTGATGGTAGAGTTCACCCAGTACTAAGCTCGACGGCGTGTGAAATTCACACATCAGGGTAGGGGGGCCAGCTCCTTTCCCTGTGCCGCATGGTTTCCTAGGAAGATCTGGTAACCGAAAAATGACATAGCTTGGGTAGAGCTGCAGGTGTTCGGAGTGCCTTGCCCGGGAATCGAACCCGGGATCCTCCGGTCAATAGTCCAACGCTCTACCCCCTGGACTACCGCGACCCATATATATATATATATATATATATATATATATATATATATATATATATATATATATATATATATATATGGGTCACGGTATCTATATATATATATATATATATATTGGTGTTTATATTTATTTTTTGCGAGGGGGATAAGCTGCAAGTTTCCTTTAGTTCGTTCACTCCGTGCGATTTTAGAGGAACAGAAATTCTTGCCAATTGTGGACGACGCTCATCTTCCACAACTATATCCCTCAATCATATGGGCAGGAGGGGCTTGGAAGATTCTTATTATTGTAGTTTTTTGGCTTGGTATTCACTCCGACATCCTCCACTCGCACCCTTGCGTCCCCGTTCCCTTCTTTGGAGAACTTCGGCGGAACGTGATTGTTTTCGTGCTTCTGAATATTTCCGGCAATTTCGAGTTGGATTGTTTGTCTGTTCGCCGCGGAAGCTCCGAAGCATTCCTCCCCCCCCCCCCTCATCCTTCTCACTAACCTCGCTCGGCGAAAACACAATTCCCTCTCCTCCTGCTCTGAGAAGGTTTCAGTAGGAGAGCCAAAATGTTTTTCGGCGGATGTGTGACTTGCAAAGTTAACGCATGTGCGCACAGATCGTGGAATTACGAGAACCAAGAATTCGATGGCGTCCTAATTTTTATACATTGAAGATCATGCGAGAGTTCATGGAGCGGCACTGCGTCGAAACCGCCACATCGTCGTGTCGGTTGTTGAAGATGTGTAGATACGAACCATCTTCCGCGGGACGCAATCAAATGAGCCCACGAAGGATTTCCCTGCTAAATGTAGTTGTATTGTCATCACTTCGGTAAAAGTTCCTTTCTCAAAAATATCTCTGAAACAGTCGCATATGTATGCCAAGGATGGCTAAATTGAATCGAACTGATTACATTCATCACGCTTGTGACAATGTACATGTACGATGTTGTGATCCATAATTTGACCGTAAATGTACCAGTTATGATGGAAATCCCAAAATAAAGAGACTTATGATTTCAAGGGAAGCAATTACGCTAAAGGTGATATTTTTGGTTTTACATGATAATAATGGGATTTTTGAGTGCCAAAACATTAAATGCTATTCTAAAATATTGGGATGAATATTCCCCTAATTTAGTGGAGCCTTACTCAATTTCTGAGAAATTGTTTTCAT
This sequence comes from Hetaerina americana, assembly GCF_022747635.1. Lineage (NCBI taxonomy): Eukaryota > Metazoa > Arthropoda > Insecta > Odonata > Calopterygidae > Hetaerina > Hetaerina americana. The sequence goes on from NW_027286069.1 coordinate 27,563,616, forward strand.
ATTTAAAAAAACCTTGCTTTCCCACCAAAACATTATTGTAACTTTTTATTGATAACACCAAAACGTCAAAAGATGAAAGTATAGAATTTTATATAAATTATATATATTCTATGATTATTTTATACATGTATATTATAAAGAAACCGCCGTGATAGGAAGTATAGAATTGTGCGTTTAAAATCTAAATACGAGGGTCATCCGGAAAGTGGTACCCGTTCGTGCCGCATGAAGTGCTGACGACGCGAGTAGCCGCTGGACGAGGTCAGATAGCTTCAGTGGCTTGTCTGCCTTCTCTGAGCCAAGTTGCGTGACGCTAGCATTGCCTGTGTTGTTTCTGTGATTGTTTACAATGTTTAAAAAAATTGAGAACGCCGCCAGTTGTGAAGTGAGGGCAGTGATTAAATTCCTCAATGCAAGAAACGTTCGCCCATGTGATATTCATCGCCAATTAAAGGAGGTGTATGGAGACAATGTAATGGACGAGTCGTCTGTTCGGCGGTGGTGTCGTAACTTCAACATGGGGAGGGGGAACACACACGACGATGAGCGTTCGGAGAGACCGTCTGTCATTTCAGACCAACTGGTGAGCTCAGTTGACGAATTCGTGAGGAACGATCGGCGCGTCACAATTGATGACATCTGTGAGCATTTTCCCAATGTTTCTCGAACAATTGTTCATGAAATTGTTAAACACCATCTGCATTATGCAAAAATTTGTGCAAGATGGGTCCCTCGCGTATCTCAATGAGCTGGCGGCGAAGGACTATGCAGCAGGAATACAGAAACTTGTCACACGTTATGACAAATGCCTTAATTTGCTTGGAGATTATGTTGAGAAGTAGTTTAAAGTATCCTCTTTCAAATAAAATTTTTTATGTTTGTTAATATTTACTTTTGTGTCTTTATTTCACGAACGGGTACTACTTTCCGGATGACCCTCGTATTTCCCCACAATATTTAAAAACGAATAATACAAATGAAAATAACTGTGCTATTTATTTTTAAAATTTTGCTTTCTCAGTTTAGTTTCATAGATTGAATATCTGTAGTTTTAGGATAGTATGCAGTCATGTTGAAATAATCTGAGTTTTCATCGTGATTCTTGGATGATTGGAATCAAGACTTTTCTTGTATTAAGTCCATGCCATCCATTCCGCCTTGCTAAGAGGACTTACGGTTGTAGCCTATATTCAAGGTAGCAAGCAATTCAGTATCGCTGCTACTAGTTTACCTCAGCTGTAGAGGTCATTCTTTGGTTAGTGCACTTCGTATTGGTTCAGTTGTCAACGGCCCTTCGTCGAATGTTTTTGTATTGCCTACGACTGTCAGGTTCTGCCTTGCGAAAGCTTGCTTTTGTGCGGCGCCGATTGTGAGCGAGATTTTAGGTGCGAGCATTACGAAGCGCTTTTGAGGGTGTGTGAGAGAGACTCGCCTCATTTTGGCTGCCGACCGGAATCTAATCTCACTCCAATTCGCTGTCAATCTTGCGCGGTTTCGATCTCGCCACCTCGTGGCCTTCCGCCCATCCGGTTGGAATCGCCGACCTTACTCTCAACTACCTTTGTTGGCGCAGAGGAGCGGGAGGAGTTTCCTTTTGGCTCGCAAATTCTCTACCGCGAAGGCAAGATGGATGATAAGACACTCACCCATTGATATAGGAAGAAAGAAATTGCTTGTTTAAAATGCGGGGCGTTATGATGGTCGCGTGTCGTGGGTCACCTGTGGCGGGAATGTTCTTATCCTCGTCCGAAATACCCCAGCAGCTGCATATTACATTCGTTTGTGTTTACTAGATAGGTTTGTATTTATTTTGAACGGCACCGAAAGATAAAAACCACTCCACGCGCGAGTGGATAAGCCTTTGTTTTGCCAATTGAAAGGCCTATATTTATTTAGTTATTTATTTGACGACTTTTATTGGGGCGAGTTTGAACACTGATTTTGAGGGGGGAGGAAGGAGGGATTTCATTGAACACATGATTTATTTAATAATATTTGTTGATATTCGAATTGAGCAACCCTTCCCCAACAGGATGTTTTTATGGCACTACGGTGGGGAGTGGCGTAAAAAATTTGCGAATGGAACAAATTAAAAATATATATATATAGAAGGTTGGAATATATCAAATTAAGTGCTATCATTAATGAAAGATATTTTAATTTTTATGAATTCCCAAGCATTTAAACTTTTATGATATCCTTTCATAAAACTTAGTATGTATATCTTTTATGCGTTTAATTTTTATTAAATTAGAAAATTTGTCTCTTTGAATAACTTTAATGATTTTTCACTGTTGATAGTGAAAAGAATGTAGATTAAAAAATGCTATTCAAAATTTAAATTATGTTGAAAAATAAATGCCTACTGAACATATACCTTCATAAAAACGGAATGAAAGTGGAGGAAAGGTTTTATTTTCTCGATGAGAAACTGAAAATTCTTTTATGTGCCCTGATTCAACCCGTGCAAAATAATAAAAAAATATCGATGCGAAGGGACTCTTGAGAATTCTAATCAAAACACAAAGAGACATTCCTGCCGGCATGAATGACGCAAAAATACAATACTACCGAGGCTCGTCTAGGAGATAGAAAGACACGTGATACACTAGAAGATTCACTCTCATTAGGTGATGCATCGTGACTGCGCGTACTCCATTGCCCCATACTCACTCCCTCAAGTGAATATATATTCTGATATATCTACTTAATGTCGAGCTCTAGTTTTTCATCTTAGATTTAATTCTTTGCATTTTGAAGCTCAAGCTCTATTAATGTCTTATAATAAATTATAGTTCCCTGCCAATTTACTTAACATTTCTTACTGCGACATAATATCATGACGAACCTAATGAATTTTACGTTTCCGTTCTCATTAAGTTCTCTATGGGGTTTTTATTATGACATGAATTCTTAAGACTTACTTAATATGTATAATAATCTTATTTACTCTCTTTAATCGATCGAAGCTGCCCGTGGTCTTATTTTCTTCGTGAGCTTCATGACAGAAACTCTTAATATAGTATACTCGTATGTATCGTACGTAGTTCCCAGGACACTAGGTCATCTAGAAAACAAAATCGGGGTAAATATGACGATAATGCTTTCTTCTAATCGGCTCCTAAGGTAGGTGGCGAAGAAAAAAGATGCGTGTCTTGCTGAGAACTCCCGCTCTTAATTTAAAAAGGAGTAGTTATTTAATGCAGCGGTACTTTGGCTTTCAAAATAACATACAAGTCGACCCTTATTACTATTAATGTAAATCTTTTAAGTTGGGTTTAGGATGGGCGCACAGAAAAACTATCGCTTCATTTCTAAGCCCCACCTATTATGACACTATATAAACCCAAATCACGATAAACCCTCCAGTAATTCCGCATACATTCTGCCATCCATCATTTTGCTCAGCATGCTTATTCTGTTCCTTTCGGTACCTCGTTCGTCTAGCATTATTCCCTCTATCACAGTCTTCAACAGAATTCGTTAATACCCTAATTTAAATCGTATTAGCCAGCGGCAGTGTGTTAGTTTATATGGATACAGCCTTACTTCATGAACTTAAAGATTTTCAAAATAGTGATCGACATGCTTATTTGAGCCCAGGATGAATTGAGGAAGTCCAGGAAAAATACACACTTCTGAACCAGTATTTTCCTGTATTTTTTCGGAGAATATCATTGAAAATGATTTTAAATATTTGTTTTCAAAGAATTGATTAAAAAAATATTGTAAAAGGAACCGAATATTATATTACCAAAAGTGTGATTTCAAGCGCTCTTATATGTTGGAAAAGAAAATACCTTCGGATCCTAGTTTTTTACGATAGTGATTCATGGCGGAAGATTTTGCAATGGCTTATTTCCCCTTGCACCTGAAGTGCTCGGTGAATTAAATTTTTAAAATTCAATATACCTTTTGCCGGTCCCAATTTGTGCACATGACAATATTATTCCATATTTAAAAAATATGCTGTTAGTACAAATAGCAAATGACGAGAAAGAAGAGGATTCAAAGGATTTTACTTTTTACCCAGCGTGCAAGCAACCTTTTCTTGGGGTTTTCACAAGATTAGGTATTTTCCTACCGATGTCGCGAAGGCTAATTTTATCATGGCGTTAAATCAACCGAGGACGACGTCAGAACTCTCGAAACGTCGTCAGCAAAAACCTGACCTGGTGGAAAACCTGCAGACTTATTATAATTGTTATATAAGAGTTAAGATAACTATTCACTTAGGAAGGAATAGCTCCGCAAAATTATAGCATCTTATGTTTTAGTGTTGTTAGCTGTGAGATCATTTTTATTATTGATTTGTTTTTAATGGTACAAATTCCTTAATTTTTGTGTTGACAATTTTTAATGATTTTTCGTGCCCCTCTTCCTAGCAGTGAAGTGGAATTTGCAGTACTGGTGTGTGTAGTTTATTCAATTTTTTTGCTGTGGCATTCTTTACCATGAAGAGTAGATTTAACGGAAAATTTTATGTAGGCGATGTCCGAAGTGGGTAGTATGTAACTATAACTCTGCAGAAAATCAACTGAATGATTATAACATTGATTCTTGCTAAGAATGGAGGGTCAGAGTGATGCAATTACAACCAAGGTTAAATAAGTGTGGAGTGCTCTAATGCTAGCGAGTATTTTGAAAGCTATATATCTATATGTATTTAAATATTAGTAATAGTCCATTGAAAGAAATAGAATTACTCTCGCTTCTAACAACTAACATGTATTTGATACAGGGTCTTAAGCCGGTAATGTTGGAGGATGCACGGGTGCATTTTGTATTGTGTATTTTGATTTTCGTTTCCTGTCTTCTTCCACCTCATTAGTTTTGTGAAGGTCTTTGAGAACTTCTGACTATGATTCATTATTGTGCTCGTGGGATGTCGTTACTGCCATCCTCGTTTAAGTGTCGCCATGTATTGCATCGTAGGATAAATATGCAGCGAGATAAGAAGGGCCAAATGTCCCCATTGGCCCCTCTCCTTACGAGCGCCAATGGTTCTTTGTTATATCTCCGGAGAAGAGTTCTTCCCACCCTCGCAGGAAAATTAGTCTCTCCCCGGAAAAATAAGAACCAAACGGCGCCACGGCAAATTGGTGATATTCGTAGGGAGATGTGAACGAAAATTTGAGAACTATTGTTTATCGGGGGCGTGGTAGTGCGGTGGTTTAGAGTGCTGAGCTATCGACTGGAAGGTTCGAGTTCGATTCCGGGTTGTGCCTCTGGACTCCCTTCGCCGTATGTTTCGGGTACCAGATCCATTACTGCTTATGAGTTAAGAAAGAGGATATTTCACCAAAGCTTATTCGAATTTAAGCATAAAGTCAACTGTTGAGCGTCCACCTTCAGGTGGTATTTAAACCGATGGCGTTACTTTAATCAGGCCGGGGCGATTTAGTCACCTGTCCCTTTGCCGTGACATAGTTTACTCAACTCCATTGCTCACCTTTTCGCGGTGGCTCGCAAACTATGTAGATACCAAGCGGAACGTGTAGCCGGTGCATGAAAATAAACAGAAGCAATTGACATGTTTGATATGTCTGCTCTTATCCTGGCTGCTTGCCCTGGGAGATTTCATAGCCAGATGAGAATTTCGAAATGTTTGAATGCTAAAATTTAAGCGAGAGAAACAGAAAAGTCATGGTAACTTTTATGCAACGGAGCTATGTGCCGGGATATGGATTAAATTGCATTAAGTCATTTTTTCGTGGATAGCATCTTGCGGTAAACGTTGTTACTATCGATCTGTGGGAACTAGAGCGGTGGGGCTGACGTGTTCCTTCTCCACAAGTGGGCAGGCTCGGACGACTGGTCTATGTGCTCCTCTCGAAGCGCCACTGACGACGTCAAACCACGCTCTGGAAACGTCGAACCCCACCACTCTTCCTCCCCCGCACCGCGAGTGGGGATATGAGTCGCCCACCGCTTCGACGTCCTCGTTACCATCTTTCTTAATTCCCTCGATTTCCACTCTCTCTCCACCGACCCCCTCTCGCCTCCCGCCCATCTCCCGGGGTACTTTCCCATTCATCACTTGAATAAACAGAACCCACTCGGTTGAAGAACATTGATTGGCTCTTAGGAGGAAGGGTTCAACAAGCGGCGAAACACATTTTCCTCGAGGAACCAAGAGCGGGGAGTCCTTTCCCGTATCTGAGAGAAAAAGAGAGATATCACCGAGACAAGAGGGTGCTCTCTCTCTCTCGCTCCCCTGCTCTCTGCTTCCTTCTCTCGGGTTAAGAAAACGGGGAAGGCCCCGGGAGCGAGGAGTGGGGGCGAAAGGGGGGGTGTGGAGGGTTAGGGGGTAGGGGGAATGGCATTGGGCGAAGTAGCGGTGTAGAGGGAGGCGAGGACCAGATCGTGCACGATTCAAGGCTCTCCGCCCCATACTTCGCGACACCTCCTTAACTCCTCGCTTTGCTACCGTCTCCAACTCCTCCTTCAGCCTACTCCAGCGCATCTTTGTGTAACAATCTCTTTCCCTCCCTCCCTCTCTGCCTCTTTCCTTCTTCCCAATTTATTTTCCTTCCTCTCTCTCTCTGCCTCCGACTTTCCCTGTTCACCTCCGCCCACCCTCTCATCCTCAATTTCCGTCATCACAAATAAGGTCTGCGCTTGAGGTGGTTCCTTGACAAGTGATTCACCTGCTTCAGTTTTAATATTACAATTAATATGCTCGAATCTACACTTGTAAAAAAGCATAAAAATCTGGTTGGTAGATTTCGGTCTCTATCCACACTTCCGATTGTTGCTGAAAGTGTGCATATTGTTTTACGCCAGATCCCAAATATACTTAAGTGACTTAAATTTTGTTTTTTTTCCTGGCGGTTCATTGAGGTGTATTAAGACTTAAAAAGACTAGATCCTGGGTATTAAGGGAGGACATTTGCATAATAATTTGCAAAACACTGATGGATGGTGAGTAATCGAAAGTAACGTCAAATAATTCGCAGAATATCGCCAATAGTTGTTTATTAGTATGCAAAAGAAATTATAGGAAAATTTACTCATTTTTTTATGTAGGGTGGGAAAGCAGTAGTCTAAAAATAGTCTTCATGACTATTGAAGGTCAAGTAGGGTAGATTCACCCTCCTTCGTACCGTTCTGGCCGACGCCCATTTTACGAGGGGTTATCGTGAACTCTCAATTATTGCATAAAAATAGTTGAGACAGAGACAATTTTTATTCATTATTCTTAAGACTTGTCTTTATAGTCGACATCCAGAATGAGACATTTCTCCAATCGCTTTTTGATCTTTCGAAGGCCTTCAATGTAGAACTCGGCCTATTGCGTCGAAAATCATTGTTCTGCCTTTTGAATTCCGTAATTTATGTTTTAAAATCTCCGACCCCGCTATGTCTTGTTGAGTTATGGAAATGAGAAAAAGTCTTTAGTCTCGCTTTAGGCGAGATCGGGAAAATATGGTGGATGTGGCAAAATTTCAAAGCTACATTGCGTTGATTGCAGGCCGCGACGGGTTTGCTTTTGAAAAGTAAGTAGTCATCGGACCCAGCGTGCTGACACCTTTGACATGTGCAGTTCTTCGTCGATAATTTTCCATACACTGCCGTAGCTAAGATCAGCATTATTTATGATCGTGTGGATAGCTTATTTTAGGTCTAATAGGATAAAGGCCTCCACTTTCTTCACTGTCGCATTTATTCTTTTACGTAAAAAACCCATACAATTCAATACTTACTCACAACTCGACGAGCACGAGGAATATAGATCGAACACTAAAATCGAGTGTCGTTAATGCATCAATTGTAAACAGGCCAATACTAGTGAAGCTCGGTGTCTCAAACTTCGAGATTATTATTAGCGATCGTGAGACTCCTGGCTAGCAACCATATGGCTGCGTGTCGGTTAAGCAACAACCACGTTTTGTTATGCAATGTTGGAATGTATAGATACTACCTTGATCAAAAATTTCCCGGAATTTATTCAGAAAATTAAAAATACAAGTTTATTCATCTAAATCTATATTGTCCCCTTCAAAGTAATCCCCATCGACTGCAACACACTTATGCCAGCGCTTGATCCAATCCTCGAAACATTTTTTATATTCGGTTTTCGGTATGTCCATCAGTGCTTCCTGCGATTTTTCCATTACTTCCTCTCGGCTGCTAAAACGCGTTCCCCGTAATGGTTTTTTAACTCGATTGAACAGAAAGAAGTCACAGGGAGCCAAATCAGGTGAATTCGGTGGCTGTTGGATGGTATTTGTTGCATTTTTCGTCAAAAAATTACGAATAATGATAGCACTGTGCGACGGTGCGTTATCATGGTGCAAAATCCACGAGTTTTCTGCCCACATTTCTGGTCTCTTTCGGCGAATTGCTTCACGCAAACGTCTCATAACGCCCAAATAATACTCTTTGTTTACTGTCTGGCCTTCTGGCAAAAATTCATGATGCACTACACCGTTGTAATCCATGAAAACCGTCAGCATTGCCTTCTTTTTTGACTGAAAACGACGTGGTTTTTTTGGTCTCGGCTCATTTGGTGAACGCCATTCACTTGCCTGATGTCTGGATTGCGTGTCGTACTCATAAACCCACGTCTCGTCTCCAGTAATGATCCTTTTGATGAATGTGGGATCGGATTCAGCCTCGCAAATCATGTCTTTTGCGACGTCAACACGGTCTCTTTTTTGCATGAAATTGAGGTCTTTCGGCACCAACTTTGCTGCTACACGACGGAAACCCAAATCATTAACCACAATGTCTTGGGCGGATCCATAGGCAATGTTCAAGTCCTCCGCTATTTCTCTGATGGTTAATTTGCGGTTATTGACCAACATTTCTTTTACTTTATCAATTTTTTCACCGACTTTCGATGTCGATGGTCTGCCACTGCGTTCATCATCTTCGATTGACTCACGACCACTTCTGAACCGCTCGTGCCACTGGTAAACGACCGTTTTTTTTAGAGAATCGTTGCCGAAACACTTTTCCAACATTTCCAACGTCCGTGCGCCACTAAATCCGTTTTTTACGCAAAATTTAATACAAGTTCGTTGTTGCAAATTTAAATCCATTTCTGCAATTGTAAAAAATCGCCAACACACACAGAGATAGATGTACTCTTGGCTACGTAACTTTTGCAAATGTCAAGTTATGACACTAAGATTTAAAGGGAATATCAACAACAGATGTACCAATTTAACAAAAAAACAGAACTCAAATCGGAACGATGGGAGCGCCACACGGTGGTTATTCCGGGAACTTTTTGATCAAGATAGTATGTCGAACATCACTTCAAATTAATGTGCCGTCCTGTTTAAAACAGAATGGCTGACCGTGCCAGCTGAAATCGATCTGTGAAACTTGAACTTAGACGGTGAAAACAAATTTTTTCTGTTATCGCCCTGGTGCAAATAATAGTTTGAGAATTATATACCGCTCTAATGTAAATCAGCTCAAAATAACTATTTATTCTCACCAGGACCACGAGTACTTAGACTGATACGTTTGGATTTGTACCTGTGTCCACAAAAGAATAATCTCCCGTCGAGACGCTGCACAGTTGACGAATAGAATGTTTTTTTTTCTCAGAATCGGGAGTGATCCAGAGCCAAATCCATATTTATCTCCTCCCCTTCTTATCATAAAATGCCGAATCTTCAAGCTTAAAAAAACATAGGTTGTGAAATAATCCAAGGACACATTCGTGAAAAAGTTGGGTAAGTTGAAGTAGTATACAACCAATTTTTCGGAAACGCATTCGGGTGTCGAGTTGAATGTTTTAATTTGAGCATTAGCGAAAATTGAGTCTCGATTAAGTTTCAATGTATCGAGTTAGTGATGGAAATTGACGTCATCAGACTTAGTATCGCACGAACATTTTCTCCCCTTTTAGCATCGTACTCTTATCGCGTGCCAAATTTATACTGGAGATGTACAATTGTGCATCTTATATTGCATCGTTTTACATCCCCCACCCCGACCACTTATCGATAAACAGTATTTTCGTCAAGATATCATTGATATTGCATTGCTCGATATGCCATTTTTTCTCTTCGCATTAAATGTTTTATAAGTTTGGACGGTCTATATTAAAGACAAAATATCGAAAAATGTTTATTTTCTTCTCAGCATCACCATCGCTTTGCAAATAATGTGCTGCCACTCGCCTCATCGCAAAGCCATAACATACCCGTTTAGTCTTTGTACTCCCAGCCGTCTCTCCGTTTCTCTCTTTGTCCTCGTCCCTCTCTTCCTGCCTCCGTCTTCCTCAATCTCCTGCCCTTGTACTATTTCCCATTACAGTCTATTATCTTTGCTCTTCCAGATTTTAACTCTAGGTATCACTTCCAAAAACCTAGATTTACCGAGGGTGACTAATCCATTTCAGTTACTCCTCCCAGCGCTTTCCTTAATTTTGATCAAGTACATATCATAGTTTCCATCTCATTCGCTCATTTTATTGGTACGTTTTATCAAATTTGAACTTCTCATCTGTTCTGTTACCGTGTAGCCGAGTCCATCCTGCAAATGTCCCCCAGAGTGGTTGATAAATCGTGCCTGTCAATGTAGCTGAGGATAGATAAAAGAAATATCTACTCAGAGTGTTGTACGTGAGAGGTCGAATACACATTGTGTTAATCTATATAAAAGCATATATACAATTCTTTTGATTGAGTAGTTGGTATTTTGCTGTTTTCTTGTTCAATGCAAAATTCTATGTAACAAAGTCAATATTTAATGGGTTCAGAATATTTTTATACCAAATGTGAAAACTTTTAAAATATTCTTACCATCTTCTCTCTTAGTCTTTTCTTTTTACTTCCAGTTTACTCATCTTCTTGAGCTCATTAGGCTTTTTGTTTGTTGCCTGTTCTTTTATTATTTCAACATCCGAACCAGCTCATGTTTCCCCAATGTTCATTCCACCTTTTGTATTAGTTGCGGTTCACTTGTAGACTTGCATCTGATCTAAATCCCCTTTACACAAACGCTGTTTGGTTCTTACTCCTCCTCCGTCATGCTCAAAGCATTCTATACCGGCTTCCATAAGGACTTGACTCTTTCAGAGCAATGGGGCAGCTCACTAGGATATATCAAGAATATGTGCCCATAGAGATGCATTTGGGAGTTAATCTAGGAGATGGCCGATATAATAGCATTGCCTTTTAAAAGAAAGAAGACAATTAGTAATTTTTTCTTTTTCTTTTTGAGTATGATGATGTCATGTATTATGCCTTTCTTTTTCCACGGCAATTAAGGAAGGGATCGGTTTCGATGGGTTAGAGCAGAGCACACTCAAATTAGGGCTTAGAGGAGTGATAAATGCAAGCATTCAGAGTGGGGAGAGGAGTTGGTTTCGCTATGCTACCATTCGGTATTCCATTAGTTTCTAGTTTACTACCAGCATAGTGCACATCCTGGATTGTAGATGGAAATACCCAAATGAATCATCCTGGATCTGAACCTGTCATCTTCCAGCCAGCAGTAGTATCTGGTGTAATGGGCGGCAGAAGAGGAGTTTTTCATTTGAAGGCTGCCTTTAGATATTTCATAATTTGCAAGCGTGTGGAGGTTTTAAGGTGGCAGACGTGTCTCAAGCAACACTGTTGAAAATCCATCTTTTTCCTTGTACCGGCGCGGACGACCTTCGTGGTTTCTTTAACTTTTATTTTCAAATTCAGGGTTGTCTCCTTTCTTGGCCGGTTTGCAGAATCGATGTTCACTTGTCAAGTGTATAAGTGAATGTGCAACCCCTTTCTTTAAGAAATAAAACGCGCTGCAGCCCAAAACCTGGGCAGACTTGGAGTTTAAAAATAAATTGTTACGCTCATTTTTGAGATTTAGGTAGCTATTATTTACTTGATTTCTTGCTTCTTATCTCTCTTCTGAGTTCGGTCTTTTCGATGGATTGTCGTAGGTTTTCGAAATTTTCAATTTTTGTTCTTTTCTTTTACCCCTTCTCTGTGGATTGAGCCTCGAAAGGAATGTACTGGTCGGTAAGGGTGCGGGGAAGGGGTTTATTTCCTCCATGATTAGACTTTTTTGTCTCGTGATCGGCCTCCATCTTTTCATTAGAGCACATTTTGAGTTTGCGTGACCAGCTGGCGTCTATAATGTATTTCCCGAACAAATGTTTCCTCATCTATTCTTCTTTTGTTGAGGAGGGAGCATCTGGGTCAGGCTTATCGCGTGAAAGCATTTGATTTGAAAGCTGAAACGAAGACAAAAATTCGGAGAGATGAAGGAGGACTCTGGGTGAGGAGCTGACGACGCGAAATATGACTTTGTCAAACAAATAAAGCTTTTGCTGCTTGGGTTTGAGAAACTTCGGCAATTTAGTTCATCGAATGATATCAGTGCGCTGATGCGCATATAACTTCAATTTTTACGATCATATATTAATAGCACCCTTGTTTCATAAGCATTGAAATAATGTTTTTTATTTAATTTGTTTTGGAACATCTTTCTAGGCCTATGTTATATGGATGTACTGTATGGTTCTTAATTTTTTTGGAAGAGCATAACGCGTTTTGTTATGAAATGTTCTTGGGGAATCTGTCGCGATAATAGGTATTCTGTACCCTTGTGTATCCAACTCCGCTCATTAAGTAGGTCTCCATTCTATCCAATAGCACGTAAAAAATAAGTGGGCACATGACTTTCAATACTTAAAAATGTGTTAAGTTAGCTATGGCTTTAATGTATCGTATTTAGTAAGTATATCTAATGCAGTAAGTTTTGAAGCGCTCGTTGATATTATGTTAAAAGACTTCGAATATACTTTTAAACACTTTATGTGCAGGTGTTTTATGTAGGGGTAGATATATAGAGGGATAAATGATGTGTATTTATCGCGTGGAGCATGTATGGAAGAAGTTTAGAGATTCAAGAATATTAGGGACTATACAAAATAGATTATTAAAACCTCTGGGTTACTTTCTGTTTGTGTGCTAATGAAATTATATGGACGAAAGCTATTTACTGGAGCTTTTTGTGCTAAGCTGAGTAATATCCTGATGCTTTGTTGGTTTTCATGCTGTGCTTCAACGACTTTATAATACGACGGATGCTTTTTCAAAACTATAGCTATATCAATTCAATTTCAAAGCTATAGCTATTTCATTACCATTAATACTGCTCTGTTCCAACTAAATTTGGTAAAAACTCTATTTGAGTTGAATTGAATTGGAGTAAGTAAAGATTGAAGATAGAAGAAGTCAAGCAATGGCAGATGCGTCACTGTTAACATGCCATTATATGTCTCGGAACTCAGATGTGTTATTATATTTTACGAATTCCATTCATTTACTTAAAATGACATCGAATATTTCTCTACTGAAAGCAAGAACTGTTTTGGTGCGATGAAATTTTTCGGCCAAATAAAACTGTATACATTCTCTTTAATTTTGCGGGCTCACCATATCACATGCATACGTAATAAATACTCTTTCGCACATGTATTATTCTCATTACGTCTCTGCCTTTGTCGTATTTTACGTACCTATGAACTCTAGCAGGATGGATAAGTTAATCGTTAATAAGCATACCTAACATACAGTCCGAAATATTTTTCTCTGTAGTTTTAGATGACGTTTTAATAATCGCGATCTCAAATTGAATATCACAAAACACGGAAGTTATAATTACCGATACAGTTAGGTAAATATTTTTTGAGGTGTTCAATATTAAGGGGTTTGTCATGTGCGAAGATCCTGTGCAAGTAAGAGAATACAGGTCCTTGTAATAGAATACAGATATTATTCATTTGTAAAATTAGTTATAAATCTGTTTAAAGGATAGAATAACCAAATCTAGTTTGTTAGTGTATGAAAGGTTATACAATATTGAACTTGGCCGTTATCGTTGTTAAATATCCTCGCCATTATTTTATCTTCCGTTATACTATATATCCATTTTTACATTTACAAGCCCCTTCCAATTGGCATGCCAAGCTTTCTGTCGTAATTATTTCACGTGCTAATTTGCCTGCGGTTCATACTCCACTGTGTGTTGATGTTCGTGCCGAGAAACCCACGCCCACGTTGGCGCTTCTTTTGTCCCGTGACGCGGCTCTGTCAAATCATGGTGCAGCTCATCCCTTCCTTCCACAGTTCCCAGTTTGGAAAACAAACGTTCACTCTTTTCTGAAACTATTTCGTTCTCCCTTTCCTCTCTGCTTCCCCGCCTTCACGTATCTTTCCCATCTTGAGCCTTCAAACTTTCACGCGGTGTCTCCTTTTTCAAAATTTAGTCCGCGAGGATTAGTTAATTGTGTGAGGAAATAGGTTTAATTAAGTATCACGCGTAATTACCTTTGGAGTAACTCTTCTATGAAGTGTGTTTATCCGAATTTATCTCCTCTGCCTAGTATACTCGCTTATGTTGTTGCGTTGAAGTTTTAATCTCCAAGCTAATTACTGACGCTTCAGAAATACCTCGCAACATTTAAGTTCGATATTCGACATTAAGTTCTTTACCCGGCCATAATATTCTACTATGGCTCTAGATATTCGTCGTTCTATGTATCTATTTATACAATGTGTGTGTGTGTGTATATATATATATATATATATATATATATATATATATATATATATATATATATACACATATATATACACATATACAGACACATATACATGTGTGTGCATGTACACACACGCACACACGAGGCTAGGCTGAAACGTAATGTACACATACAAATAGCAAGATCGAGCGAAAAGTACATCAAAGTACAATTCCTAAGCTTCAAAATGATATATTTATTTTTCAACATAGTCACCGTCAAGGGTAACACATTTCTCCCAATGTGTAACAAGTTTTTTCATTCCGTCGCTGAAAAACTCTTCCGATTTTTCTCGAATCCAGAATTTAGCAGGTGTCTTCATTTCATTGTCCGGGGTGTAATGATTACCCTTGAGGTGTCTCTTGAGTTGAGAAAAAAAAGCGCAAGGTCCAAGATCGGGGGAATAAGGAGGCTGTGGAATCGGTTCACATTTCAGGTTTCGCCGAGCCTCTCCAGTCGCACGCGAGGTGCGTGGAGGAGCGTTGCCATGTTGCAAGATTATTACCGCCAGGCTGCCTTTAACGCGACTAACTCGACGTCGGAGGTGTTTTAGAGTCAGTATATACTGAGAAGAATTAACCGTTGCCCCTATTTTCAGAAAATCGGTCATATGAACTCGGTGAGAATCCCAAAACTCAGTCAAATGGCGTTTCATCAATAATTATGGCTTTTACAGGCTCGCAACAACGAAATTTCAGTGCCCATCCAATTATAGTAGATCTATCAAGGACATCGTCACCATAAACAGCCTTTAAACAATGATGAATCTCAGAAGGAGTCAATTTTTTAGCTGTTACAAATTCGATAACAGCATGCTGTTTCACTCACGTTGACATAGCATTTGAACACGGCTCCATACTTAGGCTTCTTCAAATACGCTGGATGAACGCAACGACCTCAAAGCTCAAACTGCATGAGTATTGAGGGGAACGTTACTTCCACGTACCACCTGGCGTGATTCTGAAGGTCGTTTCGTTCGCGCTCTACAAGCATGTGTGCATTACTTTTCGGCGTACCCTCGTATGTATACATGTATGCACGCACAAAATATGTATGTATATATGTATAAAATATTCATTGTATATATTATACATATTTTTATATTCATTTCATATCATTCATTCACATGGATATAGGCATTAGGAAAAGGAATGGGAACACATGTTTAAGACAAACATAGGAGAGGCGGGGAAGGCGGAATCGAGTAGATCACGAGTGTAAAAATATTTCCTTGACTGGGACTTGAACCACGGATATTTCGACTTGCTGGGCCTATGCTGCCTGGAGAAGTTTATCCTATAAAAATAGAATAAGTACTTTTTGGCCATTTGGAAGACATTTAAGTGTGCAACGAAATTTAAAAATGTATTTCTTTCGACTTAATATTCATAAAGATACGATAGGCTTTGCTGGTTGTCAGGATAGGATACAGTAGTGTGGGATCAGTTTTGGTGATTCTGGGACATGAATTTCCATATTGATTCCTGTCGTTGACCTTACCTTTTACAAAATTTTTGAAGCCAAATGTTCTCTCTCCAGTATTTATTAGATATCAATATAGGCCTCTGTTCTACTTGTGTTATGTTTGGTTTCACATACCTGTGCAGCGACGTATCATATAAAGTATCCCTTTGGGAAGAAAAAAGAGGATTAAGTGCTCTCCTAAACAGTCGGTTCAAGTTGCTCCTTTCTCTCCGTTCCCTCCTTTCATATAACTTTTCCCTTCTATGGGTCTCTTGGGAATCTTCAGCCGCATTCTGGAAATGGCTTCCTTACACGGCACGCTCTTCGAACCGAAAGAACATGGTTTTGAGGTTAAAAGTTTCTCCCGCACAATGGAAAAAATATCGGTTAGTAAGGTTAGTTCCTCCTTAAATATATTCTTAATCGTGTTTTACAAAGGCGAATGTGATTTAGCCATTTCGATGTCGCTAAGTTCTTTAATTATGTAAGATATTCCATTAATCTGTCTTTGGATATTTCACTCTGTTGAAAAGTTAACCGTACTAGCTCTTAAACATCATTAATAGATTTTCAACTGTTTAAGTAAAATTTTAATTACTGTCTAATTTATGCCAAAGAGAGTTAACAGTTAAAATAAAGGAGAGGAAACAGACTAACATAAGAGACAATTAAAACAACCATTAACTTTTGTCCTTATGACCATGACTACACTAAAACTCGACTACTAACCATGACTATACTATAACCATAATAAAACCTATGAATGCTCATTGAAATAATGTATATCTATTTATAGTTTTATGGAGTGCACCCCGTAGCTTTTTGATTTGAGAGGAATGTCTGTGTTTTATGGATTATGCCCTTAGTCTACGTATAAAAGGGAGCGATGCTTATAGTGCAACCGAATGGCTCAGATAAAAGTTTACCTTTTTTATGTAAACTTTTGCTCCGACCTTAACAGTTTTCCTGTCTAAAGATTCAGAAACTCAAATGCAAAATTTCAAGTTAATATGCTGACTATCAGGCAAATTTATATCCGTGGTATATCTACGCGGCTATTTCAGCATATTTCAACTGAAAATATTTTGAAAAATAGTGGAATCTTACTCCAACTAAAGTTGATAATAGTTTCATCTGATGCTTTTAGTCGTTGGTAACCGCACTAACATACTATATATGTATGTTTTATGTGATTTAACTAAAGCTTGGAGAGGAATACCTTTAAATAACCAAATACAGCCTCAAGTGTACCTTTGGTACGCGAAACGAAGGCTGCTTGAAAGGTTCGTCAAAGTGAGAGAGAGATGACACCGTTTGAATAGAACAAGTCGAGTGAATGCCAAAAGGTGGATAAAGGAGAAGTTAGTGTGTTGATCAAGCACTATTTAATGAAATCAGATCGCCTCAGGAGGCTAAAGAGAAACTTGATTAACGTCATGGTGAACATGCACCATAGATTGGAATGGTCAAGTGGTTTAAAAACTTTCGGAGTGGTTGCATGAGAACAATTGACGCTGATTGTCTCGGGTACCCTGTTCAGGACTTTATCCCAGAAATCGTCAATACAATCCTCGTTATAGTAGTGGATGAGAGTGGAAGAGTGAGGGTGAGTGAGAACGCTTATGCTGTAAGACTGTACCTTCATTTCGTATCTTCAACTGATAAGGGTATGGCGACTGTTTTTTGGGATTCGCGAGGAATAACTTTAATCAATTATTTGAAAAAGTCAAACTAATGCAAGTGGACAATGTGAATCTTTATTTGACAATTTTAAAACCGAACTGCAAGAAAAATGTCACCGATTGACTTACAAAAATTCCTCGAACACGGCAACTTACCAACTCACCCTCTGAAATTATGGCCGCAAAATTGATAGAATTACCATCCCTACTCCTTCCCCATCGCCCCTGTACTCGAGTTTTGTTTCCACAGACTTGTTTTCCAACATAAAGAAATGGTAAGTGCGAATGAGTTTTTATTAAAACGAGGAGGTGATTGTGCAAACGTCGTTTTTTTAGCAGAGATGAAACAATCACATTATTTGAAAAGGATCAGCAAACTGAAAAAAAGCTGGGTAAACAAAATGTGTGTACTTATAAGCCTACAATTAGACCATGTTGGAATATAAAAATTAAATTTTCTGACAAATTAAGTTGTTTTCCGTTTTGCGCAGCCTTTTCAAAACCCTCCAAGCCTTCAAAATACTTTGAGAAAAGAAATATGGGCTAAGCCTTCATTAGGAATTGGCCCGTTACTGTTTGTTTTATAGTTTCAGAAATTATTAAGCCAACCTGTTAATGCGACAGCACAGATTTTTTCTCCTTCAATCTCTATCCAATTTTCGGTAAATTTGCGGTTTTGTTGGGATTTTTGTTATTACTATAGCTATTAATCCTTGTTGTTCTCTCTCACCTACCGATTTATGATTTGATGGTAATAATCTCGGCTTCATTTAATCGATCATGTGTTGAAAACTATTGAATGACAAAAAATGAAAGACTGTATAGAATTTAATTGACCACTTTTAATCCAATGACTATCCAACGGAGATCCTATTGAAGTTGTGCGCCGTAGTTCAATGACTTTTGGCTCAACGTCCGTAAGCTCACCTCAAATAGCCTCTCCCAACCTTCCTTTGCCATTTAATTTTCCATTCAAGACTTGAACCTTCTTTATACCCTTCATTAACCCTCCATTCGCTAGTCTCATTACCCGATCTTTTGCTACTCATCTGAGAATCTCGTTCATCTCTTCGGTCGTTCTTATTCAGCCTTTGGTGCTATGGAGGATCTGGCTTATGGGCGACTATACAGTGTGAGATCGCGCGGCGTCTATGTACTGTCGTGAATGATGCAATCATTCCATTGGCGCTCAATTAAATAGGGAAACATTGGTGTGTAAATTATCATTAGGTTGGTACGAGTCGTACTATGACGTGAAATCGATGTTGCTTGCCTTATGTTTTTCACGGAACGCGGACATTTAGCCGTTGAACTTTCAATATGTTTTGTGAACATGTAAAATTTAAACTCATGTGTTCCTTGTTATTTTGCCTCGAAAACTAACTTGCAGACATCACAGCACTCTCATCGTTAAGACATTATTTAGTTTACCCTAATCTGACGCGCGTTGTAGCGCCCGCTATTCAGTGTAAATTGAATATTTGAGGAAGTCCCAATCAGCCTCGCTACCTTGCAGGATTTCTTTTCCTCGAATGTACACTCATCTTCGTTTACATTCACGTTCCTGCGTCACCAGTCGGTAGCTTCCTTGAAAGCCTATCCTTTTGAACTAGCTATTTTCGGTCATCCCGCAGGGAGAAAAGAGAGGGTAGGGGTGAGTTTCAGTCGTCGCCCAGGGCAACGTTGGTCACTTCTGTTTGCTTTCTCACCGAAAGGTTTGCGGCAGAAACGTCACCTCTCTCTCCGGATAACTGTTTCTACTGTCCAAATTTTCTTTTTCGTCCGGGATATTGAGTTAACGGTAGGTATTAATGGGCTAGTTGGGAGTTGGTCTAAAAATGTGCACATGGTCACGAGCGCAGAGCACACCCCACAAATGAGCCAATAACATCAGAGAACATAAGAATATGCCATCCTTGATAGACTATATTGGAATCCGAACTTATTTGAATGATTTTATTTTAATACAAATCTCAACGCTGAGAGAAACGTAGCTAGCGGAAAGAGTGGCCAACAGAATCTTACCGATCGTAAGCGCTGATAGTAAATAGGGCCTGAATTGTTGGCATGGATTTTTCTTTCAGGTTTTCGTGTAGATTCAAGTTAAAATGAACTCAAGTGGAAACTTGAGGTAATATAGAGTTTTACTTTCTCTTTAAGGCTGTTGTATTTTTTCACCTTTTTTCAAAACGTCTGGTTGCTATTTCCATTGCTCCGAGAGGAGGCAATCGAGAGAGAGAAGCCATTTCTGCCCCGACTGTTAGTTTGGTCTCGATAGGTTTACAAATTATCGTCTTTGTATTGATGGAGGTGGCTTAAACGTAATATGAAGGAAATGTGGAGTGTAAGGCCTCAATTTCAACCGAATGAATTCGTTTTCCTGTTCATTCCGCCCACCATATGTCCCTTTCCCCCTTAGCACCGCTACCCTATTCTCCCGTTCGAACCCCTTCCCTAACATCCCCTAACTGCCTCCTCTTCGTGAGACCTACCGTACGAACTCCCTCCCAACCTCCTCCGTTCGACCCCTCCTCACTCTCCCCTGCGCCACCTCCGGTTTAATTAGAGTTTCATTCAATTTGGCCTCGCGTTTTTATTTTAATTTGCACCTTGCGTGCTTCCTCGCGAACCACTTCTCGGAGCTTGTGGTGATGATGGGCTTGGCCTCCTTTTTCTTCCTTTTCATCTCTTCTCCCGCGCCGATTCTAATTAAAAAAGGGGAGGTTTTTATTCGGAATTTGTTTACGCTCTAAGGCCGTTATTCCCCAGGCACTAATAACTTGTGCATTATTATTAAGGTGGCTCGTTTGCTTTATATTTTTGGTATTCCATCATGACCCATTTTGCGATGGATTTAATATGTTAAAAACTCTAATTTATCCAGCCTCTTCTAAACGCTTAAATGCTGAATCATATAGTAAGGTAAAAAAAGACATCATTTATAATATCGTGGGATACGGTGAAGTATAACTCCGACATATGCGTCAATGGTTCTTTAATGAGAGCATGGCATACGTTGGACAAACCAATTGAAGTACATCATCCCCCAGTTTATTGCACACTTTTGGCAGATAATCTATTCCAGACTTTTTAATATTGGCCTCGACTCGTATCGTGCCTTGAAGGGCTGCTTGAATTAATAATATTATCAAATTTTGTTCATTTGGCCGCATTATTGGAAAACATCGCCTACCTCCATCTCACCATGCATTCTTATCTCCTTAGTCTCCCTTCCAGTCCGCTTTTGTAAATATATTTTGATAATTATGAGCTTGAGGACGGTGAGCCTCTGGTCACATTTTACTAGCTGTCACAGTATGCTAGATAATTAATTTGTAATTATTTATGATTGGAAATTATTTCAATTTTATCGCAATTTTTAGAATCTCCATCTTACCTTGATCTTGCCTCTAGAATCTCAAAATTTGTAAAAAATGTGTGGATAACAGGGTGTATTAAATGTAAACGTCTTCATTCCTTGAAAGGTAATTTTCCAAATGGGACTTAGTCTTTTTTTGGTGGGAACTGGTATAAATGAACTTCGAACGCGACGAATGAACTCACGTCCTTTCGAACGTATTGGTTTTTAATGTGTTTCATTTTAATTTTAATCACTAGTAATTCTTGTTTGCTGAGTCTTATTTTTCAAATATATAGACACATTGTAATGCTAGAGAATCGGAGGAATGATAAAGAGAACATTTTGGAAACCTAAGTAGCAGTTCCTCTCCAGAAATTGGATTGAGATAAAAAGGGGATTTTGTTTGGGACAGACGTCGATACAGAATTGTTCCATGGCATTTCATCGACATTTTGTTTTAATGACAGCATTATCATCTCGTTAAAATGCGGAATGGAATCAGGTTTCTTGAAGAACTAGTGTAAATACAAGGTTGATTTGACAGGTACCCGAAAAGAGGAGTGCCTACTTTTTGTTTAGAACTAATTAAAATAAAAGAGTAAAATCATGAATGGTTGCTAAACAGCAGCTAAGGAAGGCAAAGTGCACTAGAGACCTGAGGAGGAAGGAGTGCGCATGAGAAGGAAGGAATGGCACCACTCCGAATAGGGAAGTTAAATGGAAATACGTAAGGATTCACGGTGACTTTAATATGTGGTAATGGCAAGCTTTGTTCAGCTTGCATATTGTGGCGGAAATTCCTCATGCGCTCATGGTTGAGTCGCTGCGGCTGTCTCCCTTCTCGCGCTCCTCAGAAGTTCTCCAGTCGGAATTTCAATATCGATTAGATGGTTGTCAACTTTCTGCCCATAATAGACCTAGCATTGAACAAGATATGTTTCTAGAGTAGCCATGAGTGGAGGTATTTCCTTATATACCTTGATGGTATTTCAAGTGGAATTGAACGCGCTACAATAAGGAAAATCATAGGATGAAACATTTCTTGCCGCTGCACGCAAAGCTTGTCATACAGATGGTATATATGAACTGCATCAGTGCATTATTCAAATATCTATTGGATAGGGAATAACTTCGAGCGTTTCCCCTCGGCAGCGCGCGTGTTATCGGTGATCCCCTGTTCCCTTTGCAACGAACCCTTGCATTGTTTAACCCTCATCCAACTCCAAATTTGTGTTTTCGACCCCAGTTTCTCATTTGCCTACCCAATCACCTTCGTCCTCCGTGACCTGATTTATTTAATTTCTTCCAATCTTTAGCATTTTATATTCTCTTGTGAAGATGGTTTGAAACACTTGAATGTACATTTGTATTGTCACTTTTGCAATGTCCCCTCGGGGAAAGCATAAGTTGGCTATCTTGGGCCAAACCCACGAACTATACCAAACGAATAAGCTTGCGCGATAATTCGCAATATCAACATCCTGGTTATTAAAAATATCTTTCATTATAAATCCTGGAATCTACATATTGATTATTATTACTCCGAAGCATGGGGTTTTAGGATATTTTGTGTTATTTTAGTCAGACTTCAGTAGCAAAGTTGTGTATTTTACCAGCAGAAACGTACCTTTGCCGGGTAGACTACTGCTAGTAATTTAAATGCGGCCATAGAAAAGGACCCAATATCTACAATATCTTCTCTCTCTTACGTCTTCTTCTTGTAAGGTCCTTAAAAATGCTTGCCATATCGTTTATTAGACCATTTAATAGTCGGGCCTTGCTGATTAAAAAGAACTGTGGGTAACGCACGAAGAAAGAATCAAAGACTTAACGTTTCCACGTGAAAATATCCTGTGGGAACGCGGTCTTTGATTTTTTACGTACGCGTTACGAATGGATTACCACTAAGTATCGGCCTCAACCGGCTCTCAGAATTGTGTGGGTTTCCGAAGCATATATCCTCTGAGGCCCAGTCGATTTTGTTCTCAGTATAGGTTTTAATGCTTACCCAGCATTGTCCCCGCAAGTATTCCAGTTATTCAGCAACCTCGGCCGGCCTTCAAATTGTTGGTAGTCAAATGGTATGGTGGAGAACTTGTAAAGACTTCACTCATCAATTTTTATAGTTTTTGTAAGAAATAATAAGTTGATGGTTATTGGCTCTATATTAGAAAAGCTTTGGTAAAAGGTACTCATATTAGATTACTCGCCGAGTAATAAACATAAACGATATATAAGGATGTAATATGTTTGATTTACAATTGGTCACCCGTTACGGCGACGGCAATTTTCCAACTGGCCACATGTCCTCACAGACGATCCAAGAAGTGGAAGGTCTCTCTCATAGACTCATAGACGATGTTGCGGCAGTGAGGAAAATGGAGGTCTTTATCCTATTAGACCGAAGAGCTATCGTCCAAATGATCATGAATGAGACTTATCTTCGTTACGGCAGTGTGTGGAAAATAATGAAAAACTACACACGTCAAAATTGTTGGCACGCTGGGTTCCAATCCTGCTCACAACTAACTCCTTTTCAGAACCAAATCCGGCGCGACCTGCAATCAACTCGATGTGGCTTTGAAATTTTGCCACATCCACCATATCTTTCCGATCTCGCCTCAAGCGACTTTTTCTAATTTCCCCAACTGAAAAAATCATAGGGGGGATCGGAGATTCGAAAACACAAGCATACAAACGCAAACAAACGGAATTCAAAAGGTGTAACAATAATTTTCGAGGCATTCTGTCGAGTTCTTAAGTGACGGACTTCGAAAGATCAAAAAACGATGGCAGTTATGTCTAATTCTGGATGACGACTATGTAGACAACTCTTAAGAATTATGAATAAAAATTTAGTTTCTATCTCGATAATTTTTTAGTAATATCTAAATGTATACGAAATCCCGTCGTATAACTAAGTTTAGTTTAGCTTATTATTCAATACACGTTGCAGACTTACGTATGGAGGAGAAAATGAGGGATGAAACAAAAAATAATATTCTAGTATATATGATGGTATTCTTATTAATTAACTTAGTGCCTCCTACGTGTGATATGCTTGTATTTCTCTTTCGAATGTCGTGTATTTAATATTTGCTACTATGAAATTTGTAACTGCATTCAATAGGTATTTACTGAGAAACTTCTGGAGATACCGCGACAGTAACTCTTAACGTAGTCATCCGCAATTACATTACATTACACGGCATTACAACGCAACAATTTCAGCGTGTAAAAATCATTCGCCTTGACCGAAAGTCGAACCCGGATCCCTCTGACGTCCGATCGAGTGCTTAATATGCTAAAGCACTCGATCGGGCGTCAGAGGGATCCGGGTTCGAATTCCGGTCAAGGTTGAATGATTTGTACACTTCGAAATGGTCGTATGGTAAGGTATTTGCTGTATGCAAAATAATTAGTCCAAACTATGTAAAGCAAAAAATATCCCGCGCCGATTGAGGGTATCAAAGTGGATAGGACGGACTGTGTGACACGGCGCCCGGAGGGACCCAGGGGCAGATACACCGAGAGTATTGGGCTAGGTCAGCGTTTAGCGGTGTGCCCGAGTCACACGTGTCACGCGCGGCACGCCAGAGCAAATGAGTGGTGAGCACTTGTGTGCCGCCATCCCACGATGAGAAATCAATCCATCCCGGTGACTTCCCCGAAGGCGCCGTCAGAATCGGCGTGAAACTCGGGAGGCGTTATCGATCCTCAAGCGACACTTCGCGGCCCCAATTGATCTCAAATTGAGCGTTCGGCGTCGATCCGCCAATTTCCATCGGGTTTCTTTTATGCTCGATCCGGAGCACGAGCTCGTTCCTTTTTTCGTCGCACCTCTCGTTCTCTGTTTCCTTCGTCCCCACCATGTTTCACATCTCTTCATATTCTTAGCGCTGAGGTCGAGGCGCGGCACCCCGCCCATCCTCATTGACCTAGCGTCATCTCTTCGAAATCTGAACGTGTGAAAGGAGGGGAGTTTCGGAGGGGGGAGTGGTGAGACCGTGCGCTGCAGGTTGGCTCCCTGAAAGGTTCGCGCCGTCTGTTAGGAGTGGGACGCCCGTCACTCGTCTTCCTCTCCTGTCGGTCGTTCCAGCTTCATTTCAATTGAAGCAAGTAATTGACACACGAAAGGATCGATGGAGGAGGTCACCCACGATATGCTTGAAGAGACGAGGCGAAAGGCAGGGAAGTGTGTTCAAGCTCTGCTTCCCTCCCTCTTCGCTCCATCATTCCTCTCCCCGTTGATGTTCCCTTGCCTCAAAAGCATCACTCTCATTCTCGTCGAGCTCACTCTCTTGACACATTTTATCCCCCTTACTCGCCGGAGTACTCTTGCTGAGAGGAGATATTAGAAAATAGTCCGACGAGAATGTTAAGAGTTCGTGCGAGACCATGTTGTTTTGTGTGAAAGTCATTCCAATGGATCATTGATAGATTTTTTGTAGAATTAAAGAGGGGTGGTCATATGAGGGAGGATCGTTTGATTACTAATTTTTAGATCAACTACATCGGGGGCTCTCGGCCGAAGTCCCTCCATTGTACCAACCTTAATGCTATTCTTAACTCTCACTGTAAAACCATCTATAATGCGTGTCCTAAGTTCTTAAATGGCAGTTGGAAAGTTGTAGAATCATAGTTACATTGGACAAGAGTACCCTCTAAGGATTTGCTCAATATGTACTCATGCATTAATTTTATCAAAGGGTGTTCCTCTAGATGAAGCGTAACATGCTATTTACTGGAAATGATTTTCATTTATTTATACGTAGCAAAGTAGAGGTATGTACTACGTGAAGCTATGATAAGTGTATATTTCCAGAAATCAAAAAAGTAAGGAGACAATTATTTCTTGAGAATATTGTTTAAATAAATTACTTCTGTCCGGTTTTAATTTCCAGAGAAAAATAACAGCAATGAAAAATGAGTTAACCTTGGTGTCTATGAAGTTCATTTTGGTTATTTAAAACAATTTTGTAGGCAGGTAGGATGGGATTATAGGTTGAATTTTGCCTAGAGGTCTGTAAGTAGGGATCATGAATCTAAAGGATGTTTAAATTATTCAAAAATGATGTAGATTAATTTTTAAAGACTAAAGGTCTCGAGTAATATTGTCGAGCTTTTAATTTTTTACCAACGTTTTTGTGCTCTTAAGCGCTTATACCATTAAAAAGGTCTATGCGGGCGTACACCATGTTCTTTCCTTGAATACCTTTGATTGAAAGGTTCGAATCCCAATTGTTACAATGCAAATCGAATGAGCAGGCTTGTGAATGGGGATCTGCTTTACGATTTCGTTCACGTGGCTGTGTTGAAATTTGATAAAACTCCGGAAATGAGGACCATTATGTTCCGATGACTTCTCATATTGCACCCTGTTTATCACTTTTGCGGAATATTGTCAATTCAAGTGCGTTAAAATTATAGTCGGTGTGTGTGTGTGTGTGTGTATATATATATATATATATATATATATATATATATATATATATATATATATATATACACACACACACACGCTTACATACACGCATAACTTAAACTTTCTGAAATGTGATTGTCCTTGTACGTGTTTTCTATTTATATTTTATAACTGTTTTTTTTCCTAGTTAGATAATCCGACTGTTGGATAATAGGATTAGATTAATTAATGCAAAATGCAAGTCTAGTTTGAATTATAATTTGAACGAGTCATACTTATACATCGTAAGTGCTAAGTTTTATTTAAATCGAAATGCTGATGAATGATCTCTGCTGTTGAGTTTAGGCATAGCAGTAATTTTACTTGGATTATCAAACGGGCTGTGCCCATTACAGTAGTAATTTGTGACCAGAAATTGAATTTATTAACGTTGACACAAGTGAAATCAGGGTAATGGCGAAGTCCTACCCTGATAAAGTGAGATCTCTCTCGCCAGGGAGAGAGGATGCCTGTCAAATCCTACCTCTTCCGGGGAGGGCTTGAGTTATTCCCAGAGCGTTAGAGGTTAGTGTCCCGATTGATTTATTACCTCATTATCATTTAACAGGGCGCCGTAATAAATTGTTCCTAAGGAATAAGCCATGGCAGTTGGTGTTTAAATTCCACAAAAATTCAGATAGAGAACTGAAATACTCTAGTATCCCAGGCTTACTCAGGAACTACTGTACGGAGACTTCGATGTGGGGATTTTGGCACGAGGAACCTTCAGTTAGGAATCTCTCTACATTTGCGGGCAGCCTCAGCTAATGGGAGACGATCGGTTTTTGCACTCCTCTCCCAAGCATTCATGATCATATCACGCTTGCAGGCTTGAAATAAGGTTCTGAGATAAATGAAGCCGCCGTAGATATATGTACTTGTTCTCTACCAGCTCTTCGTATTTGGAGCCGCTTTAATGTTAAAATGCTCGACGATTCCTTGCGCGCCCGAGAGCGGTGCTATGGTTTGGACATGTTTAATTTATTCAAGTCACAAGTACGTCAATGAATTAATCTTTGGCTCCGTAATTTTTTTTGTGATGGTGCAAGGGAAGTTAATCAGTTCTGTGTTATAGTATCGATGCGGAAACATAGTTTTCTCTATTTGGAATACCTTCGGTTGGGTGATCGCTTCCCGTACTATTTGCTGAGACCGCTGTGTGATCACATTTCACTTGCAGTGATTTTTAGTGAGTCATGCTTCGGTGACTCGAGGTAAGCACATTCCTCGTTGTGATTCCAAACCATGCGCGACGTACAGCTGTGTATTTTTTTCGGAAGTGATGCCATTTTCGGTGCTAAAGATAAAAAAAAGTCACCTCGCCATTGCCATCGACGGTTTGGAGGTGACTGCACAGCAATGGTCAGAGCATTTTCCTTTAAAGTTAGTCCACTGGATTGCGTAGTTCACATTTGTCGGAGTATGGAAATCTACCAAAGGTCTTTTGCGAAATATCCCTCACCTGCCGTCAATGTCTCCTTTGGTTAATATCAAACCTCTTTCATTTCTAAAAGTTTATGTAAAAGTAAAGGTGCATTTTACATTCACGTCCGGAATCAACAGTTAGATTCGCTATAACTTGAATTAATAACTTATCCCGTTTTGAAAAAAAAATTCGTCCGGAGTTACTTTTTGTAGTTTTCGGCATATTCGGTAGTTTTACATAGTGCTCTGTGGATTATTTTAGCATTGCATTAATCCTTCACTTTTTGAAAAACCAGAATTTTGCAACTCCTAAGTTTCCCAGCCCACAAAATCCACGCTGGAAACTGGAAAGTAACACGTATCAGGGCGAATTATGCACTGTTTGAAAGGAAACCCGGTCAATTTCATTATTTAAACTGTTGTGGGTACTTCAAACGCATTTGGCATTTATTTTTTAAGCTTAAATGTGGGGTTGTCATATACAAATATTTACATTTTAACGTGAACAACTTGCACATTTTAACAGCCTCCAGTGAGCGAAGTAGATTGACCACAGGCTGCGTACTACCGCAGCAGGATGCGTACTGTAGGGACATTTACAAACCAAGATGGTGGCTCTAGCTTTACCTATCGCCACGCTAGGCCGGAACGTAAGTTACTTCCTAGCCAGCCCTCGTATTATGTGCATAGGTGTATAAGAATTTCGCCTCATCTGAAGAATATTCATCCACATTTAAAAAATTTTCAGTCGATTCCAGTATTGAAAATACTACGGATACTTGTTGATACCTCTAAAGCAAATGAATTCAATTCTTTTCGTTAGAAATTAAGGGAACGGGTGATGATCGAGCAAACAACATTATGTAAGTTGCATCATTTTTAGAATTTTTATTCGCTTTCAAATTTGCGTAGAAACGGCAATCTGCTTCGTTTGGAGTGTTTAATCAGCGTTGCTAGAGCCTTTCGAGACTGCGCGAAGAATACAGAGGTCCTCCAGCTGACGAGAAAATAGAAGAGTATCATATTTGGGAATCGAATATTGTGTAGAACTTTGATTAATTTCAATTAGCATCGGTCTTTAAGAAAAAAGAATAGCAAAACAATGTAGCAGACGTTGCAAATGTTGCACAAAGCACATGTAGTGACTAAGCATCACTAAAACTGAATCAGAGAACATAACAGGAGCGGGTTTCATGGTAACGCTCTCGCCTCTCTATCGATCTTTCTTCCAGTAGTCGGCCAATTACCTGTTAATAGGTCTCTGATAAGGTTTGATAAGGTAAATAGGCGAGTTAATAAGATGGGAAGCTATTTCGACAGAATATCAATCGTATTCCATCAATCTTAATATTATCCCATTGCAACGTATCGAATACTGTTCCCCTGAGTATTCGTATATGTCTTTGGGTAGCTGATAGGTAATTTTTCCTGATAAACGGAATGGCAGCACGAAAACCTATGGCTAACAATATTTTTCTTGGTAATAAATAGAGCTGGGAGTTGGAAAGCTAAAGAACTAACTATCTATAGTTTGAATGTGGCTACTCATAGCTAGCTAAACAAAATTTTGTGTGGTTTCGTGATGAAAATAGTGACGGTCAAAGGAAAAAAATGCGAAGCCAGACAGAGGAGGCATCCGCATTTTCATATTTTTTCCAATAAAGGAACAAGAAATGCCGGTGTAGGTATTTAAAATTGTATCACTAATTGTAATGGATGTGTTACGATGCTCAGTCTGTGCCTATCCTAATATACTTGAAACGGTGGATTACCAAAAAATGATCGCCGATTAATGGGTCGTTTTATTTAGAGTAGAAAAATATATATGAATTATCTTATGCACTTCCAATGAAGGACTTTTCTCGTGTAGTACACTTGTAGAAAGAAGTAATTAATTGTAATCAACTGGGTTTTATTTTCAAGGACAGCGCATATACAAGAGAATATTTTTATAAGCGTTATGAAATTTGTGAATTTTATCGGCACGTGTTTATTTACTTGAGAGTTGGATTTAAAAATATTCCAATGTTAAATATCTGAATGAAATAGAAGTGAAAACACACGCGAATGAAATATTTTTATTATAAAGGTTTAACAAAACGACTGTCTCTATAAAGCGTCGACCCACTCGGATTGGGAGGAGAGGGGGGGGGGCTTCTATAAACGAGGGCTATAGAGAAAGGGGGAGGTCCACATCTGGTTCGAAACTGTATTTTTTCACCGATATTTCATAAAATCGCATGGAGGAGAGGCAATGCCGGTACGAGGTTTTTTCCCCCTCGACAAGTAGGCGAGAGGGCGATAGAGAGGGACCGAGGAGGACGGAGCTAATCGGACGAAGCCTTAAGAACGCTCGGAGGCGACGCGCGCGGGAGTATTCCAGGGGATTGGGGGCGTAGAAACCATGCGAGTGCATCTTCCGCGTGCTGAGCGTGTTTCGGTGTGTGTGTGTGTGTGAGTGGAGGTCGTTCGTGATGCGGAACTTGCGGAGGAACCGGGGGGGAGGAGAAGTTGAGGGAGGGAGGAGCGGCACTGAAGGAGGTTTCGCCGCGCGGTAAGGGGAACCTGCAAGGCCAAGCCAGGACTGTAGGGAGAGTCTGTGTGGACGGGAGAGGGGCGTCGGCGGGTGAGGACTAGTCAAGGGGCGGACGGGGGGAGGGTGGGGGGAGTTGTATACCTCCTATAGGGGAAGCAATGGATTGCCAGCGGGGTGCGACATCGTTCCTTTGTTGTCCATTTTACCCCCTCATGGCTCGGGCTAAATTTCGTACTGCTAATTCACTTTGGGACTATTATTAGGACGCTAGATCTCTGTACGATTCGGGATTGCGTTCAAAGTCTATTTGTGTTCTTGGGAACCGCGATTCGTATCCCGAACATCCATAGATTTCCCGTATTCTTCGTTCCTACTTTGGTTATCCCACTCTATTTCCCTCTCGTTTTATTGCGCGCAAGATAAATGTTTTGTGTATTTTTTGCGGGAGATTTTTATTTCTATTGACTCTTGGAGCGATGTGGTGAGTCATTGTGATAAAATAATTTGTTTTTTTTTCTCGTGTACAACGTCTTTACCTTACACTCTACTGAGCTCAAGAAAGCCTTCCAGTAAGTGAAGAAAAGCAACGCTGCATTTAAAAAACTCGGGCACTGTTGAATCAAAAGCGGGTGTAAGGCGTGAGTGTTAAATTGGCTCTGAAGGTATACATTTATCGGAGAGTTGAGTAGAGTTAGAAGATTGTCAAGATCCGGTTTCTGTCTTCGATTTTTAGGTTTTTACAGAAAGCACTTCCTGTCGTTTCCTCTTCCCTTGAAAAATGTTCTCGTCAATGGCCAAGACAGGCATTAGAGTGAATCTTTTGAGCTTAATGAAAATGCATATCATATTTTAGTATATAAGTAAGATATTTACTTTACCGTTATTTTATAATAATGATAAGTTTTATTGTGATTGCTTTTCTGGTATGTCCAACTCTGTGGAGAAAATAAGGGACCGTTATACATACGCTTGCTTCGGTCAGAAATTAATATGTTCTATTTATTTTCAGCTATCCGTTTTTTGTATGGAATTGCATGAATTCATACTCTCATAGGTTTGTTCTAAGATGAAAATTAAATGAAAATGTGAAAGTAAATGTTTTCTGTCTTCGAAGAAACTGGTACTGAGTGAAGGGCAGTGAACCTTTTTTGAAAATGTAATTGTTAGGGGAGAGACTGAGAATTGAGATCACGTGCGCTTAATATACCATTGCCCGTTTTATTAAGTACTAATTTGTTTCTTTAATTATGCGTTTATTTTTTAACTTATTGAAATGAATAATCGTGTTTGCATAACTACTGTTAACGATTTTTCTTTATATTTAGTATGAGAACAAAAACATTGCTCTTTCCACAAGTTTATTGCCAACGTACTACGCGTTTCGGTGCACGTAGCCACATTCAGGCACAAGTCTCAAGTAGGTGGTTCTGTGAACCGAAACACGTCGTACATTACCAACAAACTTGTGGAAAAATGCAAATTTGTTTTTATCTTCCCTGAATATGTTGAATGCATTTATATTCAGTATTTGCATTTCTCGAGTTAACTTATTATGCCAATAGTTTTTTACTGTAGTAAGGAGTCATTTTGTATGGAGCTATCGTACTTATATCTCCGTCGTATCCTTAGTTTAAGCTATTTTCGCTGAAAGGTATACAAAAAAAATTTGTTTCCCCAGTAATCGAGGCAACATTATGGAGGAGAGAGATACACAGCTTGGAATCAATGAAACGTATATAGGAAGATAATGAAGGCGAAAAAAAAGCTGAATTTGTCAACTTGATACCATTTAGGAAATGTCGAAAATCAAATTCGTCTATGTTAAATCTTAAAATAAATAAAATAGGGTGTTTCCCCTCACAATGTCGTGCGTGAAGATGAAATTCGGTGGCGCATGTGGCCCCTCAACGTGTGCTATGCTTCCAGCTCTATTTTTTACCTCGAGCATGTTTGCAGAAGGAGAGTGCGAGAGCGGGGCGAAGCGGTGAAATCGCATTAGTCTGTTCCAACAGATGGCGTTGAATTTTATGATGGCGTAAGCTTCGAATTAAATTTTCAGGAAGGAGACTAACCATCTAGAATCACTCTTCAAAATGGCATTTTTGAAAAAAAAATACTTGTGGATTTATTCCTTTTAAAACTGTTGCCATTCAAATGAGACGTCAATATTTTTTTACACAGCATGGACGCTCAGTCCATGTTCACGCATAAATTTTCCGGCAAAAATCCATTACTTACCATGAATAACTGATTGAACGGATTAGCTTGTGTAATATCGCTATTTAGCTTGAATTAAAATGTGTGAATACTCGAATACATGATGCTTATAATGCCCAGGCTTTTTAGGTGGCTGAATTTGAAGTACCTCTTTCTTCATTCTGGAATGAAACTAAAGGCTTGGATTTGGCACTAATCAATGCCTGCGTTACCGTCACACTGCTAATGGTAATGCCGATTGTATTTCCTCCTCGTCATAGCTACCATAGTGTCAGTTCAACTCGTTATCATGAAAAACAACGCTTATATGAAAAGTAATCTCAGGGAGCAATTCGTCATAAAGGCAGGCACTCCCTCTGTAAATTTTCCCCGGGTGTGGTCGATTCGAGCAGATTTTTCATTGTGTCATACCCAAGGTGAGTTATCCATTAATTTGAAAGATTTCTGGGGTACAAGGAAGAAAGAAACTTACTGTGTTGATAGAGGATCATTATTAATATTGAGTAATCTACCGGTTAAGGTAGGTTTTGCATGGACACCACTACCAAATAAATATTTTGTGACTCCTAACAAAACACAATCCAGCAACCTACTCTACAACAAGTCCTTTTTCATCTGTGTACTTCCTTTCTCCCTTCATCCCGTCCAACATCTCTTCATCCTATTCCTTCCTTTTCCTCATTTGCCTAACATTTTCCCCTCTATCACAGTCTTCAACATCCCACTGCCGATCAATACGCCCTTTATCCACTTTTCCTGCTCTTCTCGCCCACCATACCTAGTACTTCATTTCTTTTCCCTTCGGTCCATTTCACCTTCTCCATACCCTCAATTCAAAAGTCTCTAGTCTAGTCTACATGTATACTCCTGCTTAAGTGACCACGTTTCCGCGCCTTACTCAACGTCCCTGCCGTCTGCACCCTCATTCTTGTGAAAGCCCCTTTGCCTAGCGCACTTCGTCTCCTTACATCCCTACCACTTTGACCGTGTTGGTCCAAGAAACTTTCGAGGTACGTAAACTATTCAACCTGCTATAGTTTTTGCCCTCCTATGTTAATGTTTAGCTGGGCCTTTTTCTTTCTGGCAAATCGCAGGACCTTTGTTTTATTTATATTGATTCTCATCCCGTATCTATCGCTCTGAATTTACAATTCACTCAACAATAATTGCAATCCCTTGGCTAACTGACAAAACTAAAGCTTGGTCATCAGAAAACATAACCTTCCCATGCCTCTTGATTCATTTTCTCCACCGGTGCTGCGTTGAACACCACCGGTGACAATGGACAACCCTACGTCACACCTCTTCCTAATACTGCCCATCCGGACTCTCCGTTCCCCACTCGCACCTGAGCAGTTTGAGACATGTACAGGTTGCGGATTAGCCTCCTAACCCTCCAATCTATTCCTAATTTCTGCAATATAGTCGAGGATTTTTCCCAATTCATTCTATCCTGCGCTTCTTCGAAATCTACGAAACAGGCAAATACTTCCTGATTGTATTCTACATTCCTCTCTCTTAGCGATATCATTACCCTAATGGCACCCCGCGTGCCTCTCTCCCCTTCCCAAACCCAAACTGATCACCCTGTAAGTAATCATGTGCCTTGCACTCCATCCTTTTGTTGATGATCCTAAGAACCACCTTACCTGCATGGGAAATCAACCTTATAGTTCTGTAGTCCTCACATGATGTAGCCTTCACGTTTTTCGGAATAGGAATCAACACTGATCTTACAGTCTTCCGGCCAAATTCCTTCCTCATAGTTGCTACGAATCTGTCCATATAATCTTTTCCTACCACATTTTCCTAAATCTTTTAGCAGTTCCGCAGGAATGTTGTCTACCCCCACGGCCTAATTTGATCTCATCTCTGGTAATGACCTTTCTATCTCATCGTTGGGTATTCCTGGACCTAAGCTATCTTCCTCTACGCCATGTTCTCTTTCTATGTCTAACCTTGTTGGCCAAATTATTTACCATCCAGTTCTCCTTTAAATACCTTCCATCTCTCTTGGATCTTTTCTGTTACAACTATTATCTTACCTGACTTATCTCTAACTATTAGCACAAATCTTCCCTTCTTACTTCTCGATAGTGATTTAACCTTGCTGTATAGCGCACCAATTTCACCCTTCCTCTGCAAACTTTGCATATCCTCGCACTGCGTCTTCCACCATGCTTCTTTTGCTTTATTTGTTGCCCGCATTATTATTTAACTCTTTGTACTTCCTTCTGCCTAGCTCTTGTGTTTACACTTCCATTTTCCTCTCTCATCTATCTTTCTAATCACCTTACCCGTGATCCATGGTTTCCTTGTCCTTTACCCATTAACAGTTCCTTAAGTTTCATTGCGGCTTTCGATATCCCTTTTTTTGATGTATTCTCATTTTTCTTCGATAATACTCAGCTCTTTACCCTCATCCATGATTTTCTCTATAGCCTACTTATTCTCCTTCCTTTTCAAACCATTTAATGCTTTTACATTCCATTTTCTAACTCGCCGCCCCAGCCTTTTTTGAAACGTACGCTACATTTCATAACAACTAAATTGTGGTCAGAGTCCGCATCCGCTCCCGGGAAGCTGTGCGAATTTATCAAACTGTTCCTAAACCTGTGTCTAACCAGGATATAATCTAGCTGATACCTTTCTGAGTCACCTGGCATTTTCCATGTATACCTGCGTCTTTTGTGGTGTCTAAACCAAGTGTTAGTGATGACTAGCCCCAGTCTCCTGCAGAACTCAACTGCTTTCTCCCCGTGGTCATTCCTCGTGCCTAAAGCGTAGTCCCCGACCTCGTCACCATCTCTTCCTTCGCCTACCGTTGCATTCCAATCCCCCATCACTATCAAATGTTTCCCTGCAGGAACACACGCGATTACGTCCTCTAACTGATCGTATATCCTATCGACCTATTCTTCCTTATGGTTGCTCGGTGGCATGTATACCTGAATAATAACCAAGTTCGTCTGTTCTGCTTTTATCTCTACTAGTAGTATTCTATCCGTTACCTGTTCTAAGTTGACTACGCTTCTTCCCTCCTATTCACTTATTACTATGGCAGCCCCTCGTTGGCTCTCGTC
Organism: Hetaerina americana; assembly: GCF_022747635.1. Lineage (NCBI taxonomy): Eukaryota > Metazoa > Arthropoda > Insecta > Odonata > Calopterygidae > Hetaerina > Hetaerina americana. Next base: position 27,599,390 of record NW_027286069.1, read on the forward strand.
CCCGCCGCTGTATATTATTCTATACTTATCACTCCAATAATCCCCGCTATCTTTCTATCTCACCTCGCATAGACCTAAAATATCTATTTTTCTCCTTTTCCATCTCTCGCTTAACATTCTCCAATTTCCCTGTCCTCATCATTGTCCTAACATTCCACGTTCCTATTCTAACTAATTTGGTCTTCTTCTCCTGCGTCTTCTGTCCTACTGCTGCTGGTTTTCCCTTGCAAGGGTTTCGTGGGATGACGACCGCGGAAGCCTTGCCTTCCCCGCTGCCGGGCACGACACACGGCCGATTGGGCCGAGCCCCGTAGTTGCCAGGACTCAAAATATCTGTATAGTCCATCATGTTAATCTTGGGAATGATAATTGTGGTGGTTTCCCGTTGCCTTCCTCAATAGTGCTTTTAACGTCACACCATCACTTAGTGGCCGCCTCACTGGGGTCAGACGCTATTGCAGCCGCCTCACTGAGGAACCGACGCCGCGTGGACTACCTTTCGTCTGGCTCCTAACCTCCGACCTATTTGGCATGGGTGACCCTACCAGGAGCAATAATTATTACTCCCGCCAGCACAGCTCTAGGGGTCATCGGGAAACACAAGCCCTTCCATCACGTCAAGATCGTAGTCCATGGTAGGGGAGAAGATCGTTATTTGTTAAATTAAAATCCTCCTAAGTATTGAATGATTTTTAATTTCACGGAGACACGCCATTTCTTGGCTCTGTTATTGGCGAATTCGGTAATTACGGTCTGCATTCCACCCGGATGAGCACCAACCCTCCATGAAAATTGTAATATGGAAGCCGAATCAATGGACTTAATTTTTATAAACTAGTCTGGTTAAAATAATGTTTGCAACATCAAGGAAGTAATTTGGATGATTAAATTCTAGGTGAAGTGTTTTGTTTTCACAATGTTCGAACTGGGGGTCGAATTAATTGTAATCGACGTGAAGGCGTGATATGTAGAAAAATTCAGCGATTAAAATAATTCCGCTATGATCACAGTTCCAAGTTTCACTTAAATTAACGTTTATGTGTTCCTTGCCTGGGCCATGGCCTGAGTAAATTTCATAAGATAAAACACCTTTTTGGCAAATTTACATCGGCAGCTTTCATAAATGTTGGTTCTGATCAAAGGATTTCGTAATTATACACCCTTATTTTTATTTAATCGACTTCGATAGTAACACATGATGCCGATAACATGGTCGCTTAAATCAAAGGAGTGTGAACATTTAACTAGTGATTTTAATTTATCATAACGAATGTGGGAAAATGTGGTGGCATATCCTTGATATTAATGAAAGTGTGATATTTTTTTGTAACTCGGCTGCGGCCTTAAATCCACGAGACTGATGAGACTTCAAAGTCTGACTTTCATATCTTCTCGTCGCCACTCTCTGTGGAGATGAGATTTAGTTGTTAACTCAATAAGTTATATCCGTTCTTTCATTGTAGCCTACCCAATTTCCATTTCCCTTTAAGGGACCAACGTTTGTGTATTTCTGATAATTCACGACCTCTCTGAAATTGCAGATATTGTATTCCAGCCCTTTCATTCACAGCATATTTAATTATTCATCGTTGCGTAACCTAGAAAATTCGTGAATTCAAATTGGATATTCGCAAAATTACAACTTATTGCGACTAGATCTAGTTAGGGTTTTCTCATTTAGATGCTTTAGCATTTCTATCATGCTGTTGTTGACCTAAGTATATGAACCAAATTCTATACTCCTGTGGGCATGAACATATAACTTACGGTAAACGTGAAAAAGAAAGATTTGATGTTGCACAAAAAGGACAAGGGATTGACAACGCCAGCCATATTAACTGCGGAAGTTTTTGTGAAATGCTGTGCTATGATTAATTTTGTGTCGTATTGCGCTTCTCCTGTCAGTTGCTTGGTACAGAATTACTTTCCCGCTGCAAACTTTTTAAATTAAGCTGAGTAATATATCAGTTGAAAATTAAGTATCAGCGAACAGGTGAAGCGGAATGGCAAGGTTGGGAGAGATACATGTACGTAAAAAAGGAGTTATCACCACTATTAAATACGACCGTGACTTCGTTTCGACAAAATTCAAGCAGTCGTTTTCGAAACGTTCAAGCATGCTCTCCCTACAGCGTATACGATCAACGAAGGGAAAAGGATTTGTTGTTTGCAGTGTGTTTCTTCGAGGAATAAGTAAAGAAAAGGGCATATATTTATGTCATTGATATTAAAATTTGTCAGTTTTCTGAGTGTTTCCCCGAAATCAGTCGCTTTCCTCCATGGAAAGTTTTGCTGTGTAAACATGCAGACCCTAAGGACATTTCAGAAGTTTAGATTGCATATTTCCTTCCATAAAAAAGGTAAACGGTAAAACGAGGGGTAAAAGGAAAGTATCTGGAAGTCGAAAAAAGAACAGAGCCCGACGGGGAGTTATCTGGAGGGATGCGGCGGAGGGGAGATGTGTTTCTGGCCCTGGCGAGTGGGACAGACGGATAAAACTTCTGTTTTCATGGTGAAATCTTTTTGAACTCACTTGAATCTATTATTTCGTGTACGCAATCATCTGTAGACTGGCTCCATTCAGAAATTTAATCCCTGCTTGTTTTTTCCCTAAAGCAATTCGAGTTTGCAGTGAAGCCAATTGTATTGCACTCCTCCATCTGTGATCTGATTAGATGGGATTCTTGTCAGAATTCTCAAGATGCATAGCATCTTAAGCGGCAACCCTTTTTGAACCATTTACTAGAAGAACTCGCGAAAATGAAATCGACTTTTCGTTGAATGCTTGTGACTGACTCAACGAGATTCCCGGCAATAACCAACGTGGTGTGGTTCGCTGTGTCCGGGGTGGATGTAGCCGTCATCACAGTCTCGCGATAAGACGGAAGGCCAAGGTTTTAGAGGAGTTGGAGAGGAGTCACTTTTCTCCCTTGGGGACGATGAATGCCCGCAGGCGACGTAAAAGAGTTCTGAAGAGGGCGTGGGGAGGCATTTTAGGGAAAGGGCGTCTCGTGCAGATAGGGCGGTGGACCTGGCAGAGTTGGACGGCTTCGGGAGGCTTTCGGAGGAGGTAGTTCTACTCGGTTGTGTACGTTCTATACCAGCGCGAGCCCGCGTGTGGGAATTGGACGGGAAGAAAACGGTTGGAAACGGGTCGCAGGAAAGAAGAGGCAGGAATGGTGAGGAAGAGGGAAGCCTCTCGCCGGGTGAAAGAGAGGAGAGTGTTTGCCCGTTCACCCGCAGGAGAAGCCGGAGGTGATGTTGAAGAGAGAGGTTGGAGACTGCCAGAGGGCTGCTGCCTGGAGCTGGGGTCGGGCTGGAGGAGGGCTTTAGCTCGAGGCGGGGTAGCGGGAGCAAGTAAGGGTGGGGTTGGCTCGAGGTGATGGGAGATGGCGTGGGGGCGAGTGAAAGTGGTGCAGTACGGAGAGAGGAAGGAGGGAGGTGGCCGAGGAAAGGGAGGGGGACTGGCGAGAAATAAACGTGGGAATGGCGATGGGAGTAGGAAAACGAGTGTCTAGAGAGGAATTAACGGGGTAAAGATTATTATTTCGGGACAAAAGATTCCAAGGATCATGAAACAAGATTTCCTACCGCGACCCTCCACTTACCACCTTCCATTTCCATCCCCTTCCTTTCCCTCTGTAAAATTTGAGTTTTGATCCAATCACAATGCTCAAAACTTGGGCTTAATATTTGTTCTGTTGTAGGTTCAGATGCCAATTTTGGACTTTCTTTGAGCGTTATAATGAGCTATACCTAACTATTTTCCGATGTAAGACCCCTTTTAAAGGAGGCAATTAAGTCTATTCAAGATAGTATCTGTCCATGAACTATTTCATCAAAACAGGAGAAGAACCAAAAGCAGCGTAATAATTAAAAAAGTAAGAGGTTCTATTGTACATGATATTAAAACAAGAAACAAATGTGCTGTGCCGAGGAATACGAGGATCAGTGTAAGAAAGGGTGGATTTCAATAATGGAAAGTAGTTTGCGTACACAGTTGAAACTTAAAATGATGGAGGATTATTTAATATCACAACAAAGATTACTCTGGGCAAACGAAACTAAGCATACTCGTATGCTTAGTTTCGTTGCCGCGCGACACAGAATTGCGGCAATTAAGAAACGCGGGAAAACCCTTGAATAAAGAACATTCATTTATGTATCGTAATCGTAATGGGGCCATCGTAATATTAATAGGTACCATGAATAATTATTTTATTGCTGCGGTTTCTGGGTTTTCGAAATGCGCGTGATCTAGAAATATATGCTCGTAATATTTTCTCTTCCATAACCCCGAGGTTTGTTGAACGCAGACGGACTGAAAATATTTGGCATTTTTGTATTGTGCTAAAATTTCTCCTTTTGTGCTAAAATGTCTCCTAAAGGTAGTATCTACGTGTATTTAAAAAAAGAGCAAAAGGGTTGTGGAATGATATGACTGATAGTGGATGCATATTTTATCATAAATGTATTCCTGTGGTGAGAAAAAAAACTTACGCGCAGTTGAATAGCAAGAGATGTATAATTTTTCTGCAGAAACGGGGACTGCTTTGGTAGTAACAAATATTCGTAACAAATTAAAACCGGGCTTGCTGAAGCGGAAGGTTTTCTGAAAATGTTATAGAAAGCTGTGGCTCACTAGAGATCTAGAACTAATGTACGGGAACTGCTTTAGACGCATATGCAGTGAGTGGGTTCACTTTTTAAATGATAGTCTGGGTAAGTTCTTAACAATTCATTCGAATAATGAAAATGGAATAAATTACTTGAAAGAGAAGAAAAATGGTGAGAGAATGAACGGAAGAATGGTCTGAAATGATCAGAAATAGTGGTTTATGCTAAACTTTGGAAAGAAGGAAACAGCAGCAAAAAACGAAATCGGGGTGACATGATTTAGTAAAAGAGTGTGGACATAAAAAAGGGAGTAGAGGGAGAAAGCAAAAAATGAGAATGAAGGACATTGAAACGCAAGGGAGAGCAGGAAGGGTGCTAAGAAGGAAAAGGGAACGCCTCTATGTGAAATTATAGGTGGGACAGAGAACGAGAAGAATGGGAGAGAAGCGAAGAATGTTGGAGAGGAGAAATCCCTTATAATGGTCAGCCATGGGTGTCGAAGAAATAATTGGATAAGATAGCCAGTGAGATAGTAAGGTCGGGCGGAAAGGGAACGGATATATCCTGGAGTAGAAATGGTGAAGGCAGGAAGAAAAGGAAGCCAATGGGTTGAAGAGGAGGCGTCAAGATGAAAAGAGGGAGAATCGAATCGACGTGGTTAAGTTGGCACAGTCAGTAGGTTCGGGCGTGGACAAACGACTTAACATTTGAGAGGAGAGATGAAATTTCTCCGTCTACGTAATCCTTGTTTTTTGCCCCTAAACTGGAGTTGACTGAAGGGGAGAGTAAATGGTTGATAAATGCAAATCCTTCTGCGAAACAGCGGTTGAAATTAAGGAGCTGTAGACTGCTAGCAAATATGAACCCCTCATGGATGAGGCTTCAAGCAAGAGTAGGTGTTTAAAACGTGGGAACGGTTCGCGTACGCAGATGGGGTTACCGTCTAGTCGGAAGAAGTGGCGGTGGTGGTGGTTGAGATGAAACACGTTCGTGTAAAGAGCCGCATTTGCGCTGGAGGAATTTAGCAACGAGTGTTACTAAGTAAATGGAGTTAACAGTTTTGTTCGTGACGGTACGGTAAAGAAAGTTGTGGAGAAGAGGGGGTTACGCTTGGAAGTAAGCGAGGAAGTGATGGGAATAACAGCGAAAAAGGAGAGGGAACGAGATGAGAGGGGAGCGTGCGGTTTGGCGGAATGGGGAGGGCATGTGGGGAAGGGGGTGAGGGCTGGAAAGAAAGCGAGCGGTAGGAAAAAGACCGGAAATCAGAATGCGAGGAGTTTTGAGAGGGCGAGAGAGACGCCGTGGGCATTATTCAAAACCCAAACCATATGGGAAAGTAAGGCTGTACCGGAAAACTCAAGAGAAATGGATTTTCGGACAGGAGGGTTTGAAAGGGTGGCTTATTTTCCTTCGGACAAATGGAGATCAGAATGCTTTAGCGAGAGTGGTAATGTATTCCTTCCTTTTGGGTTGCCGAGGAATTCCAGGAACGGTCTTCGCTTACATACATGTATTCCTTCAAGAAAGCTAAGGTTTTCTTCAATTTTGTCTATCGTAAATTCTGTCGAAAATATTAATTTTAAAATTTTCCGACAAGAATATGTTTTTTTATACGTATACAGTAAGGTCAAATGGAAGTTCATGATAAAATTAACTCTCAAGTCTTTATTTTATTTAATTTTTTAGGGAATGTCTCCAAATTTGCGTTTTGCATGATACTAGCGCGGAAGATGCAAGGCAGCCATTATGATATATTTTATTTGGTTAGATTCAAAGATATATTCCATTCAGAAAGGAAATTTCTGGGGAAATAAAGGGAAATAATTGAAATAAGCATATCGTGGGATGAACGTTGAGGATAATTCATCCATTTTTATTGATTTATGTGTATAATAATGAGTTACAACTGCGGTCTTACCATTCAAAGGTACAACGGGAGGTGAAGCGGTGGATCGTTGTCCCGCGGTGGAGGTGATCGGGGCGTAAAAGTGTCAAATAATTAAACAGAGTGGCGCCAAATTTCTACTGGTGGTATAGAGTTGGTCTTTGCCCTTAAGTTCCGGAATGCCTCACACCACCGCAGTACCATGGGATCGCTCAAAACCATTCCATGTAGTCTGTAGCCGAAATTTGGAAAATGGACTGCAGTAGTTTTCTAGATTATCAATAAGTCTTCAGTGCTTTTTAAGTCTTCGCGAACACCAGGGGTTGATAGTATTTTCACTTCAAGTGTTCACCAATTTATCGTCAGTAGTTACATTTAAATAGCCTTTTTAATCACCAGCTAATTCTGAACTCATGGTCTCCGTTCTAGTATCGCTTGAAACATTTTATCACAAAGCTATGTTGAAGCTGGCGGTATTTAGAATGTACTGAGTATTATTATCAAATATGTTCATTAAGTACTTCGTATTAGTATTTGCGATACATGGCGTTGGGTAATAATATGTTAATGTTCTGCTGAGGTACATGCAAGTTTCAAATTGCGGAGGGAAGCGCCTATCAAAAATGATTTATAAATCCTTATTGTCTATGTAGTCGCATTATGCTGGAAACCTACTGGAAGGTCGAGGTATTTCAATAGAAGTTTAGAATGAAATCATAAAATTAACTTAATATTTGTTTTCATCGATGAAGCGTAGCCCGAAGATATATACTTTTATAACCGGGACTTGAGCAGATATGGTAAATGAGAAGAGATAAATGGAGAAAATGGTTTGCTGAAAAAGAGATAATGTAATGATTCATGTATTTGTGACTTACAGTGATTTGAACTTATGGCACACTAAGATTAAATATGTTGTTACCGCACGCACCCACTCAAATCACTATGTATTTTTACGTTAGATGGGGTATACGAGTAGATTGAACCGAACCTCCCCCTGCTCGTCGTAATGCAGCTATTGTAGAATTTACGTTATGAGTGTTAAATTCTATTTCACTGTATTTGGGAGTACTTTATACTTATGTACCTTCTACTAGATGTCCGTTTCAATATCCCTTTAGGATGGAATTTGTTCCTATCCATTCATAAGCTTTTCAGTACACTCGGAACAGGATACAAAAATGGGCACAATGCAGTATTCTTCAAAAGCTGGTTAAGCTCCTTAGTGTTCTTCTTTAAGTACGTATATTGGTAAATTTGGCGTCATAGCGATGGGATCAGAGAAGGTGTAAGTTAATACTTGGTAATAGTGTGCAAGTCATAACTTAGTTATTGAAGGTAAGACGTCCTTATTGAGAGTATGCCTTTTTGCACTTCAGTACCAGTAAAATTAGTACTATCTTTTTATAGGGGCCAACTTTCTGGTCAATCGATTTTGAAAACTTGAAGGAACGAGAATTTATTCAGGGGTGCAACTCTTGGAGTATACTACGTATGTGCTAGAAAATATCTAAAGAGTTCTTTTCTTTTGCTTTAGGGAATCGAGCTATAAAAAATGAAGAATATCCAACAAAATACAGTTGAGTGTATACTTACCGTTAATTTATTGATAGGATCTATTATTATTGAATTTCTCTAGTTTTTGCGGTTCAAATTACTTCCAATCGGCGCTTTAATACATTTCCACCTTGAGATTCTCCATATTGTGTTCTCCTTGGGATATTAATTGGGAATACTAGGGATAGTTACATTATATTTGCACGTTCGATAATTCCGACAATCTCATCTTTGGTTTTGCAGCAGATGTGATATTTGTTTCTATAATTTCATTTCAAGGTGGTCGCTCGGTGAAAAATTACCATAAGGTGGAATAACGATGAAACGAGAGCCATGAGGCTGGCCAATTATTGATCTCTAACTTGTAATGGATAGACTAACGCCTATTATCTACCCGGGAGAAATCGAGAATGTGGGGATTCGCTTCGTCGCCACGGAAGCCATTCGTTCTCAAAAAAAGGGACTAGGGTGAGATGAAGGGAGACGGGGATGGAGCGAGAAGGGAACATCTGAGCATCGAGTGGCGGAGGTGGAAGAGGAAGAAGAAGGTGAGGGGAGAAAGGCGTAGGTAGGAAAATGGAGGCGGAAAGGGAGGGTAGCGAAAGGAGGAAAGCGAGGTGTAACGGAGAGGAGGGAGAGAGAGAGAGAGAGAGAGAGTGAGAGAGAGAGGGAGTGGGACGGATGAAGAAAGGGTTTGCGCTCACTTGAATCACTTGGCGATCGAAGCGGCTTTGGAGGTTCTGTCATGACGTCATTGGCCGAAGTTGGGAGGTAGGCCGTCTGAGGGGAGGGTGGGGGTGTGCAGGGAGCGCGCACGGGGACTGAGGTGGGGAGCCGGGGTTCATGCGAGGGGTCTGTTTGAGCGGGGTATCCCATGCGTGTGGCCGATGGAGCGGAGTGAGGTTGGGAGTAAGAGGCAGCGGTTAGCGTGGGTGTCTGTGTGGGAGAGTGGGAGATTTTGCGAGCTGGGAACAAGCTCGTCCCCGTGATTGGGAGTTTATTTTTTTAAATTTTATTTTAAATGCCAGTGTCTTCTCCGTGGAATCTCGGAGCTGTTGCAGACGGGCGCAGGAGAGGGGGGAGCTGGCTTTTTCTCGATCTATGCGACGGATATGCGTTCCCTGAAAAGAGCTCGGCGCAAATCACAGGGAACCCGAGGATTTGGGGAAACGGCTCCCAATGGCCTCCAACGTGGGTTTGACAGCAAGGAGCTAAATCAGGGTTTCACACTATGTTGTGGTCTGCCTCTGCGTTTTTTGTTTGCAGCCGTGTGCTTCCCGATTTCGCTGTATTTAGATTTCATCGGAAGTAACGGGGTATTCTGCTGGGCCTTTAGTGGTTGCTGCAGTGATTAGCTTGTCCAGGTTGGGAAACGCATAACTGGATGAACCTGCAAGATCGCTCTGAATGCACTTAAGTTCCCAATTTGTAATCGGGTTTGGTTGAAAAAAATGCTCGCAGATTTGGGAACTGAAATTCAAATCCCTGACGAGAAAATCTCCAACGATTTTTAGGTATAATGAGAGTAAATGATACCAAATTCATAGTTGACGCTTTTAATCATATATTCAATCTCTTTGCAAACAAGGGTGTTGGTTATTCGGTAAAAGATTATCTTTACAGTCGCAAGTGAGGATGGGGAGACGACGGAAGAGAGTGGGGGAAGAGGCCATTCAGATGGGATTGGTGGAGCGGGAAACCCCTGAATAAATTCCACCCCTTCTTTTCTCACCCTCTTCTTTTCTCTCTTCGTCTCTCCGCAGCCTTACACCTCTTCCATTTTCGCTCTCCTCCCTCTCGAATTCGTCTTTTCCGAACAGCAATTTGTTTTCAGTTTATTTTTCAATATGTTTAAATCCTGTTATTTATCTTGCGGGATTTTAAAGTGATCAATGTTGGTGCGAAAAAATACTATTCAGGAAGCTCACGTTTTGTTCGGTTGTACCATAGGCCACGTGGAGTTTCAAGTCGTTTTTTCTGGCGGGAAATTTTAAAATCTCTCCTCGAAAATGAAATTCATCTTTAATATCTGCTCAGAAAATAATAGCGCTATCGTACTGGCTCCTGGCTAGTCCGCTATGCAACCTTTATAAAGCTGAAATTTTTGCAGCGCCCGTATGAATTGTACATCAGCCACCTCATATATTTTCTTGGGTTACTGGAATCCTTTTCGTGCGTAATATTGGTGAGATTTTTGCAAACTAGATGCGCTGAGAATATAATTGAATGAAATTACGGAACCCGAAGGTATGATACCGAATCACATTCTTCATCAATTTTGTGGAGGTTATAGCAGCGTATTCTTCGTTCAAATTGTATAACTGGGTATGTTTCCAAGCTTACGCACCGTCGTGGTTACAGTTGAGAATCCTTCGATCTGTCCGCAAGCATTTTCATGATAATGAATTGGCTTTTATTTAGTAATGATGAATAAAGTACTGACAAGGACTGGATTGAGCTGTCGGCGTAAAAATGAAGTAATTCAAGTGAAATTCGATTTTCAAATTGTAGCAATTTTACCCCTGATGCCGCAAGTCGGTGAAACTCGTTGTGCCGTTTAATAAAATCTGTGGAAAAGTAAGAGTCTTTCTTTCTATTTCAATAATGGATATCAATTACTTCCACGAAGTGAAGCCTGAAACAATAGAATATACCCAGTAATGTTGGTTGATTTATTTAGGAACGTGACGTATGCTGTTATTCAATCGAAAATGGAATTTGTGTGCATACATACTTGGGGACGAAGGAAGGGATAGAAGCTGGATATTGCCAACTTTTTCCTGGCATTGTTTCTGAACTCATGCAATGAATCATAACCAGCACGCGTTGAATGCCGGACCTGTAACAATAATAATTCAGTCTTGAACTCGCGTGTTAATTGATTGTGGTGACTCATTGAATAAGATGAACCTCGTTGAACCTCGATTACTGGAGCCTCCCGAACGTAATACTGAAGCTATGAAGCCGAAGTGTTGCATTCCAACACCGGATTTCAAAATTTAGGTTTTCAATCTTCAAATTAAATTTTAAAGACCCGTGTTGAAACCGCGTACGCCGATAATTGATAGAATCACCAATAGTTATTTATTTCCCGGAGTCTTTAGTCATTCCATTTTTTTGTATTTTATTCCGCCAATTTTTTAAGCTGATATGTTTGCAAAGTAAGAAATGAATAAGCTTTTCATAGGTTGGGTGAAGCTAGAATCATATTGAAGGCACTTAAAGGAAGAAGGGAGTAACTAATTGGACACTTCTTGTGGCACGATAGTTAACCGAAGACAATAATTGAAGGAAGCATTAGAGGGGAATAATTGCGGTGGAAGGTCAAGGATAATTAATTACGAGAAGCAGGTGAAAGAGACAATGCAAGGAGGAAATGTGAAGGCCTGAAGAGATTAGTGAGGAACAGGATAGCTTGGAGAGCTGCTGCAAACAAATCCTTGGATTGATAACACATATTTCCCGAAGCCAGTTTTCCAATTTAACCTTGTTCTCTAATAGAGCTAATTACAATTTATGTGCTAATGAATCTTGTGGTGGAGAATTGAGTGTACCGACGAGGAAAATTTTAATTCCACTGTCTCACCTAGGCGGTAGGAAATGTAATCCCGAGTATCTTCGAAAGGCTGCGTGGGCGTAATGTTGGGAATGTTGTCTTTCGGAAGAATTCTCTATTTGACGGCACCCTTGGCGTTACTCTTTCCGACTCGCGCCGATCTGCTACCATGAGCGAACATAGTCAGCGGATATAAATTCACAGGGATGCCACAATTATGGAAACTTGAATGTTTCATTCGAAGAAGCGTTCACAGATGTGAACGCTTGTGTGTTGTCGATGTCAAGATATCCTCGCTGATGTTTAATCTTCTAGCTTACAAACTAAACAACTTATGCTTCTAATACAAGTTATTGCTGATCTGGTTTTAGTGGAATGAAAACTAAAGGCTGTTGAGTAGAGGTTCGCGATTCGGAAGAGAATATACATTGAAAATATTGTAAATCGATGACGTCGTATGTACAGCATACATAATGGCCGAATTTATTCTAAGGATTTTTTGATGGTCTGGAGTACAATATTTAATGACAAAAGTAAAGTTTTTTGGAAATTGTTTTGGTTACGAGCCATTAGTCCGTTCACAATGGAATGTTTCAAGTAATGTGGTTGCGTAATAGTGAGAACTGAGCCTCTAAAATCTCTCTGGGTGATATCTTTGTGATGTGGTTTTTAAAAATTTGATATAGCTTCGGAAATCTCGGATAGATAATTTCTTCCTTTGGCTTAAATTGGAATTTGAGACGATTGTAAACTCCTCGAAAATTTTAATTACACTTATTGAAGCAGATTACCGGCTATGGCGTGGATGGAATTTTCAAAATAAACTTAAGGTAACAACAAATACTATGCCAAACACCCAAGCTTTACTAGGGATTAGAATCCGCGGACCCAAGGATTAGCAAGGTGAGTACGCTTTTCCGCCACCACCGAATTCGTCCATTTTGTTATTCATAATTGTTTGATTAATTATATTGAGTTACTCATCTGATAAAGTGAAAATTATGCACAAAATTACTATAGTTTTAATTGAAATGCAGTGTGTTTTTGGCGTTGTTCATCAGAACAGATTTGATAGTAATTGTTCTGACTCTAGAGGGCTATGGGAAATTCTTCATCCCAAAGTGATTTGTTACGCTTTCCATTCTCGTGAAACGGGTGCCCATGAAAGATGTTTTATCTCTTTACCCATTTCATTGTGAGCCAGCCACTCTCACTCGTCAAACATTTTACCGTTTATTATGTGGGAGCGCATGGAAGAGTAGAGAAACCATCCGAATGACCTCGCATGGGTCGGGATAGCTCCTTTGTATCGGTCTTTTCCGCCGGGCACATTCAAAATGTTACCGAAAGCAGGAATGGATTAGCCACTATCATTTTCTATTTTCACTCTGGCTAGCTCTCTAAGCTTTGGTTAAGTTTCTGCCATTGCCCTCGCGGTGCACGCGCCTCATTTCGTTGAAATTCGTCATCTCTGTTCTCGCTGCCGACGACGCTCTTCATTTGTCGCGTGCGCCCGTCATGCTGTGTTGTATCGATTTTGCTTGAGACCCCGCGAAGTGCGTCCGTGTGTGGTCCTACTTGCGTAATCGGCTAAAGGTTTTACGAAACATGCAAGGTGGCCTAAGGTTTTTAAAGAGTGGGTATCGAATTTTAGATTGAGGATTTTTACCCATGTTCTTGACCTCTACGTCCTCTTTTTAATGCGCGTACTTTGCTATTATGATGATGATGATTTACGTGCGTAAATAAGGTATTAAAGGTTGATTTTGGCTTTTTTTGTGGAATATTCGGGCGGCAAACATGAGTTAATGTGCCAGTAAATGTTTAAGGATGAATTAATGGTGTGTACGAGTATCGATGCAGTCCTATAATCTTCGGAAAAAAACGACAAAAGTGTTACCTTGCGGAATTTTTGGGTCGTAATTTGCTAGAGTCTCCCTAGGACTATTATTCTGAATGGTGTTGCTTTATATTGTCCCCTTGGAATTAGATTTGGAATCGATCTATAAATCAGAATACATTTCCCTGTTGCACGCTTTTCAATAACAGATCTTTATTTCATGAGCATAGCTTGCTAAAGGAAGCTTAGATGTGATCGCCTTGGCTTATCTTCTTTTCACTTAATCCCTCGTACCTTCCATGTACTAGCCAGTCGTTAACACATTCTCGCCATTTTGGGAAAATATTTGGGACACAACTCAGTCTGTTTGCCCTACCCCCTACTTATTGGAATACCCTCAAGCGTATTGGAATGGAAGGTTCTCCAGGAACAGCTTTGCTGAGGTAGTTGTTCTGTGAGTTCAAAAAGAAAGTTTCCATGTTTTATTAGTGTGTCAATTCTTTTCCATAAACACTTAGTGAGTTACAATAAAAATACCTTCAAATGTGAAAATAATGAGCCCCTCTATGCTGATGGGCAATTATTTTCTTTATTACTATGATATTCCCTTAAAAATTATCTATCGTTAATTAATGCAAGAACTTGTTTTTTATGTTGCTTTGAAGCCCAAGGAAAGCGTTCAAAATGAAAAGTATTTTTTTTTATATTTTCCATTCTCGAATTATATTCTCATAGAATGAATAGCGTCTGCACAATTCCTGCAATTTATATAGAGTTGAAGGGAAAAGTCACCAAAGTAATATCTTCATCAATGATATCCTTAAAGAACGGGGTTGCTTGAATTGTAATACTTTTTTCGGGTTACATAATTCTTACAAGGGACGAATATTTTTTCGAATAAGGAAGGAAATAATAACCGTTTTGAGGAAAGCGCACCGTAAAGGTATTTTTATTATTAGAATTTCCTATTACCGATTTTTTGTGTGGTCTGTTCTTTGTGATAATTGTAAATTGCATCCTTTTATACTGATCATGAAACTCATTGACAATTTTTTCTCTCTATTACAGGTGAGTGAGTGAGCTGACTTTGCTGTCCTCAGTATCTCTGAAGGCAATTTTCAGAAACTGTAAGAGAACTAGAACAAACCAAATACACATATATTTAGTTTAAACCCAACTCAATAGAGAATCGGAAGTTATATTTAGTTATGAGTCATTTTTATGCAAAGAGTCAAGCCAGTCTTTTTGAAATAATATTATTTCCGTTAAATAAGAAAAATTTGTATTTGATTATTAGTCATCCTTTTATAATTTACGCTATGCGAATTTAATTATACCTGTTTTCATTGAAACCTCATTTTTGAAAATTTGGAACCAAGAAAGAATTGTATCTGTTACAGTTTTAGAATTATTTTGAGTCTAAAAAGATGATGCAGAATAATCACGGCTTGATTGTCAAATGAGAGAGATATGAAAACGCTATTTTGTGACGAGCAGTTCACCTAAACTCATTGTACTTTACGATAACACAAGATATGAAAATAGATAAAATTTCAAGGGATTTGCATACTTAATGCGAATACCAAGTCCTTCTGTTTGTATGGTTGCCTTATATTTTGCGAAGGCCCTGAAGCTGTTGTTTTGGAAGTTTTGATCTCTCTTTTCGCTTCTGTCTAAGCTGCCGATGTGATCCGAGGTTTGCGTTGTTCCCTTAAGGCCACAAGTAACTCCCATGATTATTACCTTTGCAGTAAATTCAATATACCATTGAGTCGTCGTGTTTTCAGATGATCCATCTCCACATTTTAAAAATCATTGCGTCATGCTTTGTACTGTTTCTTCTAACTAGACAGCTTTTTTTGGAATTTCATTTGATTCTTACGTTACCAGAGACAATTGTATTTCATCTAATATATATGAGGAGCGTGGTAGTCCAGCGGATGGGTTGGACCACTGACCAGAGGGCCCGGGTTCGGTTCCCGAGGACGCCTCTGGGCACCCTCAGATTCACCCAAGCCGTGTTATTTTTCGTGTACTAGATTTTCCTGGGAAACCATAGGCGGCATGGGGAAAGGAACTGACCCCCCTACTATGAATTCCACACGCTGTTGGACTTAGTGTACTAGGTAAGCTCTACCCTCACCTATTAAAACCAATCTTCGGGATTGGTAACTGTGGTGGTCATAGTATATAGCTATATAATTATTTCTTTAATTTGAGTTTTCAGCATTTTATTTTCCATGAGTTCGCTTGAGATATAAATACTACTATATTCAAGGCAGCGCCGCGTTTATGAAATACGCGTTTTCATTATGCTAGGTCCAAAGTCCGACTCATACGTCACTATTTTGAATCTCTAGCAACACTCATTTCAAAACTCTTTGAGTTTAAGTTCTTTAATTGCTTCTCTTTAATTTTAACTGTTGTGTTTTTTAATAGAACATTGTAACGGTTTGAACATTTTTGAATATCTGTAAATAGTTTCAAATCTGAACCCAAAATGGCCATCACTATCTTTTTTCAGCTATCGCAGAGAAAGCGTGTATCCATTGAGCCAACTTCTCATTTGTTTTTGATCTTATTAGTCCGTATTTTCGAGTACATTTAGCGTTCAGGATTTTTTCATACATCTTCCATAAGTCGAGCCTTAGTGTTCTATTTTCATTTTAAATTAAGTTAATATCTCATGCATAAAAAGTTTTTTTTAACCACGAGTCTATGAAATTAACAGTTTAATAGCTGACTGATCTTTGTAAGATGTGCGTCATGATATACGGGAATCGTCATAGTCATTTACTAACTAATATCTTATATTGGACAAGTGTCGTAAGAATAGTTTTTTCTATCATTCAAACTTTGGAATTGTGCCCACAAAGGTCGCTTGCTTAATATGTATTCAAGGCAATTCTCACCGTTTTGGTCCAGCTCAATGAAAACCCTTGCAGGAATCCTAGGGAACGGGGATTTTTTCAAATAAAAGGCATTGTCTGTTTATTTACATTCTCCATTATATTTATGGCTCTTATAATTAATAGTTATTGGATAAATACGATGAGCTATTCCCTATTTTTTATCGCGTCGACATCATAGTCTGTAAGGACCTGTAGCCATTTCCCCAATGAGGTTCTTGAGAGACAATAGAATCAGCATCAATACAATTTCATTTTGAATTTTAGAGTAAGTGAAATAAAGTGTGTTGTTCTGTGATTATCTAATCTCTTTGAATGCATCTGAGTCAGTAAACATTTAGGATTAGTTATCGCAAAAAGAATTAAATGATATTATCCAATTGTTTTTTGCACCAACTTATACGGTGGCTGGATGGTGAATCTTCATTTACCAATTCCTGGGCTTTCATTCACAGCCATAATTCTCTTCTTAAAATTTATGAGACCCTGATGAAAATAATGATTATATTTTAAGAGTACAATGTAGTACAATACGATAACTTGTTAACATTTCCTTGAAAAGGCAGTCTTAAATGATAAATGGTATTTGTATTTTTACAGAGAGGCTTTGAATAAAGCGATTTCTTCGGGTAGATTCCTGATTAAAACAGACGTTAACCATGGATACACTTATTAGCTTCACATGACACTTTAAATGGAAGAAGGGACCACTAGGTCCCAATATTGCCGAAATAAATACTTCTGTCTGTCTATCATAACACAATACTTAACACCATTACACTTTTCATTATTCAAATCCGCATTCTTTCGTCTAATATTCCTAGTCTTTTCTTTTCTCTACCTCGTTTTGTTACACATTATCCCTTCTTGTATTCCTCGACATCCGAATACCTTTCAGTAAGTGTTGTATCAACTTATCCTGCCTTCATCGAATTTTTCCTGAGAACCGTTTCTCCTCCGCTAACTTTCCAAGAAATCCTTAAATTATTTTTATTCCTACCCATTGGTTAATGGTTATCCTAGTCTTTCTGTTTCTTAAGAACCTCTTCACCTTTGTTTATTTTTCGTCGTTTCGCTCTATACCTACACACCGATTGTAATGCAATCTACAATGAAATATACCACTTTGCGAACATACTCTCTGATGCCTGAATATATATAACTCTAATTATTTGATCAATTTTCATCTACTTTCATTCCTACCTCAAAACCTTACCATCTTCATTGACTCTCAAATGTGGCCCTGTCTAGAACCTTCAATGCTCTGATTATTGCCCGCGACGGTTTGTTCGGAACCGATTTTATAAAATTTTCGGGCGCTTGCATGTTTCTAATTGCTGATTAAATGCTAAACTGCCTAAAAAGAAAGATACGAATCACAAAAAATGTATTAATGTTTTAGATAACTCAAAGTTAATATTCATTTAGAAGTACTCGATCAAATAGGTATATCTTTACCTCTACCATATTTATAAAAACACCTGTTTAGCCCGCGGCGAAATACACGTACGTTGGTCACAAAAGGACTGTGCCTATACTTAGCGCTGACGTCCCCATATTTGAAAATGTGAGATATAATCTATAATCTAAGTCTAAAGACTTAGAGTACCATTAAAAATGAATAGCAATTTAAAAAGTATCTTCATGACATTTTATTGATTTAAATTAAATGTTTTGAAGAAACGTATCGTTTTAGAATAACTGTACTTCCTCCATTTAAATTTGTTGTAGGTGATAGTTGGAATCTGTGTGTGCCAATTAATTATCTACTTAATTGAAGTTCTGTTTATCAAGTAGCTTTATTTAATTTTAAAGTAAATGCACGAAGTTGATCCTCTTTTGCCTATTCAATGAAACTTATCATCATAGGTAATCCCCCTGTGCAGGTCCCAAATGTCTAACAATTAGGCATGCGAGTTCACGGATTTGCGGATATATTTCACGATCATATGCATTATTTTTTGTAATGAAACTGAGTCCATATGGATTGTGTCATGAGTGCTAAAAGCTTTTTATATTTTGGAAAGTCATTAAATTCCTCGTATGTCAGCGAAGCGCCGTTCGCATACGTTTACTTTTCATCTCAGAAGCTCAACCGCGTCATGCCAACGGATGGTATTCTCGCTGCTACCTACAATCTATCCATCGCAGCTGTGTAATGTTTGCAGCCCTCACATAAATGGCACTAAGTACGAGAAATCTACCAGGGAAGTCATTTTTCATTCTTAACTTACACACTCGTCACGCGTGGGTGTTATAAATAACCCGACGTTTCAGTTCGATTGACCGTGAAATTCTTCTTTTTTGGTAGCAGGAGAGCTTTTCCAACTGCCATCGTTTTCCCATATCTTAATGAAGTCAAGGGAAGGAGAATCCTTCTATATAAACTTTGGGGAATTCTTCGTCCTCTTCTCCAAACGCGTAGAGCAAAAGCACAAGCCTCCGCATATTGGTCGCGCGCGCACGCCCACTAAAATGTATTTGTGTGGCCGGAAATTCGATTACCGAATCGACGGAAAGACAGAGTAAGCGCCTTACCACCGGTGTGAGCTTCGATTTCTGTAGAACCCTACCGCACGCGGTCTCTTCCTATAGTCGCGAAGGGGTGCAGTGAGTACGGAGAGGGAGAGCGGGACTGACCGGGCGGAGGGACGGCGATCGGTGTGACACACGTTTTTGCGAGGTTTCCTCGTTCGGTGGTGGTGCCTGGATGGGAATGAGGAGCCTTTCCCTCCTACCTCCCCTGTGTGGTCTCCGTAGGAAATGACCGTGATTCGTGAAAGGGGTAAGCGGCCAAAGGGATAGAGTTTGCGAAGGGGAGACAAGAAAGGAGGCGGGAGGGGCGTGGCTATATTTCGGCGACGAAGGCCTTCATCGGATCGCGTGCCGAAAATTCATTTACAAGCCCGGAAGGACTTTCTCGTGCTGGGAACGGCTGTAGAACTGTTGCTTAAATGTTATTTCCCGATCTAATATCTATCTGGGAAGAGAAATATTGGTGAATAAGTACGCAAAGTTCTTGAATGTTCAGCACGTCTGGGATTTTTGCGGGGACCTTTTGAGTTCAGTTCCATATTTTTAACAAAAATTGTTTTTTTAGGGTAAGGGTAATTTTTTTGTGAATTTCTCGCGGCAGTGGGGGACATTATTTCATTCACCAATTCATTCGTGGTCGTCGGTGATTCAAGTAATACCATTTGTTTATTCATTGGCTGGAGTTAGCAATTGGGCCTATTTGGTTAAATATCACCTGATGACACGAGTTATTGCCACGGAATCAATTTGACTGAGCTTTGAAGCGGGGTACGAATACTATTGTGTATACATACAAATCTTTATTTTGGACTGTAAAATGTCTTAAAACGGCAGATATTTCTCTCGTAAAATTTCATTTCCTGATTAAAAGGAGATTTATATAGCATCTGGGATTATACTTACAAATTAATTTACAACAAATAGCAAACAACAATTACTCTTTTAATGAGATGGAAATGTTGCACGAAGAAACGCTAAATTTCGTAATCTATTTGCCAAATTGACTCGGCATTTCCGCTGCACCCGTAGAATTTTTTCCATGTGCCATTTATATCAAGTTACTTATGCAAGCCCAGATTCGAGTGGTTTCCCTCACTATTAGGCTATTTTCCCCCTCATTTCCTTGACATTTCTTTTGAGAAATGTCTTCCGAATTTCCCGTTTTCGTGAATATCTTTTGTTCTTGTCTTATTCAGTTTGTGAACATAATTTTCTCTCACACAAAGGAAACTCGTCATGAAAGCCTGTTCGGTTTCGTTCTTCCGCAGCATTGGTCATCATTTAGTTTTGGGATTATGTGGTGCATTCGTCCGAATTAGGAAATTCAGTGTAATGTTCCAAGTCCGAATCGGAAAAATCGGGGAGAAAATGTGACCACCTCTGTAGTTCAAAATTCCATCAAGGATAAAATCATCCGGAACTATATACTCGCATTTCCTTTTAAGGATGCATCGTCATTAGCTGTCCCGGGATTATAAGATTTGAATTCATTGTTGTCATTAGCTATCATATCAAGATACTGCTCTTTTACAAAAGATAATATAGGGAAGTGGGTATACGGGACGCCTTTATGGACCTTGGGGTGAAAGTCCTTCTGTTTTGATTCCTGTAGCGACTTGACTTAATACTCAGGTTCCTGAAGACTTCCTTGTTAGGCATATCTTACAGTTCCGTAAAAAATCGCACGGTTTTTGTCACTGCAAAAGTTTAAATTATTTTATAATTGACAGTTTCCTGCTAAATATCCGTTTTTATGTACCCTGAATTTACGCGGCTCTTCCCGTGTTCCTAAGTCTCGAGTCGAGAATCAGTGTTTAGGTATGATAACACTATTACGTAAATAGTCATGGCGTTATTTTACAGTGTAGCCTAGCCTGACTGGCCGATTCTTTCCCATATTCTTATTTAGCATCTCTATCTCAATAAAAAATTTGCCAGTTCACCGTTAACTTCGTGGTTACACTGACAGATTTTATTTTATAGGTCTCGCGTTATATTTTAATTCAAGCAAGGTTGCTACCACGAGCCCGACCGCGTAAGATAAAAATGTCATTGATTCTTCTTTGTACTTTGTAATGCACACGTCACTTCCTAGTTTTTATTTTGCAATTCTCCTCGATTTATTCATAAAGGTAATTAAAAAAATAAAGCTGAATATTTTTAGTTTTTTTGGTCACCCCTTTTCAATGTGATAAAGAAAGGAAGCCACACTAGAATGAAAGAAGTGTTGCCAAGACATGGTACAGATTACCTATGCTGAGTACATTTATACAATTATAAAACGTTAGATATGGTTGGGAGATTGCCGATCATGTTAAAAGGACCTAGTGTTTAAGGTAAGAGAGAAAAACTTCCATTTTCTTAAGATGGCTGCATATTTGAAGTGCCCGAACCCTCGCGTGCGACCACCCAAGCGCTGAGACATGCTTGAACCCCTATGGTCACTATCGCTGAGTTCTCCACTTAGGCTGATTGAATGTCTCCCGTTATTAGGAATACGACATTTCCGAAAGGATCTGCTTGACAAATCATTACTACGTGCATCGGAAAAGTCAATCTGCGCAAAAATAATCGCGGGCTCTTCTGGAATTTACCTCAACTAAACTTCTAGCTTCCATCCTAACGTCATTGTTGTATCTGCATGGAAAATTAACTTTTCTAGTGGTAACCAAATAGAAATAGGAAATCTCCAAATACATTTAGCTTAAGACTTTCTTTTTACGATTAGTGCATCTGGCGTCAATTGTTACTGTTAGAAAAATCCGGTTATTTACCTATTTTTAGTTCATTCATCGTCAATGTAATGATGGCGTGTGCCGTTGGTCATTCCCCGAAGCTTGGGGAATAAAGCCGATAAATGTCGCACTGGGGATATGGTTGCCAATGACAATCAAGCCCAAACCTCCCAACCAGCCGCCGGAATGTAATTTGATACTATCATGTGGTGTTGGGTAGGAATCTTTACGTGTCACTGTCTCATTTTGGTAGTCATTTTCGGTTTCTCAGGTTAATCTAGCATAAATTCATTTACAGAATATTTCAGAGTCCTTTCTGTCGGATTTTAGTTTCTAAAAATTCGCTCAGTTGTCTATACGCCTTTGGTTTCTTAATCCGCTGCCCCGCTTTGTTTTTTTGTTACGTCATCTTTTCCTTATCAACTTTCCCAACTCAGTCTCGTCGAGTACTTATGTGTCAAATTTATTATTTACATTATCTTGTGATTCATTGACTTTGGATCGTGGTACAAAGTAATATTGGCAATTTTACGCGAGGAATTGGAATTTAGTCCAATGTTCTCCCTGAGCATGAGTTGAGTGCGTTATTTGAATGACTCTTAAAGTGGTTGAATAATATATTTCACGTTATTTTATCGCAACATTAAAGAGGAGGGCCAGAAAAATGCTTTTAAAGGGCCCTTTGACGTAATTACGTCTGCGTTCAGAAAATATTGTATTTTGAGATTCGTATAGGACAAGAAGTTTTTTAAATTCTTTCTAAATTTATTTATTGCTATTATTGTTCTAATATTGAAGTTTTAAACAATATAATTAGCTTATGGTGCGTGGCAATGCGCTGCACTATCACCATATTTGCGACTCCTCTTAGAGAATGAGTTCATTATATTTCGCGGTATTGAAGGTAAGTAAGATGCTTAATGTCATATTCATTTACGTGCGGAATCACTGTATCCTGTTAATGGAATAGGATTTTGATACGTTCTGTTATTTTTATTCCTTCCTTACTTTTACATTTTAGAGGAGACATTAATGAATCACGAATACTTATTGCTTCAAGACTCCCGGCCTGACTTGAACTGTTTTGTGCTTAAAAATAGATTTTTTACGCTCAGAGTGTAATGAATCCCATATAAACCTAAAGCAGGCAACGTTCCAACAATCGTTTTTTTTTGGGTAGAATTTGGTTAAATTTTCCACTCTCGATTTTCTATAACTTTCTCATGGCGATGATGGGAGTGGAGTTCCCTTAGGATACACTCCTTCAGTTTTGATTGCGATGGGATTTAAATTTAATTCGTCCTTCCACGATGCCCGTGGTCATCCTCGTACCTTAGAATGAGTTAAATGGGTAGTATGCATGAATTTTTGAGGTTAATTGTTTTGCGCTCGCTTTAAATCTCTGTATTGATGGAAGGAATGTGGAACGGTGGATATTTGGGAGCAGTTCCGCGAACGTGTCCGGGTTCTCGTCAATCTCCGCTGCGCTCCTGAGGCCTCCTTCGTGGAGCCAGTAACGCCCGCATTGGGTTTGCCATGTCGTTTGAAATCGGGGAAAAACGCCGAGAGTCCTGTATCATGAAGAGTCATCTCCATGGGAACGCGGAGGAGCCTCACGCCCATCTATCTCGCCTCCCGTTCATTCCCCCCTTTGGCGCCTCCTCCCCCTCCCGTCCCGCAGACTATCCTATTCCTTCTCCTCCCTCCTTTCGTCTTTCTGTCTATATTTAGCTCCCACTGAATGCGAAATGAGTGACTACTCATCGTCTCGTATCCATATTTCCGTTCTTCCCTTTCAGCGGTCTCAATCTCCATCCATTGGCAGGCGGCCGGATATCGGGTCCGGAGGACTCCTTCGGCGTTGACGACTCGCTCGCCTTCTTGTTTGCACGTTCGATATTTGCCGGCGAATTACATCTCGTCTCTCCCCTTCTCTCCTCTCACTGTTCCAGAGCGAACCCGGGGCACGTGATCCGGAGTTGCCGGAGCAGTGCGTGTGTGTGTGTGTGTGTGTGAGGGATATGGAGAGAGAGAGGGTGGAGGGGAGGGGGGAGAGAAAGAGATAGGTTTTAATATCCGTGAGGAATATTCATCGCTTGGAGTTTATCGGTTGTGTCAACATTTGCCTTCGCGAGGCCCGCTCGCTCAAGTGTGCGTTGCGTTCCATTGGCATTCCGTGCTTTCCGGAGATCGCGAGCCCGCGGGAGCCACCGTCGCAGATAAATGAAATCGAACGGGACCATCCTCGTTGCGAGTGCTTCTTTCTCTGCGGAGCGGGTGCTTGTTTCGAGGTTTTTTTTCGTACGGGGATCGCCATTTATCGCATAACGGAGATGTGATGCATGTACGCTGCACTCACGATTTGGAAATACGGGACCTTTTATGTTGTTTTGATGCAAATCTGGTGTTGTAAGAGGCCCACTCCTAACGCTGTGGGGGCGATGTCATGACGCAATGAAACCGCGCGACGTAAGGAGGGAAACACCCTGGAGGTGACAAGGAAACTATTTTCCTTTACTTCACAATCGTATTGACGCGTAATGTTTTTCACCAGCTTGTGGTGTAATTTATTCTTGGTGGTTAAGCGCTGGGTTGGGATTTGGTGACTATCAGTTTCCTTCTGTTGGTTGCGTTGGGTGTAGCATGCCACGTTTGAAAATGAATAGTTACGCCATTTTAAAACAGAAAGGGCTTTGAAATCTCCTTCTTGGATTTTTAAGGAGAAGAGTGTCATTAGTTGAGTCTTTTTAGTGGAAATTAGAAGGTTGCAGGTTCGAGCCCTATACTCGTGATATTTATGATTATATAATGATGTTTAGATTATGTTTGTGTTCTGAATGTGGAAGAAACCGTTCGTGTTTATGAGGATAACTTTACTCGCGGTTTCATTGTTATGTAATAACTGCACCAATGAACTCTTATCAAAGTTTATGACACTTGTTTGATTGCCACAGAGAATGTGTGGACTATGGTAGTGCGTATTGTTCATCGCATACCTTTCGTTGGTCGTTTTCGGAATACTTTGGTTTTCCCTTAATTGTTGATGCTGGAATAAAGAAATGGAATATTTTATCCAGTTATTTTCTAATAATGTTTTGGTACGGATCTTCTTATTCTTGTAGGCATTGAAATTTGAGAATCTCAAAATCTACACTGAATATTAACGTTGTACTAGCCATCTTAGTGGCCAAACCGAATTCTAATATATTACAAATGGTTTTTATTTCGAGTGTTAACATTAATTCCTGTCCGTTTGAACCTGTTGGAAGTTTCTGAATCCGAATCCCCAATGATAAGCTGAATTTATGAAGGCATTTGCAACAAAAGGGAGAATGAATATAGGTTCTCGACGGTATTCATAAATTTATAAGGTTCCGTCATTAAATAGAAGATGAATTGGAAAATCAATAATTTTATACTGTTCGACAATATGGAAATTCCTCGGAAAACCTAGTATTTATCAAATAAGTATGTACTCGAAAGGTTCAAATTACGATTTTAAAAGCTATTTGACGCGATAACCATTTTCACACGTAGGGACTTGCGTTTTTCAAGATTTATTCGTCATGGATTTGTTGCCTCCATAGCTATACGGATGATACATTATTATTTTAATTTTAAATGGTGCGATAGGTTACATATTGAAAGAATCAATGCTTGTTTATTCGTAGATAATAACGGTACTTTAGGTATTTTACGTTTATTTTTCAATGATAAATTCTAATAAACTCCGTTATAAAACGGAACTTGTGATCTTATGATATAATAAGCACGTCAAGGAGGTGCAGATGTGAACCATTATGCCTACGTATTTGCTCAGTAATTGAATTTATGGAATGCGTAGAGATTCGCAGAGAAAGTAGGGGGAAACTATTTCTCTTCTTTTATTTTTTTAGTGGCAACATTTGTAATTGATTGACTGATGTCTTATCAGTAGTTTGTTGTTTTCGGTCCTTGTGCAATAGTAATAACGACTCTGCTATAGGCATGAGTTCTTAATTAATTAAGAACTCATGTTTGCAATTATTTTTAACTTAGGTAGTGATTTTGCCAAAATATTTTCTGAACTTAACGTGAAAAGTTTTCTACATTTTTATCTTAATTATAGATTTGTCAAAAAACGCTTTTGCCTCGTTAATCTTTGGGATATCCATAATTTCAGCGGAAATGCCGTTAATAAATTAGTGTGTAGTAGTAACTAGATAATTATAATAGATAGAGAACGATTAAAAGTCATTTTTCGTTGAGGTCAACTCATCACTAGTGCTATATAAATGCTATAATATAATATTAGTCTCACGTAAGGGTAATTTATTCAACTTGAATGCCTTTTAATGCATGGAGGTGCCAAAATTACATAAAGGAGCTCCTGATAAAAGTCAGATTATAAATGATATCAGGGGAATGTTACCTGAAAAAGTATTTCTTTTTCTAATGTTGTTATCTGTTAATTGTAAAGAAATAAATATATTTTAAACATGCACTGGAATGATTTCTATATTTCATAATTTTAATCTATTGATGAGAAGCTTCCGTCGTTCTTTTTTCGGTGACTTTTATATCGGTGATGATTCTTGAATCATTTCCAAAATGAAAGGGTCTGAAACCCGAAGGTTATCTACCTAATCAACAAGTGGCTTGGAAACCGAAGAATAGCGTTCCTCCTATACCTTTTCATCACTCTTTCCAGCTATAAATGTCATAAATCCTAACTTTTACTCCAGAGTTTCGCAGTCTTTTTGTGCAGGAGGCGTGTCAGAAAGGTTTCCGAACTAGTTGGATCGACTGATGAATTGGGTTGCGAGAAAATCCAATTCTCCTGAGTCCTGAAACTTTTTGGACGTAATGTGTCGGCCGACGAACATATGAATTCAGGAGGGATTTCGGGCACTTACCAAGGGTATGATAATTTTACCCCAAATATGGAATATTAATTGTAGCCGCCACTTCATCACTTTCAAAAGAGAACTTTTTTCTAAAGAACATATTGCATCCATTTAGGATGTTCTTTATTTATGGAAAAAAGGTGTTTTTCCTCAGGTGTGTAAGAAAAATTCGAGCTAAATTGCAGAAAATTAAACGCTGCGGCATATGTAGCATATTGCTAGGGAATGTTCATCGAACGTCAATGCACGATTCCGCGCTCTAAATATTAATTCTAAAACGTTCCTTGTAAGCCTATAATGTCCCAGCGATTGGTTTTTATTGCTTTCATGTTTTAGTTTGAAATGTAAAAGAAACCTTAATGGAAATACGGAGAATGGATTACCTGAGGAAGACGGCCTCAATATAAGCTGCTTCAAAAACAAAAAATTCATTGTAATTCCAAATATTTTGGTTCTGCTAATGTTGGCTCATCTGATGATGCTTATGGGTTGTATTTAAATCGATAATACAGTTTTTTTATAGATGGTTTTTTTATAGGTGTGATCGATCATAATACCTTGATTTTTGTTGATGTAATTAATTAAGAAAAACGTAAAACTTTTAAAACATACCCGCATATTTGGCACAAAAGTAGTCGAAAGCTGGAAGGAAATAATTAGTACTTATTCATGGAATGGAAAAATTTACATCCATATACTAAACTTCTACATTGTTAATACATAAGTGATTGAAATGATTTCGATCTCACGAGCAAAAATGTCTGTTTCGATGGTTTCAGGCTCAACTATGTAATGGCTAATGCCCTGAAGAAAACTACGTATTCTTCCACTAAATTATTGATTAAAGTACAACTAGTTTCAGCGGATGGGCGTCATCTTCATGTATTCACCCATATGAGTTTAAACTCATGGTATCGGAATAAAAATGTTTGTAGAAAAATTCAGTTTCTCCTTTCGTGTTTTCTGTTTCATTTGCTCGGTTGGACTTGGTGCCTCGAGCCTCACCGTTATTTATTGCTAAACTAGCGCGATCTAATGTCCTTATTTCCACCGATTTCATGCTAATTAACCAAGTAATTTTCCGGGCGATCTAATCTCTGACTTCGCGGCCGCTGTACTTTTGCTTTCATCTCTGGCCGGCTTATTTTTTCTAAAACTCTGCGCGACGTTTTGGAGGTTTTCAGTCGATACTATCTCTCGTCATTGTCGGCGTTTCGTGACTGACAGATAACTCTCGTGCATTTTGACTAGAGCGTCTTAATTTTTTTGGGGACGCTATTTCGATTTTGTCGGCATCCAGTTTTCTCTGGAATAGCTTGAGAGTGGATAGAATGCGATCGATAATTAGGAAATAGATTTCGGTCATCGGTCCACGGGCGGCCGTCTTAAGATCTCCCCGCTCTAATTGGCTCTAATTGTTTGGTTTTGCAGTGGGTGCATGCATGATGTGTAGTAGTTCAAGTTCGCGGGAAAGGGAAGCCTCTTTCTCTTTTCTCTGCCATTTATAGCTCGGCTTGTTTGAATGGATGAAGGATATCGCAAGCTATTTGCAATGCCTCCGTCCGTCCTTTTCGCCACGATTAGTCGGGAGATGATGTGAGCAGGCGTCGATTTTCCGTCGTCCTGAGAAATTCTCCATCGCCTTTGGTATGCTCGTCTTGTCATTCCATAATTGCGCAGATACTCTTTATAGCCTTACTAATGGGTTTTGATAGGACTATCATCCCACTCTCCTATCTCCTTTTTTGAAGATCTCGGGCAGTAAAAGTGCTCCAACGCGCTAGCCTTCATGAGACGTAATCTCTCCTGGGAGGTGTCTTCTTCGTCGACCACTTTAGATCTGTCATGGCATCTTAAAGGCTTCTTATTGATGAGTCTCAGTCATCTTTTAGTTTCTCTTTATGTGGAATGTTACACTGAAATGGCAGCGTTCTTACCAGTAATATTCATTTTAATCCTCCGCTTAAGTTAGAAATGGCGTTAAGTCAGGTAAGCATGGAATATGTTGTCACACCGAAGAAAATTCGTTATTTTCCAGAGAAAATACTGAATTTTCTGAAATGTTGTAAATAGTGATTCGATAAAGCATTGGGTATGAATTTGAAACAGTCCACGTTAATAGAAATACTATCAAAATTACATTTCAAGCATACTATTGAAATTGTGAGCACATACACCATTGAATATTCATTCTCTAAACAATTATTGCCGTCCGTCGGATGGAACGTTAAGCTGCGAACCTCTTGGCGCCTTTCGTTTAGAGTAGGCTATGCCGACGTCGGGTTTCTCTCCACACTTCATCTTTTCCTGGCCTTCCCTAATGGTGGAAATGACCTTAGCTCCTGGTCGCCTCACAAAAAAATACAACTACTACCAGAATCAGCGTTTTTAATAGTGACATGCATTAATTAATTAAGTACGCATGAAATACGTTCAAATGTAACTTATGATGCGTATTAATTTTCTTCAAACTTAAAGTTTTCCTGCCTATTTTACATATATCTTACGTCATCAAATCTGCTCTCTTTGTGGAAATTATTGTGCTTTCCGTTTTTTTGTATTAATTTATTTCCGTTGGGCTGAACAGGTTTGTGGACTTCAAATATTTGTGAAGTTGACTTAAGGACAAAATGCATTGCAATTTAGGTGCTTAGAAAAGGAAAACAATCAATACGAAGATAAGATGGATGTGTAGGCCATGAGATAAAGGATTAAGGACGAGAATGGTAAAATGTTTCGTGTGAAGTATGGCATTGTGGGTGATGTAGATATGGACATGGAGGAAGGAAGAGTGTAGAATGTTGCAGAATTGAAATGTTTCTGCATGGAGGAGGATTGAGAATATTAATTTGATGGGTTTAGTGAAGAACCCTGAATTGAGTTGTGGAAGAGAGGAGAATAATATAGATTATAAGGAAAAGAAAAAAGGAATTTTGAAAAGATGTATTGCTCTGGGTTAGAAGAAAGTGTTTTCTGGAATGAATTGTTGAAGGAAGAAAGAGAGAACGCAGTAGGAGCTAATTGAGGATGAAATCAAGGTGGAAAAGGAAAAATGAAAGAATGAAGATTTTGGGAAATGATGGAGGGGCTGAGTTACTGACGTGTGAAGACCTACCCCAATGAGAGGCTAAATTTCTTCAAAGAGTAGAAAACATCTTAAGGGAAAATAATATTTAATTGATAGTCAACCTACCAGATATGAAAGCGATTCGCTGCACCTAAATTTAGTCAGCAACAACACTTTTGGGTTTCGGTTCCTAGTTTATGCTTTCTTCTCTACTGCATTTTAAGTGTAATCGTGCAGTTTTATATTACATTACACAAGTTCAAGAATTTATTTTGTGCCTAGGCTGCCTAATGCTCAATGTCACTTAAAGTGTATCTTATTATCGTGAATATTATAAGTGGCAAGAAAAGCGTCTACTTCATTAAAGCTCTGGGAGTGCAAGCATATAGGAGTATAAATTTCATCTAGGTTGCTACATTTCAGTGTCACTCTAATATATCTTTCTCAACCAGAAGAAATGATCTTCCTAGGGCTGCACCATCATCATCAATTCCGTCAGTATTTCAATCTAAAGGTGCAATCTACTGCAGCTCTCCATACTACCCTTTCTGATGCAAACTTCCTTACCCTTTGATGGATCTTCTGCCCGACATTCTTCTTTACTTGACCTGTGTGTTTGTCCATCGACCGTCTTTGTGGAACCTAGCCTTCTATCTTACCTTCTAATACCGTTATAATAAATCCATTATGTCCACAGCTTTGCCCAATATATCTGGTTCTTATTTTCCTGATATTGCCGTGTATTTCCATTTCCTCATCTGCTATTTAAAAAATTTTCTTGATTTTTCACTTCATCCTTCCGTTTGTTATTCTCCATTCGCCTTCAGCATCATTTTTGGAGGCTTCTATTCTTCTTCTCTGGTCTCTTTTCTAGTGCTCTGTCTGTTCGTTCGCGAACTGAAGCAGGACTGAATTGAGGCAGACCAAACATGAACTTTGAACTATGATCTATGCACTGGAACTGGATCGAAAAAATGTGATGAAAGCTCTCGATATGGAGTACTTAATTCGGTCTTCATTACTTATTTTAGAAATCATGGATATGAGTCCACTCAGAGATGAATTAATTTGTAAAGTCTTGCTCCTGTTAAATCAATTGCACTATTTTGAAACTTACTTTACGGTATTTTTAGCAAGAAAATCTTGTCATTTCAGAAAAAACGGCTGCTACTTAAACATCTTTTATTGAGGAAGTTATAAAAAAAATTATCCATTACTTGCCGCGATAGATTGACTGCCTGTGCTAAATAAATACTATGTAGATTAATATAATTCATGATGTATACATTCCGTGTTTAACCTTCAAATGACTCTTAAGTTAAGATTAACTTTTGCGTGATTATGTCGTACGCCGGCTATATTTGTCCATTCTGGAGGTATTTGGTAGTTATTGTAATTTTCCGTGGTAAAATATTTTCTCTGAGAATTATTAGGAACTCATAACTTTCCGGTACAACTTTTTTGAAATCCATTATCAATAGATCAGTACAATCATTCGACATTTACCCAATTAGCGTAAATAAATAATTTGGAACATATTGCATATTTGTGTTGTTAAGAGGCCCATCACGATTTTTGACTGACTTTGGAGTTTGCGAGCTGAGGATTGTGAGTCAGTGATTTGAAAGTTATGTTTGCTTAGCAGCTCCAATCTGAAAGTTCTGTTCTGTATGTGATCTCATGTGAACTCACTAATTGATGAACATTTCAGGTACTAATAATTCGCCAACTTCATCGCAGGTTTTTTTCAATATGCGTGGGCCTGACAGTTCTTGTGGTGTTCGTAAATACACGTTCATGGTCTCGTGATCCTCAAAAAATTACTGATTACTCTATTCAAAAGTTTCTGTCCTGCCCTCCTTGTTTCATTACCATGGGCATGAAACGTGGATGTTTTTTCTCCCCCCCCCACCCGATCACGATTCCACGGTCCACGATAGGAGAAATGTTCCAAGAAGACGAAGTTTTTCGATTTTCCGGGTCATTTTATGCATTTTTAAATTCACGACGAGGCGAGGGAGGAATGTGCATTTCTGCTATTCATTGTCTTATCATAGTACAAGTTAGAGTTCGAAGCTAACGGTGTGGCTTGGATCTTCTTATTTAACGCGATCTGAAGAAAAAAACATGACATTCACCATAGATTCAATGTCTTAGCACACTCGTATTAGTCATGTGTGTTGTTTGAGCTCTCTTAGATGGCAATTACCATAATCTCCTTTGTATATCAGTCACAATATGCGTCTAATGGCCCTCCTACCATTATCTGTGAATTTCATACGTTGTTGTGCATAGTGAGCTCTACCTTCACCTATCAAACCAACCTTCAAGTTGATAACTGTGGTTAATATTAACTTGTATTTATTTGGTCTCAATAAAATGGCTACTTTTTCTTTACTCTGCTTTACACTGTGAGGCCATTTTGACTATTTTATTTGCGGTGTCCTTGAGATCCGAAGACTTCATACGGTGCTTGTGGAAATTCGTCCGAAAATTCTAGGCAATGCGATGAAAACCGAACATAGCAAAAAATACACTGGCTTTATGCTTATTTAGCAGAAGAAGATCAATTTTGAACATAATAGTGTGTTTAATCTTCATTCTCCCATGCTTTCAATATCTTTACCATATGGCGAAAGCATTAACTTATCTAGTTGCATTCTTTGACGTAGTACGTAGAAGTATACGAGCTCAGGTGGTAAATTGATTATTAAGAGGATATGACGATTTTTTAATGGGCATTAGGCGTAATCGACCACTGTACTGACGATTCATTTTCTAACCGGTGAATAAAACGGTCCCGAAGAATCAGCCTCTCTTGAAGGAGCGTAAATCGGAGTGATAAGGTGTGCCGACCGGGCCGTTTAGACTGCGCCGCTTGCAGATATTATTCCTCCGCGCCTCCCCCCTCCCCTCATCATCGCACCGTGACGTCAGTGCCGGAGGAGAGGAATTTTCGATTATAGTTAATGGAGATTTTTGGCACCGCTCCTTTTTGGCCACCTGTCTGTCTGCTCGAGAGAAATCGGTGGGGTCGATGTCAGGTGACTTTAATGAAATTTCCGTGTTTTAAACTTTTTCGAAAAGTTTATTGACTGTAATCGACTTTTAAGGAAGTTGCCCAATTAGGCGCACCACGTCGGCTGTGACGTGAAATCGATATTTTATTGCCATTGTAGAGAGAGTGGGAGGTAGAGCTGGGTGCAGGAATCACCCTACCGTGGACGATTTCAACTTCGACTCGTGAGCCAGCGTTTTTTTCTCACCAATCTGTCGTTTTCCTCATAGTGGGTAGAGTGAGTGGGAGGAGAGCAAAAATTGAGACGAGTCGGATAACGATGTAGTATGAGAGGGGCTCAGGAAATGAGAAGGGAGGCATTGGTTTATTCTGTCGTGAGCCTTGCGATGAGAGTTCAGGACATCATCTGGGTGGCACGGATTTGTTCCTCATTTCATCTAAATGTTGGCATTGTCGTTATATTTGTTAAAACACAAACTGTCAAGATTTAAACTGAAATAACTGTAGTGATTCATTTTTCTATTCTGTGAATAAAAGCCATTGATACTAACATTTATTCCTTCGAATAGTTAATTAAAATGTTTAAAATGTAATGTTATTGTTTTAATCAATAAATGTCATCTATTAAGTGATACTTAATATTTATTAAGTTGTTCTTCTACATATTTCTATTAACCTTGCGAAACCTAGCTCCTTTAATCCAATAATGTTATTATTGTTACCCCCGTCAATTTTGCTGCTGTAGGAAACTCTTGTTTTATGCATGTTAATAACCATCGATAAAGTTTTAACTGATAGATTCATTAAAAAATATTATTACTCATTTCTCATTGTAACCTATCAAACAACATTTTTTTAAATTTGTGCGACAGAAAAGTTATAAAGGGAGAGATTTATTATTATTTACTGAAACCCTGTCTTTTGGAAAAATATTCTAATGTGCAAAACGTGGAAAGACTGGGCGGTTCATATTCATATTTGACTGCTACACTAGAAGCCTGATGGTTTGTCTGCTTCTACGTGGCCTTTTTTGAGGAAGATAGTTTAGTTGGATGACTGTTTTGACGATTAGTAAATGAAAGCTTCTTATGCGGTCTCTTAACTTTACAGATCTAGCAAGTTTTGAAATATACAGTGGCCGATTCGTAACAAATTAGCAGGCGGTAATGAACCTTTCTCTTACCGTTAGAAGTTCCAATCCTTGACGTTCCATATCATGGTGGTGTACCAATCATACTGAGTTGTACACTATCCAGTCAGGACAGTGAATGATGCGGTTTACACCGAAATTGCAAGCATTTGCTATCCTCGTCATTTTCGAATAATCCAATCCGGAATTCTGGCATTCAGGCTTATCCTTTTCGTGCATGAGGTAAATCACCTTCTTCATGCAGTTCTCACGTCTTTTAGCACTTCTTAGCCCTTTTTTAGTAGTATTTCATAATGATAAAAAAGTTAAGTGTTTTCATTAGTTTATGGTTTTGCAACCTCCCTAGAAGACCTTAGCTGATTTATTTTTATTTTTACAGTTGTTTTAGCCTTAGGAATCCAAGTCCACGAAAAGACCCCGTAAAATGCTTTCAATATTAATATTATAGTAGATCTTACTCGTTTTTTCGTATATATTGATCGTTGAAATTGAATATGAATTGGTAAAATTATTGAATTCAAAATGTTAACACTCCACGGTTTCTCACACTCGTATTATGGGTGCCATGCTCAAACTAGCGACAGAAGCGGTCGTCTGAAAATCGAAAGCGATGATTCCGTTTAGAAGAGTCATTATTTCATGATTTTTTCATTTTCTTGAGGCCACAATTCGAGTTGGTGGGCAAAGATTTTTGAAAATTTTGAAATGAAGCTTTTAAGCGGTGCCTTGCTTCCGAATGTATCTCGCCAAATCATTCGCTTATCTTCGTGGTTGGCGAACGTGCCGATTGATAGCGGGATAACGCCACCTACGGGCAGTGAGCGTATTTTGGAGTGACCGATTGAAACGTGTCAAGTGTCGAAATCGGGCGGATCACAGAAAAGGACGACTTTATCCGGATTTAGCGTTTATAGGAATACGCCGCTTCAAGCAATTTTATCTCTATTGTTTGTTCAGCAACTTTTTCAAGAACTAACGAAGTTAGCGGAAACAGCTGCATGCCTCTCATCACCGTCCATTCGAAAGGGTGGTGAATTTAAAGTCGCAGCTTTTGGCTTGAGACAATTGCCCCTTTAAAATGATAGTTGCTGATGTGGCAACATTTGAACACCCCAGAACGTATGGCATTGCTGTTATAAGTTAATGAGTGATTAGAAAGAATGAGTGAAAATAATAATGTTTTTTTAATTTCAAATGCACAAGAATGCATAGAAAGCTAAACACAAAGTAAGTGTGCCTTAAAATTAAAGTCAAAATCGTGATAAATAGTTTTCTTTCAACTACATGTTGGCATTTTTAGGTTTTTCAGTTGCGTCGAAATAACTTTTGCCCTTCAAATTTGTTTAAAAAACCCCATTAAATGTAAAGCAACTTACATAATAAATTGAAATTGCTCGATATTTAGTGCGCAGTTCTGTTATCCCTTGACATCGAAGTTCCTTTATAAATTGCGCTATTTTAACGTGAAAGCATGAACGCTATTGCATCGACGTGAAGAATTTCTCTATTTTCTTCATCTGTTCGTCCCGCCATTTTAGTTCCCTGTGCCGTCGATCTTTGAGAGGATGAATCTGCATAATGTTTAGCCCAAAGGCCCTCCGCTCAGCGAGTGCATTTTTAATGGGACTGCTATCCATCCATTTCTTACCAGTAAGATCAATGGATTCGTTGAGTTCGTAATTGGAAAACATTCCACCCTCTCCTTCTGAGTTTCCGATTCATATGATAGGATTTGCTGTCAGAGGAATGTTTAAGGTTTTTCTGCGGGCTTAGTCCTGATACTGCATACTACTACTTTGCCCTTTTCAACCATCTTTCAAAAATGGATCGGCATGGATGTGCGTTCATGACGTCAAAACTCATTTGTATTCCTCTTTTTGATAAGCGCTGCAGTTATACAGTTCTGTAGTCCCAAAACTCCGAGGGAGGTCAGGGTCGAACAAACAGTCATTGTCCAGGCCGAGTGGTTTCCTCGCAACTTGACTTCGCCTTTTCTACCTGTGAATCACGGCTTAACAATGGCGAATGCGACCTTAGATAGGCTCCATTTGGTATCCGCTTAAGACCGTTGTTTCGGAATACATTTCAGAAGGTGTTTGACTTTTGAAATTTATTTATTGTCAGACCTAAGAGAGGAGATAAGAAAAGAAAGTGTACCAACCACTGCTGCACGTTAGTACAGATCCCTTGGCTCCCGTTGATATCGGTGGCAAATGAGCCATTTTCGAAATCTTTGGCTGCAATGTGTTGCTGGCATTCGAGGTCGCAGCCCATCTCATATTTTGCTCTGGAAATTGGAAGCAATTATGAAACCAAGAGGAGCATTATGTATGCTATGTATTATGGTTCCAGTTCGTGGTCATTTTTTTCGCTCATCTGTTGGGAACTATGGTAAATCCATTCATCGGAAAAATAATTGAAGATTCTATATTGTTTATGTGTTCATTTTTTGGGTTTTGCTCCTTTTTCTTTAGAAGATTGTCGGTGATAGAATGATCGATTAGTTTTTCTATTCCTTTTTCGGCAAAATCAATTTCGGTATCTATCCATTCAAATGAATATGGTCTAATGCGTGCCGGTATAGCCTTTTTGCTGTGCAGGATAAAATGCTAGTGTTTGCTTCTGTTTCGAATTTGATTGAAAATTTATTTGACATAGGTCCAATTAATATTTGAGGCTCGTGTGACCATCCAACTGATATGTTGATTTAGTGCATGTTCGTTAATATGGCGGTTCACTATTTTATTGCGCCATACATGCTAGGTCATGGTTTTGGCAATGGGTTATTGTAAGTATGTTGTACAATAACTTACTTTTTGTTGTATAAATCAAATCAATACAGAGGAAGTCATTCCTGGCTTTTATAAAAGTTGTTATGAGAAGGGCCTTACTGCCGACCTGATGGTGGGCCAGAAAAATCTATTGGAATTTGAGAAGGGGAAGGGTGAATAAAGCAACCGGTATCTGTATTGGCTACTCCAAATGAAAGGCGCTGGTGAGAGCTCTCAGCGATCTTCCCCTTAGACGGAGTCCTCTACATACATTATACTTACCTTGACAGGCAAGTGGGTCCTCGAAATCCGCTAACACATTCTGCCGACCCAACGAATTGAGGGATGGCGTAGGAGGTCAGGGCATATTCATCGCAATAATCACAATCTCTTCAGGAAACGCAGTTAGTGACACGGGCTAAGAAGGAATCGATATTAGACCACTTTTATCCTCTTCGGCATGTTTCATTTGCATAATCTTGCGATCCGGACTTGGTCTTTCGGGAAATGTTTGTTTCATTGTACAACCTGACTCATGAACCCTAAAGATTTCATTTTTCACTCCCGTGCCTTGATTGGGGATTCTAATTGTCCATTTTCGTCGCGGTATCGCCTTTTTTTTAGTATGTTAACATTAAAGAAACATCTTATGAAGATTTTTTGCTTTTCAATGTTAGTCGCGGTCATAACAATAATAATAGCAGTGGTGTTATCATGTTAAATATACTAATAGATTCTATTAGTGAATAACACCATGTTAAATTTTGGGAGTAAATCGTAATTTGCGTAGTTAAATATGTCAATGAATAACCAGCGCCGCTAAATCCTGCTCCCGTATTGTTTTTGTTCTCCGGGTCCTCAGACCCATCAAATGGAGAAATATTTAATTAAATATTACAGATATTGTCTTTAGAGATGCCATGACTTGTTTTAAATAAAAATTGTCAATATCCAAGTTTAAAATTGGAAATATCGTTTTGATGCTTCTGCTGCTATTTGTTATATCATTAATCAAAATTGTGGCTTTAAAACGTTGTGTGCTCTGACTAGAGTTTTGGGAAGGTAGATGCAAACCCTGCCGTAGAGCTTTTGTTTGACTGTCACAAATATAGTATAAACGGTGTGTTTGATGTCGAATTAGGACCATTTTTTATACTTCTTTGTTTCCTATCAATCACCGTTTCTCGAAGCTACCCATCGATTTAGAACTCCACTTTAAGCAGTCTTAAATTTAATATGTAAACCTTTTACATTCGCACTGTGTACAATGTTGGCAAGTAACAAGTACTGCACCATTTACTATCATCGGCAGACTCATTATTCGAAGACGAGGAATTGTAAACTAACATACATAGCCAATTGTAAAATAAAATTCATAGCCTTAAGAATCAGGCTCGGTGGGGATATTCCACTTTATTTTATAGCAGGTCGTAGACCCTTAACTCCTCGGCACATCTTGATGCTAGTGTCTCGGAAAAGTGATTTTGGTGTACTTTTTTTATTCAGCATTATTTCATCATCCATTCCCGTTTGGGATGAAAGGGCTTAGAGTGACATAGTCTACGTTTACCGTTTACCTTCCAAAATTTGTGATCAAAGGGCGTGCGATAGGCATTATCTATTTGACATGCTTAATCCTTATATGGTAAAATAGAAATGCATCTGACGGAAATTAGGAGGTACAAGGGAACGAAACCACTTGCAAAATCAACGCATACATGCAAACCTATATCCGCAGTGGCGTATACATTCGTGCAGATATCCTTTCAATTTACACGCATGCAAATACAAATACTATCTTGTAACAAATAATTGCACCTTAGAATGCAGTAAGAAATTCATCCAATAACGTGCAAGCTAGAATTTGAAAAGTAAGAAGGCGGAATGCCGCGTGCATACACGTACCATTTTTCATGGTTTGTGATTAAGAATTTGTAAGGGATGATTGAGATGCTGTTAATATTCTTCTCTAGGGGAAGATTACTGAGTGTTACCCAGTGGGGATGGCCATCAGCAAATGTTGTCTTGTTAGAGAAGCAAAATCCGTTGTGTAAGAGTAGGGGTTCAATAACTTGAATTTTGTGAAACAGGTCTTATCTGTCGTAACGTTTCATTGTGTTTGTTGCTTTTTCTGGGAGACACTTCGGAAACATCAACTCGATTTTGACTCATTGATATAATTTTATGTCCGTTAAAGGCCTATAAAATTCACATTCACTCGCGCGCGCGTACGCACACATGTATATGGATAAAAAAATTATGTATATATATATATGAAAACCCGCCACATGGCGAACATATTCATTCAAATGGATACAGATATAAGGGTAAGGGATCGGAGCACATAAAAGAAGAAAACAGGAATGGTGGGGAAGGTGGAATCGAGCAGATCACAAGTTTAAAAGAAAGCCCGGTAAGTCGAAGATCCGTAGTTCGATTCTCTGTCAAGGGAACACTTTTCCTGATATCTGTATCCATGTGAAAGAATTATTATATATATTATATGCATATATAATATTATTATTATTAGGTAATCTACCGGGGAAGGTAGGTTTTTGGATGGACAAAGCTACTAAATAAATATTTTGTGACTGCTAACAAAACACAAAATCCAGTATCCTACTCTAAATCAGGTCCCTCTTCATCTCTGAGTACATTCTTCCTTCCTTCATCCCGTCCAACATCACTACCCTGCTCCTTCCCTTTCCTCGTTTGCCTAACATTCTCCCCTCTATTACGGTCTTCAACATCCCACTACCGGTCAATACCCCCTTCATCCACTTTTCCTGCCTCCATAGGATTTCTCCCAACAAACCCCTCTCTTCGCCCACCATACCAAGTACTTCCTCAATATATAATATATAATAGATATATATATATATATAATATATATATGTATATATATAATATATATGTATATATATAATATATATGTATATATATAATATATATGTATATATATAATATATATGTATATATATAATATATATGTATATATATATAATATATATGTATATATATAATATATATGTATATATATATAATATATATGTATATATATAATATATATGTATATATATATAATATATATGTATATATATAATATATATGTATATATGCTTTCGTAGACGTAACACGGAAGTGCCGAATAGTACAATACACAGTAACACACAATATAGAAACAAAAAAAAAGAAGAACACTCACACGTTATTTCTTGATATTTCGACGGAAACAATCCGTCTTCATCTGATGATATAGAAGTAATGAGGATATACATATATAAAAATATATATATATATATATATATATATATATATATATAAATATATACATATACAAATGCATATATGATATATATATATATATATATATATATATATATATATATATATATATATATATATATATATATATATATATATATATATACATATAATATATACACGACGAAACTTTTATGAAATCCGGCATCAGAGGCGTGCGTGTTCTTTTCCACTGAGTCACTTATGGAAGGGAAGGTATTATCGAGAGAGGCTGCATTATATCTGTCCCATGCCACCTTTTGTCAACCTCCTCCGCCTGGAAGCTCCTTCCCCTATGACGTCCTTTCATTTTTTTCTCTTTTTATTTATGGTCTTTTGTGTTAGAGGCTAGGTCGCTATGTTGCCTACTTCCCGTCCCTCCCACCTCACGGTTGCCTTGGAGAAAGGATGAAGGAGTTCGCGTCGATCGGGGGTGGGCACCCAGCGACCGGAAGGGTGACGGTGCGGGCAGAGAATCAAAGGGTCGCGTGCAAGAGAGGATGAGAAGGGTTGGGCGAGTGGAGAAAGACGTAGAGGCCACGAAGGAGAGAACCTTAGGGAGATGCGGTCATAGCGGGACGGAGGAAAATATGCGACATGGAGAAAGATACACGGGCGAAGGTTTCGGAAATATTATTGTTTCCATATTTATTTCCCTATTTATTACTTTTGGTCATGTGAATTTCATGGTGAAAAATTACAAGAGAGTAGCGGTAGTCTAATTTGACAGCAGTTTTATTAAGCATTTTAATATTTAAGGTTTTTAATCATTCTTTCTGTCACCATTTCATTAATCAGCATGACGATTAAAAAACGAATAATTAGTATTATTAAACGTTCTAATGCTTTAAGGGTTTGAAGTTGAACTAGTTATTCTTGAATATGCCAAGGCATGTTATTTGATTTTTTGTGAATCTGCTTGCGGCTCAACTTTCCTTAAACTTAAATTTTCTCCCCGTTAGAACCTGGAAGGTTGTTTCCCCAAGTGTTCTAAATTTTCAAATTATTTCAGTGTTTAATTAGGGAGTACACTAAATGTCGTTATGTTTTAAGAAAATTCATTGCCATGAATATTTCTTGTTTTTTAAATTGGTCGTTTTAAAGATAGCTAAATTATGCGAAGAAGTAAATCGCCGATGAAAAAGGAAATTGTATTAATAGGAAAGAAAAGATAGTTCCTTCTGTAGAATGGATCGAATTAAAACAAGAGAGAAATCACGAGTATTTCTTTTCTATATTTGTGTTTGATATTTGGATCGCTCTCGTGGTGCAACAAGATCTCAAGTGCAGCACACTCACGCACATTTCAAGGGCATACGATGCTGCGATTTTGTGGCGCCAGGTTAGTAAATCACGTTCAAATAAAACTGATTTGAAGTAGGGAGTAAAATGGAGTAACTTATAAGGCAAGATTAATTTGGAGATACGATAAATGCGGGAGAAGAAGGGATTAAGTGGCGTATTGGTAGTAAAAGTGGCAATGCCGATGCATACCATTGCATTCGAGTCGGCTAGGTAACGCTTCGGTCTCAAATTATTTTTTTTTCCCGATCCGTGGTTTTATAGACATTCGGTATCAGCATTCGTGATGAGATCGAAATAAGCTGAATAAACAGGGAATATTTTGAAGAAATTAATCTCTTACGATCCAATTTGAACTCGCTGTACGATTTATTACAGTTTCAATTTGAGTGTCCTATTCAGAGGTAGGACGCGTAAGCGGGTGTATATGTTTACCCACCCTTGCGAGCATGTTGATCGCTTGGGAGAGAAAATCGCGAAGGAATGCGGAACGGACAGAGAAAGGAATGCGTATTATGTAGCTTAATATGAAAATAACTCGCTCAGTGGTGTGACCAGAAGTGTGTTGGGAGTAGGAAGGACATGAGGTAGACTTTTGATAGTTGGGTAGCAAAGGACTCGAGAATGGAGAAGGAATGGAGTTTCGGGAGCGAGTCGGTTGAAGAAGAGAAATAAAAGGTACTCGCGGTGGTGAGGGGATGGTAGGATTAGGCAGAGAGGGGAATGACTTAGAGAGGAGGTGTGGTGAGAGAGGGAAGGGGGATTTTTGGGGGAGGGGGGTATGAAGGATGGTGGAGGATAAGACAGGTCGGGGGATCGAGAACTGGGGATGAACTAGGGATTTGAGAGGGAAGAGGCCAAGGTGTAAGTTAGGGGGGCAGGACGGTAGCTGTGGGGTCAACCATTCGCACTGGACTGGTGGGATTTGAGGTGGTGAGGGGTTGGTTAGTTCTTGGCGGGTGAGATGGGAGTGGTTGATTTCCAGTTTGGAGAGAGAAGTGATTTAGAGCTCGGAATTGGGGATGTTACTAGTGGAAGAGAGGGAGGTTTAAAGTGAAAGGAAAAATTTGGCTGCACAGGGTGAGGAAGGAAGGACAGGGAAAGAGTATCGAGATGGGGTTTCTATAGGTAGGCAGAGTAATAGACAGACAATGGGTGATGGGCGAGACAATCTGCATATCAAGTCGTTAAGATGTAGAACGAATTCCGAATTTAGAGTGCTGCATATTATTTTTCGACCATGGCTTTTGTCGTCAGTATCTTGTAAATGGAAACTAAAGTATTGGTCAACAGATTTACTGTGATATTTCTAGTCCTGTAAATACCAGCTTTTTTAGCATTATAAAAACTATAATCCGTATGTTTGAATTTAGTTGAGGTTGGGATATTGGAATTTATATAATAATAATAATTATAGAAGTGTTTTAAGAGGATTCGTGGGGATTTACAAGTAATACTTTGTTGATGTATCTCTCCAAGGACACAATTGCTATGACAGGATCCCGTGGTCCCGGCGTATCTTTGGTGTCGGCTGCTTATCATGAACGCAACTCACTAAGATTATGGAATTTAAGTTTTAAATT
Organism: Hetaerina americana; assembly: GCF_022747635.1. Classification (NCBI taxonomy): domain Eukaryota; kingdom Metazoa; phylum Arthropoda; class Insecta; order Odonata; family Calopterygidae; genus Hetaerina; species Hetaerina americana. The sequence continues at coordinate 27,642,105 of NW_027286069.1, forward strand.
TCATATTTCGTAAAGGCATCGGATTTTAATCCATTTTTCAGGATCAGTTGAAACGTAAAGCGGCCCGTTTTCGTCGCAATCAGTGGTTCATAGATGAAATACTTCATCCAACAGGATTTTTGTCTTATAGAGGCATTGTAAATTTGGTTGTTGATGAGAGTACTTCCCAAATGATTAATGATTGGTAGCATAGGAAATGCCGTCAGGAGTTGGGAGATATGTTCATTGCATCTGCCCATTTCTGGTTTCTCTCTGTTTCTCTCGTTTCTTAATCTGTCCTATCTTGTTCACCGTTCATTATATTGCTTGTTCCATCCATATTGCATATTTGGTGTTTGTCCGTAGTTTACCACGTTCATTTTTTCTTTTGCCATTTTCATCAACGAGCGGTCATGCTTCAGAAAAATGTTTCCCAATGTTAATAGACCTGCAAACCTGCGTTACAATCGTTATAATATCCTTAGGTCAACGCGCTCATGCATCCTCATGTATGCGTTCTAAAAATATCTGATATATCGTTCACTGATAGGCTTACTTCGAGCCTGTAAGGTGAATGGGCCAATATTAAGGAAGCTCTACCGAAAATTTCCCGCTATGAAGCTGTACCATAGTAATGCTTTTGTCACACATTTATTTCCCTAACTGTTCTTAGTGGTGCGTTGATTATTGTTACGTGTTCGTAATATTGTCATTTTTTAAAATTACACACTGATGGCTTTCAACTATCACTTCTTCTCTACCCTTTGACCAAAAACCTCTCATTTCCGCAATCGATGTTATTCGAATATGAACTCCATTAACGCCATGTATTCATAACTTTTATTTTCATCGAATTTATTTTTGTATTTATGATTAATTTCATCTTTGTTTTATTATTCGCTGAATTACTGCTGTTTTAGCGGGTTTAGCCTATGAAGGTAGAATAAGCCATAACTTTTCTATCGTCTTTTTCACGTATAAAAATCTGTTCATTTGATTCTCATTTTTTGACAATAATTTTGCTGTGAATACCACCTTTTCAAGAGAAAGTTTGTCATGTTTCTTTAGAGTATGAGATTTGCATGAATTTAATGCCCATGTGATACATCTTTGTAATGTGTATTATTACTCAGTATGCGTCAATTTGTCAATATGGCACGCATACGACTAGTTTACTCGCGGACGATTGTTACCCTGCCATTGAATATGCTTACGTGATCGAATGGTTCAAACTGGTATGCTAACTTCCCAGCATCATACCTAAGAAAATTGGTAAGGGGTAGTGAGTAAACAGTAGTTCCTTCTTAGTGTTTCCAATCTTCGATTCTAATTCGTCAGTGGTGTATATTTATTTATCTCCGCCGAGGTTTATATGGAGTCAATAGGTGTGAATATATCCGTATTGCAAAATAAAAACCCATCAAAACATCGGGACACCCCAAAGATTAAGCCCAAGAAGACCACAATTCAAAGCTCATGGTAATTTCTGTGAATAATTCAATCGAAACAATTCGCCATGAGGTTTTGAAAGCAAATTTGACTGGTGCACCGCGACTTGACGTCACTTCATGGGCTGTTGGCTGACTAATGCTTACTGGGATCTCCGTTTCTGCCGTTTCGCGTCATAAATTATTCCCAGACATTTTGGAATATGAGATGTAGCCTCCCCGAAACTACCCGCTTGGTTTGCGTAAAACTACTTTTTGGGAACCCTTGGGACCACCCACGACAAAATGATTTATCTGCACTAGAGATTAAAAATATTTCACGGGAAAATTCAAATGGTAATTAGCGTTTATAGAGTTGAACGTTAAGGACGCGGCGAATTCGTATAAAGAAAATAATTCAGGGATAAAGGCTGCAGAACCTTTTGTCGCAGCATCACTATCGACCTTGGGTGCTAGAGGGTGACAGACTGGCGGTAGAGCGTGCCAAATGTTTCGCTCGACTGGGATTTTCTGCGTTCGACGCATCTATTGAGTGAAAAAATAAATATTTGTTTAAAAATTTCGCTCCCTTTCTTGACGGTTGCTATGGAAATTCCGCGTTCCGTTTCGAGTACGCAGTATGGATAAAGAACACACTCCGACGTTGAATTCATTCTTTTTCTTCCGGCTTTCATCAGAGGTATGTATGGTTTGAGGCTATTCGATTTACAAAACAACATAAATATTGCATTAACGGCGGCTGTTGTTAAAAAATCCTGTCAGACATGTGAATGGTGGCTTGCAGGGCATGATGTAGATGTAGGGATGTGAAAATGAGTGTTCTAGATCATTAATCTCCTGTGCGCAAATGTCATGATTGCGCTGAGGCAAAAGGTACATACCATCTAAGATGTAGAGATTGGACGTCTTTTTGGATGTTGGGCTAATGCCCAAGGTTAAGTTGTACTTTTGGGTGATTTATGTCCTTATCCTTTCAAATATATACACTCTTAGGTTGTCAAGAACCGTGGCGGTGGGATAATTTCTCTCACTTTGCATGAATCCGTTTTGTTTTTGGGTTAAGATTGAATTCGATAAGAGCATTCTGACTTCAAAAATGAGTAATTCTTTACACTTCAATCACTTCTCTTTCCGATTATTCTGTATTGAATCGATTCAAGGAAATGTTTGCCATTAGCATCAGTTACTCAATTCAGTGATATATTTTTAATTACGAAACCACGCCATTAGGGACGTGATTTCAGGGTTAATAATTGTTGGCACTAAGTCTGTTTTATTTCAAGTTTACCGGTGGATGGATGCTATATCATACATAACCTCACGGCTGTCAAATCATTTACGCGTCAGCAAAACATGCTTTCCCGAGGCGAGGTTAAACCTCGAGACTTTCTGGTAATGAAGACGAGCGCGCAGCCACTGGACTAACTTGATCAGGCGGTACATTCATTACCCTCTCGGTCATTTTCAAGCAGTAGGTTGTAACGCAGAAGGAAATGATGCCCTCTGCTTAATACGATTACGTTTTGGCATTATTATACATAAATATTTATGACAAATTCGGAACAACTCATTCAAAGTGGTGCGCGGTTTTTCCCATGCGCAAAACAGTGGGAGGAAGGGAGGTGGAAAAATCACCTTAGAGTTAATCCTCAGCTGCCGCGGGTGGAGGAGAGAAGTAAATCGATATTTTGGTCTCGAGACGATGGCGAGCATCGGGGCACGCCGCTGTGCCGTAATTGGCTGGAGGCGGAATAGTTTTCTCTCCTTCCTCGCATGCCGAATTATATCACGGATGAAAAGACTTTTCTTACGCAACGCGAGATAATCGAGGTCGGTAATAAGCTGGTTAGGACCAGGCCAGAGGAATGGGGAGGGTCGCGGCGGAGGAAGACGAGGGGAATTCGTGGCATGAAGGCGGACAGGAAAGGGTCATTGAGAGGTCGGCGGCGGCTTGGGTGAGGAAACGAGAGGAATCAGTCTTTTGCTCCATCCCAAGACCCAGTTCTTATGCTGCAGCTCTCCCAGCTTCGGAGGCATCCGAAAATGCTCGCACCTACGCGGATTCACTTGAAAGTTTTGTCCTCACCACACATGCCGAAAGAGGGGAAGCTTCGTAATTTATCTGCATTGCTCTCAAAGACAATTGTGTATTCTGTGCCCAAGCATTCCGTCCAGTGATTCAGTGAGCTATGCGTCTTACTCTAAAACCACAGGGGCTCGTTACCTGCCTCTGGCGTGGAGTTGTGACTGTTCAGATAAAGTTGAATCAGAAAAATAACTAAATTTGAGGAAGCCGCTGAAAAAATCAAGGCTTATGCTTCATTTTTGTTGAATTCAAATTATGGCGACTGAACATAAATTGAAGAATTAATGTAGAACCCCCGACCTCTCAAATTAAATCCTCAAATTTTGCGAACTACGAACATATGATGTGTGTGTAAAATCTATGACACAGCCCCATCTGAACAACTTTTTAGTTTAACCTGCGACCATATACGATTAGAGCAGAATTGAATACAAACTGTGAGATACTGTCTCAGGCGTTACGTGGTGGAAGTCTTTTATGCTAGGTGTAAATAAAGTAAGACTATCTAGGCAGATTCCACTAGAACTTCTATTTTTCACGACCATGGTTTCGTCTCAAGGCAACATCACCTGGTCGTGGCGACGTAACCATGGTCGTGAAAAGTAAAAACTCCATTGGTATCTACCAAGTTAGTCTTCCTTCATTTACGCCTAGCATGAATACAAACTTGAAGAGACACATTTCATCACCGCGTTCTATAAAAAAACTAAGGGTCTTTGTATCATCAAAGCTTACCTATAATGGAATGGTCTGCTATTTGGGTGTAAATGTTATTTCGTCGTGAATGTAATACATATTAATCAGCATATAACTAATAAATACTCACCAATAAAGTGTAAAAAATATTTAACTAGATTGACATATAATTACCATACATACGGAATAGTGTTACAATGTTCTCATTGTTCTTTGTAAATATGACAAAATATTATTACTGGAAATAAATAAAGCGAGTGTCCATTAATAAATTCTTTGATTTAATTTCATTCTTGTATTTAAGAAGAGGGAGAGTTTCTGTTTTATTTTCACTTAGGCGACTCCTCCATACTGCGGGGAAGGGTTTAAGATATAAAAGACAGTCTCCCTAACTGCTCAGAAATCCTCTAAAGCTCATGGTCGCTCCTGTGTAATAGCAGTTGAGTATTTTGAGGTAAACTATGTCCATTCCCCTACCACATGTAGATTTTTCTAATTCATTTATCGTGTTGACTATATTTTCAGAATTTCCAGAGATACTGTTGATATGATCTTGTTTTTAGGACCGATTTTGTTGCAATTTTAAAACTACTTTATTAAAACCTATTGTTTGAGATAGTAAATTTAGCGTGAATTGTATGGGGAAGTGATCAGGTAGAAAAAAATACTCTTGGAGATCTTCGTGGTTATAGTTATAATGAGAAAGATGGCGTTACATTTTGACCAACGTAGTATTTAGTTTGGTTTTGTGCTGCAAACCCCCGAGAAGGCGTCAACAGAGTTGCCTTGTATCTTTGGCAAGACCCGGACGTTCGATATTCCGACGACCATTTTTCTGGAGGAATCGGGAGCCCTTGTTCATTCACGATGATTTCGCTCACTCTTGGTTTTTCCCTCTCCTACCCTTTATCTCTCTCTAAATTTGGCGTGAAAAAGATCGGTGACGGATAAGCTGATGAGACATCAACGCCGTCAAGGATATATGACACTTAAAGTCTCCCATTGTGATTTGACAAACTGCTCGAAGGGATCACTCGTTAGCAGCTCGTTCTTTGCGTTTTGAGCCTTGCAGCAACCCGGTCTTGTTAGATTTTTCGTCGGAGGGAAAGGGGAGGAATCGATTTCCCTCCACTGTGAAAACAGTGGCGGGAAATGTCTAAGAGATTGGAGAAAGAAGAATATGATTACGAGGACTGATTGCGAGGGGATCTGGAGTACCGTGAGTTGATATCAAAAAGCTTGAGAAAAATTGTGTTAGAGAGTACTGGATCTTGTACCTTTTAGTGTACGGATGATCAGCTTTCAGCACAATGTGCGGTCAAGTCACTAACAATTGAAACGACAAAGAAAAAGATTTGTGGATGATTCAGCGTGTATCCTTGTCTAGAGAAAGGAAAATCATGCGCTTAGCCTCCTTGGGATTTTATTTCTCACAGTAAGCATGCATGATTAATGCTGACCTGCCAGCTTAAATATTGAATTAAAAACGCACACCATAAAATGCTTCCTATTTTGAATAGTAGCATGATTTTTAGTTTTCTCTTAATCTGGCTGTAATATAAGTAGCAGTTTTAACATTAGGTGTATCATTAGAAGTATTTTGTTGTCAGCTCTTGACAACATTTTCATTTAGGTATTCGATGGGGACTGATGACGTGATTACCGGTGGGAGGAAGGTGTGAGAAGACGAAGGATACATGAGAATCGATGCGGCTGTATGACTGAATCGGAAAGGGCATTCATGGTCGACGGAGGGTCAAGTGCCAGGGGACGCATTTCCTTCGGCGTTGCCTCTATAGAATGGGACGGTGCTGTAGTATGAGCGGGTGTAAAATAAATGCCGTACTCTATTGGAATTGAGTGAAACGAGAAATTATGGCTTGGTGGCGGTGTGATGCTAGCAGGTAGGGGTTGGTAATTTACGGTGACGAAGCTTCAAGGTGTTGGAGTTAACCCTTATTTCATTCCTTCCCTTCGCTGCGCTGTTTCTTTTTACCAGTTACCCTTTATCCTCTCCTTCCTTTCCTTCCCGTCTTTGCATTTCATCTTCTGAAGATGACGTTGAATGTCGAAACCCGGGTCGTCTCGTAACAAAAATTTTTCAGTGGAATCACAAAGTTACTATTTTTAATATCCAGTATGAATCGATTCCATAAATTTACGCCGGAAACCATCAAGTAGAAAAAATCTTGTTAGAAACAGAAAGGTAATGTTTTTATGCCGAAATTTGAGCCTATGCACCGTCGATTCTCTACGTATAGCTTCATTTAATGTGGTACGCTATTAATCGTGGTTCTAGCGCAAAAATATTAATGAGCTAAAGTTAACTCAATCTTTGAATAAACCGAAAGATGTATTTCTTCTAATCTCTCTGACTTTTGATTTAGTTTAGCTGATGTAAAATGTTTTGGATAATATTTGAGAAGTAAAAAATTACTGTTCAGTAGTTATTTGATTTTCAAGTCAATTTATTTTGATAATTATTTTAAAGTAACTGTATTTATTTCTTAATAAAAAGGTAAACATTTTACTGGGAAAAACTTTGTAAATATTTGAATTCTTTTTTGTTGCCTCCTTTCAAAACGAAGTAATTTATCGCACAATGTTTGCATATGAATTTAAATAAAATATCTGAAGAGATAATCTGCGACCGTTAGTGACGCCAAAAATAAAATTGAGTTTTTCGAATTGGTGTTTCTAATTCTTTCGGAATGAGAATACGGTAATGTGGTAAATTGAGTCATGTGTGGATCTATACCCTTCTTAATGCTGATGTTTAGAGGTGTGTATTTGTAAACGGAAATTCATACATTGTAGTACTATGCGAGTGAGATTATGCATTAATACATTGTGATGCAGTTGATTCCCAATACGCTAATCTGTTGGGTGCAATTTATGGTGGCATTAAGGTTATTTTCTTTAAGGTCGTTACGCTAATTGAAACTTGTTACATAAAGTGCTTAGAATTTTTTAGGTTACGTGTAGCTTTCATATGCAGCCTAAAAGAGTGAACCGACTGTCACATCCTTTTCCTAGCGCACTCCGCAGTAGCTGATCCATCCAGCGCGAACCCCCCCGAAATTAGGAGAGATCACAGATGTAGTACCACCTCTGCGTCGACGTTCAACCACGAAGAAGGGGAATGGGAAGAAATATATGAATTGCTGGAAGAACTCTTCAGCGTATTAAATAGAAATGGGAATCATATTGGGTAGGTAATTGAAACGCTGTGTTTGGAGAAGGCAAATGATTGAAGCAGCTTGAGGCTGTTTGGATTGGGATGAGGAAGAAAAACAATAAATATGATGACGGTGATTATGTGTCGAATAAAATATAAGAGTTCTGCAACTACTCTTGAAGTTGAAATGAGATAAAAACGAATATAAAATTGACGACATCCTTTTTCGGTTTGGTAGACATGGGAATCAAATGAAACAGTTTTATAGTATTCGGTACAGATTACGCTGCTTAAGTTAGACATACGTAGTCTTGAATCGCTTAAAGTAGTGGAAATGTTATGTGCTCTCCAAGAAAGTGTAAAGTTTTATATATTTGTTAATATAAAATGAAAAACTTGTAGGCAAATAAACCAGTACCGAAGGAAGTTGGAATGTAGTGACAAAAGTATTTGGGGAAAGAACAGAAACTCGTGAGACGATTGGCTCCGGGTGGCCATCGAGGACGATGCAAGTGAGAGATATTTCTAGTCTGCGTCGTTATAAAGGAAAGAGGGTCAGAGAAGAAGAACGGAAAACGCAAATGTAGCAAGCATTCTGCTTGAATAAGAAGCCAAGGGAACAATTGGCACGAGAATCAAATAGAACTGAAAGATTTTTGATTGAAAACTGCTGCGAAGACAGCAACGAAAAAATAATAGAAATATTGTTTAACCTTGAGTCCCTTTCTATTTGTAAAGCGCAAGGGTTGGGACAAATAAAGTAATGCCATATGACCACATGGTACCAATATAGGGTGCTGACGTTCAAATCCAGACTTAAAAAAAATCCTTTTTAGGCAAATGGCCAGTTTTCTCGATTGCGGTCCTCTCCATTCACTCCTCACACTCTTCTCTCATGATTTCCCCTTCCGTCATAACTCTACGCTCTGGCCATTGTGTTGTTCAATACTATTCTTTGGCTGGTGAATCTTAAAGTGTGACCGTTGTATTTGCGTATTGGGTTCCCAGTTAATAAAAGAGCAGAGTTGACTGGAGCCTCTGAAGAATGATGAGGCTTAATTCAGTGGCAAAATATATCTGGGCTCTGCCTTCTTTTAGTGTTTAGTATATTACTCACAGATTAAGGGAAAGTAAAGGTGTTTCCCTAATTGTCCCTAATTCTAAAACGAATCGATAAATTGGGAAAACAGGCTGTGTCCAGGTATCCTGAAGCTCTGGAAGTTTGAGAACGTTGATGATTACGATTGCTGATTTCGATATTAATCAAATAGGATGTGCCTACACTTCATGCATCAGCGCCATATTTATCCAATATGCCTACACATATTGAAGTGCTTTGGTATTGTAAATATTGTAATTCAAGCCGAGTTTAAACGTTCAAAAAAGGCTCAGGATTCAAGTGACGCTGTTTGTATTGAAAATCATTACGTTCAGTCATCGTGAAAACTATTGATCACGAGAGCTATGTTTTGTGATAATTAATGGTAATTAAATGCATCGTGAATTGATTCGTTAATTTCGCTCATTGGGAGGTTCTGGGCGTTGAATGCATTAAAAGTCGAGTTCATCAAGTTCGACATTCGCCGAATTGTTTGAAAAATCCCCAACTCTTCAATGCTGGTGGTGAATTCAGGCAGATAAATATTGATGGATTGGGTTTATTGGCAGTGAAAATGAAAATCAATAACTCTTTGCCACGCACTATGCGATTATCTTACTCTGGTGCAATTTTTACAAATTTAATACTTTGTATGTTTTAGATCCTTATAATTAGGTAGTTTGATCAAAGACTCAGGTTTTAAGTACTGTCTGTAATTTGGATGGAAAACATTTGTTAGGAGCACGTTCAGAATTTATTTTTTTCCCCCGTATTGAGGAAACCTAAGTGATACATCTTCGGCCGTTGCTTTACTACTTCCCATTCCCCCGTGGAATCTGCATAATGATTGTTCTCAAAGATGTACTCACATAAGGTCCAAGTTTTTTGCGGTACTGATACGTGCTAAGTTCACTGCACTGCGGTGCAATTGAAGTTAGAAGAATAAAGTAATTTAGGCAGGAATGGTATATGAACAGGCATGCAATGAAATGGCGTTGAAATAAGCAGAAGCCATTGAATTCAGTGCGGTCGAGGTATTAAAGAGGAACGGTATTGGTTTATATGTATGTATGTATGTATGTATATATATATATATGTGTATATATATATATATATATGTATATATACATATACATATATATATGTATATATATATATGTATACACACACACACACACACACACACACACACACACACACACACATATATATATATATATATATATATACACACACACATATATATACACACACACACACACACACACACACACACACACACACACACACACACACACACACATATATATATATATATATATATATATATATATATATATATATATATATATATATGGACACACTTTTATATAAAATTAAGTTATCACAATTAATACTGTCTTCACTAAAAATGGTGAATATAGGCACCCAGAAAGGAATCTTTTTCTCCTATGCTAAGCTCCTATGACCATATTTTTAATACTTACGGTACGGATTCTGAGAAAAAAATTGGCATTTTACAATTGGATTTCAATTTAAGCCTCCGATTTAATGTGGAGGGTTAGTAAATAACAGTTTAACCAGTATCATTAGATATTGACACCCGAATTTTCCATGCTTTTCGTCCATTTGAACTTTGGAAATAGGCGTCCAATAATTTAACTCCCGTCTGAGATATTTCTTTCCACATAATCGCTACTGGTAGTGTGTAGCCATTTCATTTTCTCATTCGTATGCTTTGTGCCCTCTTTCTTTGCCGATAGTAATTTAATTTAGTCGACCGCCTTTCTGCTTCATTTTCTTATCGAAACGCAGTTTATGGAAGGCGTACACCAACTTTCGCAGATGCCGTTAATATTAATGCCAAATGTAAAAAAAGTGTCGAAAGAAGAGGCCATTAATTCGACAAAAAAGGTATCGTTTACAGAAATAATATGTGAAGAAGTGGGATAATGGTTCCAAAATTCTCTCTGTAAGGGAAGAAGCTGAAAAAAGGGAATAGGGGCTGTCTCGAGTCGAAATGCAATAAATCTGCGGGAGAAATTTTATTTACGTGACAATGGAAATTAGGCCGCAATGTCGAGTCATTATCAGGAAGCATGCCCGCAAAGGAAAGGAAAACTAGTTGAGGAAGACGGCAGAGGGAATTGCTCCGCGGAATGTAGTAGGGCAAGGGGCGAAATGATGGCGAAGGGGCTATTTAATTTAGTGGGCTTGGATGGAGCAGAGAAAGAGAGGGAGAAAGAGAGAGAGAGAGAGAGAGTAAATAATGAGGGGAACTTGGGGAATCGTGATATTCCATTTATGACGTTCAAATTTCAGAGGCTTTTTTGCCATTCCAAAGCAGTCGTTCTCCGTAACGTGAATCGCTCAAATTATTCTGGACGTTGGCGGAATTTGTTTTTCTTGGAAATGGAGAGCGAAAGTGAACCTCCTACAAGGAAGCTCTTTTTTTTTTAATCCCCCGGGAATATTTTGTGCGAGTGGACTTTATTTTCGGAACGGAGTTTAGACCATAAAATCTCCTCTCGCGTTCGTTCCTCGGTCATCACTCAAAAAAAGTCGAAAACGGCGTAACAGTGTGTCAAAAAGATGAATGAATGAACATACCAATCAGAGCGAAGAATGCAAAGTATGTAAAGTAACTGTGGAAAAACCGGGAAGGACGAGGCTCATTAGCTCTAACCTCGTGAAACCGGGGTAGCGGCAATATGGGGACGGGAATGGAAAGAATTACAGTCCTTAACAAGTCGGATGAATACAAATGGGATTCTAATGCATTGTGTTGTCAGAGAAAAAAAATATTTGTTTTCCTTAATGATAATGCAAATATGTGGGCTGAATGTGACATTGCACTCGCGCTAAAAGTTGAACAACTGGTAGAGGGTTGTGAACGTAAAAGAAACACAATGGGGGAGTTAAATATTTTTATTAGGGCATTATTCAGTTGTTTAATTAATGCTTTAAAATGAAAATGTGGTTAAATTACCAAATATGGTGGTTCATTATCCTCAAGTTAAGTATTTAGATTGCTGAAATTATTTCTGTTATAGCTTCTTATGCGTATGATATGTAAGAGTGTTAATTATTTGATAAAATCACTATTATACGTTTATAATAAAAATCTAAGTATAGATTAATCTATGGTGCCTATCAAGTCTATTTTTTTTGGAAAATTGTCGTTTTGGTAATGCAGTGGATTTGGCTAATATTGGCGAAATAATTATTCATTTCAAGTATGTTCTGTTAGACTTAAACGACCATAGAATAAAATGATGTGCTGCATCTCTGCTCAAAGTTGACAATAATTCTTAAACTTTATTTCATTCTTATGCTATTTAACGACATAATTCTCCAAATTCTTGATCAACGCTTAATGATTTAATTTAAGAAATAGTCAACTTGATATCTTTAATTTTCAAATAAAATTATTCTCTTATTATTATTTTGTTATATGGCATACATGAAGTGTATATCGATTGTTTTTATTGGAAAGAAAAGCTTGGCTGGCGAATTCATCGCAACTTGGCGTTCATGAACGTTCCGACATGTTCCTACTGATCTTTGCTCGTTTATCAAACCCATGGAGTACATGTTCCCAAAAATAGCCCCTTTAAGCGATTGCGAGATCAAGTTCAGAGAAAAGTGAGTAGTGATGGGAGATTTGGTAAAAAGCAAGCGAACATTTAGAGATCCCCTTATGGCTAGTTTTATTCTTTTTTTATGCCGTTTTTCCGGTATTTTTATAGTCCTATTACGTAGTAGCATTATTATACAATGCCATCATTTCTTCCAAATAATGTATGATTTTTTTTTGGCCATGCCTTTTGTTCGTTTTTTTTCGACCCGCAAATTTTTGTTATTTCTTACATTTTATTCTCTGGCTCTTCCTCTTACCCCTTTTCATGCTGGTTATCACATTAGATAAGAGTTGGTTAGTGTTAGTTTCATGAACAAGAAAAACTCTGGTAACTTTTAAATGTGGAGAACTTAGAGAAACTCTCCACCCCACAACTACAAGTTCTTTTCACTGCGACTTTATCAGGTGAATCACCCAAATCGCCTTCAAGAGTCCTTTGATATGTTATGGCCAGAATGCAGCGTCAGTTTAGGATACATGCGTGATTGTTAGTAATGTTCTTCCGGCTGAGAAAATAACGGCCTTCGTGTATTAATACCATCGCTTAATGAGAGCGCAGAATGAAATATTATACCTGACTTTAATTATGATCTTGAAATGACCCATTGCCATGAATTTCGGTGTAATAGCCATGCGTGTGCGCATCGCCTCTATCCAGAGCAATTCTGATCATAAAAGGTCTTGTTGCAAATCCCGGACCACGATTCAATCGGAAATTAGAGGGTTTACCTCCAGCTTCGGCCTTATGGACCTTCAAGTACCCTTACACATTACCTTGTCTTTGTTTATTCATACTACTCGTAGTAGAAGAATGTCCCTTACTCATGTGCTTAGCGTCCAATTTGTAATATTTTCATCTCGCTTGGATTTTTAATCTTCTTTAAATCCCTGAAGCTACTGAAAAACGTGTTTTATACATATATATATATATATATATATATATATATATATAATATACACATATATATAATATACACATATATATATAATATACATATATATATATAATGTACATATATATATATATATATATATATATATATATATATATATATATATATATATATATATGAATATATATATATATCAATGGCAGTACCTACAAAGTTTGTGTAAAAAGTTTTGGGGAAATTTTAGGAAACCTAGATGTAACTCAGATATAGATACAATGCCTCAATCTTCTTTTAAGTACATCCCTTGAATGTCGACACTTCTTTGCGAGTGATTTTTCCACGACTCTAAGGCTCCCTGGTAGGCGGATTCCAGAAGGTCCTTAAGGATACGCGTGCAAGCTTCTTTGACGGTACTTGGTGGTGTCCTTTGAGGGAGGATTACAGTTTTAGAAATAGGAAATAGTCTACAGGTGCCAAGTCGGGACTGTGAGGGGGTTGGGGTCTTCTTCAACGCGTTGCAGAAGGTCTTCTCAAGCAGACACTCGACTCTGCGTTTGGTCGTCCGTCAAGATCTTCGGGACGAGTTTAGCGCAGATCTTTCGCAAAGCCAAATTTTCGCATTTCAAAATTTCAATTTATCAATACAAAAACGATCTGCAATCATATGCACACTTAACCGACGGTCTGAATTCAACACTTTACGCATACGTTGCTCGTTGCCGTCGGTTCTTGACGTACACGGCCGTCCAGCGCTGGGCTCGTCCTCCACACACTCTACCATCCTTGAAGACCATCTTTGAAGAGCTTTTGCCATTTAAAAACTGCCGTTTGTGACATGTTTTCACCCTTGAGCAGTTGGTGAATCATAGCCAAAGTCTCCGTCCGTACCCGATTCCCTCAGTCCAACACAACATTTTATGGCTTGCGCTGTTCAATCGTTTGCTGCATATTGTGCTTGCATCGAGTCACTCTACAGGGGCCCACTAAAAACACAATTGTGTCCAAACGAACGCTCGCAGGTGATTGGCGCGTGTTGAAGGTCAGAGCGAGCGCGCTGCGACGTAAGGAAAAACATTGTTCCCGATTCATTTTGTACAAACCTTGTATTAAAGAACTAATCCTCACTGAACAGCACACAGCGTTGTTGAGTTTGTAGGCTTTTTTGTTGTTTATTTTCAAGGACTTCATTACTTCTGGCTCAATGCACGTTTGCTAATGGCCATTTTGGAGGCTGGATTTGAATAATCAATCTTCGGGTTAGCAGTTGGCTAAGTTACACAACGAACCTGGTCAAATATTTATTGAAACCACAATGATCACCCCTGCTAATTCGAGCACGGAAATAAAGCGCAGTAAATTGTGAAGACAACGAACAGGGTAGAGTAAAAATCTCCACGCAGAAAAAAATGGAACTTAAAGCTAAAATTTGTCATTCGTCGGATTGAAAAAATTGAAGCAATAGATTGACTCGATAATTGCTAATCTTCTTACGAGGAAAAACACTAAGGTAATAAATTTGAATGAAATGACATAGTGCCCAGTAATATCCATGGAAAATTTTCTAGGACATAAACCTTTTATGCGATATAAACTCTATTTTATTAACACGTTCTTGATGAAATACGCCCAAAATGGAGTTTATCTCTGCGCAAGTTGCTCAAGAGCGGCTTACTGCCAAATTTAAACTAATTCCATTATCCCTTGATCGATCCTCAATTTATTATCACATCCATGAAAATATAAGGTATTTTAAGAGACGCCATTACATTCCATTTCCGTCCACGAAACTTAAGGGTACAATAAACCGAAGCTAAATATCTACTGCTAGGAATCCTATGTCGTACTGCATAGTGGAAGTCGAGTGTTGGAAGCATGTCATTTGAAGGTTAAGGGTATACCTGATCGTTTACGTGGACGTAGAAACTGCGTAAGACAAATAATAGCAGACAAGGAATTTTACGGGAACCGCTAAAAGGGTATCCGCCTTGGTGGCTCACACATGTTGAGCATACAAACACATTCACTTAGACGGAAATGAAAAGAGGAGCGCCTTATCTCGTTCGAGCGAACCTCTGTTGTGAGGAATGACATATGGTGTGTATGCATATAAGGAGTTCGAATTTCGAACGAAATTGAGACTTGCTTAGGTTTCTATGATTTTTGGATCCATTTGTACCTAATTTGTGTATTTAATTCGGCTGGAACATTAAATTGGAGTGAAATAAATTATTCATTATTATGATGGTTTTTTTAAATTAAAGAAATTGAAAGGCTTCAAGAATATGTGCTGATCGCCAACTTATTAGCTGAAAATAAAATAGTGAACGTTGATACATTGAAGAACGACGTTTTACTGATTAATTTTATATAGGAATTAAAAACCTGTGGCACTCGCGCCTTCGTTTCAGGTTTAGATTTGAGATTCATTAAAGTAAATGGCGTAAGGAATGTTTACTCGGTCGGTGGAAGTAATCACGTACCTATTGAATTGGAAGAATATTCGATTTGGAATCGAGAAGCCGAAGAACCTTTAAGCAATGTCATTCTTAAAGTGTGTGATTAATGACCACATAGGTCAATGATCTGATGGTTGTGTTTGCAGTTGAACGAGATGAGAGTGAGAATGTAACAGAAAAATCAATAGGCTGACTAACGGCAATGTTCATTATTTTTATCGGCCCTGAAAATGAATCACTGTGAATGATTTGGTGAACTGCATTTTTACCTGATTGAAAACTGCATTTAATATGGATTGAAATTATGAAAAATGTACCAGATAAAGTGTGTGTCAGTGGATGTCTTTATAATAAAAATGTATCGGACTCCCACCTGCCGATATATTTGATGATGCTTGTCGTTCCACTCGTGAACACTATGGGGAATGACATTTAGGGATATGCGTGCTCTTGGTAGATTCAAGAGTAAAACTTTGTTTCAGCCTGCCAAGTGATTCATTGGCGCCGGGCCATAAATAGCTTGCCAATGTCAGCCTCTCTTCAGCTGGATCTTATTGCTAGAGATGTCCGGTGTGTAAAATTTTGCGGTTTATTCTTTATTCCAGGATTGAGGATGCTTCAGAAGAAAAAAATAATGCAATAAGAGCGTGAAATAAAATGCGGAGGTCTCACCGGTGGCATCAAAAGAATAATGAAATCCTGTAATTGAAATCCATTGCTTTTTAATCCGTCTGCTTGTATCAGCGCTCCACAATGGATTTGATGTTTCTTCGCGTTAACTGCAGTTAGCGTTAACACTACCCCTCATATAAATCATAAAGGATTATTACTCTTTTGTGTTTTGTGACTTGGCTCCGTGTTGCGAAAATTTTGACGAAGGCAGCAGGAGTGGGTGCAGGTGGTACTGAGAGGCATTGAGATACTGGAGACCAATATAGAGGGGAGAATGCAGCAAAAGCGAGGTATAGAGAGGAAACGAATGGCGTTTTGGTTGGCATAGCGTTGATTTTAATATTTTTATTATTTACGAATGGAGTGATTTAATATGCAGTACAATATGTATGTGATCTAAGGATATTTTTGTGTCATGTTAGTTAGAGCTAGGAGTACCGTGGTGCTTAGTCTCAAGATCTATTAAAAACCTACCCTAAACCACTAAACTACTTTAAATAATAAAATGTGTACATACAATTACTTTAATTCACGAGGAGAGTTCAATTCTTCGGTGAAATTATGACTAGTGCGATTATCTCAATTGCTATACATAAGGCTGTCTTCTACAGATACTACGTTTTACTACTTCGTAGTGCTTAGTGCTCATTAATTCATAGTACTTCTTTTTAGTACTTCGTTTAGAAATCCATGTGGCAATTGACAGTTATAATATTAAGAATCTCGAAAAACACAAAATTACTAAGCATTGTGAAGCAACCATACGGTAAGAACTACGTTAAAAATGAATTACCCCTACCAGAAAATCATAGAATTATCCGCGTTTTATGACTTGTACCAAATGGCCGTATGTAAAGGAGGGACTTACGGTTTTAATTTCGCCCGGAAAATGAAGTCGTTAACTCATCCATCATCTCATTCTCTTCTATATTTCACCCTTTCCTCCCCGACCCCCAGTTCCCTCCCGACTCCATTTCCCCATCTGTGTCTTGGGCCGTGCGCCTCGCGAACTCGGGATAATCCCTTCCCAAAACTCGCACCTCCCTCCGCACCTTCCCTCAACCCCTGACCCCCAAACCTCCACCCTCCGCACACATTCTTCACCCGCCACCCCGCCCACGTACACGCTCCACACAACCACCCACCTTTTCTCTCCTCCTCGCGCCGCGCTCTTCCCCACCCACCTTTTCCGGCACCCCCCGCCGCTCCTCTGGTCCCTCACCCTCCCCGCTCCACCCGGTCTCTCTTCCTCTTAACCCCTACCCCTGCTCCTCCTCCTCCCGCCCCACGCGCTGCCTTCGACTCCTCCTTTTAATCGCTCCCTCCTCTTTTATTCATAGCAGCCCATTTGGGGAGAGAGGGTAGGGTGGGACGGGAGGGAGGATCGAGGGGAAGGGGTGAGAGGGATGTTCGGATGGTAGAGGCGGAAGGCGAAGGATGGTTTGTTTAAGGTTGGAATCCCTAAACCTCGTACCATGCTGTCGCAGGAAGGAGTGGGGATGGGCTTGAAGGGGCATAAAGTTACCCTCCCCGACACGGTCGACTCCTCCCTATTCCTCCCCGCTCTATCCTCTCCTCCTGCGACCCCCAAATGCTTGGAGTGGGGTTTCGGGCGGATAGGGTTTCGGACTAACGATTCGGGGGGTTTGTGGGAGGGGAAAGAGGGGGTATGAGCGGACCCGTGGATTCGAAGGCTGGCTTATTTCCTCCCCCTCTTCCTACCCTTTCCATCCAACGCTTCGGTGTCGGTGAGGGTTCGCCGAGTGGACGGGGGAGGAGTAGAGAAAGGAGGGAGGTTTTGGAGAGGGATGTGCAGGTTGGAGTGGATCGCGAGGAGGGTGGGATGGGAGATTAAGAGATGGGAGGTGGAGATTGGGATGAAAATGGTGGCGATGTTTGCGGAGAGGGGGCGTGTGGAATGAAGGAGAGTGCGAGAGGGGTAGGGTATGGAGAGATAGGGCTAGATGCGAAGATAATTGTTTATGAGTGGAGAGAGGGAGTGGGAGTCTCTCCGGGTACCATTCATAATGCACGCTTCACTCTCGGTTATCCTCTCCACCCTTTCACACTCGCACATTCCTCATCTTATTTTCAATCTCCCCAATACTCGCCATGCCTAACGGTCGTCAGATAACGGCGGGGGGAATAGCGAAAGGGTTGTTGTTATGTTTAGGGTTTGACTGCCCTCTAGTTAAGTAGAGGAGTGCGTACGTGCTGAATTATCCGTTCCTTATGTCCATTCGACACATTTGAAGCTCGAAGGAGTTCATAATGTTGCCCACGTTGCGTATTCTGTGTTGATTCTCTCTCCCTTTTTCATTTCTGTTTTCGTCAGTCTTCGCTCTTTTCCTATCTCTATTCTGAGAATCGATTATTGGATTTGAAATGAAAATTTATGACATAGCAACAATAGAATTGCCGTTGTTAGTGTTTTGCCTTCTTCTTCTATTCTTATCTCTATTTCGAGGACGGATTATTTGGTTTAAGATGAAAATTTGTGAAATAAATACGTTCGTGCCAAAGCTGTGGCTTCTTCATGTTAAGCTATAAAATTGGTAAGCTTCAGTTTTTGGCCCAGAGAGTACGGTATTTTACACATAAATAAATATGTGAATGTCTATATATATATATACACACACACATATATACACACACACATATATACACACACACACACACACACACACACACACACACACACACACACACACACACACACACACACACACACACACACACACACACATATATATATATATATATATATATATATATATATATATATATATATACACACACACATATGTCTAGGTGTGTGTCTGCGGTAGAGTGAGCATGAGAATTTTATCGTTTCTTAGGATTTCGATTAGTTCCATTTCAGCGAGCTTAAACTCCCCGAAGGAAAACTTGAACCCGACGAACCTTTGCTTTAGAGAAATGTATGAAGCTTAAGTTATAAAAAATGACTTCATTTACCATAATGGAGCCTACCAATGCGCTAGACTGTAAGAACTTGGAAACTTTTGTCGAATTTTGGATTCCTGAAAATCCTCTATTTAAAGCTAAAATCCCTCGCCTTCTTTCGCTGTGAACGCTTTTTTAAGTTGAAACGAGCCTGCGCTCGGTCCTTATTGGTAGCGGGGTGTATCTCAACTTGGATAGTTTGTTTGTTGCAGACACTGAAATGTATCGTTTTCTCTTGGGAAACTTATTGCAAATCGGGAGTTTTCGATTATGAGATTGTAGATCATTTTTCTTATAATTGTCTCTCATCCCCGGTTTCTATCAGGAGTACGATTGTCGAAGGAAGAGGATGGGAAATGTTTTTTCAAGTGAGAAGTCTGTATGGCATTTAATGGCCATTTTCGCGAATAGTGAAATTCCATCTTGCACGCACAGTATGTTGTACTTATAACTACAATTTTGTTGAATATTTTAAGCATTGGTGTATATTTTGGGCTTTCTTTTTCAGAACGTATGAAACATTTTAATTTCGTTGCACGCAAAAGAAGGGACGTTTCAGTTTGATGAAAATTCGATAACTCCTCGCTATTTCTTGAAAAGTGAAACCATGACTGTTAAAACATTTGAATAGAAGCGCTTCTTGGGTGTATGTAAAACTTGAACTGGAAAGTATAGCACGTCGATTTAAGGGGCCCTTCTGTTCTCTCGTTAGCAAGAGAAAAATGTTCGATAATTGTCGATATTGATGCTCGGCTTTAACTTTGCCGTTATATGACACCACAAATTCTGTTCTCTTTATTTTTTTGTAGATTTGCGGATTGAATTCCTCTTTCTTTCTGCTCGTCCTCTCATCCTTTATATTTATTTAGCATTTCATTCTATTCTTTATCTCTACCATTTTGAGAAATTAAATCAAAGAACAAGTGTTATTGAATTCTTATGAGTTTCAAAAGTTATTTTTTGCTAGTTTGTGGTGCCATTTTGTGGTTTAAAGTGACGGCTAATCTACGCGAAGAGCCTGGGTTTAGGCGGCTTAGTGTTTGATCCGGCTCGTTAGCTACGACTGTGATTCCACCGATGACAGTTATTAGCGTTGGGGAGCCGCGATAAAGAGAAGCGGTGTGTGTTAAAGAGGCCGGTATTTTAATGGCCCTCAAGAATAGCGGATTGGAACAGAGGGGAACTTAAGCGAACTGCAAGCCTCAAGATTTGTGCGCACAACGCCTTTTAATTTTAGAATTGCAAGAACAGTTAGACTTTATGCGTCATTATGCTCCGCATAGATGGTTCTTAATGGGGTTTTATCCGAAAACTATTTAAAAATTTGATACCCTAAGTATCTATTTATTTTTATGGTGTAGTATTTGTCTTACTTAATACCTTTTTCTATACTTATACTTTTTTATATTACGTTTTTTTACTTAAAATCTTTGTGGAAATAAATCTTTTCTCTTTAATTTCTTCTATGATATTCGGATTTGGATAAAAGTTTCGAGGCGGCAGTTGGACTCTCTTATTTAAGTTTTCAAGTCAGTGTTTTTATTACCTATTGCGTACTTGTAACTGTTCCAAATAAAATTAGCTACTCCAAATTAGCTGTTCCAAATAATCACCGTAAAATAATGGAACAGTAAAATTAGTGTATATGGTGACACGGACTTGAAATATTGATACGACCAGAACAAGAGTTAAAAATTTTCACGGTATCAAGTCGAGACTCCACGGCTAATCTCGGTAAAAATGTCGCTCTATCAGTTGTATTTTTTTTGCTTCCAATTCTATCTACATCTACATAATACCCCGCAAGCAGCCGTAAGGGCGCGTGGCGGGGGGTTTTAGGTCACCACCTGTACAAGGGAACGAAACCACTTGCAAAATCAACGCATATATGCAAACATATACTCGCAGTGGCGTATACATTCATGCAGATATCCTTTAAACTTACACGCATGCAAATACATATACTATCATGTAAGAAATAATTGTACCTTAGGATGCAGTAAGAAATTCATCCAATAACGTGCAAGCTAGAATTTGAAAAGTAAGAAGGCGGAATGCCGCGTGCTTACACGTACCATTTTTCATGGTTTGTGATTAAAAACTTGTAAGGAATGATTAAGACGCTGTTAATAGTCTTCTCTAGGGGAAGGTTACTGAGTGTTACCCAGTGGGGATGGCCATCAACACATGCTAAAATATATTGCCTTGTTAGGGAAGCAAAATCCGATGTTTAAGAGTAGGGGTTCAATAGCTTGGAAATTGTGAACCAGGTCGTATCTGTCGTAACGTTTCATCGTGTGTTCGTTGCTTTTTTGGGAGACTATTTGGAAATATCAACTCGATTTTGACTCATTGATATAAGTTTATGTTCGTTTAATGACCTATAAAATTCACATACACGCGCCTGTACGCGCGCACACACACACATGAATATATATGTATATATATATATATATATATATATATATATATATATATATATATATATATATATATATATATATATATATATATATATATATATGGATAAAAAATATATGTATATATATATATAAATAAAACTTTGGGAAAGTCTCACGGACGTGAATAATAATGTATATAAAGTTAGCACTAGTGGACAAAAACACAGAAACACACAAAAAAAGAAAAGAAACTCACTAGGTTTCGAATTTTCGGTGACCCACACTATTTTTTTCAAGGAAGAGAAGAACAAAATTCAAGAAGAGAGGATAGAGTTCTGTCCTTCTCTTCCTTGAGAAAGGTGGTGTGGACCACCAAAAAGTTGAAACCTAGTGATTTCCTTTTCTTATTTTGTGTGCTTCTTTGTGTGTATGTATGCATGTATTATATCTCTATTAGACGAAAAATTCATGAAAAACTGTTTTATGGAACCTTTTTATGTTTTGAACTCTGTGGATTGAAAAAAATTGTAAATTCGTGTGAAGATTAGTACTTAAAACAAACAATAAATATTCCGCTTTTTGTAGACAACTTTAAATCTATTGAATTCATTTAAAATCATACAATGTTATTGAAATTAGATCTACGGACATCGCAGTTACTAGTTGCATTTGTTAAACTTCCGTGTAACCAACGAATATACATATTATCATACGATTGGAGCCGCGGCTTGATGTTATGGCTTATGGTCAGCAAAAAAAAATTGGTCTGCCATATTTTTTTCAATTCATACGACTGGAAAACGTATTTTGCTCTCTTATTTCGGTAGCTATTTGGCTTCTTCAAGTCTTGTAAAACAATGATTGTATTGCAGTCTTCAATTGGCATGGATATCTCTCAATGGAGTTATTCAGTTTTCATTTAGAGCAATAAACACATCGAGAAAAGTTAACTTTGCTTGATGAAGGAGGTTTATTTCTCTCAATCTCAATTATTTCTTATGCTTGTATATACTACTCTGTCACATGTATTAAAGATGTAGGTGATATCCACTTAGATACTCATTATTAATGTGTTTTCTAATATTGACTAATATTTTATCTATACCAGTATGTACCTAATTTTGTACATGTATAATTTCATCATGAATTTTTAATCCTTTTCAACTATAACTTATGTATTTCCTTTTCTTTCTAGGGGATTTGGAAAGCAGGGATACCAGTGTCAAGGTCAGTTCAATGACATATTTCCCTATTATTTTTCACTTCATGCTTAGAACGGTCTTCTCTATGATTTTATCTTCAAAATTTGACTTCCAAATGTATTCCGTCATCATGGGGATTATTCATTCCCTGGTGAGAATTTTTCATGTTAATATTGAAAAATTTGGGAGAATAAGTATCGGATACGTTGTTGATAGTTCTTTGAGAGGTTTAAAGATAGTTCTAGTCCTCGTTGGTGGTTATTGTGTTTCAGTTGGATATACGTCTCATTTATGTTCGCCTGTTCCTGCAGTGCTGAGTAGTGAAGAAAAGACTGCTCTATGCTCTACCACTAAAGCATTGAAATAAAAATGCTGCGTGTGCCATGAAAGACTGAATGAATGTGATGAAAGATCCCAAAGTGACTCCTATGCTTTTTATCTTTGCCAAGAATATATATCCTCTTGCGTTAAAAGAAGTGCTTTTTAAAAATAGTGCTTATCTGTACTCGTGCACAGGTAGTATCTAGAGCTCATACAATTTTAATCATACACGCTGTCCCGAAATAAGTACGACATATTTTTTCCAGAATAGACGGACGGGCGGGCGGCGGTTTCTCAGAATGGGAGTCTCGGGAAAGGCTGGAGGTTGGTGACAGTTGGCTCCCAGCCTTTGCGGAGTGCGAATCGTTTGTTCGCGAAACATCTATAACGTGACCTCGTTACTATCCGTCATGAACCTGTAATTGGATCAGCGCTGCGCCATTAAATTTTGCGTGAAACCGGGAAAACCCGGAAAGAGACTCATGGCATGTTCAAGGCAGCTTATGATGATTACCTCATGTGTAGATCGAGTGTTTTTGAGTGGCACGATTCGTTTCGGGAGAGTAGAGATGTTGAAGACACCGAACGTTGAGGACACCCTTCGCC
The DNA here is from genome assembly GCF_022747635.1 of Hetaerina americana. Taxonomy (NCBI): domain Eukaryota; kingdom Metazoa; phylum Arthropoda; class Insecta; order Odonata; family Calopterygidae; genus Hetaerina; species Hetaerina americana. Next base: position 27,665,747 of record NW_027286069.1, read on the forward strand.
GTCAAAAAGTGACGAAATCTTGCAACAATGAAGGTTTTGTTAGACAGAGATCGCATATTAAGTGCTCGCATGGTTTCTGATGATCTAAAAGTGATATGCATAGACTTATGTCTGAAAACATGGGCATAGATAGTTGTGTGCGAAGTTGGCGCCGCGAGTGCTGTCGGACGAACAAAAGGAAACTCAATGCAACAATTTCAGAGCGTAAAAATCATTCGCCTTGACTGGGACTCGAACCCAGATCCCTCAATATCCGGTCGAGTGCTTTAGCCACTTAAGCTACCGAGGCGTCCTCTTAAACTCTGAAATTTTGGGGCTTTTAAAGGAACTAGATGTTATGACGAAATACCGTACATACAATGTCACATGCATTCGTAGTCGTGCGCGAGGCGCCACTGTCCACGAGGTTAAAAGCCAACTTTAAACACGTATGTCAAATGTTTTCTGGAAGGACGTCACCACGGCTCGGTGGAAGTGTTACAACAGCCCGTGACTAGGAAGCTTAGCATAATTCCGGGCGCCTCCTTCCAGAAGGCGTACGAGGCGTGGAGAAACCTCTGGCAGCCGTATGCGCAAGGGTGCTGATTCGACGACTTTTGGGTGAATGGATGAATTCTGGCAATAGATTATTTTAAATCCATTCAATCCTACTACTTTTGATGCAGACCTTGTATTACCGTGGAGCCGATTTTTTATCTCCCAAGAATTGATAGAGCGTTTGACAGTGATCGAGTCTTTCATCAAGCCTTTAATATTCGTGATAGATCTTTATAACTGCATCCGTACACTACCCCGCAAGATGTCGCAAAGACGTGTGGCAGAGGGTGTTGGGTCACTAGCCGTTATACTTCTACTCCATAACTTCCACGTATACATATATGACACCCCGTGAAAAAGGGCGCATAGAAGTGGGGGCGACCGGACACTATTCATGTGACATCCGCTATCCACCTTTAAATATTATCTTGTTAGTAACTCATCCACTCACTACACTTAGAAAATAGCTAAGGAAACGAATTAAAAAGGGCAGGCTCACACGCAACGCAGTCATTAACCAGGCAGCATTCTACTTATGCTGGACGGGAATTTCAGAAATACATATGCTGTGCAAATTTATTTGCGCAATACTCCCGTCACCCGGCCCAAGGGTGCGTGATTAGGACGTCAGCCACTAAGTGTATGGAAGGAAATTGTTACGTGTGTGTTCCTAATTGTTTTGTCCAATTCTTACCCATTTCTATGCTAGTGTTTCACTCTTGTGTTCTTTTCATCACCAATTGTATTTCGTCTGTCTGCCGATGTAATTGAAGGGCTGCATTATATCTTCTATATATATATATATATATATATATATATATATATATATATATATATATATATATATATATATATATATATATATATATATATATCTGTTTCTGTATATATGAGTATTTATTCGCCGTTTGGCGGTATTTCGTGTTGGAATGTATGTATATATATATATATATATATGAAGGGGGTGTTGACCGGCAGTGGGATGTTGAAGACTGTGATAGAGGGTAGAATGTTGGGCAAAAGAGGAAAGGGAAGGAACAGGATAGGGATGTTGGACGGGATGAAGGGCGGAAGAAATTACTCAGAGATGAAGAGGGACCTGGTGTAGAGTAGAATTTAGGGTTGTGTTTTGTTAGTAGTCACAAAATATTTGTTTGGTAGTTGTGTCCATCGAAAAACCTACCTTAACCGGTAGATTACCTTAAAAAAAAATATATATATATATATAACATGCAAATATATATATAATGTGCAAACCACATATTTGGTATTTTTGCAATCAGTTAAATCTAGATCTGTGTCTTCGCATTTGTAAAGGTTCCCATCCCAGGTCTTTTAGGAAATTTGTAACGCTTAATGTTCTTTCGCACGAATTTACACGAATCTTGCGACCCTTCTTTGTGCCTTGTTCAAATCTGTGATTGTTTTATGAGATGGATCCCATGTGCTCGCCACATTCTCTATCTGGGGTATTATTAAAGAAAAATAGCACCGATTCTTCATTTCTTCATTGATGAATTTACACTCTATACGATTGGTGAAAGCCAGCTTCTTTAGGACCTCTCCACGAGTAGTACGTATTTGTTTTCCCTATGTAAGATCCGATGCGATAGTGACACCCAAGTATTTTACATCGTCTACAACGCTTATCCGATCACACCCGAATGTGTAAGTAGCTTAAGTCTGCTCGTGCTTTTTATTTATTAAGAAGTGCATTACTCTACATTTGTTAGTGTTGAACTCCAAACCCCATTCGGTACATCTTATTCGAATTTTGTTTAAGTCATTTTTTAGTATTTAGCAATCTGCGTCGTTCGCTATTTCCGTTTTTTCATAAAGAATGGTTTGTCTAGAAATCTGTTTATTGTCTTTGATATCGTGTAATTTATTAAACAGCAGAAGGAACACATTTCGCGCATTGAATTCCATTTCTAAAAATATGTCTAGCTTTCAATTTTCCTTGATTTCTGTGATCACGATCTCATGACAATAGAACATAAAGTTATCCAGGGACAAGAATTAAACGTCATTTCAAAGTCGGTTGAATTTCTACGATATAGTTTTTCGTAGAGAGGAGACGAAATGTATGTTGCTTTTCAAAAAATATATATTGGAATGGTCTCCGATTGTCGAAAATTTATATTTTTTACTAATTTTGCGCTTTGGCATTTTATGTTGAGAACGTTGGTAAGCCACGCAAAACTCTCCTGGCGTCGGCTCCGCTTCCCTTGGAACGAAAGTGCCAACCGTTATTAACGCACATCAGTAAAGTGTAGCTAAACGAAAATTTCATCACACGCGAATTAGTCTGGCCTCCATATGCGAATTTTTCCCCCCTAATGTTTCTTTATTAAAGACATACCGAGTCATCTGTCGTCGATTTCTCAACGCTTCCTTTCGATGTTTCCGTACTGTTCCCATACACCTCGTGGTTAACTATCGGATTGTAGAATTCCACCACTTTAGCTCTTCGGGAGGATCCAGTCATTATTTTTTTAAGCGCATCAATAACATTTACAAAATCGTGTGCATCTTAAAACGTTTAGGGGATGAATTAGTATCATAGTTATTCAATGCTTATAAATTTCCTATCTGATTAGGGAAAGAGGCTACATTTAACGGAAAATTTCGTTGTTTTCGGGTGTGATGTGCGCTGTTTGATTGAAGTAAACCTAATATTCTATGATTTATTCGACTCTTATTGCAGGTAACTGTAAAAACCGAATGGCTGTATAAACAGCAGGAATTATTCACCGTCTCTGCAATAATTACCTACTCGTGGAGGCTGCGTTGTATTCAGAAATGAATAAAGTTTAAAGTTTCGTGAACTCATAATTTTTGGGTTTTTTGCAACTATGTACGAATTGTTTGCTCGTGTAACTCAATCACGCTAACTTTTCTGAATATTTCGAATAATATCTAGCCACTTTACTCTTACATTTTTAGCATTGCTTGAACCCAAAGAGCACTAATGATATGTTTAGCGAAACTTAGTGAGTTCCAACTCTCGACATTTCATGTAAGAAATTCTCAATTTCTTTAGAGGATTGAGGTAGGGGTGAAGTTAAGCCGACCATTAAGGGGTAGGGGTAATCTTTTCAGAACGCGGTTCTCTGAGCCCGGACATCCTCCTCCGGAGTAAAATGAGTAGGTTTTAATCTAAATTAAGACCTTGCCCTATACATCGGATTTTCTGTAATCCTACAGTCCTTCTGAACTGCATGTGTTGAAGACTTGAGTGTATAACATGGAAATCTTTCATCATGAAACTTTTCAGATGGATATGCTTTCATTATATACTTGCATTAGATGCGCATTTTATCAACAAAGTAGATCCTGAGCGTATATTTATGCATATACACACACAAGTTGAAGATCCGTGAAAAATTTTCTCTCCTTAGAATTCGCTTCCTTCCCCCTTCCCCGCTACCCTGGTTTTAGGCTTTTATGTGTGTTTCTATCTCGCTCCCCTGTCCGTAGCCGTTTGAGCATGCTTTCGCAGTTTTGCGGATTTCCGTGTAAGAAGGTGCTAGTACTTTTTTATTTATTAGTTATTTATTTTACCGTTAGCTCACTTAATGCCCACTTGGGCGGGAAAAATTATAATGCATATATACAGGTAACCTCGAGTTAGGTTAAGTTGTGGAAGCTGCGTTATGCTCTAATCAACAGATGTGAATATTGGATTTAATTGAAGTGTCTTCACTGTATGAGATTCAGCTTGTAGCTCAGTAATGAATAATGAAAGTACAACGCTACACATAAAAGGGAGAAAAGCTTCGAAAGAGATGGTCTCCAGTGAAAAATGTATTTACTACTTGGGAGCGGAAAAAACTAAAGCTCATCGTGGCGCAAACATGTAGGCGCCCTTTTCCAATCCCACTTCATGCGTTGCCTTTCACTTGAAATATGTTTCATATTTTAGCGCATTCTATGATGAATTGTTTTGCCCACTCTATAAAAAAATTTTCCACTCGAAGTGCTCCGCCCTTCTCGAGCTTGTGTCATCAAGATAAATGAAGTACTTGTTTCTCGCCGAAGAGTCAGTGACTGCGTGGGTCATTGTAATAAATAAGTACCCATTTTGAGAAAAATGCAAACATCTTTAATAATGAAAATTCAGTGTCCAGAGGGGGAAAGCTCGAATCCCTGGAAAATATCCGGGACGATGCATAAGTTCCTCATACTTGTCTATTCGTGCCATTGATTTTTTTTGCATGGATTTACTTTGGGAATTGTAATCACTCTAATCTTCAAATTGATTTTTTCTACTGATATCGGTGAAATATATTGAATAGGCATGGGATCATTGTTGTGAATAATGGTGAGAACGCGTTCGATGAAAGAAATTTTCATTTTAGAAGGAAAGGGAACGTCGAGATGGGGCGGCACCGGGGTTTGGTGCTAAGAAGATAAAAAGAGTAAGCTTAAGTTACGTTGTGCGTGCGAAAACTATCATCCTTTTGTGGAAAGGGCTCATCGTTCTATTACCAATGCTTTGATATCACTCTTGAGGTGTGCTGATGGAATCCTGTCGATTGTGTGGGGAATAGAAGCCCGCTAAGGGTTAGGTTCTTCTTGTGTGTCCTGTTGAAAATAAGGCACAATTGTAGGGGCAATAATTCGTTCTCAATTTTTTTATTTCAATACAGATCAATGCAATAATTCCAGAGAGTAAAAATCATTCGCCTTAACTGGGATTCGAACCCGGATCCCTCAGTTTCCGATCGAGTGCTTTAGCCAGTTGCGCTATCTAGGGTCAATTTTGGGCGCTTTCAAATTGCGGCATCCCCCGCAGTTTCTTTGGAATTTTCCATACAGGTGTTTTCATCACCTATATTATATTTGCTGTGATCTGATTCCAACCACTTTGAACACAGTCAAAACCTATGGATGAGGTGCAGTGCCTAGCCTCGGTATGACAAATACATTAGCCATTGATTGCACAGTTGAGGTAACTAAGATTTGGGGACGGAGATTAAACGAAATATTTGCCATTGAGCGCCTGAATGCACGCAGTTATTTCAATTTTGTCTAGGTTTTATCTATCCAAGCGTCGTTTTGTTGGTCATCTGTAAGGAGAAGATTAGGAAACAGGATTGCTGGAGGTTTTTTTGGGAATAAATACCTTCCAACAAAGTAAGCGCCACCTTTTTGCGGCAGCAGGGGAATTTCTTATCGGCTTTTAATGAAGCTGCGTTCATTGCTTTTACAAGGGCAGTTCATACTTAAAGATGATCGGATTATCATGTTGGAATTGAGTCACTACCTTGACTATCTCCGATAATCATTGGAAAAGTTGGGCTTTTAAAATCGCCCTGCATGTTTCTTATTATACACAATACAATCTGTTAGGAAACTAATGTGGACCTTCACCAAGCGGCATTATTTTGCAAATATAAAATAAACTGTTTCATTGCTGTGATAATGTTTGGGAAAAATGTATTGAAATTGTAGTTTTGGTAGTTAGTTGGAGGAGGCGACCGCTGATGTCCTTCACGCCATTGGGGATTGTAATTCAGTAGGGGGGTGAAGTTCAGGGAATGGGGGAATGAGGGTGGAGAGAAACCCGGTGTCGACATTAGCATAGTCTTAACGAAAGACACAAAAAGGACCCATTGCTTAACGCCCCATCCGATGGACGGTCTCTTCATTTAGAATTCCAAGTAGGGGTTGGGATACCACAGAAAAATATTGCCACCACCGGGATTCGAACCTCGGCCTTCGTGCTGTGGGATGTGCGGCAAGTGCAGCAGCCAACGCACCATCTCGACCCTCGTAAGATGAAATCGATGGTCATGGTAAACCTGTGGAAAAAATGTAAATTTGTTTTTTAGTGCCTTTGAAGAGTATGAAAATAAAGTAATTTTCTTATTTTCCGGGATGGCAGCATGCTAGGATACTGTATATTTTGTTGCAAATTTGGTGGTTATTGTACTTGGTGTGAACTACGATGCTATGAAGCAAAATTTTGCCTTTGCCAAAAATTGAGGATATTCGAACAGACATTTTTCAATATCAAGCATGTATTTGGAAAATAGCACTTACACTTTTTCCTACGATAAATATATTTTTAACTCGGCTTTTATTTAATACTCGTCGAATATTACACGAAGTGGGAGAAACTCAATGCCACAAAAAAGTCTACATTTTCGCAGGGCTGGATTCATGTGCTACTGACGCTCTGGAGAGTCATTGTGCCTCTCACTCTGATGCTCTGAGGGTTTAGGTTACCTAAAGATTCTACATTTTTGTCATATTATGATTTATAATGTATACTGCTATTTACAATCAATTAGGATAATAATTATTATTAGATCTAGTAAGATGTAAGAGGACATTAGAAAGATTATTATTTGATAATGATAGTTTAAACACTACTTCTCCAACCGATGTATTAAAATCGGTTGTTGAAGAATTTTGTCGTCAATGTCACATGTCACGTGAGTAGCCTAACCAAAAAAATAATGGAATGTTTTGTGGAAGAATGTGCGTTATGTTTGCCATGCAATGAATGAATGGTCTCAATATGTGTTCGGCACCACATAGATAATTACGTAAATTTGAATTCATTAGCAGAAATCATCATTACATCTAATAGCAATGTAAGTATTTTCTTTTATCCAATGGATCAGGGATTGTCAGGAACGATTTTGGAAATGCTGTTACCAACGTGAAGTTATCTTTTTATGATTACCATTGTTTTTAGTATTTGGGATAATTCTTTTATATTGGCAGACAGCAGTTGGAATCGTTTTTCTCAGCGGCATAGTTACATGATTTTACTATCGAACCCAGCGAATTCCCGAACGGGTTTAGATTTAGCGAAGACTACGGCAGTACCTCTTTATTCCGAGAATCGGCATGAAGTATCGGCCTTGTTTATAAATGGGACAATCACTCGGGATAAACTCGACATATCCTTGGATATTGAATGCAATGTGAAATGAAATAAGCACAAAATATCTTTTGAAAGGAAGAATGGAATTTGCATTGCATAAAGAAAGGAGAAACCAGGATGGAGAGTAAACAGCGCTAATAATCAGTCCTGATAGAAAAAGGAATAATCCTTTATTCAGCACTTCCATAAGTATGATGCTTTAGGAAAGGATTTAGATTTCAAAAGGTTTACTATCACTGGTATTTTTTCATGTTAACCCTTGAAACCAGCGCATTGAAGTGTTTTTGGCATTTATTTTACTTTACCCTTGGATGGATACTTTTCCACGATGGTTTCAATTTAGTGTGCGGACATGGCGGTTTGCTCTGGAACCTTCGAAATATGCAATGGATTGTTTAATCCATTGCTATTTCGATTTTGTTGGTGAAGATTATACATTGATAAGCCATGGGTATACGGCTTGGCCTTATCACTTGAATTTCCCTCGTAACTTGACGACTCTCGTAGTCGTGACCCCAAAATCGTATGCAAATTAAATTCTCCTGCCGCCGAAAAAGTGGCGAGGTTCGCTATGTCGAGAGGCTCTTCTATTCTCTAGTGCAGTTAACCGAGGGCGGGTTCTCATACAATTAACATCTAACGATAGGAACGGGATGAGGTCAGCCCGCCTCTATTCTCCTGGGAAGTATGGAGGTTTTTTCCGCTTTAGATTAACGTGACGACCTCTTGTTCAATATCGCCCGGTCGAATTGCACGCTCAGGCGGTGGCGTTGCGGTCGGGAAAATGCCTGCGCACAGCGTGGCCCACCTGTGCCGTCTTCTGTGGCGCCCAGCCTGGTGACCCTTTAGCTCCAATCGATACGTCATTCGATTGAAGCAATTGAGCGGGCCATCTCGCAAAATTCGCATCCTCTGTGGCTATACTGATTTGCTGGATGGTAGGCAAATATTTATATCGTTACGGTATGGACTTGTAATTCATTTTATGCTCCTAGTCTTGACTCGAGAAAGCATATACGATTCCTATTCGTATTCGTATGCGTTTGAATTTAGATAAATCGTTTTTCGTTACATTTAACACATTGTTGAGGCGTTCCATAAATACAACTGGCCATATTTCAGCGGTAAGCTGGAAATTTAAACTCAGGAAATTTGTAAGTGGACAGGTATTAGTTAATGTTTACCCTTAGTTTTAATTTCAGTTTTAGTATGTTGTCCAGACCTTGATATATGTAGTCAAGATGAATTTTGTAAAATGAAGAAAATCAAAACAATCTTTGTATTGGTTACTATGTATTTATTATGTATTGCAATGAAAATGTTATCCATTAGTGAATGGATAACATTAAATTTAATATCATGTCTTTATGGTTACAAATGTATCCATTATTATATTAATAATCAGAAATTTTTATTTTCACTTTGCCTACTACTCGTCAATCCGGCACTGTGGGATATTGTTATGCTATCAATAGCGGTTATCGGAGGAAGATATGACGGTGAATTAGAGATCTACGTTTATTCGGACATGGTAAAGAAACACCTTGCATTTAAATGAAAACTTTCATCGTGTTATATGGATTCACTTCCTGGCCCCACCATATTTGACTACCATGTAATCTCTGGGATATTATTTAGTTATTAGTCTAGAAATTTTACATTTATATTTCGCAATCCACCAAAAAGGTTTGTGGTTCGGGATGAAAGCACCAGATTGGACAGGTAACGGATAAAGGAGAGGAAGGGTGTTTTAAGGATTAGGAAAAGGGAAAAAACATTTACCAAAAAAACACCGAAAAGACGTACAAATCCCAATATACTACCTTGATCAAAAAGTTCCCGGAATAACCACCGTGTGGCGCTCCCATCGTTCCGATTTGAGTTCTGATTTTTTTGTTAAATTGGTACATCTGTTGTTGACATTCCCTTTAAATCTTAGTGTCATAACTTGACATTTGCAAAAGTTACGTAGCCAAGAGTACATCTATCTCTGTGTGTGTTGGCGATTTTTTACAATTTCAGAAATGGATTTAAATTTGCAACAACGAACTTGTATTAAATTTTGCGTAAAAAACGGATTTAGTGGCGCACGGACGTTGGAAATGTTGGAAAAGTGTTTCGGCAACGATTCTCTAAAAAAAACGGTCGTTTACCAGTGGCACGAGCGGTTCAGAAGTGGTCGTGAGTCAATCGAAGATGATGAACGCAGTGGCAGACCATCGACATCGAAAGTCGGTGAAAAAATTGATAAAGTAAAAGAAATGTTGGTCAATAACCGCAAATTAACCATCAGAGAAATAGCGGAGGACTTGAACATTGCCTATGGATCCGCCCAAGACATTGTGGTTAATGATTTGGGTTTCCGTCGTGTAGCATGCTAAAAGACCTCAATTTCATGCAAAAAAGAGACCGTGTTGACGTCGCAAAAGACATGATTTGCGAGGCTGAATCCGATCCCACATTCATCAAAAGGATCATTACTGGAGACGAGACGTGGGTTTATGAGTACGACACGCAATCCAGACATCAGGCAAGTGAATGGCGTTCACCAAATGAGCCGAGACCAAAAAAACCACGTCGTTTTCAGTCAAAAAAGAAGGCAATGCTGACGGTTTTCATGGATTACAACGGTGTAGTGCATCATGAATTTTTGCCAGAAGGCCAGACAGTAAACAAAGAGTATTATTTGGGCGTTATGAGACGTTTGCGTGAAGCAATTCGCCGAAAGAGACCAGAAATGTGGGCAGAAAACTCGTGGATTTTGCACCATGATAACGCACCGTCGCACAGTGCTATCATTATTCGTAATTTTTTGACGAAAAATGCAACAAATACCATCCAACAGCCACCGAATTCACCTGATTTGGCTCCCTGTGACTTCTTTCTGTTCAATCGAGTTAAAAAACCATTACGGGGAACGCGTTTTAGCAGCCGAGAGGAAGTAATGGAAAAATCGCAGGAAGCACTGATGGACATACCGAAAACCGAATATAAAAAATGTTTCGAGGATTGGATCAAGCGCTGGCATAAGTGTGTTGCAGTCGATGGGGAATAATTTGAAGGGGACAATATAGATTTAGATGAATAAACTTGTATTTATAATTTTCTGAATAAATTCCGGGAAATTTTTGATCAAGGTAGTATGTAAGCGGAAAATCTAGTCCCAGAATACTTTATTCATGCTTCCATTAATTCCATGGTATACAATTATATTTTGACCATTTTATAAGTTTTGTATTCAAGTTTCCGAGTTGATTACTAGAGAGGTAACTTTTTTAGCGTTGGGGATCATAATCTGCATCTCGGTCACAAGAATCGTCTTTATTTCTCGGAAACATCGGCGCGTTATGACCATATGCCTGAGTACGTACATTATTAGCTGAGGTGTAACTTCGGGGTTAAGGCTTCTTCACTCTTAAGGAGATAAAGTAGGGGTTTTAAGACTTTGTGACCATTTTTTATTACGTTCGATTTCCTGACTTTTGATTTATTTTTTTATAGGCTATAACCGTGAAGGGTTAGTGGAACCCATCAAAAGATTCTCCTTGATAGATGCGGAATTGTGAGCATAATCATGCAGAACATGTGATGGAAGATCCGTTTTCAAATCAAACTGGATTCAAATGATTTTATGGGGTAATTTCAGGCATACCTTGTGTTTATATTTCGTATTTTTGGTAGTAGGGCATTGAAAACTGTTCATTAACAGCAAACCGATAGGTTTTCGCCAAAACGGAGCTCATGCCTATTCTCTGCATATATCCCGTTTCCCCTAGAGGTCTATCTCATTTCCGGAATCAACTAAGCAAGTGTATAGTCTTCCAACAGTCATTATCAGTTGTTCTAGCGCCAATCTTAATGTTTTATGGACTTAATACTCCTTGTCATAACAAATTCCAGGATTCACCTAATATATTAAGTCGATATTGTCTTGCATGCGTCTTGATTTAAAATTTTCTTTTTGAGCGCATAAATGTTTATTATTTAACGAAGTCCTCATGAGGTAGAATTCCGTGTGTATGTGCTGAATATTGAGTATAAGCTGGACAAAGTCATCACAATCATGGGCCGGGTATCCATCGGTGTTACCCTTTCGTATCACCGTCAGCATTCGTTCTCATCACTCAACTTATCTCCTGCACTTCCTTTTCCCCTGTCATTAGTCTCCGTCCACGGGCACTTAACGGCAACAGGTCACGTGATCTGTTGTGGTGCATTCCGTTTTTGCAACTTTCAATGGTCGGGGGGGGGGGGGGCTGAAGTTTTGAGTTTATTCGAAAGAGTACAGACCGGATACCCGGAGCAGATGAGACTCTGGAGAGCTCTTATACGTTGGCTTGGTTTCCTTAAAAAAAATAAAAGATTCCGTCACGCAATCGGGGTAGTAGCATTAAAATTTCGCGTGAGGAAATCCTGGATCCATCTCTTTGTGCCCCCACCCTCTGTTCGGAATTGTTCCTTCGGTTTCCCGAATCTAACATTTGACTGTGATCGCAAGAAGATGGCTTCCCAGGAAAAATGTCATTCGTTGCATACTTTTTGCCTAGTCCCCGAATCCTTCAGAAGAACTCGATTGAATTGCGAGACATTATTTCAATGTCGCTTGGGTGGAATGGTGGATATTGATATGTCTCGGGTTCACTCTCTTGCTGGTTAAATCCTGCACATGTTACCCGAAATCTTCATAGTTGGTAGGTCTTTGCGTTCCGAACTCTGCCGAACTGTAGAAAGCCGATTAAATTAAATCAATATCGTAAAATTTGGTCCCGGAATGGGAATTGAAAAGGTCCCCTTGAAGAATTATTTTCTACCAATATTGCTGCGAAATTTATTTCCTCTCTAATATCGTTATGTATGGAATCTGCTGCGTATCACCTATTCTAATTATCTGTTTTCCTTTCCCAGGATTGCCAGATAATAAAGGCGACAGATTTGGCCAATACTTGACGGAAATGACGAGTATGTGTTGGATAAAATTGGCTATTATTTATTTCTGCTGAAATATACTATTTTTACTTTCTCCTTTCAGCATTGATAATCGCCTCAGCTCGACGCTGTTCTATTTAAACACAGTAATATTAATGAATTCTTTTTTGAGTAAATGAAAAATGCGTAGCTTTTCTATGAAACTAATTCTCTATATCAAAATGAAAATAATGAGGTGATATCAGAACGGAATTTTCGATTTCAAGGAATGCGACAAGTAAAATCAAAGCTCTGTTTGGATGATGATAGATTCTTTCTAAAGCGGAGCGGCCGTCTACTTGCTTTAGCGGTAGTCATGTGAGAAATTTGGAAACCATCTTGAAATATTAAACGTTCCTTCAGTGAATGAGTCACACGGGAGGACGGGGATTTTTATTTACTTTTGTTGCTGTGACTCTCTGCTACTTTAAATTTCGTGCCTTACTGTGTCGCATTTCTTACGACACTTGGAAGAGAAATTGAGCTTGGAATGAGGAACAGGAGTAGTGGGAGAGGTCTCCACGGAATGAAAAAATCAGAAGAGAGCTCGGGTAACGTAGTGATTTTGAAAGAAGCTCACGAAGAAGACACTACTTAACACTGATTAAAAGTTAAAATAATTGAACGAAGTTACTAGGTCAGAAACTCAGTTTCAGTGGGTGTGATATGAGTAGCCATTTTTTGTCTAGTGCATGGCAGATCCTTCTTGTTTGAAAAAATCGCAATGGCACGGGTTTCAAGGAACTTCTAGTGTTTGTTACCCTACCACGTATAGTATGACAGTTGTGCGTTTAGACTGCTTACTCGTGGAACGGAATGTGAGGGATGCATTTCATTGTCTATTGACCTATACTATATTAAGAATAAAATATCATATTTACGAAGCTGTATTGTTCTACCTAACATAGAATGACCGATAATCACGACATGGCCTTAGTTTAGTTGTTATTTATTCTCGGATGAAAAGAAATTCCTTTGGTGCTCTTTTTTGTTCATCGTTTAGCTTAAACGTCATCCCCGGTGACTTCACTTCCCCACGACACCAGAAGCAAGGTTTGCTACGGTAAGTAAGCGCGCCATGTTTATTGGAATTGAAGCCAACAGCGTAAGACGCATAACTTTGTGATTCGTTTTCGATAATTTCCGAAAGTTCTTAATTGCATTTTGGAACGGGTCAACAAAATTAATCATGGAAGTTTTCAATCAGGGTATTCAGAGTGAACCATGTCACGTAATCACCCCGTAGTTAAGGATTGTTTAGTTGTTGGACCGCGTTGAGGATGCGGATCGTGAAGGGAGAAAATAGTGAGTCCGACGAACCTTATTTTTTTCATTAAAGGCCGAACACTACCCTGCGGTATTAGATTCCGAACAATAGCACGTTTTCACGAGGAAGCCGGCCCGTAAAGAATTTCCATCGTTGCTTATTGATATCAATTCTTTTTGGGAAGGCTTCCGCAGGATGATATTGATGTATACTTTTATTTTTGGGATTTCATCCTCGTAAAATATATTTTAAAATGCCGTTTCGCCGGCGTTCCCGTCGGATTATTCATCTACATCTACATAATACCCCGCAAGCCGCCGCGAGGGCCTGTGGCGGGGGGTGTTAGGTCACCACCCTTAAATACCACATGAAAAAATAACAATATGGAAAACTTCACCCACAGCAGCGCACAAACTCGTGCAAAAATCCCTTCATCCAACATTCATGCAAACCCACATACCTTAAACCAACAAACAACTGCACCCCAGGATGCAGCACGAAAGCCATCTAACAACACGCAAGCCAGGACACAACACGCAAGAATGCGAAACTCCACCACCACATGAGCATGCAACACAAAACGCTCTCCCCCCCGAGGAGACTGTGAAAGGCCCAACGGTAGCGGGCAGTTCCCCCCGCGGAGAGTGATGAGGGATTGAAGGGGAGACTGACAAGCAGATGAACAGAATACTAGGAAGAAGGGAAAGAAGCTTGACGGAGCACCGGCGAAACCGTTTTGTTTAAAAAAACCACGCATATGCGGAGTGAATCCCGTACAGAAATTATTATTTATTGTTAAAAATAAATTTTTATGAAGGTAGAGCACGTTTCTGATATGTCTGGCCCAGTAGCTTTGCGTAAATTAACAGCCCGTTCTCAGCGTAATATGGTAATTAATTTCGGCTGGTACCATCTGTGCTTTTGAAAACTAATTTTTAAATTTTACTTGGAAAGGGAGAATTTGAAGGTCGAATCCCAGTCTTCATGATTTAGAGGTAATGAGTAGACCGCACAATGTTCGATTGATTACGTTGGTTGGACGTATTCGAAACCCTCCGACGTGCCATATACCTGTAAGAGTTGCGTCAATGCAAGCATTGCAAGCTGCCTACTTTATGCTCTCCGAGGTGCTAGCGGAAGTGTGGAAGGTTGTTCCGAGTTGGTAACCTCTTGCACCCCATCTAATATTTTGACCACTACTCCCTTAAACCTTGACAATTATTCCATAGCTGCCTTCGGTTCGCCATCACAGGGGAACGGATATGGAGTGCCATTATTCGGTTACTCGGTCGTCTAGCCACCTGGAGAGAAACGGGCCGGGTCCGCTGAAAGGTACGGACGGGTAAGGTGGTTGAGGGATGAAGAGGATTGATGGTGTGGAGGGGAAGCGAGCTTAAGGTAAGGGAGAAGTGGGTCGTGATTCAAAGGAGCGTTAAAGGAGGTGGTGGGTGAGTAGAGAGGGAGTGTGGGAGCAGGTAATGGAAGCGGAAAGGGGAAGGAGGGAGGAGGGGACGCGTGGGTGGTGTTGATGGGTTAGCCGAGGGAAAAAGAAAATGGAGATATTGTTGGGAGCAAAGCGGAATGAGATTGTTGCGGATGAGCGCATTGCAGCCAGGGGGGGTGGCTCCTATCTATCTCTCTCTGTGGAAGATCAGCAGAAAAGGAAAAATATGGGCTGGTAGATGGGACTCGACGTGGATGGAGAGTCGTGGATGGAGATGTGCGGATAGTGGTTCAGGGCCTGTAAGGAAGCGGCAGGCCGGCGGAAGAAGTGGGGTCCATTCCTAGGTACCCTGCAATTTAGTAATCTTCCGGCTTACTGTATGCTTCTCTTAAGAGAAACAGCTAATTTTCCTATTCCCGAATTTCAAATCATGACGTCTCAGCTGCACACACTTATATTTGTGGGCGAGTGAATATTTTGTATTTTGAATGGGAGATGTGAACGTTTTGAATTGATTATGCCGTAATATATTGAAGGTTTTGGGTTGTATATTAAATGTTAGTTTTTTTATGTGTGGTCTCCGAATAATTACACCGTTTAACGTCACGATTGTTGTCATAGAGGTAGTCTTAGGTTTGGAAATAAAAAAATGCGCTTAATATTTCATCAGCTCTTTAACCGTATTTTAAACTTAAAATAATCGTAATGCTTTCGAGTTTCTACTCAAACGTTGCAATCTCAGTAAATCTTTCGCATTTAAAACGCGGATTGAAACTATGCCAGCATTTCATGGCATACCACAAGCGAAATTTATTTCTCAGTGAAATTAGCCAAAATGATAGTAATGCTAAATCCAGATTTGAAGCGAAGGGAGAAAGGAAATAAACGCAGGACCGGCATATGGTCCGAGAGGGAAATCTGGGGCGTAAGTTGGTGGCGAGGAGAAGCGTAGGGGGCAGGGGAGCGTAGGAAGGAGGGAACCGTGGAAGGGAGGGAGGGATGGTGAGTGGAAAACGGAGGGTGTGATAAGAGTGGGGAGGTGGGGTTGGAAGGGATATAAGGAGGGGTAATAAGAAAGGTGGACAACGAGTGAGGGGACAGAAAGAAGACAGATGGAAGTCCATGGTCCGTGTGAGCGAAAAGGGTTAGTTGAAGCGGAAAATCTTTAGAAAGAGATAGGATAGAAGTATTTTTATGGTCCTGGGACAATTAGTCCCATCTTATCGTACCAATCGTAGCGTGCAAAATTTGAACTGGGACTCCTTCTGGTTGAAAATTTTATGGCGATGTATTGACACAGCTCGAGTTTGGCGTATTTTAATGGAATAGATTTTTGTGTTCACACGCTCAAAACTAAAGATGAATCGTTTCCACGAAGTGCTTTTCTTATACCTCCCTAACGAAGTGTATGAACAATGCATTCGAAAAACACTTGATCGCCTGAAAAATTATCAAACGAGTTGTCAAATGTTTGTGTAGAGCTATTAGTGTACCTGCTTGGCGTAATGAAAAAGTGAAATAAAGCCGTTTTCAAGTTATTCTCATTCATCAGATGTGAGCCTCGCCTGTTTTTATTAAATTCTTTCCCTTCCAATATTGTGAGAACGTCGGAAAAGATGGTTTCAAACGAGGATAAGGGGTGAATTTAAAAGTCTGAGACGTGGAGGTTTGACTTGATATTAAGTGAGATTGTGATAACGACGATAAAAGCCGTCATCAGTTTTCCCGGTATACTGGTTCTTTTTTAAATTCGACCGCGTGTACAGACAATACCCCTTATCCCTACGTGTTGAAAAATGAAAATGGTGGCCCGGATATCTAGATAGTTCTAACCAAACGACTGAGGCTAGTGACGCAAATGATACCCCCAAAACAGTCACCGGATAACCATTTTCGTTGAAAAGGGGATGGGGAATTGAGAATAGTGCTGGAACCGGTGAGTTCCGGGTGAGTGGGAGTGGAGTGGTGTGGCAGTCATAATGGCTGACGGTGTGAGGAGAATGGATGGGCAAGAGAAAAGGAGGAAAGGGTGGAGAAGCATCGATGGAGGAGGGAGGGTGGTGGACGGGCGTTTGTCAGTGGATTGGTGGAATCTGTGGAAGCAGAGGGTAGATATTTGAATGGTTGGAGAAATTGATGATCTCTGTGAGAAAGGGGCGTTCCTTTTATCTTTTTGAATTCCTTCCTTAAACTAGTCTTCCGACCGTAAAAATGTGTGCTGTATGGACTGACTTCAGCACTGGCGTAAGACGCTATGGTATATTTTTATATCTTCACCATATCGCGTCGTCAGTTTATAGTGAATATAAAAATGAGCGGATGAGGTTATATGATGGAAGATGGAGGAAATATTACTCTCCTTCTCTCTCTCTCTCTCTCTCTCTCTCTCTCTCTCTCTCTCTCTCTAGGGGCTGTAGATATCTTGGCGTTCGTTGAGTGTTGGGGTAAAAAGCGATCTGTGCGGGGTGTTGATTGAGGATGGTGTGGGGACCGGTCTTTGGGACTGGCGTCTTCAGTGTTGCCTGAAAATGGGATGGCAATCTAAAACTAGAGGAGATGGTGGGTGGAAGCATGGTGATAATTGAAAAGGGGGGAATTCATTTATTTGGCCGAAGGAGAGGGAGAAAAAGAGTAAACTGTCGCAGTAATCCCCTTCCCTAGATTTTTCACCTCGGTAGCGTTTACTGGTTGCACCCGGCTTTCCACGTACTGGCCACGTCTATGTACATCATGACGAAAAATGGACGGTACATTTAGGCGATTAAATGAGTTGAGGAGACTTATCCGAGAAGCGTAAAGAGAGTAAAAGAGAGGGAAGAATGAATGGGGTGATAAATATCATTGCCCTTCTTCCTCTCAGTACCCTTCATGTAATGATTGGTCTAATGATCTGAATCTTCTTTTTTCATTCTTTTAAGTTTATCATCCGAAATTTGTTTCGCTAATGGTGGTGTTTCATATATTATTTAAAGATGTCAAATAATCGATGCCCTGTTGTGCCCTCAATACTTCTTCTTTCTATTTCAAAGTGTAGAAGTGTAGTAATTGTCAAGCTGAAAGATAAATCGAGTCGTTTTCGATTGTCCGGAAAATGGGTCTAAAGGCAACCATTAATATTATGAGCCATGCAGAACATTGGTTGACGACTTAATGTAATATTTGTATGCAAATAAATATTTCCTCTCAACCGGTAGTAGTAGTAGTTTTTAGGGGAGGCGACCGACAGCTAAGGTCATTTGCGCCATAGGGGATGGACAGGAAAGGATGAAGGGTGGAGAGAAACCCGGCGTCGGCATTAGCCTACTCTTTACGAAAGGCGCCAAGGGGTCCGCAGCTTAACGTCCCATCCGACGGACGCCGTACTCACTCAAAGTGCCCTCCACAAAGCACCTCAAGTAGGGATCGAGATACCTCTGAAAAATATTCAACACCGCCGGGATTTGAACCCGCGCCCTCAGGGTGGGAAGCCAGTACGTTAGCCCCCGCACCATCTCGATCCCCCCTCTCAACCGATACATGTAATTAGTGTTTATGCTGAAAGGACTTCAAGAAGAAATTCTAGAGAAACATTTTAATGTACGAGTCTCGTATTACATTATTTTCGGTATATAATTTTAACCAGGACGAATGAGTCGCAAATACTAAGAATTAAAGTTCTTTAGTTTCTGGTTCGATTAGCTCTTGGAGGCATTTATGTTAATTTTAATCTCTTGTAAATTTCATTGCCATTATTTTTCAACTAATTTCATATGGCTCCTTAGGCTAAATTATGTTTTAATCTACAATGCTTACCTCGTTATTATTTCAGCTTCAATACTTAGCCTTATTTCCTTTGGCCTCAAATGTATATGTATCAACAGAACTCGCAAATGTGTAGAATAATTGGCAAGCGCGAACTTTTAGGAAGGGCACATCTTTCATTTGTATTGGATTAATTACTGATATGCGTGGAATATAATAATATTTATGCGTGCTTATTAAGTAAATTGTCATTTGCTTTAAAACTGACCCGGAAATCGAAGCTTTATTCTCGGTAGAGCATGATATTACTGCGCATGTGATTTCCCAATCGAATGTTACGTGGGTAACTCCGCGCGTCGTAAATTTTCGTCGACAACCCATTATAAATCCGTGCAAACTATTTTTTTCTCCATTCAGGAGAATTGGCTTGTCGTCCACGGTCACGTTTTTCTCCCCCAGCCTTATAGCCAGCAATGCAGTCTTAATTGCGAGTCCATGTCTCAAAGGCCTTATCCGATTCTCTCATAACGACTCGCGCCTAAGTGATTGAACAGTTGCGACAGTATATGAACGAGATGCGTTAGTTAAATAGAAAAGCACGATGCTGTTAAATGGGAAGGTATTTGCAAGAAAAATCTGAGGGAATTTATTTATATATACCTTCGGATAAAAAACTCAGTAAGAGTTCTATCAGGATAACAATTCTAGAGGGTGGACGATGGTAACGAGGGCGGAAAGAAAAAGGGGCAGGGGGACGTGCGATGAATGGTAATGCTCCAAACGAGATCGAGGGACGGGGCGAAAATCTTTTGCTGTCGAGAAATTGGAGTGAGTGAAAGGGGAGCTTTTCAGCAAGGTGTCTGGCGGTGAAACAGGATGTGATTGGTAGAGGTGATGGGGAATGGGGGTGGAGAGACAGGATATTGCAAGAGGTCGGCCTAGTTCTGGAGGGTGGAAAGGTGCCTTCGCAACGCAGCGCGAGATGGAAGGTGACGGAGGTTAGGGCGGGAGGAGGATGGTGTTGGGTTGGAAACGCCGTGGGTGGCCATTAATTGTAGCACAAGTACACATAAAGGTAGGGCTTCGAACACCTTCCGTCTCCCACACGCCACGACAGGAAAGAGGTGGACGCCTCGACCCTACCGATCGGTTGTGTCCGAGTAAGATTTGCCAATCCATTTCGAAAAAAATGGTCCCGATCGAAATTTATCGCTCAATCACGCCCAGTAACGGTCTTGGAATTGTGGAAATTAGCTTTGTTCCGTCCCTTGATCATGGGTTTCGGTGGGGGATGAGGGCTCCTTTCAGTTTGGAGGCGAAAGTGGATTGAGTTCGAGAGTGGCAGAGGAGGATAACGCCTACGCCGATGCTTTCATGAGTCGAAGGAGCGTATTTTTGCCCCTTTTATATACTCGCCCAATTAATTCCCGAAATGAACTCCCTGATTATTCCCCATGTAAATTTCTATTGAAATGCAATTTTATTTTCACAGATTCATCATGAGAATGCAATTTTCTGGGTATTGCTGTGTAAATCGTGTGCTGTTTGATACCCTGCTCACGCTGAGTAGATCGCCTGAGGCTATTTCTTTCTGTTGCATGAAAGAATCGCTAGTTAGACTACCTTCTGTCTTACTGCCATTGCAAACGTCAAGTAGATGATAAATATTTGCATAACAGAAAAATGGAAAGTAGTTCTAAAGCTTATTAAGTCTGAGCATTACTGATATAATAACGTTTATTTTCTTCTTGTATTCCATCGTACGTGAGCCAAGCCTCCGGTATGTTGCTTAATGAAATATGCCGCAGAGAAGGCCCAATTGTATTTGTATATACATATTTTTCCGAAGTGTTACAATCATGCGGTCGTAAGTTAAAAAACTGTTTTATTTAGATATTGGATTAGGTACTCCCGACATATTCTGCCATTTCCATTTATTAGTGCTGAGTGTTCCCAATCATTTCATCAATATTCAAGATATCTCTGAAATTTTTCTATTGCATTATGAGTATGCCTGTGAAGTGATTTATTCTTCCCATTGAGAACAATATCAGGGCCTGAGCAATAAGCTCTCATTTGTTACCCTTTGCGCATGGGATGACCGTTCACCATTGTTCGACTCAAATTGTATAAAAGTTATTGCTCAAGCTTGGACCGTCATTGGCACGTATATCGGTATCAATTAAACCGTGTTGTAATTATTCTCTTATGTGATTTTCCTATGCCTTATGCCGTTTAAGGTTGGAACAGAATATTCTTTAACTGTCTGAATTTCAGCGTGGAATTACGTAGCAAATTCGTCGGAGTGTTGAGTTACCTTGCCAATTGGCTTTCAGACCCTTTGTCAGTGTGAAAATATGTAAAGTAATCTTCCAGTATGTTTTTGTAGGCTGACCAAATGATTTCTATAGTGAGGAAGAATCGAATTCTGGTATCTGCAGGCGGACTGCTTTCTCATTTATACGTTTTTCCTCCCTCGAAGAGGAATCGGAGGGGACCAGTTAAGAGAAAAATCGAAGCGTTCTGTCTTTCACTCCGCATTTGCTAATGGAGACAAATCGAGGTCCGAAGGGCCATCAACGGTTTCATTTTCTCGCCATCGAGTTGAACACCGGTGGAAAAGAGCGCCCTCTGCCTGGCGTGCTCGTTCCACTCAAGAGTTCGAGTCCCCACCCAGTTTTTGAACGTTATGTGAGTATTTGAAAATATGAATCCTTATTTGTTTTCGTGTTAAGGTCAACATACCCAGAAATTAGAGTGAATGCATTATTGATGTGGAACAAAGGGGCGAATTAAGGAAAGCGAAATGGTACTAGCTGAGAAAAATTGAAAAGTTTTGTTAATTCGTATAACTGAACAGACAGGAAGAGACTGGAAAGAATGTAAAATGGGTTAGAAAGAATTCCGAAAACTAATGTTGATATCATTGAAAGTGAAGGTTCGCCAGTACGCCCATGTGTTTTTATGTTTATATATGTATATATATATATATATATATATATATATATAAATGTACATATATGAATGTATGTGTGTGTGTGTGTATATATATATATATATATATATATATATATATATATATAAGTATGTATATATATATATAAGTATGTATACATGCGAGCATAAAATTGTCTTAAAAATGTAATAAAAGTTAAAAGGACTCACTTTTATATTTCGGTGGTCCCAGCCACCTTCATGAGAGTACGAGGAGTAACTTACCTGCTTCTTGTACTCGGATGAAGTTGTATGGGACTACCGAAATACATAAGTGAGTCCTTTTAATTTTTAGTAAATTTTTTAAACATTTTTTATCTGTGTACATGCACGTGCGTCGAATATTGGTGAATTCCATAAATTTGTTATTTCTTCAGTATATATCCGCGTAGTTATATAAGATATAAGCGTTAAATATACAAGGCCTGTCCCAAAAGTAGTGTGACTTATTTTTTCCCGGATAGACGGGCGGAGGTTTCTCTTGCTGGGTTTGAGGGAGGGGAGTCTCAGGAAAGGCTAGAGGCCGGTGACAGTCGGCAGTGAGACAGGTGATCCGCACTCCCATCCTTTGCGGAGTGCGGATTGTTCGCTTGTGAAACCTCTATAACGTGACCTCGTTACTATCCGGCATGAACTGGTTATTGGATCAGCACTAGGCCATTGAATTTTGTGTGAAACTGGGCAAAACCGGGAAAGAGACTCATGTTCAAGGTAGCTTATGATGATAACATCATGTGTAGATCGGGTGTTTTTGAGTGGCACAATTCGTTTCGGGAGAGTAGAGAAGATGTTGAAGACGCCGAACGTTCAGGACGCCCTTCGGCGTCAAAAAGGGACGAAATATTGCAACAATGAAGGTTTTGTTGGACAGAGATCGCAGATTAAGTGTTCGCATGGTTTCTGATGAACTAAAAGTGATGCGCGTCGACTTATGACCGAAAACATGGGCATAGATAGTTGTGTGCGAAGTTGGCGCCGCGAGTGCTGTCGGACGAACCAAAGGAAACTTGAACGCGGATCTGCCAAGAGCTTCTCAACCCGTGCTGAAAGGGCGTCACCACGGCTCTGTGAAAACGTTACAACCGGCTGTGACGAGGGAGCTTAGCAGCATTCCGGGCGCCGCCTTCCAGAAGGCGTGCGAGGCGTGGAATACCCGCTTGCAGCGGTGTGTGGATACACAAGGGTGGTATAACCCTACAGTTGCTATCCCGTATTTCCCGTGGGAAGGAGGAGTCATTGCGCCTGCTAGTTCTGGCATCTATTTCCCGAATTTTACATACATGATCCAAGCGACCAATGTATGTTGAAGTGCCAATGATTTGCGATACCTCGGTGATGAAACATGCGGATCTGAATTTATGTTGTAAATTCAACCTAGCATTGAATCCACCTTCTTCTAATGATTCCCAACCCAACTCCATAAGCATTTCAGTGACGCTTATCGCTTTATCGGTAGATTTTTTAACTAAACTGGCTGCCCGACGTTGAACCTTCTCAATTTTCCGAATGAGGCCTTTTTCACTCGCTGTAAAATTTATTTATTTATTCAGTATTAGTCCGAAAACAGCACATTTTGGCCTTTACATCGAACTATTAACAACGATAGCAATGGTCACATTTACAAACACCCAAGCCCTAGATGGAGGGAAACTAACCCAGGCGGGAATCGAACCCGCGACCCTTGGAATGGCAGACGAGGACGTTAACCCGCCGGCACCGGGGTCGGCCGCCATTTTGCAACTTAGAAGTGAGGGAAATGGGTCTGTAATTACTGGGGTCCTCCCTGTCACCACTTTTAAATAGCCATTATTTGCGCGGTTTTCCAATTCTTAGGGCTTTGCATTTTGTGAAGGATTTGTTATAAATAACCTCGAGGTACGGAGCGATGTTATGAGCTAATTGCTTTATCACCATAGCTGGTATATTTTCGGGACCCGGGGATTTGTTGGGTTTAATCTCATTGAGCAACTTGACAATTCCTTGTTCGTCTGCTGTTATTTTTGCCTAGGGTTTGCTTCTTGGAGATACGCTGTGGCAACATCGTTCGTGAAAACCCTTTGAAAGAATGTATTTAGAATGTTAGCTTTTCCATCACTGTCACTATGAATGATATTGTTACAATCCCTGAAGTAAGCCCCGGTTTGTAAACCCGCTTTTACTTCCCTAACATAAGACCAGCAAGCTTTGTGTTAAAATACTCGCATTGTACTTTACGTTTAAAGTCTTGTAAGGCGCTACGTAATTGTGTTTTGGTTTCAATTTGAGAGGATCAATACTTGTCCATTAACTGTTTATTCTCCGAGGATGAAGCGTTCACGCCTCCTTTCTTTATCCTAGAATGTAACATTCTCTGATTTCGAAGGACTTTCGTAACGCCTTTATTGTACCAACAGGGGTCGCGATTACCTTAAACGTACTTTATAGGGATGAAATCTGTAATACCTTTTTGCATAATATTGACAAATGGTGTCCAAGTTTCTGCCACGTTGGCATGACTTACACCAAATAAATACACATAGCGTGTTTTGAACTCGGGTAGTGAAGAGTTTAATTGACTGGCTAAAGTTTCAGAGTCTTATTTATGGTAGTTATAAATTTTTCTTTTTTGTCTAACAATCGTTTTTAGTTCTACTTCGAAGTTGTCAATAATGGATGTATGGTCGCTCAAGTCCTCGTCAGTTGATACACTCATAATATGTTCCGGTGTTCGTAAGAAATAAGTCCATTATGTTCTTTCCACGGATGGGCATGGTGGGATGGAGGGAGTCTCTTTGAACCAATTTTAATAAGGAATTACAAGATTCGCGATCGCGGGTCCGAGATTTAACGCTATTGCTGTCCCAATCGATACCAGGGAGGTTAAAGTCACCACCAATTATTTTGATGCTGTTATTATTTTTACATGTAAATTTGTATATTTGTTCATTGAAGGTATCAAACTTTTCTTCCTCGACAATTTATAATACTCGCAGATAAGGTAAACATCCGATTGTTGAATAGGTTGAACAATTTTCCATGTTTGACCATTCTGTTGAGCGATTGAAATGATGTTCCTGAATGTGCTCATCTTCTTGCATGCGTGAGATACTTTTGCGACGGGGAGATACTTTGGAAGATCTTTTAGTCCCTGAACTTCTGAAAAGAGGAATAAATGGGGGGATGTTCCTAAGTTATCAATAGGTGTTTCCACACACACGCCAATTTATGTGTCAATGATTTTTGTGATTTGGCGTATGTTCCAATTGTGCAAGCTGGGGAAGATATTGGATTTAAGAGTTTAGTGAAAGAGATTGCTCCACTTATATACTTTTCATCATTGAAATATATTTACATAAAGAATCGTTAGCCGCAAAATCGCTAAAGCTAAATAAAATACTCTGAGAAGCTGTAAATGTGGTGAATTAGCGGAAGACTCCGTCTAAAAGCTACTATCGCATCTCCCGCAGTTTCATGTAAAATGTGGTGAATTTTACTAAAGTGGAAGCTTGAAATGGAAGATTGTTTGCGGTGCAGTGTTCTGAAATGGGATCTGATCACGAGAAGAGTCTTTTACAAACCGAAGCTCGGCAGTTGTTACTACTGGAATTGAGTCAACGATTTCGTGATCAGAAAAAAACGAAGCAAGAATGTTTTTTTGAATACGACATACTATAAATATTTTGTTGGTAGTATTTAGCTACATAATCGCAGTTACCTTGCAGATATTTTTGGGAAACTAAATTATGATCTATATTTTAGTTTGCAGAGTGTCTCTCTGTAATTGTCACAAGATGGAATCATTTAAAAATAAACTGGCTATGTAAAAAAATGAAATTACCAGAGTTCAATATGACAATAGAATTTTTTCATTGCTATGAAAAGTGAACCGTGAGAAATTAAAAAAAATTCATTGCTTTATTTCGGTTCCGCGCATATATTCGAATATACTTTCTCTAGTGCCATGGTAATCAGGAAAAACCGTAGTTTTAAGTGGAACCAAAATCACTCTTGGAAATTTCATTTTACATTTTTTAATATTATCAAATTAAAAATTTTCGATGAAATTCTATCAACTGTTCAGGTTCAGCTATTAAATGTATTGATTTTATTAGTGCCATCATTTTTTGTATCTTAAATGAGCCTCGGACAGGTTTTAGATAACAATTTCTCTATTGCCTTCTTATCTCGCTGGCTTTTGTATGAATTAACTTTTGCATCTTCAACATTCAGGGTTTCGTGACTGTATTTTAATTGAAAAGGTAATTTCTATATGGCTGCTTTCAGTTCAACTTTATCATTAATGGTTGTCTACCAGATAAGGTAGGATTTGGACCTGACCTAACACGACGCTAACAAAGCAATGCTACAATAAGCAATTCTTCCACTATGCATACTTTCTGCTTGCCTTAATTCCGTCCAACCTGCCCAATTTTTTATTTTTCCCCTCTATCACAGTCTTCAACATTTCATTGCCTCGCCTTTTCCCTACTTCCATTTTCCTGCCATCTTTGAATTTCTTTTAACAACCCTCTTTCTTCCGCTAGCGTTCTCAGCACTCCTTCTATTGTTTTCCTTTCCATACAAGTCACATTTCGCCTTGTCTACCCATGTTTCAAAATCCTCTAGTTTACGCTGGCTCTCTGTCATCACCGGCCAAATTTCAGAACAATGCAAGACCACGCTCATTATCAAAGTTTTACACGAATCTCTTCTTCTAATCTTTTCTCAGTCTTTGCATTCAACTGCCTCCTCTTTTCAAAAGCTTTCGTAAGTAAAGGAGTTCTTCTAATGGCCCCACCTCTATGCTCATTTTCGTCCAAAACATTTCATTGATAGGGCTAAACCACTTTCTACATAGTCTAGATTATTTATTGACATTTAGATGTTTGACTTATTCTTCCTTTTTCTTGTGAACCTCATTTTCTTGGTTTTTTAAGTTTCATCCCATCACAAACGTAAAGTATCTGATTTTTTAATGTGCTCTTGAGCACTATGATTGCAATTTTTTGACTGACTGACTAACTGGAATAAATCACTCGATAAGATGACTGATTTCATGAATTCACCAACTAATTTCATTCTTTCCTCCAACTCTTCCGCTGAAATGTGATGCTTGATACACCTCTACGTTTTGTTTGTAAAAATTTAATCCTGGGCCAATTCTCTGCCGCCTGAGACCAGTTTCATGGCGTTGAGGCAACTTCAAATCATTTTTAGGAGTTCTTAATCATCGTTGAAATGAACAAGATATTTAATATAAATGAACAAAGCGGCCCTTAAATATTTTATACGGAGTTACGGAGTATATTTTGTTTAATTTGACAAAAATGAGTCTTACGATACCTAGTGGAAATAATAGTGTAACCTTGTGGAAATATACATTATCCCTCGTGGGGTAATTTACTTACTACGAAAAGAATGGTGACTAAAAATAGCCCCGGCGATTCCGCAGAAAACAGACGAAATACCCCATTGGGTGTCTTGATGAAAAGGCGGGTACATTTGGCTACTATCGCAATGATCAGTCAAAAGTGCGAGTTATGATAAACCTTAAAACGGGAGAGAAATGGGAATTTTGCATGCAGGATACCAATTTATTTAGAGAAATTTGTGATAATAAGTGCATTTAATTTAAAAAAACGAGCACTCCTAAAGTTGCCACATTTGAAAATTAGTATTTCATGGCTAAAGACCATGTAAATTGCATTGGAATTAACAAATTCTCAAGTTTCTGTAACTACATGTATGCAGATGACTAGATGACTTCTATTGCTTTATACTATTGCTCCTCTATGCAAATTGTCTTCGCAAAAAGATGATGGCGTGAGCAAAAAGAGCACTCGTTTATTCTGGCAAAGCTAAAGAAATGGGATGGTGGAGAAGATAATATGGTCCTGGGGAAGAAAACAACGATGAAAATTGAATATGTATTACAATGCAGGTAAAAAAAATGACAGCGGTAGCACCGCAGGCTGGTGATGGCCATTTTTCTTCGCAGCAGCGACGAAAATCTTGAAAATAAGATGACACGAACAATTTTTCAGGAGGAGCTTGCTTTGTTATGGCGAAAGAGGCCGAAACAGACAAAGTCGGTCGTTCATCTTGATTCAACCTTTCGAGAAGTTTCGTTTTAAAAGTTAAATAAAATAGAGAAAGGGAAGTATTCGAGAGAAGAAGAATGGTTGGAGGAATGAAATTGGACGGACGATAAGGAAAGCAGGGAGTGAATTTCGCCGGATTGTAAAGGTGAGGGGAATACGAGCAAGGGTGAGAGGAACTGAAGAGAAAACGGATGTAATGTCGGCAACAATAGGCGTTCCATCCGAGCGTGGAGAGTAGCAACAATATAGCGGTCACGTGAGTACCCATAAACAAGTCGACGTCTTGTTCCCGTCTCCCGTGCGGCGGCAGACGGATTGTACCAGCGGTTTTTACTGCGCCCCACGTACGCGTAATCATCTTTTACCGCTTGCCCTTCGGTTCCCACGTTTTTTTCGCGCTTGTGAGACCAGTTTGCGGCATCAAGGCGAGTGGAAGATCGAGGGAAACGGGAGTACGAAACAGTGAGGAAGGGAATGATGTTAGATCTTCGTTAGGGCGACGCAGTTCGTTAAACAAAAATTTAGTTTTGCTTGTTCTAGAAAATTAGGTTTTTGTGGTATGGTGTGGTGAGTATGGAGTGGTTTGGGCAAATTAAGAACGAAATATTGGGAATTAATATGTTTTAGTCGATGAATAATAAAAACTAAAGAAACTGATTCCTTTTATTCTGGAAATTCAAGCTCATCCTAGATTGCAGCAATAGGGTCAAATTATAACATCATTGCGGACATAAATTCAAAACATTTATTTTTATTTTTTTTAATCCAAAGAGATTGCTTTATTCGAGTCTTCCAAACTATTAATTTACCTGCATTTCTTCATTCATGTATCCCTGTGTGGATGTCTTCTTCCTGTTTGTAATTCATCTTCTTCCATCTTCCATACAGCTCTTTCGTATTTGGTCATCAGATAATTATTGCTCGTCAGAATTTTTCCAAAACGTTCGAAGTATGCCCTGGTTTAGACCGCATTTTTTGGGCTGTAGAATATAAGTTTGTGAAGAATGCTCACAGTTATGCTGCGATTGGTGTATAAAGATATTTTTTGATGAGATGAAATAAATGTCGCTAGAAAATTTAGATAATGCCTGGATGAAACATTTGTTTGGGCCGTCACATACATTTTCCTATAATTTTACTTAATTTTCAATAATTTTACTTAGTTTTCTGTAATTTGACTTAATTTTCTATGATTTTATTTGTAGGCATTTATCGAGAAGTCGTCGAAAATATCGTGGTTATTCCATATTGTTTTAAATTTTTAGGGCGCCAGGATTCCATCGGGTGAATAAACTCCCGGGTGTCTTGTAATAATGCAGCGTAGGAACCACGCTCGCTCCCTAGCACAGGCGCCCAAGGAGTCGTAATTTTGGCAATTCCTGAGGCATCACGCGGCGACCTCTTTTTGTGTGCACGCGTACCTTTAATCCGCAACGTCGACGAGCATCCAGGCACAAGATTTTTTTTCGCCGCGCTCGTTCAATGCCGTAAAGCACAATGAAGGCGAGGTGAAAGTATTGGCCCTCGCGGAATACGCGGGGGCGAGAATGAATCGGGAGGCAAGGGAGACCAAAAGGGAGGCAGGCAGGGCTGACAGACAGTGGTGCGTGAGAGGGAGGGAGGTAGAGAGAGGATGGGACGGGGAATGGAAAAATAAGGAGAAGAGGTTCGGGAGGGACGACGAGGGCTGAAGAGCTCGGAACGTTTTTATTAGCACTCCAGAGGCAGTCCGCTTCCTCTTTCTCCTCGCACTTGCGAAGGTATCGTTTTTATTCGACCATGGACGACGTTTAAATACTCCTGCGGCGATCGAAGGGAAGTCTCCGAAGAAGCAGCCGCACGTGCACATACATACGGAGGCACACGCGTAGGTACGCGCAACAAGAGAACGCGCTATAATGCTCAGTCGAGGGTGGAGGAGGGTGGGTTGTTTTGTAGAAGGTGGGATTGGTATGGGGAAGGGCGAGCAAATCGTGAGAATTGTTTACAAACGGGAAAAAACACCATGCCTATTGTGAGCACAGCATACGGGGATGGGAAAGAGAGTTAGAGAAAGAGAGAGGAAGAAAGACGTGTAGAGATTAGTCGCTGGGAATGGTGGGTGGGAGAGGGAGAGAAAGAGGGAGAATATGAACAGATGGGGAGAGGGATCGGTGGCGGTGTAGCGTAGGTGGATGGAAGTAGTGTGAGTATGTGTATGTGAGTAGTGGAGGGAAAGATATTGAGAGAGAGAGTATGTGTGTGCGAGGATATTGGAGAAGGAAAGGGGGAGTTGGTGGTGGTGGTGGTGTGGGCGGGTGGGAGGGAAGGAGGAGGGTGAGAGAGAAAGAGAGGGAGGGAGAGGAGGAGGAAAGGAGGTAGGCCGGGACGGAAGAGAGATTTTGGCCACGTGACGTCATGGGCCCTTTCCCTCGCCGACTATCGACCGAACGCGCCGGGTCCAAGAGGGTTGGAAGGGGGAGAAGGGAGGGAAGGGATATGAGGACCGGGTGGGAGGGAGTTGTAGAGGGAAGGGCAGAAGGTCGGCGAGTGTTGGGGAGGGAGGAGGGAGCGGGATGGGATTAGGAGGGGGAGAAAGCGAGCGGTAGGTGGGAGAGGAAAAAAAGTGGAAGAGGATGGAAAGGAACAAGGGTACGCTGGGAGAGGGCACACGATGACAGAATGCGGAAGAGGTAGAGGAGGCGAGGAAGAGATGGGGGCGATAAGGGATGCATGAAAGGAGGTGCGAGTGGGAGAAATGGGGAGGGGGCGGGTTGGGTATCGAGGGTGTTAGAACGGGCGTGAGAGAGAGGAAGGGTTGAGACCTCGGTGAGGGAAGAGTGTGCGATGCTGATAGGGGTGGGA
The DNA here is from genome assembly GCF_022747635.1 of Hetaerina americana. NCBI lineage: Eukaryota > Metazoa > Arthropoda > Insecta > Odonata > Calopterygidae > Hetaerina > Hetaerina americana. The sequence goes on from NW_027286069.1 coordinate 27,696,520, forward strand.
AGAAGGGGGAAGGGTTCACGAGTAATCGTCATTACATCGGCGGCGCGGCGGTATCGTGGAACCAATATTTGTCGTGACGTGAGCGGCGGGTGACGCTCCCTGTTGTTCCTTTGTATATTTATATTTTTTTGTCTAGAGGCTAAAGAGATGGCGGCGAAATCCTGTCAGAGTTGATCTTTGGATTACGGTGAAGTGCAATGATTTTTGCCTCGGGACTCTTTGCCGTCATGCTATTTGGTAGAGCTTAATGGTAGCATTTTCACTCGGGTCACCCCCGGGTTAAGGGAGTCGTTGCGAGGAGGTCTCTACGAGTGTTTGAAAACGGGCCTGTTTAAATGCGGTGGGGACGAGTAAAGGAATGGGGGACACGCCTCGAATACATCCACAAACTCCCTTCGTTATTAGTAGCATGTATTCTCCATCCATTCATAGGATAGTAATTTACAGGAAAATATCAGCCTGCCGTACAAGTCTCTTTTCAATCGCAGGCTCTCACGCGATTGCTTGTGACATCACTGGACGCCCTCAATTTGGTACGGGAATTATTTGCTCGAAATTTTTTTTCCTCAGAAATAACATTTTTTTCGTACATCTCTTGAGCCTACCGGACTGAGAGGAATTTTTTTGTTTGGTTTTATTGTTTTTCAGGCGAAGTTTTTACGCGAAAACTATTTACCCATCTGCATATGTCCCTTACAACTAGAAATGAGGCAAAACATATTCCAATTATAACGTTTTTCATGTGGAACGTAGTTACTCTAGTTTTGTTTAATGAAGTTTTATTTTCGAAATTAGAAATATAAAATGGAATATAACTGAAAGTATTAATCATGAATTATGCCAATCGAATAACCGATTCCCGTGCGCTACTAAGATGGTGCAATTTTTAAAGGGTTGACTTTAATTCCAGAAGTGATTGTTACTATAACTGACGTTGTAGAGAATATATTAAATTAGCCTATATTTTAGTATATTATTTTCTCACTCCAGGAGTTCTACTTGAGGAAATAATTACGAAATGTTGAGCAAGCTGCATGATAAATGTGGTAATAACTATTTTAATTATTGATTCTAGGAATCTACACCTATTGGTGCTGTGGTTTCCTGGTAACTTTCCAATCCAAGCATATTTAATGTACTGTTCTAAATCCTCAGCTAAGCCACTTCTCAAAGTAGTTATGATGCGCAAGTTACTCATGCTATTAGTGCCGTTGAGCGTGGGCTAATGGTAGAAGGGAACAGAAAAAATAAGCTTCGTCATAAGCTTTCTCTCAAAGAAAGACCCTCATGGTTTAATACCCTACCGGATGTATTGCCTTTGATTAATGCTGAGGGTACACCGAGATATGTGGAATAACAGTCCAGTGCCCAGTGTCACTGATCCTTCACCGAATCGGCTCACGTGAGAAGTCGTTTCAATTGAAACCTATCGGCACTTCAGGACTATCCCCTTTATTTTTTACTGCTTCCACAACGCGTCGATGAATGCATACTTTGGGGATAAGTTGATTCTCATAAAACCAGAGCGTAATTTGTTTTTACTCCGGGCTACTTACAAGTATACTCAAACCCTCATTATATGAATCCCAACCCACTTCTAAACTTTAAGACATATGAAATGTAATCCCGATAAAGGATAAAGAATAATTGAATTTGCAGTAAGGGATTTGGTCTCCGTGCTGTACACTCAGGAAAAAATTCTGAGTTAGGTTACTCATTAAATAAAATGGACTGACGCGGGCTCTTAATATCTAATTGGTGTCAATATCTAACATTTTTCAGCAGGCGTTTCCTTTAAGGCCATGAATGTTTTCTTTAAATTTTGCTAATTTAGCCGTGCATATGTCCGTTCATTCAGCTGGGTTACCAGCTTGTAGTGTGGGAATGAACCCCTTCTGCCGTTCTCCGACCTTAAAAATTTCTGCGGCTGTTGGCTGAGAGTTATGGCGGAGTGGTGGAGAGGACCCTGCAGGAATGAAAAGAACGTAAACGGTGACCGGAAGCCGGCCTGAAACTCTCCCGACCCCTTGATCACTATTCCGGAAGGGACGTTAAATATAGCAACTCCCGTTGTCTCTTTGCCGGAAGGGACGTTAAACAGTGTGACCGCGGGGCGTAATTCGCCAAGAAAGTGGGCTTATGTGGCGGTCGTCCTATTGTGTCTTCCCATCCCTTCAAAGCGGAATGAGGTAAGGCTGTGGGCAAAACACTGCACGGCAGTTCCTGCTCACTATTGTTTTAAAGCTCTTCGCTCTGACCCCGGCTTCAGTACCCTTTCTGTCCCCTCCAAATTCCCCAATGACTTCTTTCCGTCCTTATCGTTCGTTTTTGCGTTCGAGTTCATATCCTCTCCGTTTGGTGGCCATCAGTATAATGCATTAAAATGTTGCTCGGTCATCCAGTTACCTCTAAAATAAATGTTGTCGCATAAAATAAATAAATGATGAGTTATGAAATATTTTTAATTTCTGGTAGATTCCTGCGTAAAAATTTGTTCACAGATTATTATGTATACATTTATAATTGTGATATAATATGATTGATGAACTATATATATATATATATAAGGGGGGTAAAGCAGCAGTATATTCCGCTAAATGTTGTTGTAGTTATTTCATGGGATTACGATCTTCTTGGTAATTTGTGGAATTTAGGACAGGTAGCTAATTAGACAAGGTCGACTTCTCCTATAGAGGATGTTTGGAGGGAGACGCGAGCGTGTTATTGGCCTGCCATTTAAGCGACGGGCGCGGCTAGGATGAGATGAATGTCCCGCCCGACGGACTCGGTGCTGCACTTGAAGGGTCCTTTACAAGATATCCTAGATAATGTAATGGTATTGAACAAATATTCTCCGCTTCCGAGAATCTCCTAGAGACTCGGTACCGATCCATTTTCCCCATTGCCATCGTACTATGTGACGTACGTTCTCTACTTGTTTCGTCGAAGCTTAGCAGTCCACGCCGTGGGTTGACCCTGCCGGTGTACACTCTTTCTTAAGAATTATCCTTTTGTAGAATTCAGACAATCATTCTTTCTTAATGTTTTTCTTCCCAGTATATTCTTAGTATCTGAAATGCATTTCAGATTTTAAGAATATATATATATATATATATACATACATACATACATATATATATATATATATATACATACATACATACATATATATATATATATATATATATATAATTCATTCACACGGAAATTAAAATAAGGAAAAAGGTTAGGAACATATATAAAGGACTAACACAGGAGAGGTGGGGAAGGCGGAATGGAGCAGATCACAAGCGCAAAAATATCTCCTTGACCGGGACTTGAACAACGGATCTTTCGACTTGCTGGGTCGATGCTCTCAGAGTTGCGCCCATTGCGTCTTATAAGGTTTAATGAACTCTTTCCTGTTCTACTGTATTTTCTTTGTTGCTATTAGCCTTGACTTGGTCAGGAAATATCTTTCGCGTACTCTAACTCGTTCACTAATCCTCCTTTTTCCTTACACCGCTAGTTACGCAAATATTTTTCTTGTCCTTACCTAGTTTAAAGAGAGTGCTACATGCTTGTACTTTCTGATCTTGATCACGAAAACTGACGTTCCTCTATACTCTTTTAACATCCAGCCATCTCTTATAGTAGCCATAGACATCCATTTGCATCCGAATAAAGGTGGTAAGGTTTCGATCGAGCTTCCTCTATTCCATTTTCTTCCTTTCCATTTCCAGGTCCTCCTTTCTACCTCTTCGAACTTTATGTTTTCGCCTTTATTAGTGGCCTGGGATACACTTTCGAAATGTATATCTTTAAAGAATCCGTCTCAGTAGGTACTATAACGCATTGGTTTTTCCGTTACCCTTCTGCTATATCCCGTACGTTTCTCATCCCATATCTGTTCTTGCCAACAGTTGGAATTGGATTTTCTTTTTACGGGACTGTATGTGAATCCTCGGAGTGAATTGCTGGAAAGGAAACATTTGGTAACGGAGATATATAAATCATAAAACCCTTTCAAAAGTGCTTGTAGTCATGTTTGCGATATAAAACTGTGTTTAAATAACCTTAAACATTGTATATGGAGAATGTTTGAGACTATATAGTATATGAGAAATTCAAGTCTTGGTTGTTATCTGACTGATATTGGTTAACTGATGAGTATCTGTGAGGTGGGATAAATAGGAGAATGCGGAACTCTCTAATGGCACGATCGTTATATTGCTTACTCTCGAAGAACAGAGGACAAAAAATCCCGGGAGCAATTTTAACCCATAATACATCCGAATTTTCAAGATATTGACTTGATGAGGCCCGTGTAAATTTGGTTCTTATTCTTTAATTCAAGAGAGCATGAAAAAAATGGGCAAACAGGGCGATTAATTCGCAATGTTTAATTGATTATGAGACAAACCATTTACAAACTAGTGTATATTAAATCGTAAATTTTGCTGCCATATAAAAAGAAAATGGGGTGTGATGTCAGAGTTTGTGTGGCTGATACATGACTATGAATGGTTGATACTTTTATATGCTTTCGGTTAATCTTAGATGCAAATATTGGAGTCGCCGCAAAGCGAAAGTTGTTCTTGACTATTTCGAAACTCCTGATAATAATAAATAGTGGGCGGCATCTAGACGCGTTAAAATATTTCAGTGAAGTCAGTAAGCTTTGAGTGGAAAAATTTAAGCATTCTCGTGTGTTGTCAACGAGTTGAAGGATCTGGAATTCAACAATGGTTTTCTGAAGTTTTTTCAATCTTTACACTAAGAATGATAGTGAAACCTGTAAGCGAAACCAAACTTAGGTAAATTGAGAGCTTCATTTAACCATATGGTTACAAATGTATACAAACAGTTGATTGAATCTATATCTACGAGGGTCATCCGGAAAGTAGTACCCGTTCGTGCCGCATGAAGTGCTGACGATGCGAGTAGCCGCTGGACGAGGTCAGATAGCTTCAGTGGCTTGTCTGCCTTCTCTGAGCCAAGTTGCGTGACGCTAGCATTGCCTGTGTTGTTTCTGTGATTGTTTACAATGTTTAAAAAAATTGAGAACGCCGCCAGTTGTGAAGTGAGGGCAGTGATTAAATTCCTCAATGCAAGAAACGTTCGCCCATGTGATATTCATCCCCAATTAAAGGAGGTGTATGGAGACAATGTAATGGACGAGTCGTCTGTTCGGCGGTGGTGTCGCAACTTCAACATGGGGAGGGGGAACACACACGACGATGAGCGTTCGGGGAGACCGTCTGTCATTACAGACCAACTGGTGAGCTCAGTTGACGAATTCGTGAGGAACGATCGGCGCGTCACAATTGATGACATCTGTGAGCATTTTCCCAATGTTTCTCGAACAATTGTTCATGAAATTGTTAAACACCATCTGCATTATGCAAAAATTTGTGCAAGATGGGTCCCTCGCGTATCTCAATGAGCTGGCGGCGAAGGACTATGCAACAGGAATACAGAAACTTGTCACACGTTATGACAAATGCCTTAATTTGCTTGGAGATTATGTTGAGAAGTAGTTTAAAGTATCCTCTTTCAAATAAAATTTTTTATGTTTGTTAATATTTACTTTTGTGTCTTTATTTCACGAACGGGTACTACTTTCCGGATGACCCTCGTACTTAATACCCCGCGAGGGCGTATGACGGGGGGTGTTAGGGTACCACTTGCAACTAAGAAAATAAAATCGCATGCAAAAGCCACAAATTTATACCATCCACAAACAAAACATGGTATGCATTCATGCAAAAACCCTGATACCCCCACACATATGCAAACACTCAAACAACCAACTAACATACACATGCACCTAAAAATGTACCTGATGTCTTTGCAACGCTTAATTTTTTTCCGACTCGTAAATTAAATATTTTAAATGTCTAAAATGTCTTCGGTTTCTTACTATTATGATTCCTGATTGTTCGGGGAAAGAATGAGTATTGGTATCTATCTGCACTGGAATCTGTCTCCCTTATTTTATCATTCCGGTCTGATCTACCGAAGTAGTGTGGGGCCATTATAATTCCTTCAGTGTCATCGTTAAACTCGTTTGTTCTGAATCTTTCTAAAAGTTTAAGTCTCGCTTGTTCTACTCGTATCTCGAGTGGCTCCCAGCCTAAATCCTTTAAGAGACCTGTCACACTCATTATAACAACTTCTAACGAATCTGGCGGATTTTCTCTGGACTTTATCTAATTCTTTTTGCTAAATTTTCCCCTAAGAATCCCAAATACTTGCGGCATATTCCAAATGAGGTCTAACTAGAGCAAAATAACACCTCTCTTTAACTTTCTAATTACATTTCTCCACCACCCGTTTAATGAAGCCGAGTTTCTTAAAAGCGTATCCGCAAGTTGTCCTGATATGTGCTCCTCATGAAAGGCATGGTGTTAGAACTACCACCAAATATTTACCTTGATTGGCCATAGTTAGCACTTAACCCTCTATTTAATAGTGTATGTCCTGTTCGCCACTTCCTTTCTTCCAAAGTCTCAAAACTGTGCATTTGTCTATAATAAACATTAGTCCCAATGCACCAATCCGAGATTATGTTTAAGTCTCTAGAGGGTAGTTCATGATCTAGTTGGCGCCTTATTTCCCTATATACCACCGTGTCGTCAGCAAATAATGTGAAAATGCTACTAACATGTGCGCTTAAGTCATTAATGTATATAAAGAATAGAAACGGCCCAATTACACTTCCCTGGGGGACTTCCGAAGTTACATCTCTTTCCGTTGAGCACAACCCATCGACGACTGCTATTTGTTTTCGGTTTGAAAAGAAGTCTAATCCAATTAATAGTTTTCTCATTGATTCCATAGCATTTAAGTTTGTGTAACAATTTATTGTGCGGGACCCAATCGAAGGCGAAAAGACCTAATTGTGTTTCGCAAGATCTGCTCTTCCTGGAATAATGGAGGTCATTGTATTTTTAATGCTGAATTCTTTCTTTCTTTCCAGTTTGTTCAATAATTGTAACCTCTAGTTTCTGAATCATCAGTCAGTAAACAGCCAATGAGTCAGTGAAAACTGGATGGCAACTGTATTGTGAAACTTACATATTTAGGAAATTTTCAAAAATAAATAGTGATAAAGGTTAACTCTGCAATCTGCGGTGACGCAACGTATATTTTGTTGCCAAATTTAAAATATTGGCGTACCATCAGTGATACCTTTACGAGCGTCCACTACAGGGTCGCACCCAAAAGTGGTAGGACTGATTTTTTTACAAGAATTTTATTGACGATATACTTACATCGACTTAATAATCTTCAAAGTATGCTCCTTGAGCTGCTACACACTTAGTATAACGTTGCTCCCATTCCCCGTACGCCCGCTGGAAATTTTCTTTGGGGATGCCGTTGATGACCCTCGTCGAAGCCTCTTGAACGGCCTTTATCGAGTCAAAACGTCGTCCCTTGAGCTGTCTTTTCATCAGGGGGAAGAAGAAGTCCGGTGGTGCCAGATCGGGAGAATAGGGCGGGTGCGGCAACGCCGTATTTGGCCAGGAGCTGTCGGTCGACACTCAGATTTTTCGGCACCATCTTGGCGCACACCTTGCGCATGGCCAAATCCTGTGAAATAATGCGTTGGACGTTGGATGCAGACAGACCCAACTGGTCTGCAATTTCTTCACAGGTTAAGCGTCGGTCTGTGTTCAGCAGTGTCCTCACTCTGTCCACATTCGTGTCGGTTCTTGCCGTCGACGGCCGTCCGGAGCGATGGTCGTCTTCAACGAGCTCCCTACCCTCTTTAAACAACTTGTGCCACTCAAATACTGTGGAACGGCTGAAGGCAGTGTCCCCATAAGCCTGCTTGATCATATCGAGGGTCTCAGTGGCCGTCTTCTCGAGTTTCGCACGAAACTTCACGGAATAACGTTGCTCTAAATTCAGATTCATTTTGTTTTTCGACGCGGACAGAAAACTTGCTTCGCTAAAAACGGTGTCCTCACTCAACGACAGCCCGCAGGCGACTGAGGTTGGTGTTGGTCTGTTGCTAAGAGCCCCCTCCACTTTACCCTGCCAGGCAGACCCCCCTCCACCGCTCCGTTCGCGCCAGAGAAAATCAGTCCTACCAAATTTTTGTGCGACCCTGTATTATGGTATTCGTATTGTATAGTTTCGTATCTTATAGTCGAATATAGTCGAATTTTCACTTTGCTTAACTTTGCAAAAGGGGAAAGTCTATAACAAAAATGTTAACCATGATGTTTTCCTAGGATATTACATATCTGCTCAATCATATATTACAATTTCCCAAGAACCTCATTTTTCCTTTGGGTTTAATGGGTGGATCATTTCTTGATTCTACGCTGGATATTTTTAACATAGATATGCTTCATCATCATCCAGCTGCTTTGATTTCTGTGTCCGAAGAAGATAATTTGAAGCCCTAGCACTGCACAAATTGTAATGTGATTGAAAAGGTATTTGCATATTTATTGCAAAAAAGGGAATGGATCCACGATTATTACGCTGCCAAGAAGGCCAAAAAAGGTGCCGAATGAAATAATATATGATAAATTGTAATGAATTATTAAATTTGCTTCTATAGAAAATCAAATCACCTTTTAGACATCTTCAGCTGGAATATGCCTTTGAAATTCTTAACGAAACCTTCGAAAGACATTTGTATATTTACTAGCTAAAAAATCTAAAATTAACTTAAGTGATGGAGGTATTTCTAGCAAGCTATGCTCAGGTGCTTCACCGTAGGTATGGGAGGTACGCTATATCATACGAGGTACGACATGTATCATATAGCGGCATTTTTAGAAGTTTTCCTTGAACCTTTTTTTAAAAGCAAAAAGTTTTAATTTGATTTTTACCGTTAGTATACTGTTAGACTCGCATTATAAAACCCTTATTTCACGTAAATTAATATTTTCTGTGAAAAGAAAATTTTCATGCTTGGACTCTTCGGACTAGTCTCATTTATTACGCCCCCTGTGAAAAATAAAGAAAACACGTATTTCCTTGCTCCCTAGACTTTCTTATCTGGAACCAAAAGTTATGTGGTCGTGATCTCATGTAATATTTCGTGACGTGTCTTCTTTTTTACGAAGTTATTTCATTCTTACAGCTTAAAGAAGATCTAAGAGAAGTTTTGAGCTGGTTTTGTGTTGAGCTGAAAGTATTTTTATCTTTTTATCCTGCCAAACCTGTACGTGCCTCAACTGGAGTAACTAAATAATATCCGTTAAACTTGATTTTTTCTGTAGTTGAAGAAGCACAAAACTTCTTCCTTTGGCAATCCCTTCTCATCTTAATCGAAAGCGAGAATTGACTAGGAGCAAAATTTAGATGTGAATAAACTGTTCTCAGCAAGCTAGTATCTTACTCCGTTTTTCATTGTGGGAATTGTTGATTTTGTTAATTTATCAATCGATTTACAGATATACTTGTATACTCAGTATCACTTAATTTATCAACATCTTGAAATTAGGTCAGAAAATTCCTCATTAATATTATTATTTTGGTTAAAAAATGACTCTACAGTTCTACTATTTATATTGTATTTGTTTGCTGTATTCATCAATTGAACTCCGTGGACACCTTTCATTGGGTGTTCTTAGTGCATTGGTTCCTTTTTCCATGTTGATTTCTCCGTTGACGCAATCAGGTTTTCGAAGGTTAAAAAAAATATATTTTTTAAAATTCTCATTATTTGAATTAGCGAAATTTTTAATTAATTTTCGTAATTTTTTCTTTTTGTTTAAAGTTTTTTGCAATATATATATACGTTTACCTGTACTTCGTATTCTACTTATTAAAATTTAGTCGTCTAGCCATAAAAATGTAAAGGCTTTTTTGAAGTGGCTGTATGTGCGCGGCTATTACTTCTAAAATCAGACTCGGGGAAGGGTTACAGAATTAGTGAATTTGATCATGACGGTAAGACGGAATTGATAATGTACTGCGGACAATTATTTATTAGATTAATTAGTTATTCCTCTGCGTAAATGGTTTCAGTAAAAGGCATTATACTTAACGTGGATGATTTGAGAAATAAGACATTTGTAAGCAATTATAATTTCTCCCTTTGTCATCAGAGAAAATAAGATATTGTGATTTACTTTTTATGAGGATTTAGTTCGCTTTGATACGTCCGAGTAATATATTTATTTCTTTTCGGAGTCTAGAGTTATTTGTGTTAAGATAAAATCATCAATATGCAATATATTAAAAGGTATATTCTCACTACGGGTGACTGATGGGAGATGATGTATTGTTATAAATATATCATGTTATGATATATTTATAACAATACATCATATCCCATCTGTATTCGTGTAGTGGTTCTGATCTCATTCTTGGTTAGATGAGGTTTTGGTTTTTTATGTTATGTTTTTCATTTCAAAGCCTTCTATTTTTTTACGTGTTGTCTCATTGATGAAGTCCATGCGAGTGACACGAGTGATTTGGCCTTTGATTCAAATGTTATTACATCGTGATGATGACGTTGATAATCTCTTTAATACCATTTTCATGATCTATCGTGCCGCAGTACGATGAGACTAATAATACATTTTCAACATCATCGCTAAAGAGATATCCTTCCAAGTATGGAAGTGATTTAATCTGCGATGTAGCCTTCGCTCCGTGAGTTATTCCTAACCAAGCTCCTCTAAATTTTATCATACCCTACTCCGTTTATCATAGAAACGTATTACTTATCTATCTCCTTTACGATGAACGCGACCTGATTCAGCAATGAATCCAAATTCATGAGGATCCCGTATGCTAGAAACTTGTTCAAAATGAGGCCTATCTAGAGAAACATAGCATTAAGCAGCAGTTTTAGCAATTTTAAAAATTAGCAGTTTTTTAAACAAATTAATTTTTCTTTTGGGCTTCTTATATTGGACCCCATATAGGGAAAATTTAGCATTTACTACTCTGTGGTCACTACTTCCTCTGCTAGTTTCTATATTTAAGACTTTCAGATATTGTGGTTGCTAATAAATGAAGAATATTTTAATCCCTAGTTGGTGAAGTGACAAGTTGATGTATTTAGTTCAGTGTAAAAGTAATGTAATAGCGACTTGCAGGTATCTTTGTCTTTATTCCCTGTTTTAAAACTAATATGTTCCAATCAATAGAAGGGGCATTAAATCTCCACCGATTATAATGCCACGATCATTGTTGTGGGATGAGAAACTGGTGCTTTGTTGGCCTAGTACTAGTATTAAATTATCTGTGAAATGCCATTATATAGACCACATACCTTTGATTCCTCAGCCGCATTTTGAGATGAGTGAGCAGATGCAATTTCGGCAAGAAGACACATGCCTTCGGTGATCATGCCGCGCCGTTTTTTATTCACAGCATCACGCCATTTGTTCGGTAGTGTGCAGTAATACAGGTACCCTGTATGCACTCTTAATGGTCTGGCCCTTCTCCAGGTAATCTTTTAAGATGACTCCATGACAGTCCCAAAAAACACAGCGTGACCTTCCTTGCAGACTTCTGTACCTTAGCTATCATGGGGTGGTGAGTAGCTGCGCTTCCACTCCTTGCTCATCTCTTTGGTCTCTGGATCATATTGATAGATCCAAGATTCATCCATCAATACCATACGACCAAAAGATCCTCTTCATCTTGCTCCAAAAGATTCAACATCTCCCTTGACAGGTCGCGCCGTGTTTGCTTCTGAAAAAGGAGTCAGTAGTTGCGGAATCCAGCCTTCTGACACCTTTAACATCTGCAGTTCTTCGTGAATAATTTTCCACCCACTTCCGTAGCTAAAATCAGCTTAATTTATGATCGTTTCGATGGTCGCTCTTTGGTCTAATGGGATCAAGTCTGCCACTTTCTTCACTCTGGCAGCATCGACCGTGAGTGATGGTCTTCCGCTACTTGGATCCTCTGAGAGGGATCTGTGGCCGGTTTGGAAATTTCCTTTCCAGCTCAGAACTGTGTCATATGACTGGCTGTCATTTCCACAAACAGCCATTATTTCATCGTGGATTTGCTGGGCACTAACTTTTCAAATGAAGGAAATAAATCATACTTCGAGCCTCTATCTTCTCCATGCTGCGAGTTACTTCAATCCATGACTCCCAGAAACAAAACAAATCAACATAAATAGCTCTAACGTACAACTTACTGTGCATAAGAATCAATCAATGAGCAGAATAAATGTTATCCAAAGATCTCGGTTGTTTCTTAGAGATAATTTCCTAAAAACGATTCCCCCACGCATGAAGAGATGTATACCGAGTTACTATAGGAAAAAAATTTTTTAATGTATTAGTCTGTCTCATAATTGTAGTCACTGTTTCAGAAGTACTTCTAATCAATAGAATTCTTTAAATCTCTAGATTGATCAATACATTTTACATTAATCTTCCATGAAGTGCATTAAGAATATTTCCTTATTAACTTGTGGATATTTCTTACTGGTGAGGTGATTATTCTTAAAGAGAAAGAAATTTGGTGCTGATAACCAAAACGATCCAAGTCCCACCCTTGGCGGGGAGCGATGTAAAATCGAATATCAATGAAGTACTATTTTCTCATTCATCCAGGAATGATGTTGCACCTAGCAGAGTTTGGGTTTGAGGTCCCTTATATTTGAAAGGCCTGAGATAACTGGGTTGATGACCCGAGGCAATGAGCATCAGCTGGTATGCTCCAGGGCTCAGTAAGGACGGCGAGAGGCGTGCGTTTGGATGAAGTCGCGGGTGTTTGTCTGTGCTATCGATGAATTTTGATGAAAGTTTATCATTTTTGAGCTGGCTTTAATTATCCTTCTAACGCTAGTCGATTAAAAATGAGAGGACATACAGAAGAAAATGAGCCGAAATGGGAAGAAAATTGCCATCTGGGACAAAATAGGGAATTTTTCAAATCATTCTCTTTTTATATATTGCTGTTTCACTTTCAGATATTGGGACAATAGAGGAAGAGGTCAAACACAAGTCTGTAATTGGATTTTGAATTTAGTTTGAAAATTTCAGTTAATATGTTACCATAAATTTCCCTAATTAGGGGTCAGATCAAGGTACAATAAAGGATCCCTAACCTCTATATGTGATCTATGGTAACGGCCGTCCTATACATAGGTAGACGAGTGCCCCATCTATGGGATTAATCAGGCCTGTCTTTTGATTATTTATGCAATGGGTATTTTGGGACTTATCTCAGAGAATGTAAAATGTGTTTGGCAACGCACTTAAACCAACAAGTGCAGAATTTTCAAAGTTTCAAAATCATTTGCCTTGACCGAAATTGAATTTTACACTTTGTAAAATCTGCTTTTTAATGCATAGTAGCGGATGAATCCGTTGAAAGTTACTATAGCGGCATCTCCCGCAGTTTTTTTAATTAAACTTCAAGTGGATGAAGTATTGAGACTGGCTCTATAGTAAATATTTTAATAATAAATAAATGGATTCAATAAAAATTACAGCGGCTATTTTACTGATCATCAGAATTAAATATCCATTCGACTTCATTGTTAGATATAGTCCAAGTAGTTTAGGGAAGCAAATACTCATATTTCATAATTAGCTCAAAATTTCATTGGGCAATAATCATCCATCTTCTTGCGGTTGTACGGCCTCGTTTATTCCTCCGGGAGGTAGTGTAACAATAAACTGCGGTAAAATTTCCATCTTGTATCTACCATATTTCGAGTTTAATGGAGAGAATACGAGGGTCATCCGGAAAGTAGTACCCGTTCGTGAAATAAAGACACAAAAGTAAATATTAACAAACATAAAAAATTTTATTTGAAAGAGGATACTTTAAACTACTTCTCAACATAATCTCCAAGCAAATTAAGGCATTTGTCATAACGTGTGACAAGTTTCTGTATTCCTGTTGCATAGTCCTTCGCCGCCAGCTCATTGAGATACGCGAGGGACCCATCTTGCACAAATTTTTGCATAATGCAGATGGTGTTTAACAATTTCATGAACAATTGTTCGAGAAACATTGGGAAAATGCTCACAGATGTCATCAATTGTGACGCGCCGATCGTTCCTCACGAATTCGTCAACTGAGCTCACCAGTTGGTCTGTAATGACAGACGGTCTCCCCGAACGCTCATCGTCGTGTGTGTTCCCCCTCCCCATGTTGAAGTTGCGACACCACCGCCGAACAGACGACTCGTCCATTACATTGTCTCCATACACCTCCTTTAATTGGGGATGAATATCACATGGGCGAACGTTTCTTGCATTGAGGAATTTAATCACTGCCCTCAGTTCACAACTGGCGGCGTTCTCAATTTTTTAAACATTGTAAACAATCACAGAAACAACACAGGCAATGCTAGCGTCACGCAACTTGGCTCAGAGAAGGCAGACAAGCCACTGAAGCTATCTGACCTCGCCCAGCGGCTACTCGCGTCGTCAGCACTTCATGCGGCACGAACGGGTACTACTTTCCGGATGACCCTCGTACATAAATTTCTTCTCAAAAGAGTTTTATGTTATGCTTAGATTTAACGTGGTGCTAAATCTAACCATGTGTCATTTGTGTGAGATCGTCATACGCAAGTAGAAAGGTGCACAGGCCTTTAAAGTTAAATTGAAGTAGAATTATTACATGTTTAGGAATTGGACCAATGTGAATTTTGAAAGATGGCACAAAAGGGGAAAATTTAAGTTCTTTGTTTTAAATGTTACAAAGAATCCCGCGAGAAGCAGATACAAACGGTTACTATTAAATATTAAGAAGAGGTATCCTGGATAATGTAAAATCCTGAATAACTTTCAAATTTTAGCTTCATGTTCACACAGTTGAAACTTACAGTAGCGGCACTGTTTTCACATTTTGAATTTTCCTTTTAATCGTAGTAGTAGAATTTAATTTGAGTGCGCCAATTAATAGCAATCGTGAATAGAGGACTCGAAAGCAAAATTAGGAGTACCAACTCCTCCAGGATTTTAGTGCGAGATCTCACTGAAGAGCATCCCCGGATAATAATTAATTCTCACACTAATTTTTTGTGGCCTCGCGGATTTCGACATGTTACTCTGATCTGGGAGGTTTGACGGTCGCTTACCAGATGAGGTGATCCAATGCCAGCCGCGTCATGACATTAACAGATGCACGGTCATTGCCAGTTTATTTGGGAGATTTACCCCTGGCATCGTCCATTGACACATGCTTGGAGGCCTGGGCCGAAGGGCTGACGGTTCCCGTGCCATCGGCTGCCGGATTTGGCATATTCCACACACGATCCTTTCAATACCCGACAGTTTAAAATCACACCAAACCCTTAATTGGGCCGTGCGACAGAGAGTTGTTGATGTGTCGAGTCGTGAAAGGATTAGGATGGAATCGACAAATTAATCGCGAAAGAGATTGCGCTGGACGTGTTGCTCCCTCTCTGTTTAGGGAGGAATGCAGCCAAATTTATGAATCTCTTGATGGATAAAAGCAGAGTTATTGATATTATTGAGAAAGTTGTAGACTAATGCAATTGTGATCACTAAAAGAAATATACTAAAATAATATGGGTCGTTGGGCTTTTTGACTTCGTCGCTACGAAGCAAGGGATATGATCCACTAGGAATTTTTTAAGCCAGCAATTTAATTCGTTCATCGTATTCATTGTACAAATTCTATAATATTAATCAAATGTCTTTCCTTCAATAGGAAGCATCCCTCAACACGGTGTTCAACATTGGTTTAGAAATAAAGATTAGGGAAGTTATTTGGCGAGGAAAAAATAAGGCACGGATTTCGAAGGTATTAGTGTACTCCTCAAGGAAAACTTTGTGGGTGGTAGTGGGGAAGACCATTAATTCCTATTTAATGAACGCTTACAAATCATGAGAAAGTTTCGATGTACCGGAAGTGTTAGAGCTAAGACTTGCGATATGAAATTTTCCGGAGTAAATAAACTAAATTACTCGCAAATGAAAGATAAGGCGATATCTCAAATGTTGTTCGCCATTACCTCAGTTTTTTAGCGTGTAAATCATCATTACGCGTTTAAGTCCAGCTAGATCCTTTGATAGTGTATGTCTATAGAGTGTACAACTCAAGAATATTTCATTGCGACCACAGTTTTTAAGCCTGAAGTAATGCCGTGAGTAATATTGGTCAACTGACCCATTTTGTTCATGAAGTAGATATTGATCGACCAAATATTAGACTGTGGTTGATACGTATTCACGAATTCCCAAAAATTAACCATGGGAAATCATTCATTTTGATAATAGATGAGTTGTAATTTTTGTCTGCGAAACCAAACTAGGCAGTTGCGTTGTATCCTTTTCCGATACAAAGAAACTTTTCAGACATATGGCCACGGCTCCGAAATACGACTTTATGATTCACGGGTGCAGTAGTGAGTGCATGAATCAAATTGCTTGCGCACAAGGGAAAGCACTTGAAGAGAACGTTTTATCATGGCAGCACACCTATTTTACTACAGGCTTTTGTTTCCTCAAACCCACGCTTTCTTTTGAAATTCCCGTTCTAGTCCTTTTCTGTTACACCTTTTTTTACTGTCTCCATTCGTCGCGCTTTGTAGCGTGTCCTCTACCCTTCGCTCCGGAAGTGACGAGGTAAAGGTCAAGAATTAACTCCCCATTCCTTCCGTTCTCATCCCACTCCCCGTTTGCTGTCAATCTCGGCTCAACAGTGCGGAAAAGATCGAGGGATCGTCGCTGTATCAACGGAAACGCTGTCGAAGTCCTTGGCTTTGGTCCACCTGAGGCTTGGCAACAGAGTTACAGTGTTGCCTGTTGCACATGATAGCGCCTTCTCCCGACCCCTTATTTTTTTCAGGGCGTGGACTGGACAAGGCATAGAGCCTTTTGCCACCCTCCGTCGTTGCAAAACTTTCTTTTACCTCCTTATCACTTTTTGTAAGCTTTAGATCCATGCCCGTGAGTGGAATTTCTTGTTCCCACGTCGACAGAGGAACTCTAATACCCTGACGACGCGTATAAGTTAATATTGACCAGTGTTGCGGGGGGGGGGGGGGGTCATTTTGAGTACGTATTCGTGATATTGGTTTTCGTTTCAAAGATTGCTAGTGGCTACCTCCATTTTTCTCCGTCCAGAAAAGATCCTTTAAACCTTTGCAGCTCACTTCCTTGGCATATCTCTGTATATGACCCCATTTCTTATGGTAAGCTTTGACTTACATTTTTCGAGTATTTCTCCATGCCTCTACTATTTTCCCTTCAGTTTGGCTTGATCTCGGTCATCTGTTGCACTCTTTGCTTTATAATTTGTATATTCCATATGCGATTTTCGTATTGCGTAAAATCATTGTGTTGCGGTTGCCCTGACGTGTTACAATGTAACTTCTGACTTGCGTTAAGGTTGAAGTGGAGAATCGATGATTACGTCGTGCCCGTTAAAAATATTTTTCGAAAAGGTTCTGCTGGTTGTTACGTGTTGATGCCTACTTCCATGACTTCTTTTAATTGAATGAGTGAAAATTTATATATCTAGGGAAAATTAGTGTTTTTTCAAAATTTATATTTATTTAAGAATACTGCTGGAAAAAGGCGCCCAAATCGGAAATTGAACACACCAACTTTGAGGGCCACTATCATCACTAGGATGCTATTAATAGAGATTTGGAGGGTATGGTAATGTAGTGAGTTGTAACTACAAATAAAAATGTGTTCACGGTATAGGTAGATATTAAAAAAATCCTAATTGGAGGTAACGTTATTGGCAAGTGAGACAAAAATTGTCTTCTTCCCCACAGTGTCCAGAGATAGCGGTAAGCGACGCGACTTAATGGCGAATTTTTTCACTGGCGAAATCATCCTGTCGTGGACTCTTTCAGTCTCCCTTTCTCTTTGCTCTGTCCGTGCCAAGGGCTTAAATTGCTGACCCGCCCCGAAAAATGCGGCGTCGGCTTCAGCGTAGCGACCATTCCGGTAATCTTAAGCAAAAATCTTGGTGAGTAGTTGTTTTCCCCAAGTAATCTTTTCGTAAGCCAAGTTGACTTGTTTATCGGGCAAATTTTCCCATCCAAGCTCAAAGGAGAGCGGTTGGAGACGTGATTTTTGGCTATTTATGTTGGTCGCAAACGCGACCTCACCAAGTGTTACTGTTAACTAGTCAGATATATGATTGGACGAATAAACCAATCCTTTTTCGAATGAGCTATAGATCACTGGTCAAACCATTTCTTTTTCGAGATGAAAAATTTTCTTGGCTCAGATTGTGAGAATGTACATCTTGGTACAATGTTGTCAAATTCTACGCTTGATATAAAATTGAACTCATATGCATTGATGATAAGGGATAAGGATTTATTCCTAGCAATTTTTTTAATTTGGGGGCCATTCTTTCGGAACAAATGCGTTGAAAAATATTATCAATGCCTGCAGAGCACAAGAATAATGGATAACTTAAATGCTGTGGTGTGTTGAAGGAGTGTTTGGATGCTAGATGGAGTTGAACCGGGCAGCACTTGTTACTTTGTAAGAATGTGATCGCTGCACAGCTTTATACGTGTGCCTTTTACTGTTACTTCCGTTAAACTGAAGTCATTATTACTCAGAGAGGGAATCAACATCCTTATTCACGTATTTATAATGTGATGAGCGGCAATGCTGTTGGATTGAGGTGAATGTGAAAGGATTACTATTTTATGGGCTGTCCGAGAGGGAATCAGGGAGAAAGAAATGTGAAGGTCAGTGAAAGGTCAAACACTAGTCAGAAGGCGCCGGCTGTGTCATTTCGGAAGGAAAAATTAGAATGCAACGTGGAATTCCGGAGTCACGTTTCCACGTTGTTTCATCGACAGAGCTTTTTGGTCTTCCTTGGCAAGAAACGGTTCGCATTTCTCCCACCATTCTTTCTGATTGGTTTGAAATTTTAGGAAATAAATCAATGTACCGCTACGTTTTTTTGAGAAACGCTAAATGAAATAAGTTAACTTGCAAAATTATATTGAGAGGCAATTCATCCCGTGGGATGTTTCTTTATCAAGTTAACTAAATGAGAAATTTGTATTCTTCTATCCAAACTAAAGGGCTGTACATGCGATATTATTTTCTAACGCTTAATTGATGCATTTGGTTGAGAGAATTCGATTGTTCAGGTATTTGAACAATTTTCGTAAGTGGACCATTATCCTCACAAAGCCGCTTTGGTCGGCTTGTTCTGTGGTGAGCCCACTTGTTAACGCAAGGATTATGGGTTTCGATACAATGCCAGATTTGTATGTATACTCGCTCAGCTAAGGTTAAATTACGTTACACTTGCATGATGAAATTTCTTCTCTTGTTGTTGAATCTAACAGTAAATTTACTACACTATTATTTTTTCAACATTCTCAGAATAAAATGTTTCGCAAGAGTGCTACTTTAGGTCCTTTAGGCTGCTATCCGAATTTTTCTCTTGGCACGTATGGGATAACTTACATTCAAGAGGGGTGGGGCACTTCAGTCCAGATATTTTCACTCAGTTCACGTGGACGCCATATCTGAGGAATGTCCCCATTTTTCCCATGCCCACTAAACCCCCGTTGATCCCAACCTCTTCGGCGAAAGCAGGTCCTGAATTAGTCCGTGTTTGTGCTTCGAATGGATGCGTAACAAGACTACCCTGTTAGGAAAAAGCTATCCCCTATCAATTTTGTAGCTGTATTTTCCATCCAAATGCTCCTCCGTTGCTATAAAAGGACCGTGAAAACGGAAAATTATATGTGAGAGGACGACAGTAGGCATTAACGTCTCAAGTCCCCTTTTTTGGTCTCTCTTATTTCAGATCCACGTACACTTTCGTCTCTTTTCGTCCCTCCCTTTCATCTCTGTCAGCGCGCTGCCCTCGAAAGTTTCACTCTTCCATTCTTTCATTTGTTCCGCCTATATACTCTGACGCCTCAACTTTAAGCTCACTCCTAAACTCAGTCTCCCCACTTTGTCCAAAGGCTGTTTCTTTTTCTGCTAGTTCGGTCACGCCAGCTCGTTGCCCCCACACTCGTCTTGCGAAAGCCTTCAGTTTTCTCAGTTTATTCAGTCTCCCATTCCCTTTCATATTGTTTATATCCCAACATTCGTACCATCGTAATCTATTATTGAAGATACCTTAAACGTGAGAAGAGATTTCATCGTCTCGTTTGTGGATTTGAAATGAGAAAGTCGTGGAGTTACGAGAAACCTGTTCGAGAGGGTGTTTTTTCCCCCTTGGAAAGGTGTCCGATGACGTCTTCGGAAGGCGAGGTAAAGTTTTTCACCTTTTTCACTCCTGAATCTCCTTCTAAGTCCGGGCCATTATAATGAGAATGTCCTTTTGTGAATCATTTCCTTTAATTATGATATAAATCTTTCCTGATAACCATTAGTCAGCTTTAGGCGTGTTGCAACACTTAATTAGTTTGATTCATGATTCCAGTTACCGCAGTATATACATAGTTATCTCATTTAATTTTTTCTAATTAAAAATGGTGATGTCATTGAAATTTAGGGAGGTTACAAATTACTAAGTTATTCCGGAGGTAATTGCGAGATATAGTATACTCTGCTGTGGAAATAGGATATTAGGAATTAAAAGTTAATATATTTATCTATAATTAATGCATATAAAAATAAAATGATTGAAGGAATTTGAAAAAGAAAGCAAAAATGTCGTTGCTATGAACACTGCTTCCCCCAAGCGTTTGAGCGTAAAAATATGGTATTAATAGTACGAGATTCTATATTTTCGCAAATAAGCTGGCATTAACGGCCTTTAAAGAAATATGTGAATTATCCGAATATTTCAATGGTGAATTACGACTTGCCCTGTTCACTCTTCATCAATTCTTAATCTGAGTTTGACTGTAACATTAGATGCACTACTCTTATCCCATGGCAATGACTTAGGTACCTTAAAGTTAACCTGAAAGCGTGCGTTTTTACTGTCTATTTAAGTGCCTGTTCTTCCTTTGGAAATAAACCCCATATTAATGACGGGGAAAGAATGTTAAAGGCGATATACGTAGCGGTAAGAGGTGATGGTGTCAATGAATGGATTGGGTTTTTAATGTGAGCGTTGAGAGTTGATTTCGGACATATGCTCCTTTCTGTCACAAAAAATAATAATAAAATTTTGATTATGCTAAAAAACATAAATGAAAGTTTTTAGTTCCACTATCACAATTTAATCGACATTCCAGAGGTCTTATCCTCCATAGAAGACTATCTTCAGGGTGTGGTTACCCTCAGGATTAAACTTCTCATGTGTGTGGAAGTGCCGGTGTTTGAAAAATCTCGTTATCTCACTTGACGGATAAAAGTTACTCGATTTATGCGTTTGTATCAGTAATTTCCATTTTTAATTGATATTATTTCACTTGTTTTATCTTTTTTTTCAAAGAAAAATGTTGTTATGATGTTCTTATCGGAAAAGACGGAAATATGAGTGAATGTTTTCTTCTTATTATACCCAACAGTCATTTTTAATCAGTGCAGGTTGTAGCATGCTCAACTTTTTCAAAATATTTAGCAAATAATCATATTGAACAACACCCCGGGAGCACATAAGTAATAGAAAGAGGAGGGAGTAGCAAATTGATACAAAGGCATCTGGAAATTAGTGTATAATCGTGTGGTTAAATTCGTTGAGTTCTTCAAAACGTAGTGTTTTCAATCACTTTCCTGAGTAATCGAGAAAATAAAATAAGCCAAGCACCGAGGAATAACGAAATCGCGCTGCAGGATCGCGATGGAAGCAAAAGCACAAGAAATAAATGAAATCGTGGAAAGTTCAAAATGGGATAGTTACGGAGCAGGAGCCTTGGGAGAACTCATTCCTGGTCTCGGAAAGCAAAGAAGATTCATTCACTTCGAACTAAATGAATTTCAGTTAACTTTTTTCCCTGCCTTTTCCTGTCCACCCGCTGTTTCTTTAACAATTTTCTCTCGGAGGCACTTCCCACTTTTTTATCTTTTCCATAGCCCTGTCCACCGCCTTTCTTTGGAACAACTATCTCGCTCGCGACCATGCTATTATTTTACTCATCTTATGTCTCTTTATCTTTTATTCTTCTCATCAAATATGGTTTTGGGCTTCTCCGAAGCAAGTGCACGATCCAGTTTGTCCCTCTTTTAGAGCCTCTTCGTCCCCGTTCGTCTCCTCATCTTATATTTTATCGTCTCCACACACATACAGACACCCTTTTTTGAGCCCCCATTCCCTTCATCCTCTTAGCATGAGGATTTGCCGTGGAGCATGGCGAAGACTCCCCCAGTCACCTCCCCGCCCCCTTAAACTATACCTTCTTCACACGTCCGTCTCCCGTCCCCTTCTCGGCCCCAATCCCTCCTCTCTTCCTCCGCCAGGCCGCGGTTTCGGCCGCTCCCTTCGAAAGAAGTTTGATGGCTTTCATCGAGCTAACGCCGGGGATGAGCAGGCTTAAGTGCGTGAGCAAGGGTGTGCCCCCAGACAGGGGTAGATTTTGGGTCGGAGCGATGGGGAGAGCGAGGGTGAGATAAAGGGGATATTGAGGGGGGGTGCGAGGGGTTGGCGGGGAATGGTCCGCTTCGTCCAAGTTCGCCGACTTGAGTGGGAAGAGGGACGGAGACTTCCCCGATGGGACGAGGGTGTCTCTTCGTACATGGTAACACATCCCCGCCTCCGTTTACTCCCGGTACTAGGGTCAAGTGGGACGGTACGGCTTTAACCGTGGGGCACTTCAGGCCGAGCCTGATGCATTGGGGTGGTCCTTAGTGAGAGGCAAAAAAATATTTTTGTGAATTTCTATTGGAACTCACCCTTGATTTGTTCCCCATAGTTTCATAGATGATCATTGTGTTAAGTATTATTATAATCTGGTAATTGAAAGACGTGCCGCTTCGCAATTTGAATGCATATATTTTTATATCTTTTGATGTTTTTCAGTCTTTCCGGGTGAAAACGGATTTGGCTGGTTGGAGTGTATAATGCCTGCATGCATTCTGATTTTCTCGTTTTTTCCAATCTGTTCCGTCTAACAATGATTCAAACCTAAGATATATCTATTTAAGAATTTTAACTGTGACATGCCTTAAATAAACAACCGACTACCTCAGTGAAAATCAGTGTAGATGTAACAGACGGAGAGAATCGCTTGATCCATAGCAGGGATAAGTTTTTGTTTGGATTTTTGATTTCATGGGTGCGTTTCACAGTTTACATTGGATAACAATAAGAAGAGTATTTCGATATGAGTAGATGAGAAGAATTTTTGGAAACGTTTTAATGGTATCAGATGGAAAATGGAAATGTGCACTGATAGCCAGAGGAACGAGGGGGTACTTGAGGGATTTATCGTTCGTACTTTCCTGGCATATACCGCAAGAAAATAGCGGAAAAGGCTTGTAGGAGGTTGACATGGGATAAAAAATGGGCTATAAGTGGCCTGATAGGCTGGTAGCCTATCAGGCCACTTATATTCGTATATGATATTGGTTTATTGGCTAATGTTTTTATTGATAATGTCACTTAGTGAGGTCTTCTGGGTCAAATAAAAAGGTTTTGTCATGAATTAACTAACTGGACATCCATGAAAATACCTTAAACCTCTTTCAGTCAAAGGACAAATAAATATCATGTGGTTAAGAACAAAATTTTAAATTTTCATTCCCGATTTAAAAGATATTATCTAAAACTTTTATTTGCACATTTTGATTTGATTGTAACACAAGTTCAACAGTTATTTCAAGCCCAGACGAATGCATTAAAAAAATTACTTACTCAAAAATAAGTTTTTTCATTTTCTTAAATTTATGAAAGTGTCTTATTTTTGTTTTTAGTAGTGCCTAACACCATGCCAAGTAATAATATCGTATTCATGGAGTCATGAAAAAAATGATTTGAAATCGCTTTCAGATGCTGTCCTATTTAGCATCGATGCTTAAATGTCATGTTTATTACATAAATTCATGCAAATGTGAATTCCCTTTGAAGTCTGAACTGATCCTTTTTAATGATATTTTGCTTTTTACCGAAATGCTTTTATATTTGTATTTAAAGTAATCTTGATTTAATATTGAGGAACTTAAACGTCTTTATTTCTGAGTGATATGTGACTTTTCTTTGAAGGTCGCATTTGATTCCTCTTTTGATTGTGAAAATATGCGAAAGTTTATTTTTCCATTCCCAGGTAAATTTAACCCCGGATGGAGATAGGGAGTGATACTCCTTTACTCATATCTATAAAAAGACTATTCATGGTGAACTGCGTCTCTTACGTTGAGTGGGACTGTGAAGGGATTGGTGGTAATGTTTGCGGTGGTTGGAGGCGTGAGGGCTAAGAAAGGAAGAAAAGTGCTGGATGAAGATAAAGTGGGATGTACGTGAGCCAAAAGGTATCGACGAAGCAACAGGGTGCATTGTGGAAGCAGCAGCTTCTGGGGAGGTAATATGTGAGGCAAATGGGCTTCACGCCAAAGGGGAACGAGAAAAAAATTGCAAACGAACGTGGATGAGCGAAGCCTTTTGAAAGAGTTTTCTGAGGAGCGAGAGAAAGTTGCTTCGGGGAACGGGAGGGAAGAAAGATGTTGGGACGGAAGAGGGTAACGGACGTGTCGTGTTGAGAAACATTGTAATGAGAGTAATAAAAGTTGGATGAGCTGAGAGGTAAAGGCTGCGTTTAAACTTTTTTTCGTGCTTTCTTAAATTTTCGCTGAAATATTTTTTGAGTTTTTTTTTGCAGAGGAAAGTGTGGCCTCTCCTATCACAAGCATTATCCACAGGTTTAGTTTTTGTTTTACGGTGTGGCGATTTTCTGTCTTAAAGTTTCCATTAATTATACTGTTTGTGTATGTGTCCCCTTGTTTCTTGGTTCCCACAAATTTAGAAATCAACGTTTTTAGAATTCATTCATCACCTTTATTATCGGTATAGAATGGAGTTTGATTGTAGAATTGTCAATATTAACTTTTTCCACGACCACTCTTAGTAATTCTCGTGATTTTTAGTCATAATTATATCGTGAGTTTGCGCGGCAGCATGTGTGTTTTCGTTTTATGCTTCTTATTACTTCTACCGTTCAATGATTGAAAAATCTATTGCTTTTTTATCTATCACGGATACAGTGTATTCCTTAGGCTTTACTTGATTTTCGATCTGTGAGATTTAAAGTTTTGATAACCTTAATCGATAATGAATTGAATTTCCCCACAAATTGCAATTATGTACGCAGGTTATTGGCAACTAAGAGTGCCACGAATGGCTTTATTTCAGTAATAAATTAGGTTGCGTTTAATAGTGCCATCTATTTTTTTCGGGTACTATGTGCGCTGTTTATTTAGCAGCCTAAATCAAAGAAAAGAACAAAACAATGAAGGATTTTTGATTGATGTTCACAATATACCTTTCCGAATCAGGCAAATTAAATTTAGTCTTAACATCTTTTTTATGCATGCCCAAGTACCTCTTCTGAATTACAAAGATATTATTAACCATGATTTCCCCGAATGACTAGTAAAATAATGTTGAATCACCGCAATTTAATAAAGATATACGAGTATGTCTTAAAATTTTGCAATTTCGTCTCTGATCGCATTGCCGTGATTATGTCGTAACCGATGAATTTCCTTCACATATAACATTTCATGAATTATTTGGCTCGGGAAATTTTCAGAAAGTAATATTACCTCTATGGCATGCCAAGGCACTAAACATGTTTTCATCATAAGTCTCCGAAATATAATTTGGATTAGATTTAGTATTTTAGTTGAAACTACCCAATTCCATTGAGAGTCTTCATTAAGAGTCCGATAGGTTACCAAATATCAATTTCCGAATAAGTGCCGATAAATTTTTTAACATGATATAAAGTGTAGCAATAAAATTTTTCGGAAGGTGTAAATTGTTAAATATTTTAAACTCTCACAACTACGAGGGTCATCCGGAAAGTAGTACCCGTTCGTGCCGCATGAAGTGCTGACGACGCGAGTAGCCGCTGGACGAGGTCAGATAGCTTCAGTGGCTTGTCTGCCTTCTCTGAGCCAAGTTGCGTGACGCTAGCATTGCCTGTGTTGTTTCTGTGATTGTTTACAATGTTTAAAAAAATTGAGAACGCCGCCAGTTGTGAAGTGAGGGCAGTGATTAAATTCCTCAATGCAAGAAACGTTCGCCCATGTGATATTCATCCCCAATTAAAGGAGGTGTATGGAGACAATGTAATGGACGAGTCGTCTGTTCGGCGGTGGTGTCGCAACTTCAACATGGGGAGGGGGAACACACACGACGATGAGCGTTCGGGGAGACCGTCTGTCATTACAGACCAACTGGTGAGCTCAGTTGACGAATTCGTGAGGAACGATCGGCGCGTCACAATTGATGACATCTGTGAGCATTTTCCCAATGTTTCTCGAACAATTGTTCATGAAATTGTTAAACACCATCTGCATTATGCAAAAATTTGTGCAAGATGGGTCCCTCGCGTATCTCAATGAGCTGGCGGCGAAGGACTATGCAGCAGGAATACAGAAACTTGTCACACGTTATGACAAATGCCTTAATTTGCTTGGAGATTATGTTGAGAAGTAGTTTAAAGTATCCTCTTTCAAATAAAATTTTTTATGTTTGTTAATATTTACTTTTGTGTCTTTATTTCACGAACGGGTACTACTTTCCGGATGGCCCTCGTACTACTTATTTATAAATTTCATTTTCGTCAAACTAGCTACGACTTTTGAATTTGCAACAACAACTGATTTAAATTGACCATAGAAATGCATTCTCAGCATATTATTCTGCATGATATTGCCATATAGAGGAATAACATAACATTACTAACATTTCCAGGAGCCTAAGTGAAATTAAATTCATTCGTTACTTCTATCATTTTTGTCTTATGAATATAGTATTTCGAGGCGCTTATTTACCCTTCAAAGGGAGGATGTAGCATTTTTTCTGTGAAATCTAATTTAATCTTGGCCTCAAGTACCGCCTGAAAACTTAAAAGTTGTTTTATCTTTGAGGCCATCCACGCTTTGAATCTAAAATTCAATTAGTACGTTTTACGTGTTTAGTTTAGAGGTCATGAGCGGTCTTGGCCAAACTGTTCGTTCGTAATTTACTCTTTCCTTTCTCATGAAAGTTAGGGCGTTCCGTTCACCTTTCTTCGGTTTATAGTCTGATCTCTTACGATCTTATCTTATTTTCTGTAAATACCCATCGTTAATTTTTAGATCTCATTAGCCTGAGCTGTAATGTTTTCAATTTTGATCTTTTGTAATATGACACATATTTTTTACTGGTTTCTCCTCTTGATTGAATTAAATTATCCTCTCCATTAAACGCCACGTGCTTTGCGATGATAATGTGGTACGACTGTCTAGTACTGCAACCTTTTCGAGCATTTTTATGTGGTGCCTCTACTTTTACTGGGTAGGAATGTGCAATTAATTTTTGCGAGATAACATTTTAGCTCCATATATATTCTAATTTTTCTCTTTCTAAGAATATTTTATATGCATATTGCTTTAAAATTAAACGTTGTTATTTATGGAAACCAATTTTTGACAAGTCCAGACTCAGTTTGCGTAGACGGGACAACTGAACGAGTTCAAAGGTTGCGTAGGCCCGTGACATGGCAAATTTCAATGCTAGTCCTTGGCAACAGTAATCGTTGATTGTGGAGATTTTGACCCATTTGTTGAAATATGATTTAGCATTATTGCTGCTGAACATTGTTAACGTACGACTAAAGACTAGTGATACTGTGCAAAAAAATATAGTTACAGGAATTAATCTTAGATAGTATCCGCCTACAGATCTACTACTCGATGAGTTTCGACCGAGAGCTTACCCATGTTCATGGCCGATTACCGTTATTGAAGATCGCCTTAAACACACGCAGTTCCTCCGACATCGACGTAGTGCGGGCTGCATATACCCTCCTTTCGAGGGGTCGAGTCAACACGAAGGCTGCCTTCTCAGGCCGTTTTTCCTACTTTAATTGTTATGTCATTGCTTATTGTAGCTTGTTTTGTGGTTGGGATCACCGGAAATGGACAGCTGTTTTTAATTTGTGTGGCTCAGAGTTGCTTTTGATTGACTCGCATCTACATACAGACGTTTATTTGTCACTACCCTTTGATAGTCGACACCAATCACGTATACGGTTGTATATTTATGTGTTTGCAAGTGAGTGTGTGTGTGTGTGTATATATATATACATATATATATATATATATATATATATATATATACGAGGGTCATCCGGAAAGTAGTACCCGTTCGTGCCGCATGAAGTGCTGACGACGCGAGTAGCCGCTGGACGAGGTCAGATAGCTTCAGTGGCTTGTCTGCCTTCTCTGAGCCAAGTTGCGTGACGCTAGCATTGCCTGTGTTGTTTCTGTGATTGTTTACAATGTTTAAAAAAATTGAGAACGCCGCCAGTTGTGAAGTGAGGGCAGTGATTAAATTCCTCAATGCAAGAAACGTTCGCCCATGTGATATTCATCGCCAATTAAAGGAGGTGTATGGAGACAATGTAATGGACGAGTCGTCTGTTCGGCGGTGGTGTCGCAACTTCAACATGGGGAGGGGGAACACACACGACGATGAGCGTTCGGAGAGACCGTCTGTCATTACAGACCAACTGGTGAGCTCAGTTGACGAATTCGTGAGGAACGATCGGCGCGTCACAATTGATGACATCTGTGAGCATTTTCCCAATGTTTCTCGAACAATTGTTCATGAAATTGTTAAACACCATCTGCATTATGCAAAAATTTGTACAAGATGGGTCCCTCGCGTATCTCAATGAGCTGGCGGCGAAGGACTATGCAGCAGGAATACAGAAACTTGTCACACGTTATGACAAATGCCTTAATTTGCTTGGAGATTATGTTGAGAAGTAGTTTAAAGTATCCTCTTTCAAATAAAATTTTTTATGTTTGTTAATATTGACTTTTGTGTCTTTATTTCACGAACGGGTACTACTTTCCGGATGACCCTCGTGTGTATATATATATATATATGGGGTCGCGGTAGTCCAGTGGGTCGAGCGTTGGACTGCTGACCGGAGGGTCCCGGGTTCGATTCCTGGGCAAGGCACTCTGGGCACCTGCAGTTCCACCCAAGCTGAAGTGATTTATCGGGTACCAGGTCTTCCTGGGGAACCATAACCGGCACAGGGAAAGGAACTGGCCCCCTTACCCTGATGTGTGAATTTTCACACGCCGTATAGGGCTTAGTACTGGGTGATCTCTACCATCACCTACTAAACCGACCTTCGGGTTGATAACTGTGTTTATGGTATATATATATATATATATATATATATATATATATATATATATATATGTATATATAGACATATATATATATATATATAGACATATATATATATATATATATATATATATATATATATATATATATATATATATATATATATATATATATATATATATATATATATATGTCTATTATATGGACACACACACATAACACACCTCACAAAATTCAGTCAAATAATGAGGCATTGGTGTTCGCTAATTGGTATAATTTCATATAAGAATTTAATGAAAATAGTCGATAATAACTCATTAAAATTCATCAAAATAAACGTTAGTAGCTTACGTTGTTGTTTCATGATCATTCATGCCATCCGTGTTTACATTTTCAGTTTGCAGCTTCGTCGTCCACAAGCGCTGCCATGAATACGTCTCGTTCAAGTGCCCAGGGGCAGACAAGGGAGCGGACTCGGACGTAAGTATCCGCTTAAAATTTGCATACTCTAGTATGTACGTGTGATTCTCCATCTACATGCTGCCATCATTGTTAATATCTAAGTCTTTCATTTTTTAGATTGGTGACGGACATGCTTTAGCAGCCGGAGTCATTTTATCATTAATAAAATCTTTCCTTTTGTGCTTGAGGCAGGTCCAACCAGTAGCTATAGAATGACTAGGTATTGATTAACACCATATGATTAAGCGTGACATCCTTTAATACATTTTTCATTATAATTACTGTTGCTTAAATAGTTATATCATATCATTAAATGATAAGCACTATGATATAGATAGTTATCTAAAATTCATTCCTGTGGTTTTACTACTCATAGTTACGTCATTCATCTCCTATGGATTTACCTTCTCTGTTTTTATTATAATTTTAAGGTTTTCAATGTTCAAGGTTTCAATTTCAAGCACGGAATGAACGCGGAAGTTCGTCAAGGGACAACAGGGGTTACTTACCAAGGTTTCAGAATAAATAAATAGAATTTCGTCGCGCAGCATTCCACTAAACTTAAGGATAGATAGGTTTAAGATCCATGGCATTCTCCTCGTGAATATTTTCAGCATAAATTATGTTCCCCGTATTCTGTTCTCCATCCCTTCGACTCAAGCTTCCAATTTTTATCCCATTATTAACTCCCTTTTCCGCCATAAGTCTTCCGATAGTTTTTTTGTTGGTCCAAAAGTTGCGGCAAATTAAATCCTTTTATGACGGAGGGATATTAATTCTATTATTAATGAGATGGACGAAAAGAAGCTAAGCTAGGAAATCAAAAATACCCAGTGAGCAAGCGGATGAAGTAATCATGTCATTTATTATAGTCCAATTATTTTTAATTTGTTTTATTTCGAATGAATATCTTATTTTATTTTTGCTGAGTAGTCTGCAGTTTTCGATGTTTTTCATAATTGCACACATTTGGTGAAGAAATTAAAAATAACCCTGCTTAAATTGCGGAAAAAATTGCTTATGTCGACTCATCGTTTAAGATGAATCAGTAAAATGGAAGCTATGGTCTGTAATATTACCGTAGCGTGTAGTAATTTATGCATTAAGAGTTTCACATGGCCTTAACTTCTAAAGTGGGCGCACGCATTATTCCGCGAGCATTCACTTCAATAAATATATTTATTTCTGAAAAAAAGAGTTCCCAAGCGTACTAATTCCTTAAGCTGAAACTCAATACGTTCCCAGTAATGACCTTTTTCAGAGTTATATGTACCGTATGTTGAGAACATACTTTTGCTATGTAAATTTTCATTCCGTAACCATGTTGTCACCCCTGGAAATGCCTCGGTTCCTTTCAATGTAACTTAATATAGACAATATAATGTTGGCAGTATTTTCATATTTTTTAATTTATATTTATTTTGGAATTGAAAATCGTTTCACATTTCCATTAATGTGCGAGGGATTGTATTGTTATTTCATTTATTCATTACCTTCAGGACCGAGTTGAGCACTAGAAGTGGTTATTCCATGACCTTGATTTCGTACTAATAAAGCTGATCGGTTTTCCGCCTTTGTCCCTGTCTTGACGTCTCCGCATTTCAGCCCCTGCTTGCCCTCCCTATTTTCGTCTCCCTTTCCTTTCATAACCTTTGCACTCCCTCTCTAACTTTCCCTTTTATTAGTCCTGCGCCCACTTCACCTCCGCCGCGCACCGCCTTTATTAATACCTCCGTCCCCCCATCTCTTCATACCTCACTCTCTCTCTCTCTCTGTCCCCACGTTCTTTCCTCCGTCCTTCCCTCAACCACTTTCCCTCCTCAAGGCCATTCCTCGAATGCCACGAGATAGACCGGGGATGGCGCTGGGTGCCAGGCTATGGGGAGGGGGTGAGGTTCCTTCCCCATTCCACCGTCTATCTCATCCCTCCCATAGTCCCTCTCTTCGCTCAACCCGGCAGCAGTTGTGCTCATGTTGTCTCATCCTTTTCCTCTTGCTCTTCACTCATCCTTTGACGATGGGAGGTCATGCCCTTTTTCTTCGACCTGTATTTTTGCGACCACACTACCCCCAACTCCCCCCCCCCCGTAGTTTTTTTGTGTGCAAGTATGCGGAAAGCGATTAGCCCCCTTTAGCGCGCACCCTTACCGTTGGGCAAAACCAGAGAGGTGTGTTTTCCGATGGAGACCGACCGCAAACTATTCACATGCAGTCGGCGGCCGTTTTCATCGTTAATCGCGTCCCCATCTGCCATTCGGTCCGTGGGGTTCCTTCTCAAACCCAAGGCATTCCTTTAGTAATCGATCACGCTGTTGAAGATATGGGAATTGGACTAAAACAGTCTTTGGACGCGGAAAAATCTTTGCCAGTTTTGGAATAATGTGTTCCGTAAAATATCTTCGCTCGTTTCTTTAAAAGTCAACTTTTTGATATTTAAACCTCAAAATGTTTTCAAATCCTCCATAGTGAAAGGTATTTCTCGGTTTCATTTCCTTATCTCCGTGACTTTGTGTGTGGAAAATGATGCTTATGACTTTAATGTAAGCATATTTTGTTGCCTTTGAATCGCATTTGTGCGTTTTTATGATATTTTTAAAAAAACCGTTTGCGTTTCACTTATTATATATTAGATTTTTCTATAAGGAGGAATTTTTATTTGAAATCCTATTGAAAGTAATTATTTTGCTTGTAAGCAAGAATTTATAAACCTATGGGGGTGATAATTACCACCAATATTATAGCGGCTCTTTGCTGGAAATGTTGTAACTGAAATTTGAAATAGGTTTTGTTGCGGTATTTGTTTTAGGTTGTGATTTTTGTCTGGTGTTGT
This sequence comes from Hetaerina americana, assembly GCF_022747635.1. Lineage (NCBI taxonomy): Eukaryota > Metazoa > Arthropoda > Insecta > Odonata > Calopterygidae > Hetaerina > Hetaerina americana. Next base: position 27,728,963 of record NW_027286069.1, read on the forward strand.
TAGAAATAGCGGCTTGCTATGATATAACAGGCATTGCGTTATATTACATTTGAGTCGCATACCCCACCTGAATGCTCTTGTGCTTCTCTGTACTAATAATGAAGAGGTAACGGTAATTATTCATATTCGAAAGAAAAGGTTGTAAGATTTATGGATAGACATTGATTTTGAATCATTTTTTGGTTGTGCTAAAGCAGAAATAAGTAATGCAATAGCATAACCATGAAGTAAACTCCACTAAAACTCTAGAATAACCTCATTCCAGCCTTCTGTTTCAATGCTCTCCTTCTCCGGTACATTTCTTTGCACGTAACGTGACTTGAGAATGTGGTAAAAGTATGATAAACATTTGTAGAAACTCCGTGCTATTTTAAATTAAAGTTTTTTGACGTAAATGGGGAAGTAAGAAGCAGGTTAGAATTCTCTAGAATGTATTTGCTTTCAGAATTGAGAAAATTTTAATATGTCGGGAAGGTGCTTCCGAGAATTCCCAATTTACATCAAACCATACCATTTTTCTCCTTTTCAGTTTTTAGTAATGAAATATCCCCATTATTAAACAAAAATTTATTTCAGGGGTTTTATTACTTTTTGGCGGTTGTTTCAATAGTCAGAAAACATTTCTGTTGTATTTTATACGATTATTTGTGATTTTATGCTTCTATTTTTTCTTTCTAAATATTAAAGTTACAAAATATAGTATCGCAGATTTGTTAGTGTAACTAATTATTTCACAATCGTTGTCGTTGATGCTTTCATCAACTGATGAGCGGTTGAGGCTTTAATACTTTGGTATGGTACTAATTATCCACGAAGTTAATTGAAAGGACACAGTATTTAACAAATTCCTTAATCGCGGGGACTTAGTGATGGGGTGGTGGGTCTAAGGTGATTGCTTGTGGATTGTAGCACGTTTCTCTCGTGCTCCAGCGTGCTTCTTACTCTCATCCTTCTGCGGTGTTTTATGTGATGACCTCCGTTTTAACTGAGAGAAACGTTGAGCAATAAGTACTCCTTAAAGAAGCCTAATTTGAGAGCCAGCTAAGCACATAGTCAACTATATAAAAGAATGAAACAGTATATTTAAGTTTGAACTTGAAGGTTGTGTGATGCTATTGTTCAATTTTTTTATTATTTTGGAGCAATCCAGCCGCATGTTGACGGAAGTTACTTCTGTATAAATGTTTTTACTTTTAAGTGCAATAGTGCAATAGTGCAAATGTTCTTACTGATCGTGATTTAAAATATTAATTTATTCAGTACTGGGCAAAATCGCAGTACATCGGCTTTCTCTCTATTAGATGGTTGTCACCTCTTCCACACCCACCTTTCGCACCCACCTTGCAAATGTTTGCATATATTCACGTAATTTTGTGGTAGAAATGACTGTGCCATCGTGCCACACACCTATGAAGACCTGTGGTGTCACAGTATGTGTGAGTACTTCTTCTGGTGATGTGCGTCCACTTGGGAAGTTCTTCAAATTGTAGTGTGTACGTATGTGTGTGTGTGTGTGCGTATGTATGTGTTGTGCGCGTTTGTCTTTGCTTTTTTCATCCACCACCTGAGGTCTCCATCTCATAAATATGGCCGCTTCCTTTTACTCCCTTTGCCGAATCTGCAGGACACTCGCACCAAACACAGGTTCAAGGTCCACACTTACAGCAGCCCTGCCTTCTGTGACCACTGCGGCTCTCTACTGTACGGTGTCATTCACCAGGGGATGAAATGTGAAGGTACCACCATGTTGGCATCACCACTGTTGTCAACTTACAAATCCTCACTTTTCTCATTGCCATCACCCTCAATGAACCCTCATATTTGGACAGCCCAATCATGTTTCGTTAAGCCTCGACTAATTTCGTCACTCTTTCCACTTATCAGACGGATCTGTAAAATTTTCTCAGCCATCTACAATGCTTTCCAAAACTGTGAAAATACATTTTTTTTAAATTTTTTTGTATTAAGAATGTTTCAGGATATATATATATATATATATATATATATATATATATATATATATATATATATATATATATATATATATATATATATACACACACACACACAGAATAAGTTATATATTATAAATTGGACACTGGAATGAATGTAACATGAGATGAAAATATCAAGATTTTACTTTTAATGTTCCTCTTGTCTGCTGCAGGATATACACGTGTGTCATTATAAATGCGTCCTATATAGTTTAATGATGTGATATTAAATCGAAATTGCAGAAAATACTGAATGAACTACTGATTCAAGACCTTTTTTGAACACTTTGATTTTTTGATTTCTAGTAGTTCAATCGGTTATGACAAAATTCTAGACGATCTCCTTAACTCTCTTGCGTCTCCAAACCACTAAGTTGGTTGAGTAAATTTACTCATATCTTGATTTGCATTAAATAAAACTATATCATTCATTTAAGCGTTTTCTTGGAATGACTTGCGTTAATCATATTATTCTAATGATGATAGCCTCGTTGGTGATATTGGGCGACCATCATGAAAACATTTTAGTGAAGAAATTTTCATTATCAAGTTGTGGTCTACGTGCCTTTTGTGCATTGGGTTGGATTAGTATTCAAAAGAAGTGGTCCCCACCCCATCGGAAGAAATGTAACCATAATGGAGTGATAAATCAAAAGGAATTTCATTGCTTTGAGATTAAGATTAAAAAGGTTTTTTGATTAATGCCAGGTCAGATAAAATAGGACGTTTGATGCATTCGGGATTTTTTAGGACCTCCCAAATGATAATGATATTGCACTACATCACAGTCCATTGGTTTCTTATTAGAAAATTTCCGTTGAATCCGATATTTGAATTTTAATGAACTTACGAATTTTGGGAATTTCACAGTAAAAGCAAGTATTCGTTTTAAATTGATGTACCCCAGAGCAATAACTTTTAGGTAATCATTTATTACAATCGTCTCTTCAATAAATACTCAGGCAATGTTTCGATATAAATATTGAACACAACATTGACTTAATGTGATCAGTTTTTCTGCAGACTAGCTCACATATAATGCAGAGTTGAAGATCCTATGCCTTTCGCTTTGATTGCACTTTGCTTAACGACCATGATTGGGCAGAAGTGTCCATTCATCCTAAATCCTTCTCATACTCTTTCGTTGGAAAAAGCCTTTGAATTCTGACTTATTTTGAGTGATAGATTTTTTATTTGTATTTGTCAACGTTAATATCTTTGCATGCAGTAAAAATAACACTATAATAGTGTATGCATATTTAATGACGGGTTTTATACAGCTTATGCACCTTTCATTATTTGGAAAGGCCATATCCAGGACATTTTTTGAGTAAAGCTTTCTCAAAAACAAATATGATAAAATATTGGGATTTCAGTTTTGCTTGTGAAGTTCGTATTGTGCCCTCTTTCCTCTCGAAATCTTTTTGAAATATATTCGAAGCAATAAGCAATAGATAGCTTGCAATTAGCTAATAGGTTAATCACTCAGGCGATTGAAACTAAAAGGTATGATTATTCAAAACCTAATTTTATATTAAAGCTAAATTGTGGACCCAGCCTTACGTAATAATTAGCGTAAGCGAAATAATTTCGATTGCTTCTTTATCTATTCATTCAATGTTATCGAAATGTTTAATTGTCAACGTCGGACTATGTACCAAGATCAAATTGCGATAACGAGTCAGGATGCGCCATGTTTGTGTTAAAAATGGTTTATAATGTAAATATCCCCGTTGATCTATTACTAAACTTTGAAAGATTTATTTTCTTGACTTTTAAAAACTAAATCAATACCTTTCCTCTCCTGTAACCAATCAAAGACTTAATTTCTTCTTTTCTCCGAGAAACCTTTGGTCCTTGGTGTGTCAGTAGTTATGAATTACTTCGTAATCCTAATTTATTTAACTTTGGCAAGGATTAAGAGTGGTCGGCAATTAATTTTTTTTGTTTGGGGAGTAGTAGTGCCCACTACTATAGTCACAATTCACGCCTTTCTGGCCTTCTATTTATGTAACACACTGGTGGTGACGTGTTGATTTATGTGTAATTATGTGTTTGTGTATGCTGGCTTGTTGTACCTCAACTCACGCTGCTTTCCTAGGTGTTTCTGGGAGATGTGGAATGCTTTTTTTATGTGGCAGTTGACTCCGTAGCGTATAAGTTGCTCATTGCCCATGAGTGACGATGGTGTCGGTATTAAACCCATTTCTAAGCGATTTTTGCACGGAAGGATTTATCCAGAGACGACGTCGTTTCATTTGGTGACTGAACTTTCTTATTGTCTGTGTTAGAAGAAAGTGATTGGTGTCATTAAACTCGGATCTGTGAGTTGCACTTTGGGTGTGAGACCCAATTAATTAAGTCTGATGGGAGCATACAAAATTTTATTCAGTTGCCCTCATCGATTATCAATTTGTTCGTTAACTCGCATTCTGTCGTACTGATATGGCAACTTTATCTAATATTCCGGTGCACGATTTAGGTTCAGAGGTTAACGAATCTCCCCTTTCGCAAGAAAATGCGAGAAGTATGGTATGTTGGAGTTGTGAGGAAAATATCGTAGACTATTTTAGTACCCCTTCCTAATAAATCCCAAAGGGCTAGTCTGTATGACCTTCATCAGCAATCATCTAAAATAACTACCGACGAATGAACACTGAGAATTTGAATGATTCACGTCACCAGATGAATGACATTACCCAAAAAAGTTTGTATTGAAATATTTGTGAATGTTTATCCTCCTGTTTACCTCATCTCCGACTGTTTGCCCCCTTGTACGCCTTCAAACAACTCCTGCGTGCAAAAGCTTCCTTCGTATGTTCCCCTTGATTAATCTGTTTGTTCCATTTCATATTGACTTTATTTCTATCTTTGCTTTCACCGCCTCTTTAATTTTATTCCTCTCCGCTGCCTTATACTATTTGGCTATAGGTTCAAATCCTGTTCATTCTTATTCTCTTCATAAAAGTCACCCACTGTTTAATACGAATTGGATTTCTATTTCATTTCCTTTCCTTCTCGTCCAGTTCTGCTTTTTCCCATGCTCCCATTTATGCCAACTTTTTTTCCGAAGATTGAGAAGTTCTTTCACAATATCGGAATGATTTCGTTCATGCACTCGATTTAAAATCGTAGCGTGTCTAAAACAAAATTCTGACCCAGAATTTTAGACAGCAATAAATTCTGGATCTAATATCACTTAGTGGTCCCATTTCGTTTTTCCTTGACTTTGAGAAATATTAATTTAATTATATGCGATCCATAAATCCAGTTTTGACGTCCAATATAAGCAAGGGTGTAAATGACTGTAATTTGCTGGTATAGATAGTAATGGTTACAAGTGAGCAAGAATTACCAAGCCACTGTCACATCGTTGGTGTGATTCGTATCCACAATTTTTCGTTGGTGATCGTATCACTTTTCCTTCGCGGTTAACCAGGCTTGTGCATTTACCCTATCTTCCCACTTCATGTCCATTTCAATTTCAAAAATTAAACTTCTTTTGAAGCTAACACTTTTTTTTTCAAATTAAATGCCACTTGCTGTGTACCCCTGAGGGAAAAAGGACATATCATGTTTCTAATCTTGTTTTTTTAACGAATAGTGCCTAGGAAACGTATCAGTGGTGCAAAGATCAATGATTTAAAATCCATGTCATCGCTAAGTGACTTAAAACTAATCTTTAGACCTTATAAGTTTTATATTGATGATGATATCTGCATGAGTAGATGGCAAAGATGAGAAAATATAGAAAAGTTGTATTGAATTCTGTTCTATCTAACTGCACATCACATGGTAGCATAAAATTATTGCACCACCCTAAGGTTAACAAAATTTATATGCGGGTCGTCGAGAGATTTGAAAAAGGTTTTGATACCGCAATTGAGCCGAAAAGAAACATACAGAAGCAAAATGAGAAACATTTTGATCCCTTGGAGGAGGAACACGAAGTTCTAACTTAATGCATGGGTGGAATTCTTTCATTAATTAGCCTGTTTGAGAAACGAACGATTGATTTCGGTGGGTCTCCCAGACGCGACTTGTCTTAGAATGGGAATCATCAAGGTGCATTGGACTGCCCGTAAATGTAATAATACATTTTGAACACGGGGTAAAGATTTCAACTTTCATTTGTCAATTTGATTCCCAGATTCAATTTCAACTGCCGTCGGCCTTAGTTTTCCGTTTTGCCACCTTGACTCCCAGTCCCTTACTATTGCCGTCCGCTCCTTGTGATAGACTCGCGGTGTATTCACCTTTAGCTGCAGAAAATGTGACTAGAATTTTTCCTTAATTGTTCTTTTCGTTCATAAACTATTTTTTAATTTTCGTGGTGATGACTATTAAGATTTTTTTAATCCTAATATATGAATGACTCAATGACATGGATAATCGTGAAAATATCAACAAGCTTTGAAATTCTAAACCTTCGTTTAGTTTAGAAATATTATTTCTGCTCTGTTTTACTTTCTGTTTCCGAATATGAGACGTAAAGTTCTTAGCAAAATGTTGTTGTGATTTTTACTGGTATGCGGGTTTGTACTGTCTGGAAAATAAATACTCGCGTCGACGAGTTCTTCTTCTTTCTCCAGGTATCCGATAGATTAATGTTGAGCCCACTGTATGACGCTGTAAAGATTTTTAGCTCATGATTTTTAAATCTATGGTGTTATAATTTCATCTGTATAGTCATAAATGGAATGGTCCCTGGCAGCGCCAAGTCAAATGGAAAGTAACCGCGATAACTTGGATGGTTACTTCGCGTAATTCTTTAATCCATTTTAAAGTCTTAGATATTAAATATCGAAGATGTTAAATGTTTGGATCCTTTAGTAATATTTAAGGTAGAAGAATTTACATATTGAACGTGACACATTATTTATTTTTCATTGGATAAGTAGAGCGAAGGCTTGTTGAGAATGTCTACTTCCCAGGAACTTACTCTTTCGGCCTTCTCAGTTTTCCGTTGTGTTTTCACCTGCTTCGCTATCATCATGCTATGTTTCTTTTCCTTAGTTGCTATATCCTCACACTTGATTGATTTTCGTAGAAAAACTTCCGTTTCCTGGTCAACCCTACCTTAAATCTATCCCTGCCATTACGATTTCTCTCTCCATCTCTCTCTCTCTCTCACTCACTTTGGAATGCAGGGCAGCCAACGCGTGTCCCTTCAAGCTTCGGTTGGCCGACCTGTCTCGCCTGGTGTCTGTTGGTGTTTTGTGTCAGTCCCTTGCATATGGGTTCAAATGTTGTTTTCTGATTGCAAGAATGCATTACCTCTGTGTTACTTTTTTTTTATTAATTTTTTTAATGTATTCCACAAATTTTGCTAATTTATGTGCCCACTTATGCATTGCTGTCTGTATAATAACTTATCTTTCAGGTAAAAAGTTATCCGTTTTTTATTTCAATGGCTGTATATTTGGACTATTTTGATTGTTCCTTTGTAACTGTATTTGTAACTTTATTAGCATTACCACTGTTAAATTGCTGGTGCTGACGAGGGTGCTGATGAAGTCGATAATTGAGCGAGAGAGATAAGTTTGCGAAATAATTAAAGCCTTTAAAAAAATTAAACTTTAACTTAACGTAAAAAAACAATTTATCTAACAGTGTATTGATATGATCTCAGGATCATGCGGCCAGTATGTGTCAAATTATATAAGACGTATTTCACTCCGTGAGCTTGTAACAAGATGACAATGTATAATCGCTCAGGGACGGCCCAGAACGGTTCTGAAGCCTTATATATTGAGGAATGTTAGAGGTCGTCTTGACCTGAATACTTGAATATTTTTTGCTTTCTAGGGTATTACTTTTGGGTGGCCTTTTATTTTCTATGTTGATTCATTGCCGTTTATTTCTGAGTCACCGTTACTTAAGCTTTCTTGAATCTCGAAATACTTGATAATGATGGATAATCTTGGAATCCAGTGACTTCCTTAGATTTGCATTGCATGGCTTCGTGTTTTCGGAAAATATATATTAATGTGCACTCTTTAGTCAATATCTCTCATTTTTGCAGTTGTCTACATATTGTTATTAAATATCAAAGAATAATCTGATATCCAACACGTGCTTACAATGATGTTAAATTTATATCTGAAAGTAAAAAAAGTGTCAGTTCATTCGGAGAGAATAGATAATTCTATTCATCCATTTTTCCAAGAAATATATTAATGGCCAGGTCAAGCTGAAGAAAACTGTGCGCAACGAGTTTCACTCGGTTGTGACCAATGATTACTCTTTTTGGACGAGACACCCGCTCTTGATGTAAGAAATCCAACTCATGAAGGCGAATAAATGGATAGGTGCAAGGGGTGGTGTGGTTCTCACATTGAAACCCACAGTAATTCCTGTTGTCATCGCCGTCCCTATGTTATACGCTCATCCCCATGAACCAAAGTCGCTATTGCCAACAACGGACAGATATCGAGCTGTAAAACGCGACATTGGATTCCCTTCCGTAGCTTCGCACATTCACGGTTTAAATTAGTTGAAAGATGAAAAGCTGGCCTGGTTGTGATCGGGAATGAATACATGAATTAGCGAAGACCAGAGACCATTTATGAGCGAATAGAAACATGTGCCGTAATGCAACCTTACCGCTGTCAACAGAAGTTGACGTGTTACATTGCCTATACCTGATGAGGTTCTTTGCGATAAAGGAGCCTCATCACGCGTGTCCATTTTTCACTTTTCCATCTGTCTCGAGAAAATTGGATCTCACTTTGGCATTAGATTGTAAATGGGTCTTTCTTCATTTTCGTTTAAAATCTAACACCCACTATACTTAATTTAATTAATGACTAGGCCAATTATTTAAGTCTTAAGGTACACGTCTGCATGTTTTCAAAATTTAAACCCGGTTCGAAGTCATCAACTGACTTCCTAGGGGATGAGTTTTTGAAAGTCGACTATTTAGTTAAAAAATCTGTACAAAGGGAAATCGAAGTATTTGGTTTCATTGCCCTAACACCTGTACATTCACTGTAAGTTGCAGTTCTTGCACTGCCACTGTGTTGGAGTATGAACTGTAGAATTTGAGAATCCGAGGGGGGTCACTAATATTTTCATTCCGTGGAGTTGAATTCGGCACGCAAGAATTTCCAGCCTCAGAAATTGACCTCCGAAAAGTTGATTAGGTAGGCGAAAGTGTGTCGATTACCACGTTGGTCTATGGCACATAATTTTACACTTATGGAGTATGGGTGTAGCTTTACTTGTTTCTCGTGTGCATAAAATGACAAATCTAGTATCCGGTAAATAATTAAAACTGGGTTGGCGGGAGTGTCACCTCTATGTCAACCAAGCTATATGAATTTGTTAGTTGAAACAGGGCGCCGCGACATGACCACTGTATTATTGTGACAGGCGAGGTTGTAAAACAATGATGATGAGGACGTATTTTAATTTGGAGAAAGTAGTGAAAATGTCCTTCAGATAAAAGGAAAGACTAATTAAATAAAGAGAAAGAAAATAAAGGTGTCGACACAATTTCACCCCGAGTAAACTGAAATATATTAATGCTCAACAATTATATATACTTTGCTGCACAACAAGTAGGGGTAAGGGGATTAAGATCTCTCTGTATTATTTAATATTTTCCACAGAAATGTGAATTTAAGCTAGGCAATCATTGCCCAGAGAAGCAAGAATTTTGCTGTTTATTTGGCCAACGATGGAAGAAACAAGGAATAGTCAAAATACAAAGTTTTCTTTGATAGGATAAGCCACTGAAATAAAATGAGCAATGAAAATAGAAATCAACTCTTGAAGACATTTTTGTGTGATGGGAACTGTAGAGAAATAAAGATTTGAAGCAGTGAATATGTGGTGAGATATGATATCAATAGTTCGGAGAAAAAGAGATACTCAGGATGTACTCACAGAAAATAATTGGCATGTAATAGATTTCTTAAAATATTATTGAAAGAAAATATGAATCGGAAAAATTGCAGAACAAAATTTCAAGGGAGATTTATTAAGAGAACATGTATTGGCAAACATAAAGGAAAAGAACTTTGGATGGATTAAGAAGAGGCCTGCTAAAATGAGATCTGCACTGTTGAGGTGACTTAGACTAATCATAGGATTGATGATAATAATGAAAGCAGCAATTGCTGATTGGATTGGAAATTCAGTGTGATAGAAATGAGATGAGAATCGATATACACAAAACAAAGGTTATGCAATTTTCCAGAAAGACAAAGGCTAAGCTTAACATTAAAAAAAAACCATAAACATAGTAATCAACCCGAAGGTCGGTTTGGTAGGTGATGGTAGAGTTCACTCAGTATCCCGACGGCGTGTGAAATTCACACATCAGGGTAGGGGGGCCAGTTCCTTTCCCTGTGCCGGTTATGGTTTCCCAGGAAGATCTGGTACCCGAAAAATCACACCGCTTGGGTGGAGCTGCAGGTTCCCAGAGTCTCTTGCCCGGGAATCGAACCCGGGCAAGACACTCTGGGCACTCTGGGACACCTTCCTTCCGGTCAGCAGTCCAACACTCTACCCCTGGACTACCGCAACCCACCTTAACATTAAAATGGGAGGGAAAAAACTGGAGCAGGTGGAACAGTTTACGTATCTCGGAAGTGTTATGGACCGAAATGGACAAAGTATTAGGGAATTAAGGAAAAGAATTGCTCTAGGCAAAGAGGCTTTCACCAGGAGAAGGGATTTGATGATAGAGATGTTTAGCCAGGATATTTAGAAAAGGTTTGTCAAAACTTGGAAATGGAGTGTAGCTATGTACAGCATCGAAACATGGTCACTGAAGCAGGATGAGGCATAGATTGGAGGCTTTTGAAATGTGGGTGTGCAGAAGGATGGAGAAGGTGAAGTGGATGGAAAGGAAAACAAATGAATTAGTGCTAGGTAGGGTGGTAGGGGAGAAGGGATTTTTGGGAGAAATCATAAGGAGGCAGGAAAAATGGATAAAAAGCATATTGGTCAGCAGTTGGATGTTGAAGACTGTAATAGAGGGGGAATGTTGGATGGGTTGAAGGGAGGGAGGAAGTATTCAGAGATGAAGAGGGGTATGTTATAGAATAGGATGTTGGGTTGGGTTTTTGTCAGGAGAGACAAAATATTTGTTTGGTGGTTGTGTGTATCCAAAGTCTTACCTTAACCGGTAGATTACCTAATGAAAAAAAATAGGATATCAGTTTGACTAGTGAACAAGAATGTGTATTGAAAATGTTACCATGCTGGCAATACCCTATAGATTCTCAAATAATTTCATTGGGGATGATCTCTGTCCAACAGAACTGCTGTATGTCATTTATGTATGGTCAATTGGCCCCTTCTCCAGGCCAGGCCTCTTTTATATGGCCAACATGACATATAAGTACCATTTTTTTGCATATACACTCATGCACCTTGGTCGCCAGTCAATGTAGTTATGGTGGAATTTTATTATTCACTATTAATGAATTACTAGTTTAAATTGGTGTATTATGTGAAAGGTTGTAAAGTATTTGTAATTGCAAAAAACAGAACTTTTGTCACATACTTAAATTGGAAACCTCTGAAACAAGTATTTTTTTAGTATTGTGTTACAGTGAGATATTAGCTTCTCCAGGCAATAGATTGGATCAAATTTAATTTTCATTAATAGCCTTTTTTAAGTTACTAATTATTGTGCGGGATTAGAGGCTACCAGGAGAGATCCAAAGCAAGAAAGAAAAGTTATTGAACTGCATTTTGGAATGTTGAAAATTCTGATAGTATATTAGGCTGGAGAGGTAGAGTCAGGAAAATAATAGGCTTGTTGGATGGAATGAAGGCACATAGGAAGTATGCAGGATTGGAGGAGAATTTATTGTGGAGATTGGTGTCAGGAATTGTAGTATTAGGCAAGGTTTAGAAATGCAGTTGGTGTGTGCCCATCTAAAACCTACCTTAAATGGTATACATTGGCATGGAAAATGTATCCTGTGCTTCTAACCAATTTTATAAGTGATCCATGGAGAAGAAAACCCTGACTTTTATTGAATTGGATGCTTTACATAATGTGCAGTTTTCTCTGTTACTGGGACCTCTTGCCCTATCTTTGTTGTTCATTTTGTAGATAATTTGAGACACCAAGGATTGATGATTTAGGCTGATAGAACATGGGTCACTTAGCAGTACAATGGTGTGGTGCTTCTGGGCGGTTGACATTTACCACCCTGGAGCATCATTCCCATGGCATGACATGTGAGAGCAGGTAGTACATCTGAACACCATCACTATTGGTGGGGGCTCACATCGTGTAAAGTCAGCAGTGCTCCAAACCCTACTTCAAATGCTCATGTACCATAATTCTAATAAAATACAGTTTTGGATAAGGTTTTTCATTTTGCGGCATGGCACAGTGGTACTCTTTAAGTTTCCTCATTCCAGAGACGTTATATTTGCACAAGGATATTACAATACACCCAATTTAACCTTATATTTTAATTGGTAAAAATGCTGCTCATATCATCCATTGTGAGAAGATATTATTGTACTACTTTTTCTAAAATTATGATAATTAAACTATTTAAAATATTAAAAAAATAGTAAACTAGAACTCTCTCAAGGTATACTGACTTTCTATTGACTGGGTAATACATGTGCCTACTCATATAAATTGGATTAATAATTCTGTCCATAATATTTCCAAGTCAAATTGCTCTAAAGAAAATATTTATATTTGAATGAATTCAGGTTTTATAGTGATTTTGGAGGTTTAATGAAAGGCTCAAGAATATCACATTCCATCAGCACCCTTGACCGCATTTTATACTGTACTACACTGCCACTATTGTCCCAAAGTCATCATGCATTCCTTACCATATTTTGTTATGTATATGCATTATGAATAATATTTCGGTCTCTGTACCATTTTGCATTTTGGAATTGTACACAAGGTTATGCATATTGTTGTACAGATAAATTGTATGTTGAGCGCAAGTGGAAATCTTGGATCAAATGCATTCAATTCAACTGTAATAAGTCTGCTTTATCATTTGACTGCCAACATATTGTTGTTTAGCGTTGTGTATGCCATTGGCTTTAAATGTATTTCAAAGAGCTTGGTTATTGTGTTTCGATTGACCCCTTCATAAACATGCTGGTGAGATCCTAAAAAATGTCCCCATGTAACCAGTAATAATTTTCTGTTAATTGTCATTGTTGCCCTTGCATAGCTTTGAATTCAGTCATGCCGGTTTATACTATGAATAAAACCTTGAACCCCCGGTGTCTACTTTGCCTTGGGAAAAGGCGAGAGATAGATAATAATTGATTTACTGCATCCTTTATTTAATACTTAATTGTGAAAAAAATAATTTAAAAAATGCTGACTTGACCAAGGTATCTATGATATGATGGGTATTCACAGTTATATTGCAAATCCACTTCCAAGGAACCATTTTATCCAGTTTTGCAGATTATATGTTGTTATGAAGGTTCAGAAAGTTTTAATTAATTTTTATTGATAATTTGCATTGGGAATGAATTATCTATTTGCAAGTCTCGATTGGAACATTTTAATTAGAAAATAATGCCTTCGGTGGAATTATTGGTTTAATGTCTCAGAAAATGACCATAACTGAAATGATTGCAGTCATGTAAACATTTCAACTCCTTTACTGATTAACTCATTAAAAAATAACATATTAACAAGATATATATGCAAAAGAATGGCCTGGAAATCAAATTCCTAAATGAAGATTAGTTTGACTTTAGGAAAACCAATGGCATAAAATAAGTCATCGTGACCCTGAAAGACCACATAAAGAGGAGAAACTGAAAAAATTATCATTTTTGCCATTCATCAATCTTTCGACAGTCTTTTTGAATGTTTACAAGAATAAGACATTGAATATCTCGATTGAAATAGTTTTTTTTGCAATGGGAGAGAGATATGAAGGTTACATGAAAAGTTATGGTCAGTAATTTAATTCGACCTCAGTATTGAAGTAGCTAAAAGAAAGGTGGATGACAAGTATGTGCTTTGTCATTCATTGTCTTCCATATTTTTTAAAAATATAAGTGAAATTGATGTAAATTTGATGGCAGATGATTGTGCATAGACAATATACTTTCAATGCATTGGTTATGATGTAGAAATTTCAAATGTGAAGTGTGAAAGAGTGATGAGAATAGTTATTGCCATTCATTGACTAATGAATTAATACACTTCAAGACTTGGATATTAGAGAAAATGAAACTAAAGTATTGTTTCAGGATGAAGGAAACAACAAAAAAGAGAATCAGGAAGCGAAAACTAATACAAGTGAAACAACTTTGCTTCCTAGGAAGCAGGATAGTTGGCCACCAATGCCATCCAGCTGAAATGTTATAATGAGCCAAATACCCCAGGCGCAAAAGGTATTAAATCAGAAAAAAGTTGGCTATCAGTTAACATATGTTTGGAAGTAAAAAAGATAGAATTAAAAAAAGTGTTTGTGTATGTATACAAACACACTAACATGCACACAAAAGCTTGTCATGGAATGAAAAGCAAAAGCATGAGCAGCAAAGAAGGTATTGGTGGAAGTAAATGTAGCTCTACTGAAGGATGAATGTGATGAATTGGCTTAAGTGAACCACTGATGTTTGCGCAAGAGAATTAAGTAAGAAGTTACTTGAAAAATCAGTGAAGGAGAGAAACATAGCACATATTTACTTCTAAGAAGGTATGAAACCTCCTGAAAACAATCAAGGACGACAAAATATAAGGGAAGAAGTACTGTAGAAGCTTCCAATGGATGCTTCAAGTAGATACCAGGATATATGTATTAAAATAAAAAAAATACAGATAATGAAGAGGCTTACTAAGAACAGAGTGAAAACTGTATTAAATCAATCTTTGGCTTGATATCTTTTGATGGTGATGAAATTGGGGTGGTCTTGGTCATAATAATATGTGGCTACACATATCCTTATCATGGGCACTTGACTTCAGGCATAGTTTGTTTAAAATAAATGTTCCTTTAAATGAATTTAACAAATCAACTTTAAGCTAATTCAAGTTTCTTCAAACTAATTTTTCAAATCAGATGTAATTGAATATCTGATGTAGGATGTCAGATAGATCTGGAGCATAGAGTTTTTGAATGTGTTGTTGACTATGAAAAGTTTTATATTTCAAAGTCAATGTGCAAATTAATGAATTAATTAATGGGGAATGTATTGTATCCATTTAACGACTGGAATTTATAATTCAGAAAGTGGGTGCATATGTATGCACTAAATTGACTACATGATGAAGAAAAGCATAGCGTTACACTCAATCTTATTCACAATTGCATTATCATGCTATAATAATATAGTTATGTTGAAAGCGTAGACAAGAACCTGATAAATGGGCTACTATCCAAGCTATTGTTATTATTTTAAAGGTTATTTCATGTCTAAAGATAGGTGAGGTTCAAGTTCACCAAATACTAAGTCCTGCAGCATTTTAAATGTACACTTTTGAATTAGCTCCTTAAGGTCTTTAAGGAATTCTGGATTACAAATTAGGCACTTATTTTATGGAACATTTATCTGAAGTTGAGTTCATATGGCTGTGGATGCATATGCAAGTATATTGGCACCATGATCACTCGGTTTATAAGCAAATGATTTCTCATTTGGGGGATTTAGATTGCAATATTTGCCACAGTTAGGATCATTTTTCTGCTTAAAAATACTCATGGCTATCTATCATAAAACTTTATCCATAAAAATGTATTAATTTGGGCTCATGATCATAGGTTTTGCCTGAAAGTACTTTCCCAATCAGGCTAAATTAGGAATTACCTGATACCATTTGTGAATGCATTATTATTTACAAATGATTCTTTCTCAGCACATTAATCATCTAGTGTTCTGAAATGTGAGATTATATAGCTTTTATTTATAATACCTGCTTCCATCAGTTATAATTCCTGGAAAAGTCTGTGTGGGGTATGTGAGGAGGAAATATTAATGGTACTGTAGTGGTTATTTTAGTAGTCTCTGATAACCTTTTATGCTTAGCGGTAATTCCATGGTTTAATTTCAAAGTAGGTGGAGCACTTAGGTCTAAAGTGTTTTATTATGGATCTCGTTTTCACAGCGTTTAACTTTTCCTGTAAAAATGCGTCACAGTTTTGTCACAATAGAAGTTATATCATCTCATATGATAACTGCTGATATCAACCGATTGCAAAACTTGAAATTGATATTACTTTAAATTCTTCTAAATGCCTTTACCCTTTCACTCCTTATGTAATGCCTCTCCTTGAGTGTTTTGATGGATCCCAGGGATGTGTTCTTTTATGTATAATCTACCTAATCCAATTTTTCTGCACTTGCAGAAATTGGACCTATAGAACTATTCCATCATGCATCAGTGGAATTGTTTTGCAAGTGAACATTGTTCAACATTGCATTTTAATAATCTTGCATTGTTTCTGTTGTTGTAAATATATTCTTTTAATTTTTTTGCTTATTGTTGTGAGAATTAGTGCATTACATATATATAAATGTATTTTTTTTCTCTTTCTCTCTTTCTCTTTTCCTCTCTCTTCTTCACTCACACAATTGATTCCTTGGATTACCTCACTTGACGAATAAACTTTTGTCTCCATTCTCTGTACTCACTGCTTTCTCCCCTATATTTGTAACACCTAAACTAAATTCTATTAACACTCTCCAACTTTTTTTTAATATTCTAAAATATTACTAATTAACTGCTTATCCTGCATTTAACTAAAATATGCCAATAATGTCCCTACTTCATTATCTATCTCCCTTAAAATAATAACATTCAAAATTTTCAATGCTTCAATATAATTGCCATATCTCTGTAATTGTTATGTCCCACTGAAATCACGAAACATTTTACACAAACTGGCGCATAAAACATTATACATAAAATGGTGCCTTACCAATCGTACTGAAAGGCGGAGAGTGCGAAGCACAAGTGGGAGATGTACTCATTCTTCTCGCCGACGTTCTGTGACCACTGTGGCTCCATGCTTCATGGGATCTCCAACCAGGGACTCAAGTGCAAAGGTAGCTACTTTGAAATGTCCGCCTCAAATATCTGCTTATGGTAAATCTCAAAATACTGCTTATTGATACATGATCAAATATCTTTGGTTTATAATTTGAGCCAGCGTGTCACTTTTTGTGTGCAAATTGACCTTTTCCAATTGTTTAACTATTTTTATGAAAAATGCTCAGGTTTTCGACCTAATAGAAAAATTAGGAAATTTAATCACAATTAATGGTGCTTCCTAAAAAGCTCCATATTTGAAAGTTCTCAATTGTAAGTGAATATTCTAGTCCTGCAATTAATTTTATCTTGAAACACTAATTAAGCCTGTTACAAATTAAAAGTTTGTCAGTTCTAAATAAAAACATTCACTCTGTTGAATTATTTGATTAATGAATTTTACTTTGGATGAGGTTAACTAATTAAAAGCTGATTAAATGTGACTTAAATACTATCTAAAACTTTAATTTATGTTGAAATATCCGGCAAGGCCTCAAGTGAAGTAAATTCAGGGACTTAGCCAGTGCTTATGCCTTTTGTTTACGAGTAATTTAGTTTGAGAATGCATAAAAATATAATTTGGATATTAGCTAATAGATGTATGACTGCCTCAAGTTCTGCATATGATTTATTGCAAAATTTGGTTGCATTGAATGAAACATTTTGAATAGCGCGCTTTATTTTAATAGCTATAATCTAGGGGAGAGTTAATGTTATGTAACTGGCACAAAGACTTTTAATACTTGCTTAAAGTTAGATGTTCAACAGGACAGTTAGATAAATTCACCATGAGACAATTTTCAATTTTGTTGAATTTTTAAATGTAATTTTTGTTTCATAAAATGTTTTCACATTCATAATATCTTCTCTATATGGCATTAAACCATATGGAGATCTCAAACTTGATCAAATAAATTAATCAATCTATATAAAAACCGGTATTTTGAGAGAGCAGAAAAATGTACTCTTGTTTGGCCTTCACATCTATCTAGATGAAATGAATGGATTCTATGATGTGGCTGGAAACTGCATATTTTAATATTTAATTGCTGTTTTAACCATAGCGTGTGACATGAACGTCCACAAGAGATGTGAGGAGAGTGTGCCGAATTTATGTGGATGTGACCACACAGAGAGGCGGGGCAGGATAGAGTTGAAGATATCATGCTCTGGCAGCAAGCTGACTGTGGATAGTAAGTGATTGATCATATCTTCAAGAGATTAATATTATTTGAGTTGGAGGTATTTGAGTTCATGTGTATATATTTATTTACTGTTGATTGAGTCCTTGGAAAATATCATAACTAAGGTTTATTGCCTAAGTGATAATTTTATTTTCTGCCTAAAAGTATTTTTGTCTTTTTTCCTCTTTCCCTTTTTTGTCTTTTAATGGTAATTTTGGTGTGTGATTTTGCTGTTATCTGATATAAAGTGATTTTTTTCTTGATGTGACTATCTTTAACTATAGAGTAACAAGCTTATTACTCAATGCTGTTTATGCAACTTATACATATGCTAAGATTCAAAAGATACAGTGTAAATGATCATAAGTTATGTAGCAGGGAGAGACAAAGGGTTGGTTTTGGGAAAACAATGGTTTTGGAAAACTTTTCAATACAACATTCCCAGTGTCATAAATGCATTAGAATGTGTAAAGTTTATTTTTTTGGCTATAAATATTACGACATGTTTATTCCTTGATTTATATTTCTGAGGCCATTGTTTTTTCATGTATCCACTTTTGTGTAAGTCATAATTAACTTCAAACCTCTCTTTATTGATAAGGCCAAGCATTTTATAACATACTCATTTTCACTTATGAAGAATGACGTTGCACAAACTATGTATATCATATGGAGGTGAATACAAAGAATATACTTTCTCTGTCCACTTCCCTGAAACTTTCAACAGTTATTGTGGTGTGACTTACCTATAAAGTGTGGAAAGGGATAAAAAAACATCAACTTTCCATCCCCTTACTATTGCAGAAAGACCTCCCATTGCATGGCAAAAAAATTATTCAATATCACCACTACCACAAAACTGGTTAGTCTTTCATAGATAATCCCCAGCTCAATTAATGTATACATGGATAATCAGAATTCTTAATTTATTTTTATTTCTGTGGTAAAAATTTGAATTTTTGATGTTATGCTTGAGGATACATTCAATATTAAGTGCAATGTAAGGAACATTAAATATTACCCTCTTCATTCTGGCATTACAAAATTTACTTGAAAAAGAATGGTTTCAAGTTGATTGAATTTATAAATGTTCTTTGAGTTCTTCATTATTGAATTTAGTACCTGTTTTTAACTACTTTACTGCAAACTCCCAGATAATTTAAAAATTCTTAGTTTATTAGAAATGTGCTTATTTCCTCTTTACAGTCATCCAAGGTCGAAACCTAATTCCAATGGATCCTAATGGTCTTTCTGATCCATATGTGAAGCTCAAACTTATTCCTGGTGATGATAAGGGGGACAAAGTGAAGCTTAAGACTAAAACTATAAAGGCATCACTTAATCCTGTGTGGAATGAGACTCTTGTTTTGTAAGTACTTTGATGATTTATCTATTAAAGTTAGCGCATGTGCACCTTATTACATGGTGATTACTATTATTTTTTATCACAGCATTCCTAAAATCCTGTTAAAAATAGCTTCAAATTCCTGTACAAACAAAGTGTTAACAATATTAATTTCTATATGGCATGTGATCATAAAAATTATGAATTTGAGACTACAAGATTGAAGCAATTTTTTAACTCTAGCAATTATATATGAGTAGATTTTATTGTAATGCCTGTCAATATTTCATAAAAGAGCATCAAATATTATATTTTTGCAAATTTGGGCAGAAGGATGAATTCCAAAAATAGCTCATTTATATACATGGTTTGTATAAAAAGTATCAAGAAAAGTTATGGGGAATAAAGATTTATTTAAGATATTGCTACAATGCCTCAAAATTCTTCAAAGTACATCCCTTGAGGGCCGATACATTTTTTCCAGTACCTTTTTCATAAATGAAAGGCTCTCTGGTGGACGGATTCTGGAAGGTCCTTAAGGGTACACGTGCAAGCATCCTTGATGATACTTAGGGTCCCATGGTGTCCTTTGAGCAAGGATTTCACTTTTGGGAATAAGATATAGTCTGCTGGTGCCAAGTTGGGACTTGAAGGGGGTTGGGGAATCATTACGATGCCATTGCAGAAGTTCTTCGCAAGGAGACACTCGACTCTGCTCTTGGTCGTTCGTCAAAACATTCAAGATGAGTTTAGCATGATTTTCACATTACCACATTTACAGTGATAATGGTGTTCACTGTCATGCTATCAATGTCATTACAATCTCTGTTAATGTGCACACTTAACCTGACGGTCTAATGTAAGCACTTCATTCACATATTAGGAAAAAGTTATTACCGATACTTTTTATACAAACCTTGTATGCATCTAATATATCTCTTTCAACATGCATTAAAACATGCCTTTATTCAGAAAACACCAATATATATTGATATATGTTCATTGAGTGCCCAAAAATTATTGTTTATCTTCTGAAGTTTTTGCTAAATGTAGTGGAATAGAGGACAGTGATTTTGAAAATGTGAAACTGTTATTTTCACTTAACCTATGATTAATCATCATATTAACAAGAATATGATTATATTCTACAGTTTCAGGCTTCACTTTCTGGAAGTATTTAATATCATAGTAAAAAGACTTTGTACTTATCCACAGATCGTGGAAATCTGTGGAAAAGTAGTCTTTTTAGTATGGAAGAATATGATTAGTGATATAAAGTAATGAATGCTTTGCTAGCCAGTGGTTTTTGATTTAGCTTAGGGCTGGGGGGTTATAGGTGAAAATCTGTGCTGAGGTTTGTATAGACATCCACAGATACTCTCAAACTGTGCAATGTTCTGGGAAGTAAATTTTCCAAGGAAACCTTAATGTTACAGGCAAAGGAAGTGCTCCTTAAATCATGAAAGAGCTGTCATAGTGAAAGTCATAATTCTAATTATTAAGCAAATACTTGGAAATGATATATGCTGCTTCTACAAATTTTCAGTTCTAGGGAGGAACATACGTAATGAATTGGTATTATGCTTTCAAAGTATTCCGAATGTAATGGTCTTTCTTTTTTTCTTGCTATGCAAAGCCTCATGCTGGTACACCTTAATTCTGAGAAAAATAGGTGCCTTGATTAATTAAAATGGTTTGGAGTTGGCATTAATGTGTCATTTGTTTACAGGGAGCTTAAGCCAGAAGATAAGGATCGCAGGCTACTTGTTGAGGTATGGGATTGGGACAGAACTTCAAGGAATGATTTTATGGGATCTCTGTCATTTGGGATCTCGGAGCTTCTCAAATCTCCAGGGCCAACCCAAGGTTGGTTCAAGCTTCTCACCCAAGAGGAGGGTGACTTTTACAACGTTCCTGTCCCAGAAGAAGGGACAGATCTGGCAACTCTGAAGACTCAGATGAGGGTGAGTTATTTAATGGATTTGTCTCTCTTGGCTAAACTCTGCACTGAAAGTATTCTTAATTTAACCACTGCTATTGTTTATTTTTGTAAATTTATCTTCAAATATCTACATTATTTTGATGCTACCAGTTGATCAAGATTAATGATGTATTGTTTTAAATGTTGCCCCCTTATTTTTCCCAGCCAAGATACCACCACATTCCACATTTTGACACAATACTCGTAATTGGCATTATAATGCAGTTATAGTCTTATAACATGAATATATTAGAAGATGAGACTTTGAGAACTTTATCGCCCTGATTGGACTAAGTACAATACATTAATATTTACAGCAGAGAATACTGTATTCATATAATTATAAAATGAAATATTTGTGAAAAGTTGTCTTAGAATGATGCAGATCACCTAATGCATACTATTAACTGTCCAAAGGTTGCCAACATTATAGGTTATCCTGGACATGTTGACTGGAAAAATTGAGATATTCTTACATGCAGACTTTTATGAACATTGTATGTTTAGTTAATACAGGAAAACTGGTGGTATATTCCTATTAAATTGATAAAACATATGCTAACCAGGGTATGGGAACATTCAGGTCAAGATAATGTAAGTGATGTATAGTTCAAATGCTGGTGAAGACTCTTTGGGGAACCATCAAAAAACTCAACTGGCTGCGTTTCTGGGTCCCTACCAGATGGAGCAGAGAATGGAATAAGAATGGAGGAGCACTTGAGACCAAAATCGCACATATCATTCAATGACCATAGGATCAGAGAGAGGAAAGTATGATTAGCATCTGATGTCAAGGACAAGGTAGATACTCCAGGGTTTGCAAAAAGAAATAGCCCAATGGCAATAAAATGTTATAAATTATCAGTATCTTCAAGAAATAATGGAAAATAATGGTGCAAAATCTATTATTTGCATTCTAATGTACAAATACTAACCACCTAGTTGGAATTACTTCTCTTCATATTTCATATGGTAAAGACATAATGCCTTGAAGAAATAATATATACACTTATTTATGTGAAGATGTGATCCCTAGATTTACCACCTCTAGCAAGAAATTACTAGTTGGTATCAGAAGGATTCAAAGCATAATAAGAACTCATGCAACTTTAGGCACTAATCTCACCAAATTAAGAGAAGATTATTGGTGCTTAGCCATAGCTCCTGTCCCAAACTTGGATGGTATTAGTTGTTTGCAGCAAAAGATACTCATCCAAATGAAGAGATTAATTATTAAATTTGAGGGTAACTGTGGAAACAATCACTGTGCTCGAGACAACAATTTACCAAAGAAGAAATGCCAAGGTGAAGGAATTAAAACTTGGGGAATTTTTATGCCTGGGGGGAGAAGCATAGAGAAAAGCAGCATGGAATGATTTAGATTAATGAACGATAAATAAGAAGAGAAAGACGAGAGAAGTTCTGCTGTTAAAAAGTTCTTAAGCATCAAATTTTTAATTTATGGTGTTAGTAGTAGGTGCTAATATTTGGATAGAAAAATAATAAGGATAGGTTCATACAAATCAATGAGTTGAATTAAGAAACATTTCTTTAAGCAGATTAAATTTAATTTAAGGATTAAATTTTGCCATGGTAATCATTGTATATTTTCTAGAAGAATTATTCATGGACCTTGTTTTCAAATTGCAGAAGACTTCAATAACTAAGAAGGCTCCACCAGCACCTGATAAGGAAGTTCCTCACAATATGGGCAAGAGAGATGTGATTCGAGCCACAGATTTCAATTTCCTCATGGTATTAGGCAAAGGGAGTTTTGGAAAGGTGTGTAAGGATGTTATTCTCTGGGTTTTTCATTCAAGTGTTTACATTAAATAGTAAATTATACTTTTTTGAATATTATTTTTACTTTATTAAAAATGTATTGCTTTGGTCCTCTGTTGATGGGGTCATAATTCATTCTATCATCATTTATTGGGATGTTGGCAGGTACTCCTTGCTGAAAGAAAAGGTACTGATGAACTTTATGCCATTAAAATTCTCAAGAAGGATATTATTATCCAGGATGATGATGTTGAATGTACAATGGTGGAGAAGCGAGTGCTTGCACTGTCAAGCAAGCCTCCTTTCCTTGTTCAGCTTCATTCATGCTTCCAAACTATGGCAAGTATTCCTTTATTTGTAATCCAAAATTTCTTCTATTTATTTTCATTATAATGAACCTTAACGAATTAACTATAGATGTTTGAAAATGTTTTTATTTTGACTGGAATTCGAGAATTTGAAAACCATATTTTGGTGATTCCTGTCCGTATTATATTTACTTGGTGATCCAAATTTCCACTTAGTCTCATGAAAGCTGAAAAGCTAAATTAAAAAAAAACTTTAAGAAGCTTTTGAAAATAGGATATTAGCAGCGTTAATATTTTTCTATCATTTGATGAAATAATATATGCACCAAGTGAAAAATGTGAGTACATCTGCAGTTCCATAAAGCATGGCATTCATATGAGATAAAAAAATACAAGAGATTTCATATTTAGATAGATATTTCATAACATACCTTTCTACAGATTCTTCTGAAAATGTATTTGGCGATCAGTTCATTCAAAGTTTAAGCAAGTCATCTGAGCTGCAAAACTATGGTTCAATTCCTTGGTGAGGACAATGCCAATTTTTTGGGAGAGCTGCCATTTAATTGGTACTGACACACGAAAATATAATATATAAACATAGGTCATTCAAATGGTATCACTGTAGTTCAGAATGAGAGGTCTCTCCTGTCCCATGATGTGAAGAACTTAGAGAAAGATCTCTTGGGAGTCCATGTTGGAACATATGAATACAATGGGGGCAGCTGCCATATATTCCTTGCGTAAAAGTTTGAGTTCTCCTCATAATCTCTGATTGGAAAGTGAGAACTGCATTATTATCACACTTCTATTCTCTGGCAAGTAGTTATCTCAGTGCAACCAAAAATGTTGTGTGTTGTGTGTTATGCTACTAGGAAAAAACCTTAATTTTCCTCTTTGAAGATATGCTACATTTTTTGGCTGTCCTGTATCTCTGCAGCATTAATATTCTTAACTGCAAATGGAGAATCAATTAATGATCCAAGAGATCAAATAACCTTTTTTGAAGGATCTGATTGCTCAAAGTGTTTCAATTTCACCTGTGGAGATAATTAAATAGCGCAGTAGAATGAATGATCTTTCCAGGCACTTCCACTTTTTCTTTTATTGGAAGTTGGTCCAATTCACAGTTAATGGCCTGACTTAAGGTCCCCTCTTTGAGAATTTTTAACTTTACTTCTATGTCCATTAATTTCTATTCAATGAGATGAATTGTTTGGTTGATGGAGCTTTCAAAATGTAATGAATTCCATTAGAGGAGTACAGTTCACTGAAGCATATGCTGTCCGGAGTTACATCATCTGAATTTCTGCTGGTTTTGTTTTTTAGAAAGGCTACCCCTCCCCTGCATTCCCACTATCCAATGTTTTAGTTATTCCAGGAGATCTTCAACATAGATGGCTAGGTAAACTTTTAACTCAGATCTGGAGTTCCAATTCATGCAAAAAGGCATAGAAAATGTAGTAGTCACCTTCCTTTTACTTTTAAAACTTGGATACACTTATTTCAAAAATTCAATTTTGCAATTTTTTCAATTCAATCAATTTATTTGATTCAGTCATGAATTTATTGTGCAATATTTATCATCTGCAGGATCGCCTTTATTTTGTTATGGAGTATGTAAATGGAGGAGATTTAATGTTCCAAATTCAACAATGTGGAAAATTTAAGGAACCTGTTGCAGTGTAAGTACTCGAGTATAGTCTTTTTGATGGTATGTTTCATATATGACTGAAAAAACAAATGTATCAATTTAAAAAAATATTATTAATCCTATTGAATAATGGATATCAGCATTACTTTGGAATTTCAATCCAGTATCAGATATGTGATGGCAGTAATCAAGATGTACTCTTGAAGAAAAAAGTAGATATTGGCAATAAATAAATTTGAGAAAAGTTTTTCCAAAAATATTTATTTTCTGATATTATCTTCCGGGAAAGAAAAATTATTTATTTCTATTGTTGTATGATTCTCTGTGAATCATTTTGTAATCAGGTGTACATGGAAAATGAATTAATTGAATAACATTTTTAATGCAAGTGCAGTTAGGGCTCATTATAACATGGCCAACTGGATCAATGTGTGACACTAATGAGAGTGAGAGCACAGTGAACCTAACCAGCTCAAAAATTCAAAACTGCTGCAAAGCTGGCACTGGCATGAAAATATAATGAAGTTTCTATCCTTTGAGAATTATAACAATGGATTTGGTTTCAATATGTAATGTGAAATATTGAAATGCACTATAATATTCGTCAGAGTTCTATAATATCCTTCAGATGGGAGTCATATAGGTAAAGGAGGCAAGTTTGTAAATTAAGTTTAATCCTATAGACAAGTGGAAATATAGAAATAAAATGATGAAGATGTAATAGCCTAATTCACTTCCTGTGAACAATTGAATGCTACATAATTAATTTCTTAGTATTAATGGAAACCATTGAGTTAAATCCTCTGTTTTCTGACACACAAGAAAAAACGTTATTTATAATAATATTACTTTCTGTAACATCAACAGAAGCTTTGGAAACAAATTATGCAGTTGCAAAAAAAAATCATTTAATATCTAGTTATTCTAAAACAGCAGGATAGCCAAATACATGTTTGTGTTATTGAAAATTATTCTGCTGGAAGCTGTGCAATGAAGTTATCACAGATTTCCATGGCTATTTATTGTTATTATTGGTTATTTATTGTTAGCATTAAATGCCTTCTCAAAATTTATGAAACAAGCAAAAACTTCATAATTGCATTATATGTTCCTCTATATTAATCAGCTCATTACTGCTCTGGCATCATGCATGGCTCTCATCCTCCTGAAACCATGCATCATCCCCTGAGTTATTATTTTCCCTTCTCTCTATTCCTTTATTGACCCTCCCAAGGACCATTTCATTTTGTGCAAAATCAAACTTATTGTTCTCTAGTCTTCACATATGCTGTCTTGCCCTTTTTTGAGATTGGAGGATGCTGATGAGGAAAAAAATTTTTGACCAAATTCCTTCCTCATAAATGCTATGTTAATCCATAAAAGCCAATTGTGGTACCCCACTAAAAAACTACCCACCATATTGTCCTAAGCACTTAAGTAGGAGAAGTAACATGGGAATGTTATCTATCCCACTGGATTTATTTGATTTCAATTCCTTTAATGTTCTGACTCTCTTGAAAACATGTTCCTCTGGACCTAAGCTATCCCCATCTGGTGCTCCCGTTTTTTGTTCTGATTAATGCTTCTACGTTCCAAATCCTCACCTGTCTGTCTTCCCTGTTTTATCATCTTGAATCTGACAATAATCTTCAATAGTACTAAATTTTAATCTAAATCTTCATTCACTTCCAAGAAACTGCAAGTTAATCATGCTGTGTCTAAATCTTTGCCTGACCATAATGTAGTCTAACTGATCTCTTTTTTAATCCTGGAAGATTATCCATTATACTTATGCCTAATGTGGTGTTTGAACCAAGTTTTCGTTATGATTAAACCATATCTCCTGTAGAACTCTATTTCTTTATCCCAATGGTCATTCCTTGTTCCTAAATTATGGTTTCATACTTCACTACCATCTCTCTCTTCACCCACCATCACATTTAAATCCCCCATCAATATGGAATGATTTCTCCGAGGGAATGCTTTATAGTCAAGTTTAAGAGGTTGGATTAATAAAACAGTCGTAATTGCTTGGATAAAAAAAAAACTATGGAATATTGGTGGTAGTGGAAGTACTGTGCTGCATGTAAGAACAAGTGACTGACATAGGAGCAGTTATTTTGAACATGTGACTAGATGGAGTTTTTGCACTTTTTTCTCGTCCTTGTGCCTACCTAAATGCATTAGTTATGTGTCTAAAATTTGTGAAAACCCAAAAATCTATGCTAGAATATCATAGACCCTCCCTTTTACTCTGCTATTTAATCACTGCCTGAATTGCCTCGCGACGTTTGTCAGGATTTGAGTTGTGAAAAGATGTATGTATCCAAGGGAAATGCAAACCAATAATGCATGACTGCATTCATGTATACTAGAGTAAAAAAAATTGCAATTTTGATGAATTACATATTATGGTCTCCTGAGGTATTGACAAGTTAAGCATCACTACAGGTCCCAATCTGTTACTCTCTGCCTAGTGGCTTGGATTACCACATGATAGCTAGTCTCTTAGTTTGTATTTTTAATGAGAAGGATTTTACTTCTTGAGGATCATGACTAATACAATTATTTTCATAACATTGCAAATGTTTAATATATAATAGGGCACCATGCCTATTACGAGGGTCGGCTGAAAACTAATGCACACATGCTTGTAGACCACAAACAAAATGACCTTGAAAAGCACCCCTGGTAGCATCTGAAAGTAAAATTCCCCCTCAATATATATGTGCAGGTTTGAGGTCGTTTCATTCATCCAGTGTATTTCAAGAAGTGGAAGTAGGGAGATGTGTTCTAGTGTTATGTTAATGCTAGTTAAACAGCCTGCTGTTATCAAATTTTTAATTGCTGAAAAAGTGACTCGTACTGCAATTCTTCATCATTTGAAGGCTGTTTATGGTGCCAATACTGTTGATAGGTCTACTGTATATCGATGGTTAGTAAAATTTTGTGGCTGCGAGCCTGGAAAAGCCAAAACTGTTGATGAAACATGCAGCAGACATCCGATCACTGCCACAGACGATAAGCATCGCAAACTTGTCGAAGATTTGATTCAAAATGACTGGTAAATCATTCAAAAGTGTATTGCAAACCATATTGGAATATCCAAGGAAGAAGTTTGTCATGTTAAAGGCAGCCTGGTGCCAATAATCTTGCAACATGACAACGCTTGTCAACAAACCAATATTTCCCAGCACATTCCAAAAATTCATTTAATTGGTGCAATGTGTTTAAAGATACAATAAAGGGCCTCTGTGCCTGCTGATGGTGAATCAATGAAAAGTCAAAAGTTATTTGGGTAATAGTTCAACTTTGACGCAGTTGCCTCATAGCTGTCTACTGACTGTTTATGTCTTCTGACTGACTTCTTATTACTAGCTGAATTTTATTATTCACAGGTTCTATTCAGCAGAGATAGCTATTGGACTGTTCTTCTTGCAATCTAGAGGCATTGTCTACCGAGACTTGAAGTTGGACAATGTTCTTCTTGATCAAGATGGGCACATCAAGATTGCTGATTTTGGAATGTGCAAAGAAGGCATAACTGGAGACAAAACAACCAAGACCTTTTGTGGAACACCAGACTATATTGCACCAGAGGTATTTATTTAAAATATGACCTAAAATTGTTAATAATTCATTTTTAAGTGAGGTAAACTATTTTCAGCCATTGATGGATAATTGCAGAGTAAATTCCTGGTAAATTTTAATAAATTGCCTAATGATTTTGGATGGGCCTCTGGTACTCATGTGATGAAAAATGATGGGAATGAATAAGTTTAATTCAGTATTTAAAATTATGCCTACCATAATAAATGTTGGCATCCATGCTCCATCTTGGAAAGCTAACTGAATAGATTTTTGAGTAGTTTTCAGTCAAGTTATATTGTATGTTTAACACGGTTTGCAACTTTTAGCCTTAAGCTATATAGCGATTTGAAAATTTGTAATTTTTAAGGATTAAAATGTTCTATTAATTTTCAGCATTCATAAATTAAAACTTTCTGCAAGTAAACATTTCGTTTTAAACAAAATAAACTATAGACATACTGTCAATGCCCGATGATGCATAACTATTGCTTCTCAATGGAGATTTCCATTCATTTTCAAAGTCTGTTTTGTAAACTTTGTATTGTTCTATACCCACTTTTTGTGGCATTTTCTCATTTAAAGCTATTAAAATATTATTATATTAATGATTTAGTGTTGTGATATTAGTGCACAGCATACTGGAAGGTTTCAGAATATTTATTGGTGATATTGTTCACTGTATGTGTAACTCTTTTTCAAAGTCTGCAAGTATATCATTTTAAATCAGACAGTTATCCTTGTCCTGAATTAATATAAAAAGCTTTTCTTCTTGGGTTTAAACCATTAAAATGAGGCTTTACTATAAAACTAGATTGATCAATCCAAAGTTTGATTCAATATTTGATTACTATACTAGTACTAAACATCATCTGAAATCCACACTTGAGAGTGTAGTGACGACCAGTTCCTTTTCCTTGGCCACTAGTAGTTTGCCAGGAAGTTCTGATATCCAATAAAACATACAGCTTGGGTAAAGCTGGAGAAGCCCAGAGTCATTGATATTTTGGGAAATGTTTTCATATAATGTGCTAAATAATTGAAGGGCTTCACAAATTTTGAAATAAGAACTTGGAAAAATATCTTTTTAGTTTCATTTTGTTTACTAATGCATGAAATTTTGAAGCGCTAATTGCTGCACTTATATCTTTCTTTAAGATTATTCTATACCAGCCCTATGGAAAGAGTGTAGATTGGTGGGCCTATGGTGTCCTCCTGTATGAGATGCTTGTTGGCCAGCCTCCTTTTGATGGCGAGGATGAAGAGGAACTCTTTGCAGCCATCACTGATCATAGTGTCTCCTATCCTAAATCTCTCTCTAAGGAAGCCAAGGAAGTGTGTAAAGGAGTAAGTAGCCATCACTGATCTAGTAACTCCTGTCCTAAATCTCTCTCTAAGGGTGCCAAGGAAGTGTGTTAAAGAGAAAGTAAAATGATGCTTAGGAGTATAAATATCCAATACAGCTGTCCCTTCTGGTTACCAAATTTATTCAGCCTTTTGATGTATGCAAATAAATACGTCCTTAAGATCCACAAACATTTAATGTACCATGTACATGTATTTACAAATGGCAGGTGAAATCACTGAATCTAGATAATGAATGATTTTATGTATAACTTTGTCATAAAAGAAACTAAGATTTTTATTTATTTAGCCCTTTCACTTATGCATGCTTGACAATCCACATATTCCTCCTTTCATTTTTAACCTTCCATGCTCAATAATCAAATGTTGCCGTTTTTTTCTTTACTTGTTGTGTAGAACCTTGCATTCTCCTTTTTGATCTTCACTTTGGATTTACACTGCTTGAGTACAAAGTTATATATATATTTTTTAGTGTTTTTGTTATATATTTGGCTATTTCTTCCAATAATGCTTTTGCTGATGAAATATTTTGAAGCGTGGCACAATATGCAGTCCAAGAAATTTTCTAATGGCATCAGTTTAGGCATCAATACAGTTGAATAACTGATCGAAGCACTTTTCCACTTTATATCAAGTGGAAAAGTGCTTCGATCAGTTATTCATTATGTTCTACTTCCACCACATCACGTCTGAAGCTACTCAATTTGATCAATACAGTTGTTACAATGTCAAGTAAGTGCCTTTCTTTCAAGCATAATCAAAAGTCATCCCTTAATTATCCTGCTCCTTCAGCTTTTCTTCTCTCTGTGCAACACTTGTCAAGCAATTCTCTGATGACTATCAAATAGAATTTTGAAATACTCATCTTTTACCTTGTTGCTACTTGAATTTTCAACGTTGCTGCATGAATGAGGGATATTTGAGTGATATGTGCTTCCCCGGCAGGGAATTTTCAATTATAACTCTATTACTGTCAACTATGTGAAGTTAAAATTAATACTAAGGCTACCAAGATGTCTATCTGATGAAGGATCCATGCTGCTCTTGGGAAATACCGTCGCGTAGGTTGATTGTTAAACAACTGTTTCGCCCTCAGTCCTGGAGGTCAAAGTGATCTGCACTATATATAGGAGATGCTGGCTGGCCTGTAATGCTCTGATTGGCTCTTTCTGGGTGCCAAGTAGGAATCACCCTTTTCCACATGAAGTTAATCGCAGTTGGCTACCTGTCTGTCTGCATTGTCTGATAGCTTTAGATGGCTGCATTTATCATCATGCCATTTTCCTTGTCAGAGAAATAACATGATGTTAAAGTTCCAGATAATTCCTAGAAATTGTATGTTCCTATACAGCAAACTAAGTGTAATAATGGTAATTCAAATATGATTGTGCTTACTCACCAGTGCTAATGCTGCTTTCCACCAAAGAGTACAACTCTTGTGACTGTCTTTACTTGCGTGTCTCTTTGAGGTGATATTTAATATTTTATACATTTGCTGCCAATGATGGTACTTGTTTCCATGAAGAACTCAATGAATGCATGGTGGTTTAATTTTGCCTTAAGATGAACTGCTACCTACCCAGGGATAACAATTCTTAGGATACACTCACATTGCTCTTATTGGCCTTATTTGTTAAAATAATAAATATTTTTAGTTTTCTTTCATATCCTCAATGTTTTTTGCTCTAATGTTTTAATGCCTGGTAATTATTATAATATGAAAAGTAGTGGAGAATAATATGAATTAATTATAAGCATGTGGTAAATCACCCAAGAAAATTATATATCCTATGAAGTTAAAGTATTTAATTTTTAAACTAGGGGGATAATGAAGCATTCATTGAACATTACAATTAAATTTACATTAATTTTTTTCACTGTTCTATATTGGTTGTAAATTAATGATTTTTGCTTGTATTTAGTTCCTCACAAAGAACCCTGGGAAACGTCTTGGCTGTGGAGCAAAAGGGGAGGAGGACATTCGTGGTCATGCCTTTTTCCGTCGTATCGACTGGGAGAAGATAGAGAACCGAGAGGTTCAGCCTCCTTTTAAGCCCAAGATTGTGAGTATGCTAATCTTGGGAACAAAATCCATATTTTGTATTTTAGTCGGTTTTTGTTTGAAATCAGTTTTACTAAATTTCTCAGCTTTCTCCATCTGAATGAGATTATTCTAAAATCTTGCTAGCCAAAGTGTCTATGTTAGTCACTAGTGATCTCATTCAAATTAGAAGTTTCAAATCATAACAGGAGTATATCAGTGGTCAGCAACATTGATTTGTGGAATTCTTTCATGTTAAAATATGCAAATTAGTTTTAAACATAAATTTTATTGCTTACAACCAAGGCTTTATCACATGATGACATCTTCAGTTGTAACTCCAATCCTTAGTCTATTTTCCATTGTTAGATCTACCACATTAAGTAAATAGGTGTGAAATAAGGCAGGCATGTTTTTTAAAACTGTCATACGTACATTGAATGTGTACAAGGTTCACATCTTCACAGTAACAATTACATGCCCATTAGATAGATAGATAGAGGTCCTTATTTGGGCAAAATTGAGACCTTCTTACATTTAATCCATTGTCGTATATCATATATATATATATATATATATATATATATATATATATATATATATATATATGTATATATGTATGTATGTATGTATGTATGTATATATATATATATATATATATATATATATATATATATATATATATATATATATATATGTATATATGTATGTATGTATGTATGTATGTATGTATGTATGTATATATATATATATATATATATATATATATATATATATATATATATATATATATGTATGTATATATATATGTATATATATGTATGTATATATATGTATGTATGTATATATATATATATATATATATATATATATATATATATATATATATATATATATATGTATGTATATATATATATATGTATGTATGTATATATATATATATGTATGTATGTATATATATATATATATATATATATATATATATATATATATATATATATATATATGTATGTATGTATGTATATATATATATATATATGTATGTATGTATATATATATATATATATATATATATATATATATATATATATATATATATATATATATATATATATATATATGTATGTATATATATATATATGTATGTATGTATGATTTCATCAAAGTAACCAAGGAAGTGTTGAATAACAAACTTGGACAACAAAAAAACAGTATAAGAACACATAAAAAGATCACTCGCATGTTATATCTTGATTATTTCGACGGAAATTCAGCCAACCTTGCCAGAATGTCAGGGTTGGCTGTAATTATTGCATCAAGCCATGTGGCTGATGAAGAGGTATGATGGGTAGGTTCTAAGGGAAGTATGCTAAGGCCGAGGTATGACATAGAGTTAGTAATTGTTTTAGGGTCATAAGTTGAGGAAAGAAAGTTGGCATTGAAGTCACCGGTAATAATAACATGGTCATAGTTTGGAATGTGGGATGATAAGGCTTCTTCCAAGTCAGAAAAATAACCTACCTTGGGTGGGCGGTAAACTATGCCTAAAAGAATTTTTTGTAGGTTGAAGGTTAACTCTAAGAACGCAAACTCCGGTCTTTTGCAGTAAAACTTTTTGATAGGAAGAACTATTTGATGTAATTTTGAATGAGAGATCTTTTCTCACATAGCCACCTATGCCTCCACCACCCTTGCCGATATGATCATGTTGATAGAAGTTGTAGCCAGGGATGTCGATGGACGTGGTAGACATATGAAGCTTAAGCCAAGTCTCAGCGATGGAAATTGCATGAACGTCATTGTCAGGTTGGCACAATTCATCAAAGTGTGCCGAGAGACTTTGGGCGTTGAGGTGAATTATTTGAAAAGAATGAAGTTGAGATCTGAAAATGTTGCATAAGGTTAATTGATTGTTAAGGAATTTGCTTTGGAGGCACGTATCATTCACGTAGATCAATGGTTGGAGAGGAAAGACTTTGAGACGTATTTTTACCTTCAAGTTGGAAAGAGATGAATTCCAGTGTGAGAGGATTTAGGGATCTGTGGTGGCTTTTAGGGAAGAATTCTGGTGCAAAAGGGGTTAAGGGCGAAAAGGTTTGCTAAAATCGGCACCGGTATTTTGTGGGTAGTTGGGTAAAATGTGATGACTCAAGGTCATTATCAGGGAATTCAGTTGTGTATGAGGGACAAATATTAGCGATGTTACCTGTGGGGGTCAAGATATTTTGAGTGGGAAGGAGTGGGAGAGCATCCTGCGGTGATGGTGTTGCTGGGGGGGTATTGCTTTGGGTGGCCTTCCGTGGGGGTAAGATGGTGGGTATGCGATAATAAGTTAGGGAATTTGGGAAAGGGTAATGGTTTACAGGTGATGACCGGGAGGTAGTGTTTTTAGGGACCTGGGAGCCAAAAGAGTGGTTCACCATACTTCTCAGATAATACTGGAAATAGCTAAGCTATCTAAGTCAACATAAGCAGAAGCATAACAGGAAAGAATTTAAAATATTACTTGCTCAGATCCAAATTTTGACAAGATTAAAAGCATTGGTAAGTTAATAGCGATACTTTGTAATTGTTAAGGTAGTCTACGAGATCGTTCAGTAAAGCACTAAGGAACTGAGTGGCCAATCAGCATAGATGGGATAGGCACTAAGCACTGCACTACGGAAAGACTAAACAATTGCAGGAAACAAATAAATAAAAATCCTGCAAACTCAATCGAAAAGGAAGGCACTATTAGTGAGATATGGGAAAAGCACTAGGCACTGACTTTAAATCACTTTTCACTAAATTACTTCTAAACAAAGCTCTGCGGGATGATTATTCTAATGGGAAAAAGAATAGAAAACACCATTTAAAAGGAGGCACTATTTAAGACAACTACAGGAAAAGCACTGGGCACTGACACTAAATCACTTTTCACTAAATGACTTCGCAACATAGATCAGGGACAGGTGAGTTGTATCTAGGAGCAACAGGTTATAGAAGGTTAGAGATGCAGGAGGGAGATAGGGTGGAAAGTCACTAGCACAGAATGAAAGAAGGCAGATCAGGAGCAATTTCCGGATAGTCAGTGACAAGAATGTAGAGCCACAAAGCACGGAAGGCAGGAATTTCGAGCACCAAGAGGTAAGAGTGTTGCATGGTAAGGTACTATGAGGGAATCATGTTTTCATGGTAGTAAAGAGAGCACTCACTTGCAGGTCACAAATCACTGTATTAAATTATTTTATCCTATCTGCAAGCGGTTGGTCAAAAATACTCTTGGTAGGCAAGAGAGGCAATTTAGCCGCTGAGTTAGTGGTGTCCGCTACTTGATGAAATATTGTGAGAGCTATAATCAATACTCACCTGCTGCATGTCATCTTCATTTGAGACAAAAATCCTGGAGCCATCAGGTTTTAAGATAGTTATCTTCCTATCTTGGGTCCATACATTCTTTTGCCCGGTGAGATCTTTTGTGGCAAGTAGCAACCGCTTCCTGGTAGCTGTGAGTGACTCCGTTATGAGAACCCTGCTCACTTTTAGGTTTCTTTTTTTCTCCAAACTTAATCTCTATCTTGATACGAGATAAACTTTACTATGATGGGTCAAGGATGCTTGTTGAATTCCTTAAATGGACCTATTCTGTAGCTTTGGTCAAATGACATGGGGATTATTATTACCTTTAGTTTATTAACAAAGAAATCTGTGGCTACTCACAAACAATTTTCACTTTTTTCTTCTTTGATCCCATGTATAATAAGACAACTTCTTCTCGAGTACTGTTCAAAATCATTGAGGCATTAAGGAAGTGTTTAAAAAAATAAAGCAAATTAATGACCTATTGACACATGTGCATCAGATACTGATATTCATTGAAAGCAAACAGCATTACCATTCTGCAGAATATTTATTGGCATAATGTATTTAACCATTTTAGAGTAGCATCAGGCACAAATCCTGCAGGATGCTTTGTCTGAAATACGTTATACACTTTAGTATAGAAAGCATTTGTATAGCATTTTTCATGAGTTAATTTGAATTTTTTTCCCTATTCTAGAAACACCGTAAGGATGTGAGCAACTTTGATAAGCAGTTCACATCGGAGAAGACAGATCTTACACCAACTGATAAACTCTTCATGATGAATTTGGACCAGACGGAGTTCATGGGATTTTCGTTCCTCAATCCAGAGTATGTGCAGCATGTATAAGAAATAGTGCACATGTGAAGCAAGAGTTGCCCAGGGAAAAAAATATTTTCACAAAGATATGAGGCTGAAAAGAGCCTGAGGAAATGGCCACTTGTGTTTTATATCAAGTTTTATGATGAGGGTTCCTTGTGCATGAGAAGCCACTCTGAATAGTGATTTAAGAGAGTTTCCAGGAAAGTATTTTTCTTTTTGCTAAACCATGCCTCTTCTTAATTAGTTGTAGCTCTTTTAACTACCTGCTTATTTTGAAGGGGTTCCAGGGATTACACCATGTGATTTTTGTATAATAGATGTAATCTCTCTCTCTTTATCACAAAAGGCCCACTAGCTATTCTGCATGAGTATGTAGAGAAAGTGCAATATGCAATCAATTTTGAAAGCATAATGTATTGTGTAACTAAATTTGAAAACTTTTTGTATTCAACTAATTGAGTTGAGTTGTTACTAGTGGAAGTTCTGTTGATGAAGTGGCTCCAAGTAAGGTTTTTCCTCTTTGGCTCTGGTCATTTACCAAATAGGGTGAAACATTCTTTTTAAATTTCTTCATAGTGTGCCATCATTAATTCACCAGTGTAAGGCTGTGTTGTGTTTAACTTAGAATGGTTTCTTGTGCATTTGTGAAGCTATTTGGCTAGGCAGGCTATTTGGCAGCATTACATGGCAAAGACTGAAGTGATGCAGCTCCCGTCTGTTGAAATTATGAGTCCTTTCCCATTCAGGTTGAATGCTGCAGTCCAACATCATTGTTGTGGACATGATATAAAAGTGTCTGAAAATGGGGTTTAGATATTCGTGAAGGAATTATCAGACACTAATTTGGTTCTTAAATTAACTTTTTAGGTGAGTGCTCCTGCCATCAATTTATCATGGTGAAATAATCGAGTGTAATTATAGTTTTCCTGCGATTTTTTAGTTGTAAACAACATGTAGATCTTTGGTGGTACCCACATATTTTTCATGTGGCATTGTTTGGAGCATAGCCAATATTTCTTTCCAAGCACTTTTCAAGTGATGAAACTCGTCAGAGGATGCCAGCAATATTTTAAACAATAATGCATTTGAATCATTGTTAAAAACTAATTAATATTACTTGTCATAATCTTTCAATTGCAAGCTGAAATCACGGAAAGCGATTGAACAAGTAATTTGAGGGTAACTAGTTGGTTGTCTTATAATAGGGAAATTATATTGTACTCCATCAGGTCTAAGATTATTTAGAACAGCAAAATTATATTTATAAAGGCGTTTGAATAAATTAGATGCATGCATAAACTAGTTAGTGCAATTGCACTAAGTATTTCATAAATGCAAGTGCAGACTTTTTTAATCATTAAATTAATGCAATATTTTATAACACTCCCAGTAATTTGCTCTCCATAATGCCTCAGGCAATATGGTGAATTTTCTCATTTCCTGAAACAATTAAACTTAAAATAACAAGAAACATTTTATTGAAATAATTTTACATCTTCTCTTATTCTAATGCACTTTGTATTGGTGCATTTAATAGATTCTGACAGAACAATGCTTTCAAAATCTTTCTCAATGGACATTGGTTCTGTTTTGATACAATGGCATCTGATATTATCTCTTTTATGCTACTAGATCTGACTGATATAATAACACAACTGATTTCTTCTATAAATTTATTTATTTAATAGACAACTGATAAATAAATGTTATCCTAAATTGTTAGCTGAGAGGGCATTGAATTCAAAAGGAATGGGGTAATTTTTTATGCATTCCATAAAAATAAACTTCGATCCAAAAGGGGTTCACGTTGATCAGTAGACTTCATATGCATGCAATTTAATGTAATTCTAAATGACCATCATTTTTCAGATGCCTTCAGATAATAACAAGTATCAATTGCAAATGATACAATTAAGGGAGAAATGAATTCCATTCATATGCTGATGACATTTTTATTTGGAATTTAAAAAAAAATACCCCTGTTGGATGTGAAGAAATGAATAAATCATTCCATTGCTTTCCTTATTGTTCTGGTCCATGTTAAATCCAAATTTTAAAAGATTTTTTATTTCTTCTCTTTTTAATTTTGTCTAAGTATTTTCACCTAATATACAATTATTTTGGAATTAGTAATGTTTAACATATGGGCATTTGTTTGTTGGCCCTAAATACTCTACGCAGTAATATTTTTCAGTGTTTTTCTGTTTCCATTCTCACACTCTGTTCAATGTTCAGAAGCTTCTAATATGATGAATTTCCACAAATTTGCCACTTTTTGGCATCTCATCTAACAGAACTACTCGTACAGATCTGATCTGAGATCAGATATACTAACCCATGTCATCTGTTTACCTTGAGATTTGCAATTTTAAATATTGACACAATTTTTCATAATTACGCATTCAAATGCCACTGTTTTCATATTGTTCACTCTAATTGTGTAAAGCCATATTTTTACCTTTCTTGACTCTTGAGACTTTGAATATTCCAACATGCTCTTGATATTTCTGCATCATATTACATAAAACAGCATTCCTAAGATCTTTTATCTGGGTTTTTGTAACTCATATCAATAGAAAAAATTTTAGGGCATCGTGTATTGCATGAAGAAAGATTTTTTAACTTTCAAGAAATGGAAAATTATCTAAGTACATACATAATGTGTGAATACCATTTGGCTGTGTGTCAAGAGTGGTGAATTGTCATTTTTTATGAATTATTATTACATTTCTGCATATTTTGAAGCTGCTTGACCTAAAATTGAAGTCAACTTATAACAAGAACAGTCTTCCTTGCCAAAAGCATAGAGAGTTACTACTCTGGCTCCAGGTTTATTTTTTTCAGATCTGCTTTAGAATTTTTCTTCATTTTAGATTATTATTTTTGCAATATAATTTAAATACTTCATTGTTAAAAGTCTCAAATACATTTTATATCCTGGAATCTTAAAGATTGAGTGCAATGAATTTTCATTAGTTCAATGGGGCAATTCTTTTCAACATTTTAATAGCAAATTTTCCCATTTGGAGAGACTACAAAAATAATAAGGTTTTCTTTTCATTTATTGAGCAACTCAGTTTTTCACTGAAGTGAAACTTTATATGGGCTTTGAATTGAATATTTAGTTTCATTTACAATGTTTAAGTGACACTATTTTTCTTATTTGGGTAAAAGAAATGCCTGTGATTTTTTTCGCATCATTTTTTATAATGCTTGAATGAAAGGAAAGTGTTGTTCGTAAGATGTTTAAGTCAAGAAATACTTAAGGAGATTACTTTCAGTATAGTGAAATAATTTTTATTTTATCTTTTGTGTGCAAGGAAATGAAATTGGCAATAAAATGATCGCAACTGTCGGAAGAGTAATGATTCACGCGAAAGTTTAATTTTAATAATTATTAACATGCACTACCATGAAGACAAAATGTCATTAACTTCCACAGTATTTTTAATTGTAGCACCTTAGTGAGCCATATTGTTGTCTTCTTCCATATTTGAGGCACATATTTAATTTTTGAATTTAGTGTTTTTTCATATCTTGTAAATACCTATACTTTATTCATGTGCATAGAAGGTCGGAGATTGGATGCCTTTTAGAAATGTCAAGCAATTTATTGCTTGATTTAAGCTAAAAGATTACTTTGCTTTTATTAAATAAGAAATTATTTGAAAATAATGTAACAAAAATATTATTCTTCAAATTTCTCATCAACGTATTACTCAAGTCTCACTTAAATGAATTTTAATGTCATTGTTATCATTATGGTAGGTCGACGAGTGTTTTTATGAATATAATTGACTACTATTTCTGTGGTGTCTAAAACACACTTTTCCCCAATGTTAACATGTGAGCAGTATTTTTAATCGAATTGATAACACATACTATGTTGTTATGCTTATAATACTGTTACTTTATATTGTGAATCCTGTATAAATGATAAATATTAGTGAATGCCAGTGATGATGATGCAGTTGTAGGTATTCTTGAAAGTTTTGCTATGTTTTTTGGGACTTTAAAGATACTGCTGGATTAGATCTTAAAGATGAATGTGTTATGCTATGAAGATTTAAGATTTTACCTTTTTTCTTTGTTAAATGCTGCCACTTAGTATTATATTGGGGCCTGTTACAATTAACTGAAATGAGGTGACCTTTAATGTGGTATCTTCCATTAATTGAACGCAAGATATGTTTGCTTTCTAATGTGTGGTCTTGTTGATCTCTCGATTGATAACTTTCTAATTAAGGTGGTAGTGTGAATAACTTGTAACACTTAAGGCAAATTTGTTAAAGCAACCATCATATTTTTGAAAATTGGTTGTTTAATGTGAATTTAAGGTCAATGATATATTTATTATAGCCTTACATTCATGTTGATTAAAAACTAAATGCATTAGGAAAATCTATATTTTAATCTGGTAGCTTTGCTTTATAGGCTGTTCCCTAAAACACTTTTTGATCAAATTACAAATTCATACTATTATGCCTGACAAGTGGATATCCTTTCCTCTGGTTAGTTCCATCTCACCTTTCTTGTCTTTCATCTTAAAACAGAGGATATATATATATATATATATATATTATATATATATATATATATATATATATATATATATATATATATATATATATATATATATATATATATATGTAGTTGTGGGTACAACTCCTTTTTACTCTTGTGGCTCAAATTTGTAATTTGAAATATATGATAGGCTGAATGTATTTATCATAAAAATATAACGCTCTCTACTTTTCAAAAATAGATTTTCACCAACTGTTTTCAAAATGAGACCATTGACTACCGTATTGATATACATTTTTAAAATGAAGATAGATGATCAGTATCAGAGATTTATGTAAAATAGCTGTGAGAAAATATTTGTCTATGCCATTCAATCTAAATTTAATCAATATGTTCCTACATTACTTTGAAAATCCCAAATTTAATTTAATTGGTGATCATTGCTATTATCGAATCGGAAATCATGCTTTACCCTTTTTAAATGCTGAAATCATAAATGATCACTGATATGTGGTAGATTGTATTGTATTGATTCATCTTATGCAAGTGTTTTAGCATTGTTAAGTCCTTATTAATCCATTGTTAAAATTGTTAAGTCCATGCTCAATTGAAACATGTATAAATTTAAGCTTTGTTTCTTAATGTTGGTACTAAATTTATTGAACATCATCTGAATAGCATTTTTGCATTCAAATACCAGAATGTATTGGCAAGGGACTCTTTGTATTTGGTATAGTTTTGCTAAGTTAGCCAGAAGTAGGTCTGATCAGATTTACAAAGATCATTTTTATTTCTGTAATTATCAAAGCTTTTCTGAAAAAAATAGCAGTTGAAACTTATACATGTATAAATG
This sequence comes from Hetaerina americana, assembly GCF_022747635.1. Classification (NCBI taxonomy): domain Eukaryota; kingdom Metazoa; phylum Arthropoda; class Insecta; order Odonata; family Calopterygidae; genus Hetaerina; species Hetaerina americana. The sequence goes on from NW_027286069.1 coordinate 27,770,748, forward strand.
TTCATTTTTACTATTGAGCTACACTTTCTTTTGTGATTAGATTATATCTATGTAGTTTATCTTACATCACAGTCTGTGAAAACTCTATTAGCTTTGAGTTTTCAGTAAAACAGAAATGGATATATCTGTTAACTCTCAGAGGTGTATGTAGATTGAGTTAATATGTAAACATAGTACAATTGGGGGTGTGTGATGTATTAAGAAATTTTATTAAAACTCTTTTTGAGACATTATTATTCAAACAATCGTCATTTTTTGAATCTGTCATTTTGGGTTTTGGAGGACAATGAAATCCTCTGCAAAATCCTTTACTATCCACAACGTGGATATCATGTGCGTAGAATACCTTCTAAAAAATTTTTAATGAAGCAGCCTGTGCGCATGTCTGTAAAAGTGAGCCTATAAATAGTTATAAGTGTTTGTGTGAATGCGCATATTTGTGGCTGTGGTATGACAGTTGATGAGCAAGTTTTTACTTGGGAGCGAAAAATTTTATCTGGAAAGTTTGAGAATACAGTTTTTAGGCACTGTAAATGGGTAAAAATGATTTGCAAGGGCTGGACAATAGTACAACACACACAAAATCTCTTCAAGATCATTTATTATCATTCATGATGAAATGAGTGATTAATGTAACTATGTGGAATTGTAATTATACAATTTTTGTCAAACCAGTCGTAACTAAGTTTTGGGTCTAACTAAGGTTCAGATTTATAATATATTTAGACCATGAATTACATCATGTAATGAATCCTTAGTTTTATGTAGAACAACCGAAGTCTTTAGAACCTGGATTTGAGACAATCAGTTTTAATGTTATTTTTCCTTCTTAATTACTTACTTTGTGGGTCGCGGTAGTCCAGGGGGTAGAGCGTTGGACTACTGACCAGAGGGCTCAGGGTTGATTCCCGGGCAATTCCCTCTGGGCACCTGCAGCTCCACCCAAGCTATGTGATTTTTTGGGTACCAGATCTTCCTGGGAAACCATAACCGGCACAGGGGAAGGAACTGGCCCCCCTACCCTGATGTGTGAATTTCACATGCCGTCGGGCGTAGTACTGGGTGAACTCTACCATCACCTCCTACCAAACCGACCATTGGGTTGATTACTGTGTTTATGGTTTTTTATGAATTTATTTTATGGCATTTTGTTGATTTATTTGCTGGAACAAAATTATAAACAAAATATATTTCTGATTAGTTTAATTAAAGCATATAACTTGGTCATTTTAAAGCATCATTCCTTTCAACTGACTATAATGATTGGTCGCTCCATGTTTTTGGAATTGTGTGAAGTAATGAACTAGTATTCTTTATGATTCAATTGGCAAAGAATAGGTCATGATTTCCCTTTGCTGTGAGCAAGAAAAATCTCTTTTCTAATTGTTGTTTGCTGGTATTAGATATCCATTTTTTGACTCACTCTAATGCTAAAATATAATCCAACTGCTGACTTTGCATGCTCTATAATGAGTAATTTCTGATAGAAGTCTCAAATTTACTAACCTCAAATTGACATAATCGTTAGAATGAATGCCATTTTTAATGGTACTTACAGTTCTTCTAATAGAGACCTTCACTAAATAAAAACCACAAATTTACATACCTGGAACCCAGAATTAAAGGTAATTCTCACTACCCCACACAGGCAGCTAAGTTTTGTTGTCTTTTTTCCCAGGTTTTATTCAAAAATAAAAGTTTTTAAATGAAAAAATCATCTAAGAAATTTGAATCATTTCAGTTAGTTTTGTTTACAAATTAGTTGTTAAGGTATTTGTTTATCAACATTTAAAAAATTCAAATTTCTAACTATGACAGCAATCAGTCAATCATTGTCAACCATTACCTTAGATCGAAGCAAAAACTTAATTTCAGTTTCAAATTTTATTTTATTTTTTGTTCATGATCAATGTCAGTTATCGTCATATTTTCCATTCACAATTACTATTTTTATCTTTTACTATTATTATATGCATGTATAAAGACACTTTTAACTTCCATGAAGTTTAACCTAATGTACCTTTTCAAGAGATTCTGACAAGAAATGACTATGTGATTTAATTCTTTTTAATATGCATGCCACAAGTTTTGTTTTTAGTATTGGTATGATTATGTGTGTAAGAAATATCAGTGTTCTCAGCATTATAAAATGCTGTGTATTTTAACATGTGGCTTTATTTTAGTATTCCCATTGAGAGGTGAAATTAACAGTTTTTTCTTTTATGTCAACTAATGGTGAATCATTATAAAGTGCTTCCTTTCATAGTTTTGGTTACCAAATGAAAATCTACTATATTTATAATTGTCAAAAAAACCAGGTGTCCTAGTTGAACAATTGTAATTAATGTTAATAATCACCCCTATTATTAATTTTGCTACATATCAGGAATATTAATAGGATTGTGAAATAGATTTAGTTATTCTCAGGGATATTTAGCCTTCAAATAGAGTCCCATACTAATGATCAATATGATTTTTGCAAATTCTCATTGTTGCCCCTTTCCATTATTTAACTGCATTTTTTCCATGCATAAAGATACGCCGGGCCTAGTAATGGAGTCAAAACTTCAGAAAAATAGAGATTAATGGGAATTCCAGGGAAAGTTCAATTATTTACCAAGAATGCTGTCAATTGTAGTGAAACATTCAACAAAGCCAACATCATGTGATATATCCTGAAAAATGACTGAATACAATCAAAGCTTTAATGAATTGTCTGTGCTACTATAGATCATAAATCATAAAAGCAAGATGTATGGCTTTAATACAGTGAACACAGATTTTTCTGATAAATGATATTGTTGGAATAAGTTGGGACTTATTAGATTTGCTCATTTAGAAAAAAGTGAAGGAAGGTTTAGGTGATAATCAAAATTATAATTTTTTAGAATTTAATGGTAAACTAAATATTTTAAAGAAAATTATTATGAAATAAAATGCTAGAGATGATATCTAACAGTGATTAACAGTCATTTCAGGGAATAACATTACTTGGAAAGGAATGTAATGTGATGGACAGGATTTAAATTTCAGTCGTTACCTATATCCATTGACTTCCAATCTTAGAAACGTTTCCTTTATTTTAAAGAGTTGACTTCTCTTTTGTGATACACAGTACTGTTGTCATAGTTTGATGCCCAGGTAACTGAATACTTTGGTTTATTTATCCAGATTTTGTTCATTTCATTCACTGTCAAGTAAGTATACTTTCAGGTATAAATGTGGCACAAACTGAAGTAAGTTGAAATTTTAGGTTACACCTTCAGTTAAATATATTTTCTATCTATTTATCAAATATTATTGTCACATTTTTTAGCAGCCCTAGGTTACAATGATTTCATCCTGCTATGACCCAACAAACATTCCCAAAAAAATATTGCTAACTTGTTGCTCTAATACTGTTAACTCAAGTCAGTTGCAATAGTCAAGATTTTAGAAATAGATCTAAATTCTAGTATCTAAAGTCCATGGGGAGTTATTATTTAAGGTTGATGATTGTTTGAAATTTCTCTTTTTTTTAATACTATGGTATCTCTAAGTTTCTATTCCTCCAGGCCTTGCATTCATTGCCCATAAGAAGCAAATAATAATAATAATCTGCTGGTGGTCTGAATACATGTGTGTGGATGTATATATCCATAATTACTTTTAAGGATATGATCTTGAACAAAGGCCTAATATTATCTGTAAATAGTGAGCATATTTTCTGTCTTCCTAGTTGGGAGGGTAACAAAGCTTTCACATATTCTGACCTAATGTGTGTTCCTCCTTTCAACTTTGCTATCCAATGTCCAACAGCCCACCAATCTTTTCGTGAACAATTTGTGTGATGTTTTCAGTAATAAAAAAATTACTTCTTGCTGTTATGACTTTCCTCTATGTTGTTGGTTCATGACTTTCTGTAACTTAGGCATACATAATCAATTTCATGTTTGCCTTTGATTGTCCAGGGTTGCCTCTTTCATTTCTGAAAGCATCATGAGCTTTCTGAAAATTGTATTTGATAGTTAGTTAAATTTTGGTGTCAACTGAGATAAAAAAGAATGGGAAAACTTTTGTGCTGTATTTGTAACTGCTTAAAATGTCCTTCTCTTTACTTTGTATGTTGTAATATACTTTAAAGATGGTGGCTTTCATTAGTCTACATTATATTAAGAAATCTTTGAAGTGTCTGGCTGGTATATTGGTTATGGAAAATATTTCCCATTTACATACATTCTTTGGAAGATAAACTATTTTGATTCCTGTGCAGTATACTTTTCTGTTGGAATTGAATGTGCTTTTGATTACATTATATGCCTCAATAAAAGAAATGACAAAATAAGAAATTTGTATTTTATAGAATTGTGAAACTGTCTCCAATAATATGAAAGGAATTAGGAGTATAATTCCTGCTTCATGTGAAAGGGCAAGGTAGTGGCAGCCCTGCATTTTTGTTTTACAAGACTTTAAAACTCTTTAATTTTGGGCACGCCTTTGTTATAGGTGATTTCATGTTCTTGCAATTTTTCACATTCCTTACATTTATTCATTTGACCACTCATTTTTTTGCATCTGAATAATCTTTAAAATCAAATATTAACATTACATGCTTGCTTGAGTTTTCTTCTCAAGACTGTGATATGCTTGTCAAGCTGCACAAAGTTGCTTTTGTTCATTGCTGCGATCGCTGTTTATGAAGACAAAGAATTTTATGTATTTATTTGAAATTGCTTTAATTCGCTGGTTTAAAATTAAATGCTACTAGTTATGCCACTGTCAATTAAGTGAACACTAAAAAACCATTGCAACATTATCTATATTCCCAAAGTACCTTTTATCTGGTATTTTTTCGATATACTTGTGAAAATGAAAAGGATCTTTACTGACCGAAAATTCTGAATAGTAGAATTGAGCATTGATGCTTGCCAATTGAAAATTGAAATGTTTTGGAGCTATATTTTGTTTTTATGATCTTCATTTATTGTGATCATAGAACATGTAATTTTTAAAGCATATTAAATAAATAAATCATCATGTTGATTTTTTCAACATTTTACCAACTTAAAATCAATCACTGATATTGTGGAATTATATAATTTTAATGATCCTATTTATTAATTTATTTGCTATAATTAAATAAATGTATTATGAATCCAGTGCTTGGAATATCTTCTGACAGGTACTAATGATTGTCATATAAAGTTTAATATTTTTTTAGCGGGTGTATATTTTCAATAAGTTATGCATAAAGTATTTCATTTCTAGTTGAACTACATATCAAGTTTCATCACATTTCCTCATTTACTGAATAGATTTTTATTGCATACATAAAACCAGGATTTGCTTATACTTAGGCCATAATTAATGTTGACATTGTATTTGAGAATAAATAATAGATATTTTTATTATTATCAAATCCAAAGTTTTCAGTGAAACCTTAAATACCCATTTAAAACAAGAAGTAGATGATTGACAGTACACTCCAGTGAATATTATTTCCATGTATCTGTCAACCTCTGAACACTAAACTACATATTTTTTTATGGGCAGTTATCATTAATTTTTGTATTAAATTATGACCCAAATGGCTAATGGCCATATGTGATGAATATTTAGAGTCATAATTAAGATTTAAAAATAAATGTAAAATCAAGGATGTTGAAAAGATTCACCATTATTATAAAGTGTTCCTTTAGGTATTAACTTCATCTTTTTAGCATTTGTAAACTGTCAAAGAAGGTTTTTTGCTGATGGTTTCATTCAAAATACTGGAATATAAATAGTAATAACTTTGAAGGTTGTGCCTGATGTATAATAAATATATAGAAACTGATATTTATGATATATTAAACTAACAGGATTGCTAGAGAACACTACTTGTTAGAATTCTAATTCTTCATCTTTTCAGTTCCTGGTGCCTTTTATTAGGCATTATACTCGAGAAATATTTAAGTTATGACATTGATAAATTGATAATTGCTCATGATTTCCCTTACCTATGTAAAAATAAGTCTAAAAATTAATTAATAGCTTGAAAATGTTAATTAAAGTTATAGTCTTGTAAAGTGAAATGCTTCACTAACATTTTAGATAATAGTGTCAGTAGGTTCTTATCAGATAAAACTTTTATTTAAAACTGTTATTGCATATTGTACTGACTGAAGACTTGATGCCTTCGCCTAAGTATTTCCAAGTTATTTGTTATCTGAGATGTTTTTAATTGTAATGTAACTCATTACATTTGAGTTTTATTTGAATCTAAAATAAAATGGAATGGCTAATTATTACAACTTTATTTTCTTTCATCAGTGATGGTAAAATAGATAATCCTGATTTTAATTGATTTATAATAAAATAAGAGAGATAATGACCTTCTTTGTTTCTTTCCGGTTAGTGTTAAATTTCACCTCTGAAGTAATTTGAATGTAAAATGCAAAGGAATGAGGATCGATAGGAATAAAGGAATAATGTTCAATAATCAATGAATCAGATATATTAGAAATCATTTATTGAGTATTTAAGAAAATATTAGCCAAAATGAACTGCTCAACACAGTGGGTAATGAAGAATTTACTCTAAATATTAACATTTCAGCAATAAAAAAACCTGGACATTTATTATGTCATTCAATAAAATAATGTTATAGTCACTTTTTAAGAACAGATTTAGCATCTCAAATCAATTTTGTCTGACCACATATATGGGATGTTTGAAACCATAATTTTGATGCAACAATTTCAGAGTGCAAAAATCATTCGCCTTGACTGGGATTCGAACCCAGATCACTCAATATCCGGTCGAGTGCTTTAGCCACTTAAGCTACCGAGGCGTCCTCTTAAACTCTGAAATTTTGGGGCTTTTAAAGGAACAAGATGTTGGGACGAAATACCGTACATACAATGTCACAGGCATTTGTAGTCGTGCGTGAGGCGCCACAGTCCATGAGGTTAAAGCCAACTTTAAACACTTATGGTGTTTTCACTTTGACAAATTCCAAAGAAACTGCGGGAGATGCCGCAACAGTAACTTTTAACGGAGTCATCCGCTAATCTTTAACCTCGGAATTTTTGAATGATTGAATGAATGATTGATGAAGAGTGATTTTTACACTCTGTAATTGTTGCATTGAAATGCACATTAGTGGATGACTCCATTAAAAGTTACTGTTGCGGCGTCTCCCGCAGTTTCTTTGGAATTTGTCATAATTTTGATTTCCACCATTCATTGGTTGATTGATCAAGGAAAAAATGAGAAAAAATAAGCTTTGGTATGCAAACATTTGGAAAGTTTATGCAATTATGACAAAATTGCTCTTCTCTCAGATCAGATCTGTGCTGTTAAACAATAATGCAATCAAAATACTTATCTTTTCATTCAATTTTCTTCGAAAAATATGTGAAAAGTAATGATCCTGAAGGAAATTAATATCTAGTGTTAGCTTTCTCTTAATTTTATGAACTCTTGTTTGTTGAATAGGAATTTACTAATAGCAACCTTAAAATAAGTTAATGTAAATCATCAAACTTCCAAATCTTCTTTGTTCTGCCAGTCACACCATAAATCCATGTATAACATACAAATTGGATATCATACGAGTGAAAGTAACAACAGCTTCCATGGAAATATTGTTTGCTGTTAAAGCAAAGCTGAATGGCCTGGAATGTTTTTCAATTTAGGCTGCCTTGCTGGTGATAATGGCTCTTATGAACTCTCATGCCCTGATGATTGGTGAAAGTGTACGAGGTAGGTACTCACTCGTATGTGTACCTGGTAGAGGGAAGTCAATTTGTCATCTGTTGTTTTCTGAGGTAACTGTAAGAGTGTCCAACTTCAGTGGGGTGACCATTTCAGTGACGGCGCCATGCTAAAAAACAGTATTTAGGAATTCCAAGAAACTGTGGGAGATGTCGCAACAATAACTTTGAACAGAGTCATATTATTGAGAAAGGCAACAGAAAACCACCTTGGTTTGGAGTATCTTGGTTTAGGATGATTTAGAGTACAGGGAATTCAAGAAACAAGCAGAAGGCTCAGAGAAGAAATAGATATCCTATACGTACTATATGTGTTAGGGCTGTGCAAGGCAAGATGGGGACATGGTGGGTATTAGTGTAGCAATAGTATCAGGGGAAGAGAGCCTTTGAGCTGCTGTAATAGTGAAAAAAAAGGAAGAAGAGTAGTAAACATAGGATAAGGAGTGATAGAATATTATAAGTAAAAGTGCTTTACATCTTTGAATGAAGTTCAAACAATTGATTCATGCATTAGATCCAACAAAATTATTTTTTGCAGCTGTAATCTTTCTTTCCACCTATTTTCTTCCTATATATTATTCCATGAATGAGGAGGGGGTAACTGCCCCTCGTCATGGATCTGCTAATCCTCTATTCTTAGAATTCAACCATTAATTAAAATTTATATCAATACAATTATTATATAACAATTCATTGAAACAGTCTTCACAGTACATTAATCATTGATGAATTATAGTTCATGTATTATATAGGAGTAGAGTTCCATGTAGAGTTATGGTAGGGTTCCATGCCATTCAGACTTAAAATATTTTTGTCAAATGACTTTGGCTTCAGGTATGAAAAGAAATATATTTCAGGTTTTATAGTGATTGTGGAAATAATGAAACACTATACCATTTTACAGCTTGATTTTATCATTTTGGCATATTTGGACAAAATGGTGACAGGAACCACAAAAAAGTTCTTTTGTTTATTTGCTTATAGGACTAGCATGGCATCAGTTGGCAGCAATGATGCCTTGTCATGAGTTGTCGAAAACTTGAGACTAGTGCTAATGATTGCGGCTGGCATTTTGTCATCTAAATGCATTTTTACCTTTTCATACTATTTAAAAATTGGTGATTATTCTTGTCAGGATTTATTTATAGATATAATATTTCTATTGCACAAACAAAAAAGTGAAACAAAACCCTTTGGTATTTGAGAATCATCCAGAAAATTCCATCATATAGCACAACCTACCTACAGGAAGGATACCTGAGAGTAATTTTTGAATGAAAAGCCTGGAATATAATGTTTACATTGTATTGTTGGAAAGTGCTGGAAATTATTCTAAACCACAATCAAAAGTATTCTCCTTATCAAAGCTCCATTCCGTCTAATGGGTTGTCACACATTGCTCTGGTAGCTTTTTTAAGAGAAAATCAAAAGTATTTCGCAATAGGATCAGTCTGAAAGAAACCTTCATAGAGATCTAAAAGATTAGACGAGGCCTCGTTAGTCGCGGTCTTGTTTCCATGTTACAAGACATGTCCATGGATTACGGGAAGGAAAATCAGAAATTTTTCAGAAATACTTTCATCGTAGAGCTATGAAAATGTCTGAGTTCCATTAATGAGAAACCAGGAAAATGTTCTCATTCATTATTTTTCGGAAATAATCGCAATTGAACGCGAAAATATGTTTATCCTAAAAGAAATGAAAAGTGTTTAATTTAATCACCACGTTCAGTTTTTCTCTTTAAAATCTTTTCTTCTGGGTAAGGGTTGGTCATTCCACTTATGTGCACCATATCAATACGGCAGGCATTTTCATAGTTTACGAGGGAGTAAGCTTCAACAACACGCAATGTTAACAACTTTCGATACTACTTAATGCGGAATAAATCGTGGGTTTTAAAGAAGATTGGTATATTCTTCATCCATGTCACTGAAAGGAAAATTATACGTGACGTCAACTTGTTCGCGGCTTGATTATCGGCATCGTATCGGAAGACCGATGTCTGTCTTCACAGGAATTGGGCGCAACCGAGATACCCACCGGTAGTCGGTTTATATTGTTCTTTGAACACTAAATAAAAGTGTCGTAATGGCCAGGGAACAAGACACCCTTGGCCTCGGTAAAATATATAAGGATTTTAACAAGAAGCTGGTACTTGAGCCGGGAAGAAAATATCATTATCCTTAATTATACTTTCATATGTATCCCACCCATTCGTCCTCTACTCATAAATTTCGTTCATTGTTATGGAAAATATGAATGCTTAGGAAATAAAATAACTCTGCTTTCACTGCTAATGATACTATGAAATTCTAGACAAAATTCATGATCATTTAGCGTCGCATAAAATAAAATTCTCCGTAAAAAGCGTTGTTCAAGAAGAAGAAATGCCAAGCGATAAACATATTTGACGAATAGCAATGGCGTGCAAATGATTTAACCTGAAGTGCGAATAAAGCCTTCGGTGTGATTTTTCGCGGTAATGGAATAATATGAAAAACCGTCTTTCGGACGTGAGGTAGGTGTCAAAAACGTAGGCGGGTATCAAGCAACTGATCCTAAGTTCATTCTTTGGGACAGGGCTCATCAAATATTGAAATTCAGGATTAGAATTTTTTTTTTAACGTTTTAGTCAAGTCTCCGCTCAAGGATCGAAAAGAGCGTGTAATTGATTATCGATCGGTTCCCACGACGGCGGATTATTTGAACTGTGGGACATTCCTCAAAGAGGGGCGAAGCCCATGCTATTTAAATACCGGATTCTTCTGGGAGAAAAGAACGCCAAAGTTTTCGTTTTTTCCAAAACTCCCATTTTCCCTCTCTCTCCCCTTCTTATTCCTTGGCATCCTTTAAAATTGGAGCCTCCGTACTCTATATTAAGCCTATATTAAGGGGAGACTTCATAGAGTGCATTAAACGTAATTTCTCATGAATTAAAGGAGATGGAATTTGGTAACTATGCAATAAAATGTGGATTATTGCTTATCATGTCCCATGGTTCAATATTTTAATAAATATCATATTCAGGAGCAAACGGGTTGCGTACTTTTGGGTGATCTTTAAGCGGCCATGTATAATAAAATATTGACTAGAAATGCCACAAAACTACTAAAAAGTGAATTTTATTTATCTAGAACACTTCTCCAAAGTTTATACATGGAGTTTATTCACTCGAATGGTAATTAAAGAGGGAATCTTCGTACTTATTTAGTGGAATTCAAATGATCAAATTTTTGTGTTACTCAATCATCAAGGTTCATTGAGCAAGGGTTCAGTTACTTTTCCACTCCTTTAAATAGTGGTAATGATTATTTTGATGTATTGTACTTGTCATACACAATACCAATCAACGATAGATTTTCCTGAATGAAACTCTATGAACACGAAAATCCCCATTTGGACTATAAAATAATATAACTGGAATATTACAAATTCATTCTCATTAAACTACTATCACATATTTACGGTGATACATCATTTTCTTCGGGAACGAAAAACTTCCTCTAGTGAATCTCTGCGTAAGGTATTATTCAATCGCAAGGCCCCTTTCACATTCTGCCATCTCCATTTCAGAATAGAGAGAATCCCTTGCCCTCTTACCCGGATAATGATTCAAAGGTCAATTCAACATCCCTGATACCTCCTACCTTTTTAAACTCCTTAACTGAATTTTATTAATAGCATATCCTTTATATAGTATCACCGGATCATTTCTTTGTTGAATGGAAAGCAATATCCCAACTGGTGATTACTAATCTTCCTACGCTGGCTTCACTGTACATGACCTCAATTTTTCCAGCATATTATCCATCGTCGATATTAATGAAAATCTCGAGTGAATATATCCTTATATTCGGGCCACGAATAGAATATAGGAAATATTTCGTTATAAGGCGGAAATAACTGCCAGGAAGCCATTCTATAATTGAAGGAGAGAAATTTTTGCACCGGAAGTTGCCAGGGGACAGCCCCAGATTACAAATCTTTTCAGATCAAGTTAGGAGTTAGGAATATTCTTTTCAGTCAGATGTACGAGAACCGAATGAAACACAGCGAAAGTTATCTGCGGTGCGGATACGTGTAGTGGTACTGGAGGACCACCCCTAGTGCAAAAAATGCACGGAATAAAACGTAAATTATGATAGTAAGCAAAAACTTGGGAGGAAAAAAGTGGTAGGCAAAAATTCTTTGCGGCCTTGGATTGAATTCAGCGCGTCGTGAAAGCCTGATTCATATGCGTGCGTGATAAGTGATGGCTTATGATATGCGTTGTCATTTATAATCCCATAGAATTCCATTCCTTAAACGTAATTTCGAGAATTTTTTATATTCTCTGTTCGGTGTTAAGATCGAGGCAGTTGTTGATATCGGAAAGGGAACGCCATTTCTCAAATTCCTAACAGGCAAATATTGCGAGCCTGGAATATTTGAGAAATTCCCAAGCACTGGGAAACTATTCCTCCCGAGCAGGAAACAATATTATCGAGAGACCGCCGATGAGAAGATCCACGTATTGTACGAATAATGAAGCTACTGTTCATCTGGTCGTGTCTTTTCATTTTAGTAGGCACACATCTTGGCGGATATGTCTTCAAGAACTATACTTTTAGAAGATGATATTGAGTAAGAATTAGTAGAACCTTTTCACACCACGAACAAATTATTTCTTTTTTTAATTTCACACAATATTAATACATATTTACTATATTCAAACCTACACGAAAGAGAATATGCTCTTTATTAGGTTGATCAATTGATAATTTACGTTGTTAGCAGATAATTGGATCGATTTTCCATTGATTTTAAGTATAAAAACTTATTGGACTCACTTAAGAGTGGAATGAATTAAGAAGATGGGTATTCTAATTTTACGCCATTATGGGTTTGATTGCGTTCCCTTTACAGCTTTTGCTAATGTTTCTGAGTTATTATTAGAATCTCTGGAGTGATTTTTATTACTTTTCCGATTGTCTTAGGGAAAATTTATAAATTTTTTAAGCAAACAAAGATTAAGATATTACTTGATAGTGCTTAAGAAATGTTTTACAAACATTTTGGCATTCATCATTACTTTATTCTATGAACTACGAACTGAGTAGTTGGCACAAATTCCTGGGCATTTTCGCTTAAACTAAAGAAGAAGTTTCCAGGAGACATTCCTCTCCATTATGGATAAAATAAAAATTTTACGATGAGCATCCCGATTTGGAACTCGGGAACGAACTGGAAAAACCGAAAATTTTCCGTGTCAGATCAATTTATTTCACTCCATTCAATGACATAATTAACCTAAGATCGTGGGATTTGAACAAATATACGGCTAAAGATCATACTTTGTTATTCTCTTTGTATTTTAGCGTAGATTCCACGAATAATTGATGAAATCCTTTCTGAAAGCGAAATTTTTAAAAAATTATCGTCAATGCACCGGTTGTAGTTGGTGGCCGCAGGTGAATCGACTCTCGGCACCCGGATGATTCCCAACGGAAGATATATGTATAAATGTATGTATAAATCGCATGCGTATGTATTACATAAATGGCAGGGTATTAAAAAATAGTTATATGATACCAGAACTGAGGCAATAAAGTTCTTTCTCTAGAACTCAAGCCCAGAACACAATTAACAATCGAAATTTTACATTAAAGGACGACTTTAAACTAAACCAATTTTCTTTCTTCTCCCTTAATGCTTTCATCGTTCTCTGGACAGTTATTTTCTGTAAAATTAACTAATTATTAAAATTGCAGATAGGTTTTCATGTATCGCGGCCTCATTCGCCTTCCCATTCGTATTCTATCTCCAATTCTAAATGTTCTTTGGTTCCACGATACGCACTTCATTCAACCAATCGGCGATTGACAGAAAGTGACAACAGTACTTCTAGGTAGTGTTTCGCATTAAATGGGGAATAGCTTTTAACGGTATGATTTTTTACATCACTGACGGGTTTCGTATATATTACGTCCCCTTTAGCGTATTCATTTCGTATTATTCTTTTCCTGCTTGAATATCACATTTACGAACTTACTAATTGCAGAAATTAATATACAGAAAGCTACAAATTGACTGACTCATTGACCCAAATTTTTAGGTATTTTTAATGGGCTGAGAAACTTAAAAATTTCAGGCCTTTTTAGTTCAGCACGGGTTTTCAGGGTATGCTTAGGTTCATTGACTTAGGCAAACAAAAAAAATCCCACTGAAAGTGATCCGAGTAAAAATCCAGAATCGTTAAATATTTTCTACGTAATTAAATGGGGAAAAATAAAATATTCCATAGAGAACGATTTTCTATTACCCATTTAAAGTGGAATAATTGACTATTGCATTTAAACTTGAACATATTGCTGGCAAATAATATATATTTCTTATTCGGTTCATTTTATTGCATATATTGATCGAGAAAATAAATATCAACTTAAAGGTTATTTTTCTTGAATACAAGACTCCGATTACAATTAACAATTAAACTAATGTCTTCATCTCTGCAATTTCTTACCTGGATTTGTTATTTATTGTGAATTTGCATTCTTTTAAACCTAATTAAAATTAAAACTTTAACTAAAAATAAAAATTAATTAAAATCAAAACTTTTGGATAGCTTTTCTTATTATCCGGCCTCGCATCAGGCTCAAAACATTATTTGCTCTAAATACTATTCTTTAAAGGGCTAATAGTTTTTAAGAATGCGATTTTTTATGCTAATGATACCGTTTTCGTAATGCATTTCCATCCTCTCTAGCATATTTATTTCGTTTATTTTATTCTGCTTACAAACTGAAGGCACCCATTTATTAAATTATTTTTACAATGCCCTGGATCACTAGTATATCCAAGAAGACAGTAAATTGTATCAAGAAGTAGAAAACGATGAATCGAACGTATAAATTTAAAAAAAGAACGATTCTATGCGATGAATTATGGGTTTGAATGCATTCCAACCCATGTTGCTATACGAAAGTGTTTGCCTAAATCGAGTTTACATTATGTTTTATCTGTTACATCACTTAATAATGTATCTATACATAGTTTGAAATCAAAATCAATTGATATTTTTCAGCGAATGCGTAGGAAACTAATAAAATTAAATGAAAAAAATTCTTAATTTTTCAAATACAGAGTATTGAGATTGCTATCGAACCTTTTTTTTTAAGGTTATGCGAAAAGTTTTTTGGGGAAGGAACGCTTACTTGTGAGAATGAGTCCTTCGGTGTACATCGACGTACATTTAATATTTATATGGTGTAAACCCTAAAAAATGAGGAATTTCCTGTGTCGAGAAACGCTGGATGCCTTCGGCTGCGCCTCTATATATCATCTTCCTGTCAACCGCTTTTCGTCTCTCTCATAAATATTCTCTTCCTCCTGATCTAACGGTTTGACGAAAAGAGATCAGAGAAATTTTCGAATATTGAACTAAAATATTGCGAAAATTTTCATTTCTACTTTAATTTTAAGGAAGTCGTTTTGCTCACTTTTTTCAGCCAACATTTTAGAAAGAGGAAAAAATTAACTACAATCATCAAAGCTGTAAAAACTTAATTGGCACAATAAGTGCCAATTTTGATACCCATTTCATCGTTCTTAATGAAAAAAACTTGTTTCGTTATTTACTATGTCTATCTCTTTTAAAAATTTCATTCCATTTTTGTCTTCTTTCAACTTTAGATCCTGCTTACAAAGCCTCCAATGTTCTATGAGCTTTTATCTCCCTTTCTTTCAAAGACTCTTTATTAACCTGATTTACAGACTCATAATAACTTCTTATTTAGATTCCATACTGGTTTCGGTTATTTCTGCCGCATTGCCTCTCCACCGTTCGTCTTATTTTTTCTTAGTGTTGTATTTTACTGTCACTTTAGGTTTGGCCTTTGTGTGGGTGTTGGAATCCATGTTGTCGATACCTACCACATTGATATAATCGGAGAAAGATTGGAAATATTATCCCCTCTCGTACTATGCACGGCATGCAAATCTGGCAGGTCAAACACACCCTGTGTTGCTGCCGCGGCGTACTGGTAAATTCTGGGGTAAAGAATATATCAAACAAACGGGGACGTTCTAAGTATGGTAAGGGAGGAGAATAGGTCATTGGGAAGAATTCAAAGAAGGCAGGAGAAATGGATGCAGGTCAACCTAAATGGCAATAGAATTTTCATGACTATGCTACAGGGGAGAATGTTAGGTAAATGAGATAGAGAAAGAAAAATACTAGGTATGTTATACAGAATGAAACGAGAAGGAAGTATATAGAGTGGTAGTATGGGTTAGATTTTTGAGTATCTATTTAGTATCATGTTATGTGGGCCTTAGAAATATACCAGTGCTTAGATATGAAATCCATCATAATCCTTAACAATTTTTATAATTCTTCAAAACTTCTGCAATTTCGTAGCTTTGTCTCCAATAGTTTCCAAGTACTTGTTGCATGCGAGTAATCGTACATGCTGTTGTTTCTGGCCTGTAGCGTGTTAAATATTTTTCTGTATTATTCAACTGCATTTAAAATTAACATCTGTTGAATTAAACCAAGCATATTTTTGTGGCACCACACATATTCTAATTCACTTTGTTTGACGAGCCCGAGACCTGGGTACGTCATCAATTACTTCACGAGTTCCTAGTTATTTTTATGGATCACGTAATGTGGAATGGCTGTTATTAACCCATACAATTTGTTGAGGAAATTGAAATATTCTGCACCAGAAATTGATATATAAATAATACCAGCATTTAAATGCGTAAAGATGGCTTTAGACTTCAGTCCTTCTGTATTCAATATTTTACAATAAAGGGTTATTGTCGTATGCATATCTAATATCGGTTATTTCGTTGTCTTAGCCATCTTGGCTACTTAGTGGACAATCAGAAGCCAAGCTACTTGATCTTCCAATTTTGAAAGTTCAGCAAAAAGGTTTCAAATGTAATTAATTGTTTACGAATGCTTATCTAGATAAGAATTACACTTTTTATTCCTTCCTGTTCCCGTACTATACCATGATGAACGAATAATGAATAAATGAGTGAATGAATTAAAAGGTGCAACTAAAAAAACACCAGGAATGGTGGAAAATAGAGGGTGAAAGACGAAGGAAGAGGGAATGACAGAGTTTTAAGGAGGAGATTCGAGGGAAAATTTGGAAGAGCCAGATACGAGCTATATTTTGAATCCATTTTTATTCGTCTTGAGACGACAACATGTTGCCCTTTATTTGCAAACGTTGCTCCATCTCATCCCCTTCTCCCTATGTCTCAATTACTTGTTATAGTAGCAATAAGTTTTCGCTATTTTCGTATCGACATTAAATTTACAGCTTTGCGTTGCCAACTTCCGCATTCTCTCATCGGATGTATCCAGTTCTGATATTTTTTGTTAAATTTCTCCCCCTTGAACAGTCAAATTATCATGAATCAATAATAATCCTTACGATACCAAAAATATATATCAAAGGAAATAAAAAATATAAAATGTTCGTAGATCATTTTTCAACATATTAACTAAGTGTTATGGTGCTGAAATAAAAAAAACAATGATGGGTTCCGTTAGGATATTCGTTAAAATAATCTTCCCTTAATGATTAATAACCGAAAATACCAGACATCTTAACAGTATAAGTTTTAGGTAAAGATTAGTGATGAGGATGACCTGTTTTCATGCGAATGTTAGTACAAATTATGCCAAAACATTTAATGGAATTATCTATTCCCACAAAGCAGAATGGAAGTCAATTTATTTTTCTACTAGTCCTGCGGCGAGGCTTGTTAAACAGAAATTCTGGTTCCATGGGTAGTGTGGCCACGAAGGTCTTGAAAAGTTCACTCTTTTGGAGGCTACACTCGAGAAGAAAATAGGAAACACAAGAACGCTCACCACAGTTCCGATAGTTATTCACTTCCCACCCAACCTGTGCTCCACAAATACCTACGTTATGCATTTAATGTCTCATCTATTCCTATATGTAAATTGACGTTTGATGTGCGACGTAGTAGCTCTTCAGACTTGGTTGGATTGTTAGTATTGCTTTTGTTTCTTAATATCTTAAGCTTAAAGATTATGATCTTCTTTATTCCTTTTTAATACATTTTCTACTGGTATACATTAATTCTTTGATTGTGGACGCTATGTTGCTTTTTCATTACTTATTGGTAGCTAATTTGTTGCAAAATAAACAGGTTATTCTATTAAAGAACTCCTGCTCAAATATTTACCAAAAGATACATTACAACGATACCATTTTTATTGCTAAGAACTCCTAGTAATATTTTACAAACACTTTTTTGTAATTAGTAAGCTGTCTAGCATCCTTATGCGAAAATACCATTAATTAGACAATGCTAGACTTAAAGTCTCCATTTTACGTGTTAAAAAAGGGGATATCTTCTTTAAGACATTCTTAAATATCTCCTATAGACTGCGTTGGCTAATCTAAGATAGAAATTTCCAAGGAACGCTGTGAAAAACGTTCTGTAAGCATTTAGTGTCAGGTGTGCATTTATCTCAATTACGCTACCCATTCTCAACCGCCGTCCTACTGACACCTGAAGCAAAGGTGCTCCTTTTTTGCCCCAGCTCTGAAAAATTACCCGAAGAATCTGAGAGCTATGACTATTTTATTTTGAGCGTGAGGATCGTATTCTAATTAGCAGCATGGTGCTCTTTCATCCGCCGCATGAGTGAATTTCCTCTCGGTTCTCGTTATTATTTAGTATTATGCCTCATGGCTCTTCCGAGGAAGTTCTTTGAATTCACATCAATGAGTAACCGTTTTGCTAAAATTCATCGTTCCATTCAATGAGTAATGAATTTTCCTCCTCCAGTTCTTCTTGATTTCTTGACCCTAATTATTTTATTATTTCCTCTTTAATCCAGGACATTTTCTTAATGCGTTTCTTTCAACTCGAGTGTTTCTTGCAACAAGCCAAGTCCTTTTACGATCTGGAATTTTTTCTATCCTGATTGCGTATAATATCCACTCCAATTCGAATGACTGGATTCGGTTGGTTTCTTTCCATGTTTCTGCTTGCCAGCTGCCTTTTGTTACCTTCTTAACCTTCTTGAATTTGAAATGGTAATTCAGTAGATTTCGAGTAATGGCTGCTATCGGCATCTCCATCCACTATGCTTACCTCCGAAAGCAGGCGTCTGACCCACATCTTCAACAAACATACACTACTCTCACGTTTCTCCTTTTTTTAAACTCTTAATATATTAATTTTTTACTTCTCATTTACCTTTTTCTATTAACTCTTTTCCACTTTTTTCTTCAAAGCTATAAAATACTTATGAGTAATTCGAACTCACATTTAGCTCTTAGACCGGAAAGAGATTATGGTATCTTCTTATGTAACCCAGGCTATAGAAACAACAAATCGAAATCTGGTGGATTTTTTCTGCGTTCGATATAGCAAAATGTCTGCTTTAAAACAATCGCGCCAAGTAGA
Source organism: Hetaerina americana (assembly GCF_022747635.1). NCBI lineage: Eukaryota > Metazoa > Arthropoda > Insecta > Odonata > Calopterygidae > Hetaerina > Hetaerina americana. The sequence continues at coordinate 27,789,929 of NW_027286069.1, forward strand.
CATCGCTTTATTTCTCCTGGTAGTACATCTTTTGCATCATGGTTTTCTAATTGGACGTTTTCGAGTATTAAATAATAATTCATTACGTTTTCCATAATATTCAGGAACCAGCACAATTTGTCAATTCCCGTAATCCATGGGGCACCTTCTGTTTGATGGATCATGCAAACCCACGCATGAAAAAAATGGATAATCTTTAATTTTCTTGCATCGGGGATCGGGATGGTGCGGCGGCTAACGTACTGGATTCCCACTCGAGGGGTTCGAATCCCGGCGGCGGCAGATATTTTTCAGTGTATCCCGATCCCTGCTTGAGGTGCTTTGTGGACAGCCCTTGGAGTGAGCCCGCCGTCCGTCAGATGGGACATTACGCTGCGCCCTTGGCGCCTTTCGTTAAAAGTAGGCTAATGCCGACGCTGGGTCTCTCTCCACCCTCTATTTATTCTTCCCTGTCCATTCCTAATGGCGCAAATGGCCTTAGATGTCGGTCGCCTCCCCTAAATACTACTACTACTCAGTGTATCATAACAATATTGACAAATCTAGCTCCTCGACGCTACACACGTTCCATTTCACGCTTATATCTCATGAACAGAATAAGCGACTTTTCACTCCCGTAGCAATTAATAATCCACTGCTATTAACAGAAGTGAGATTGGAATAACTGAAGAATGCAAGCATATTAATCCAAACGTTTTGATTCCTTGCCTTTTGCAATTATGATTTGCTGCTGTTTTATAATACAACCGTAGCTATCGCTCACCTATAAGTAAAACACAGTAATATAGTATACCCTTAGGTCGGTTTGGTAGCTGATGGCATAGTTCACCCGACGGCGTGTGTAAGTCACACATCAGGGAAGGAGGACCAGTTCCTTTCCCTGTGCCAATTATGGTTTCCCAGGAAGACCTGGCACCCGAAAAAATCAAAGTTTGGGTGCCTACAGAGGCACCCAAACTGTGTGAGGCTTGCCCGGTAATTGAACCCGGGCCCCAGTCCAATAGTGAACTCGGGTCAATAGTCCAACGCTCTACCCCTGGACTTCCTATGAAATTCAAAATGGTATGTAGGCTTTCCACTTTACTGTACCGTTAAATTTCCTGATAAAGTTTTTGTTTGCGGATGGTAACAATTGAAATGTAAATAGTTGTAATATAATAATCTTAATGACAAGGTTATTTCAAAACCAGTCAAATGCAGAAACCTCCTGCTGGTACTAAAAGGACGTTTCGTCATGCGAAGTTTTCCCTTTAAGGGTATATAGTATTGCTAAATGGCCTTAACGTCGGGAATCCGAGCAGCGGCACTTCTAAAAATTGGGTTCTCTGGCCACTATCTCCGCATGCTTCGTGGAAAAGGATTCAACCGCATTATTACACCCTTATCTCATGCGCTTTATTTTTATGTTTGTCTCTCGCCCACATCAGTGATTCCAGGTATTATCTTAAATTCTCCTAGCGACTACTTTGGTCTTCTTCACTCAGTATTCTTGGTTCATAAAACGCTGACTAGGTCGTTACGAACTGCTTGCCAATGACCAGAGATGAACTACGAAAATGGACGAGAGAGGCAAGAGGCAATGGGAAATAAGAAGGGCTTGATATACTGGGAAAGAAAGAATTACAAAGAGCCTGCAGCTAGGTAGGCGAAACTGAGAGAAAGAAGTTACTCGAGTATTGATTAACTGAAGTAGTTCAGCGTTGTTTGCATGGATAAAATAGATGTTTGGGGCTAAAATTGAGTAGAAGTTATTTGTTTGCGAGTCGAACTTTAAGGTTGCAACTTAAATGGTACGACGGTAGGTAAATAGGTTTACATTAAATTTGCCCGACTATTATACCAAATAAAAACAACTTGAGTTGACATGGTGAAACACTCAAAAAGGATTCACTTTACTTTCGAGATATGGGTGCTCTGCAGTTACCTTAGTGGAAGAAGAAAAAAGGAAATTAATTTTTCAATTTTCAAAGAGGGAAAATGCACAACGGAAGTCTTCAAAGAGGCAAATTAAGACATTATTCTGAATTATGTTACTACACGAATGCTCGTGTTGGAAGTACTCCGTTCTGCTGCACCTATTTCACTGAGATAACTGGGCTAGATGCATTACAGGTATTGTACATAAAGGTATCTGTAATTTCTTTCGTAGAGTCTTCACTCTCTAGTGCCTCGTCCTGAGAGATGGTGAAGAGCCAGTCGATTTGCCTTTGGAAAGAGTGGTTGTGACCCTTTTCTTCGACGGTAAACAAACCCCTTGGGAGCGGACAATTCTCAGGGTACTCAAGTCCTTTTGTTCCACGGAACACAAACTGTTATAAGGATTTGGTGGGCCGAATCAAGTTTTCAACGTGGCTTTCACTTGCGTGTTTTTTTGCGCATATAAAGCACATATAAAGAATAATTTATGCTACAATATCTTTCCTTTTTCGCATTACCATAATATGTGCAGTCTAAGTCGGCCTAGAAAAGCTGGTATAGTCTAGAAAATCTGGAAGTCATAAGATTTAAATAAAGTGTTTTTTTCCAAAAGCCAACATTAAGATTTGAATCCGTTGTCGATATTTTGTGAAAAAATAAGAACTTGTATTGCTATCATCGTAATGTCCCAGCCATAGGTTAGAGGTACTGATTGAAATGTACCTTCCGATTCATGCCTTTCACTTCGTAAACACAACCTTGATTGTGAGCAAGAAAACAGTCATCACGTCTACTTTGCTTTTTTCAGTTGTTTCGTTTGGAGTGGGGGCATTGAAGTTTAAGAGAAATAAGAATATGGAGCCTAATGTGATCCTGGCTTATCTTTAACCTTCAAAATGTTCGACATGCGAAGAAGATAAAGATTCTTGTAATTCCGAGAATGAGACGCGAAAGTTCCAGAAAAAGCATTAGGAGGTGCGGGTGAGGTAAGTCGCGGAAAAAAATCGGGAGTGTGTAAATATTCTGAGTTACACTTCATTTTTCCAGCCTCTCCCCGTTTAATCCCCTTTCCTCCGCCATACGCGCCTCCGTGTTCTCTCCGTCCTTTCTCTGCTCAACCTTCACCCGCCCCCTCAAAATCTCTACTCAGCAATCCCTCCTCAGCCCCTCGAAACACTCCATTCCCTCCCAATCTCTTCCTCGAAAACCCCACTACTTGTCTTCTTCCTCACGCCGCGCCGTAGACTTCCAATCCCCCATCATCCAACCCCCATTTTCCGCCCCCAGCCTCCGCCAGCCAGCAGTAGCCGACCCTCCATCCCCTCCCTGCCGCCTTCATGCTTATCACTCTTTGAATAACTGCTTCTTATCCTTCCATTTTTTCATCCTCTTTCTCTCCCACTTTTATCTCGTTCACTCCTTTCTTCTTTCTCCTCCCAATTTCATTTTATCTCTCGTCTATCCGTCTCCTTTTTTATTTCCTTCTCAAATATCTTGTCTTATTCTCACTGTCCTCAGTTCCCTCTCTCTTGCTCCCATACTCTCCGCCCTTTGTATTTCTTTTGAGTCCCCTCTTGGAGGATAATAGGCAAGTGGAGGAGGGGAACAAGGGGAGTGAGAGGGAGGAGGTTTTTGGAATAGACTGAGATGAGGGGTGTAAGGGTAGAGGAGAGGGTGGGTAGGGCTAAGGAAGGGGAGTGGTGACAAGGTTCTGAGACAACAATGCTTCATCCGCGTCTCACACTCGGTTACCATGGTAACCACCGGATCTTATTTTTGAGGGCACCATCTAATCTCCTCGCCGTCAGTTCCCTCGCCATTGCAGAAACTGCTCACGTTGGTGCCTGTGAATGGAAGTATCTTTCTTATTTTTCTCCGTCTCCTGCCAACGTTTAATTTATTCCTCAATGATTTCTAATTATGATGAATAAAAATTTTTCATTAAATATTTATTTTTTAAATCTTTTCCCTACCAAAAAGTTCGTTCGAAGTTTCCATTAGGTAGCTTTCAGATTTGTACTAATTAGCGCGTTAGGAGTATGAGTTGGGATTTACAGTCGTCGAGTTACTCATAAATTCATTCTAAGGAAGGATCGGGAAACTTATAAATTCATCAGATTGCAGACAAGCTTTTCAAATGCCCAAATTCGTGAGTAGGATGAAAACGGTTTGAAAATATATTAATTCAGTGCCTTGGGTTCACTTGTATATTTTTCTACCTGCTGTGCTTCTTGAAGTCGGGAAAAATTATTGTCATACATTTACCAAATTGATAGAGCTGAACAATTGCGGCCTGCACTGTTGCCACACTGGGAAACTCGGATTTGCCAAGGGTTATGGATTCAAGTCTTGTTACCAAGTTGCGTACTATTCAGGATTGGATACGGCACTAGTCTAGAACTGATCATTGCCTTCAACCCCTAAGTTTACAAAAACTGTCATTATTATATTATTTTTTATGTATTATTACTTGATTAAGCAACAGCTACGAAAAAGGCTGGTAAAATGTAATTACTCTGTATGAGGTAAAAATGCCGAATGTCCCCTTCATCCTAAGATTATTAAAGTACACGTATTCTATACGAGACATCATCAATATGTTGATAAAAAAACCTTTTTGGCGCCAAAAGAAGTTTACAAAGTAATGGAAAAGATTCGGTGACTGTTAGAAAAATTTCTAAATGTTGGTAGACATGTATTTTCCTGATTACATTAAAAATCTCTATCCTTTATCTGTGGCTCATTTTCAAGGTACTCCAAGACAGGCTAAAGCGGATTCGACCCTGACGAGCTGAATGGATGAAATTTGAACAAGAATTGGCCGTGACAGATAGAAAATGGTTCTGAAATTCCTATTGTTCAGAAATCAGTGGTTGTTTTCTCCCCAATGTAGTTTAAATTATAGTTCGTCAAAAGATGAGCTTAGGTAATAATATTAAAGTTCGACAAGACTATAAGTGACATTCTGAACAGCGTTTGTTGAAAAACGTTTAGAATGGTTAAATCTTAACTATGATGTTTTGCTTTGATCCGTGTCCCTCCTTATTAGACCTAACAGTTGAGTTTTAAATGATTTAGCAGTAAAATGTTGAGTTTTATGGGTAAATTAACTAAATTTACTATAGTATGATCTGCTGAAATTTAGTTTGACGAAATAATTGGTCCATATTTTGGTCACATACCCCAAATTTAGCACAATAAATGAGAAATTCCGAGAAACTGCGGGAGATGCCGCAATAGTGACTTTCAACAGAGTCATCCGCTAATATGCACTTCCAAATGCAACATGCCAGGGTGTAAAAATCATTCGCCTTGACCGAAATTCGAACCCTGATCTCTCGATGTCCAGCCGAGTGCTTTAGCCAGTTATGCTATGATTCTATTTCATTTTATTCGGTGCAGAAAGTTACATAGCTAGTATTTAAATCATACATAATATCAGCTTCCAGATTATTGTTACAGCATATTTCTTTCTTGTTTACATATATGTATGAGTACATATACATGCACATAAATATCCATATACACACATACATACATAGTTACATTCATATACATGCATATACAATTGTGACCATGAACAATACTGTGGAATGATATAAATAAAGGCAGAGTTCACAAGATATAGCTAGAAAATTTGGATTAGCAACGTGACATTATATATGGTAAGAATCATCGACAGGTTTGCAACACAATCATTCTTCAAAACAGCTCTTCAACCACGGGCGAAGTGCGTCCGGCACCGGGGGCAGCCATATCCGTTCCACCAATGCTTGCATACCTTTACGGACATAGGGGGGAACTAGCTAGCTGTAGGTGGTGCCTCACTTCCCTCGTCATGGCCGTGTTTCCGATGACGTCGAAACATTCGACTACGTGCCTCATCATTCGCCCTGCTGGTCGCCCATTTTTTCCAAGACAACGTCCCTTTTGATGTTTTTGTCGCTGCTCGGCAAGCGCTTTGAGATACAGGGTCTTGACCCTAATTGTTTCTCCATCTCGCAGGAGAGAGGTTTTCGTCTCTTCAAATGCCCTCCAGTGGCATTCGTCTGGCGCGAGTTCCTGCCATGCGCCCTTGAAGAGTGCCTTGCGCCACGTGTCGTCACCCCCGAGGATGCATAGGCTGAGATAATCGTAGACCACCTTTGCCTTTAGAGCTGTGCCTGTTAAATTGAGACCACCCAGCTCAAACCGGCCATAGAGCTGGTTGCGGGACACTTTCTTCACTTAGCCGTTCCAGATCATTTGATTGGTCGCTTTGATAAAGCCTGCATTATATGTAGGGGCCACAGATGGGCCACGTACCATAGCCTCGGGAAGACAACCTGGTTGAGGAGGCGGACGCGAGTCACGATCGGGAGGGGAGTGAAAGTTTTCCAACACTCCATTATACGTGGTGGTCAATAATTCCCCAGTTTCGCTCAACCAGAACCCTAAGATTTTGAGGGAGGGTGCTTCTAACCAACCGATGGAGGTCGGGGGCTGGTTGCCCTTCAGCAGTAGAAACTTGGATTTACGGTTGTTGAGGAAGAGACCGCCCTGCTCATATGACGTTAAGATGTCGGGGGCAAGAGCCATGTGGGACGAGTCGCATCCTCTTAAACTGAAATTTTGGGGGCTTTAATGGAACAAGATGCTGTGACGAAATACCGTACATACAATGTCGCTGGCATTCGTAGTCGTGCGCGACGCGCCTAAGTCCACGAGGCCAAAGCCCACTTTAAGCACTTTGGCTGTTTTTACCTTTGGCAAATTCCAAGAAACTGCAGGAGATGCCGCAACAGTAACTTTTAACGGAGTCGAAGGTCTAAAAAACAAAACAGAACGAAAGGCATTAAGCAAATAATGACAGACATTAATAGAACAAACAATAAGACATAAAGAAGTTTAATCATGATGAATTTAAGGGGAAAGCTTTGTCGAAACTATCTTGGGATTAATGACCAGATGACCTGTTGATCATGACTGCAAGGTGGTCGTATATTGTGTGACCTATGCAATCATGAAGTACTCTTTTACTTAATGTTACATTAAGTGGAATTAACTCATCTACAATTTTATTTTCCGTAATGGATCAATTCCACAAAGTCAAGCCTAAAATTATCGATTTTACTCTTTTTACGTTCCGTATAAATATCAATAGTATATTTAAAGAGGGTAAGCTCGCTAAGGCCTTAAACTTGAACTTAATGGCATATTTGACCTCAGAAACAAGTTTATGAACAGAATATTCTCTAAGGTAGCCCAAAAGTCAAGTAAATGGTCGTTGAAGATTCGGCTGAAGATAATCAATGTTCATGGGTAGGCAACAAAATTAGGGACCAAATATGGAGCTAACGTTGTCTTATAACTGGTTTCTTCATCACGCTTAAAACTTTACTTATCTATTACTAAACTAAACTAATGTGCTGAGTCTGTTACCATGCCAGTGTCAAATAACAGAATACCCAAATATCATCTCTGAGGTTGTTTATCTCAAAAAGTACACAAACGAAATTATCTATGATTGGCAGTCATCGCAGACAAAGCCTTCTCGCGATAACTTCTCATTAAGTTCGTTATTGAGAAAAGCCCATCGTAGAGTTTACTGTTACAGCATATGCTAATCTAATGGTTGCATCACAAAGTTGTTGGCATAACACTATCCATGAATGAGATAAATTCTGGAAATTCGCGAGATTATTTAAGCATCAAGATGAGGTGTACGAAGACACTCGAGAACAGAAGCTACCCAGAATAAAGTATCGCTCTCCCTGAAGAAAAAAGTAATTGCCCTTAACATCCAACTCAGTCATCTTAAATTGCTGTAAGTAATGCTTTCTTTTTGAAGCATTTTTATGAGAAAACGTAATTGTAATCTGTGAGAATAAAACTCATTTTTCCGCAATGCGGACCTAACTGAGCTCCCGGTTAGTTTATTTGAAATGTTATTTTTTCATTTTGACACCAAAACTCTCTATGACACCCCTTACAATTCATGGGTATTAAGTGCATATTTGGAATCCGAAGGAATCACTGCTTGAGGCAACATGCCTCTTCAGGGTGGAATGACTTCTACGTGGAGGTTAAGTTCTATGGTTCAGCCTTTGGCATATGAGAAAGTAATTAGGCGATCTCTCGTAACAACCACGCCCATGTAAGTATTCCGGACCTAAAAATACTGCTCCACTTGGCGTCTAATCAATGAGTTCAAGAGTGCCCAGGAGGGGGGGGGCTCATTAATTGGTTTTGCTTCGCAGGGGGAGCAGTGCTCGGTAGCCACACGGCACTCATCCTCATTCAATTAATGCACAACTCATCCAAGTCTCATTTCAATTAAGAAACACAGGCCTTTGCCTTTATAAAGGCAGCAACGACTGTCATCTTGCAACAGAACACAAATAGGGACATGTGGGAACAGAGGTGGGGTAGGCGTTGTAGGATGTCGGCAATGTCAGCGTGGTCCTCCTCAAAATGAATGCCCCCTTCCTGAGGGAACCCTTAAGCAGTCTAGTAACTAAGGTTGCTTACCAATCTCCCATATGCGCTAAACAGCATCCGTCTGTTCAGCGAAAAGCGTATCCGAATCGCATCTGCTACATCATCTTCGCTAAACGCATTGAAGCAGATACCCGCTGTGATTCATCTGCGTGGGCAGACACCTTTGATGGTGAGAAAATATGTAGCAGGTGAATTAGAATTGCATGTATTTGCAATTATTTTAGAATTAATATATTCTTTTATATTGTAATTGTTTTCAATTTCAATTATTATAGAATCTTTTCAAATCATTAATGCTATCAGGAATTTTTATTCAAGGGATAATTTTGATTACTTCAATAATTTTAATAATAATTTTACAATTTCCAATACGACCAAAAAATGGTAGTCATAAATGACTGCTATCATTTGCTCTTAATGCAAACAAAATTTTCAGGCTGTTCTAAAAATGTGAATAATATGCCTCATCAAAAAATATGTACAGTGCATTGTATTCAGATCCAACATAGAGTAGTCATTACATCATAATGTGATTCAAATCCTTAGAGAAGGCCATGCCGGGAGAATAATGTAGACATTATTTGGGTCAATTAATAGGAATAATAATTTGAAATTTGTAATCCAGCAAAATTTGAAGAGAAAATGGAATTATAGAGAATGATTATTGACGCTTTTGATTTTAACATTCCCATTTAAATAATTTGTTCAACGAATTGGCATTTCCAGCCGCAAGTACTTTTCAAAATGCTAGAATGGAGAGTTCCTATATATTTATAACAATTAGCAGGCATATATTAAGGTTTTTTATCGGAATAGAAAAAGTCTTGAAAGTTTTCACACTTAAATTGCCATTGTAAGCATATCTGTATTCTCTCTTGATGTAACCGCACGGAATGACGCCATATTGAAAAAAAAACACTTCAGCGCAGACGCGTTCCCATCGTAACCACGAACGTACACACTTGTGCTTACATCCGCTACGATCGGCGCTAATTTGCGCAGGCTTCTTTGAGAGCACACCATGGCTGGGAATTTGATAATCCACTACCAAGAACTGTCGTCGGTGTACGCTTTAACTATGACGGCAAGGGAGTGGAATTTTATCGAAAAGGACCTCTTCCGCGGCAAGGTGGAGAAGGTTCAAGCCACGACAAAAGGTAAGTGAAGCAAAAGGGTACGAGAGTTTAGCGTTAAGTTCAGGCTGCACCATATACATATCCAGCCAATTATGAAATGTCAAAGGTAAAGCGTCTGAAGACCACTGAAAAGGCGAGATGTACGTGAGCACGTACATCGGGGTCCAATTATACCATCTAATTACGCGTGTAGTTGAATACGTGGAGGTAGTGTAAACTTTACCACATCACAAGAACACATTTAGGGAGATGAAGAGAGATACAGGTACATAATCGATAGGAAAGAAGTTTGCTGCGCGGTGCACAACTGCGACGTAGCTTGATCCGATAACTAAGATCCAATAATCCTAAGTTCGGTATGAGTGAGATGGAAAGTCGCGCGTGCCACTTCCTGTGCCCACCTGATCTGGCCGTAAAATATTTGGGGCCGATGAATTTTTCATTTTAAGTTATTTTTAAGTTGATTCCTTTCACCGTATGCATGCCAGCGTACCTATATTTACTGGGAAAAACTGAGGCCTATGGAAATGTACAAAACATAAATCTTGAGTGTACGTATTAAAATTAATTTTTTATTCATAGAAGATTTTGTTGTGTCAGTGTTACGTTTGGGTATCCCAATCGGTGGAAACCTGTGAAAGCATGCAGTCATAAAAAAATAATGAATGCGCTCAAAACATTTAGCAGTATTTTTAGTTCCTAAAGCCTAACCAGACGCTAATTCAAAATTTCGTCCCGGCGTTTGGTTAAAAAATGTATTCCATTGACCTCTTTGGATAATTAACTCGCATAGGTTAAACATGTATTTGTAGAAAATTTTACAGCAGTCAAATGAATTATTTTTATTAATGTTAAAGAGGACAAAATGGCAGAATGCAAATACAGAAATGGGTAGGATTGAAGAGGTAAATAAAAAACCAAGGTGAGAAACTATTGGGATGAAAGTGACATGGTGAAAGAAAAAGTGCAAAGACATGGAAAAATTGCAGGGAAATGATGAAATGTCCATAAATGTGTGCATCAAACGAAAATGGTGTTCATAAAATTGAACGCTTTTTAAGAAAGTGATTTCAAAAAATCGTAAAAACAATAGAGAAAGGGCAGGAAAATAATAAATCGAATCAGAAAAGAATTAAGATAGTTGGAAATAATACTTAGAGGAGCTATATGGGAAGAGTATAAAACCAGCAAGATTAAACATAGAAAGAGAATATGATGTCAATGAGAATAGTTTAGATCCAAGATACCAAGCATTGCGAGATTAAAAGAACATTGAGGGGATTGGAATATAATAATAAAATGGGGATAGATGATATCCCCGTGAAATTTCTTAAAGAGTTATAGAGAACGTGGATGGAAGAGTGGCATTTATGAGAGATGCATTTGGCTGGAATACTTCGTCATATTATTTTTAGTTCTCATTCCAGAAAAGGAAAGGCAGCCAAATGTGAATACTATGGAACACTGTTTAATTTCGTACGCAGTCAAAGTGATACTTTGGTAGAGTCAGGATGAGAAGTGTTGGAAAAAGGGGAAAGTATCACCATATTATTTAAGGAAAAATGGCAAGGGAAGTGGAAAAGGGACTTTAAAACATTGCTGGGCCCAGTAGAAAATCGGTGTTAGAGAATCACTGTAATAAATAACAAATTTCAAAAAAACAACTTTCACAATTGAGGGAGTTAACAGGAGCATTGAGTTAGGATATTAGGAAAAGATAATCAAAAACATTGATTTGTATCAAAGTTGTACGGTGCGGAAACTTGGCTGTTGAGGCAAGATGATAGACGTAGATTGGATGCTTTTGAGATTTTGTGTGGAGATGGATGGAAAAACAAAGTTAATTGGGAGGAAAGCAAATAAAAAAGTACCTGGTAGGGGAGGAGAGAGAGGGATATGTTTGGAAAAATAGAATATACCTCAGGAGGCAAGAAGGATGGGAGCACGTTTTCATTAGCGCTGGAATGCTTAAGATTGTGATACAGGGGGGAACGTTAGGCAAGGAATGAAGGGGAAGAAAAAGTATAGGAATGCTGAACGGAATAAAGGGAGATAGAAAGGATACGAAATTGAAGAAAGGGTTACTGTAGTGTCAAGTGATGCCTTGTTAAGCGAGGATTAGAAATGTTGCGGTAGTTAGTCTGTGTTCATCTAGAACGTACCTTAAACGATTGATTTCCAAGTAATGATAATAATTAATCATAGTCTTTCCGGAGAAAGTATTGTACTTTTAAGGTTTTTCTTCAAAAGCAGAAGTTTCATCCAGAAGACATCCTGAAAATCTCGCCAGCCTGGAGACAGGTGCATAAGAAGTTATCAAATATGAGGATAGGCTGAAAATTAATGTACCCATGGTTGTAGAGTGCGAACGAATTGACCTTCAGAAGTGCACCCGGTGGCCTGTGGAAGTAATATCCCCCCTCAATACGCATGTGCAGGTTTGATGAGATCGTTGCGTTCATCCAGTGTATTTTGAGAAGGGGAAGTATGGAGACATGTTCTAGTGCTACGTCAACGCGAGCTAAACAGCGTGCTGTTATCGAATTTTTTACAGCTTAAAAAGTGACTCAGTCTGAGATTCAGTTCTCAGTATTAAAAATATTTAATATTTGACCTGTTAATTCCATATCATTTCCTTTTATTAAATATGCATAAAATTGCTTTCGGTATTTGAGAATAGTCAGTCGCTCTTAAATGCTTTGTTTAATTTCTATTTTAACTAATACAAGGTAGACCAATGCGATTCGACATAGCATTGGTCAGTAGGATAGAGCATTCGTCTACCTGACCTGTGGCCTAAATTTTCTATTCGGGTCACGTTTTTGGAGAGCGCTAGTATCACTCAAGCTGCGTAGCAGATCTTAATGGGAAAATGCGGGCGGCAAAGGGAAAGGAATTAAACCCCCTATCCCAATGTATGTAAATCGCAAGTCATAGAGTTTAGTGTGAAGAGCCATTCTCATCTATCCAGCAAACATTAACCTAATATTGGTAGCCAACTGCCTGAAGATGTTTTGGTAGGACCATGCTAACAATTAGAAACTATCATGGATTTATGAGGTACTTTTTACCAGCCTGCTCTGGCTCTAGCTCTTACTCTATTTATTGTATATAATTTCCTTCTCTAATTGTTTAAAATTTCTTCTCGCCTTCATTACGCACATTGTGGCTTCTCTCCCACTCCATTTTACGCCATAAATGGGATTTTTACTTCTATCAATGCTTTCCGTGTCCTCCTATCTGTCAGTGTTATCTTCATTAGCTATTTTGATTTATTCTAATTTTCCATTACAACCTCCTACATTCTTATATCTATATGGCAATTTACGTACTTAGGTTTCCATATTCCTCGAGTTTTATTCATGCACACATATCCATAGTACAAAAATATTATTCTGAAAAACACCAGGTATTGGAGTCATCTAAATTACATAGCTACAATCCAAATGAAAGAATTTTCACTGTAATCTGTTCGACATTTGTCTTCATAAAGCCATTGATTCTCTTCCCTTTGAAAATGCTTGTTTCCCTGACGCATTTCATCTCCTATATCCATTTTCCTCCATAAGGCTGCCAATATAAGAGAATGGTTTAACATTTTTTAACTTCTACGCTTTTGCGAGAGTCATTCAATAAGTAAAGAGACAAATGTCAATGACTAAAAAATAATATTTAGGATTCTAACAAAATTTGGGCTACTTTTCAACATTATCACCCTCAAATATTATGAACTTGTCCTACCTTTCTTGTAGCTTCCTAATTCCTTTGGCAAAGAATTCTTTCTGTTGCCTCCGAAGCCAATTTTGCACCGCTTCCTTGACTTCCTCGTTTTTGGTAAATTTTTACATGAAAGCGTCTTTTAGTGGTACAAACAGATAAACATCAGATGGCGCATGGCCTAGACTACACGCGGCTACAAGGCTAGACCTCCTTCCAACCAAATTCTTGAAGCTTGAAGTCCCAAAAGATGGCCAGCTTCACTTTACCCGTGGAGAGTTAAACCTTGAATTTTTTTGCGAAGAGAGATGGTGTGTTTTCACTCCATACACTGTCTTTTGGCCTCAGGATCGTAGTGATGAATCTAGACCTCGTCGTAAGTCACTATTTTTTTCAAAAGAGCGTCTCCTTTAATCAAACTTCCTTGCTTTAAGTCTTGACTAATGGAAAGTCTCGATTCTTTATGAGCATCTGCCTGGAAACCCGTCTTCCTCACGTTTTTATGGGCTTTAAATGATCACGAATGGTATTATGAACAGTTTCAACACTTATTTGAACTTCCTTAGCTATCATTTCAACAGTAATTCTTCTGTTATTGCGAATAAGTTCGTCCATCCTCGATTCCAACGAAGGACCAGAAACTCCGAATGGACGTCCACTTCGGGGTCAATCACTTACACCAGTGCGGCCACTTTTAAAACGATCCCACTTGTACACATCCGCAACCCACTGGTAAATTTGTAAACATCCGCACGGTTCATACAAATATTCCCATAATGTATTCTAGAATGTTGGGTTTAAACCTTTTCGACTAAAAATCTGACAGAGCGTGTGCGAGGTGCAATCTTCGAGTGGACTTGCCACGGTGAACTGAAGCTTTTGAGGTTGTGTTGGCATAAAATAATCAAACAGCTAATCAAAGTTCATTCTAAGGTTACCTACTAACACCCCTGAAAAAATGGTTAAGATTATTCGAATATTTTATACATGAAAGCATTTGTCTCTTTACTTGTTGAATGACCCTCGTAGTTTGGTGTTAAACTTTATTCTTCTTCCTTATTCCTCTTTCATTGAAATCACCTTGCTTCCGTTTCCTTTCAATTTCTTTGAACTGCATATATCCCAATTTATTTTGATAATGAGCCCGACAATAACTGTAATCTTTTGAAAAATCGGCTGACTAAATTTTCAATTTTTTGCGAATTCACAATTAATATCCATCTACTGTACTCGTACAAGTGCTACCTCAATTTCTTTTTAGCCCTCCATGTAAAGAAAAAGGGACTTATATGGTTAAAAACGTGTGATAAAACCTACAATACTCCCCTTTAGATTTAATCTCATCACAGTTCTCATCCATTACCCAAACTCTTGAAATGAATACCGCTATGTTTCTTTCCTGTATTTCCTCTATCTATTTTGGTTCAATTAGTAAATATTATCTATTATCTCCAACCTTTGGAATCATTCTTATCGTTTTATCTTTCTTAATTTCCTTTACAGCACATTACATTTATTAATATTTACTATTCCAATGGTTTTTTCTGCAATCCTCTTATGATTCCATCTTACTCCAGCTTTTTTATCCTAGATATTTCCCATTGTAACTTTTGCACCTATGATCTTAGTTTTAAGGCATATTACTCTATGATTTAATTATGGCCGAATCTGCGTTCACTACTGGGCAAATGTATAATTTTACGAAGTCACATTTGAAAATGTGTGCAGTGGTTATATGCTCGAATTGGCAACTTAACTCTCATTCAAAATGTTACTCTTAAGAGAGATTATTTTACTCAAACATTTTCATACTTTTCATGAGGAATATATCCAACTTTTGTTGCATCAATTGATTCAAACTTCGCACGTTCCACAAACATTTGTCCAAACAATTAAGTTCACCAACACAGAACATAGCACGCATAGTACGTTATGAAAACTTCCCTTGAAGAATCGCCTTCTCTCTTTGAATGTAACTCACGATAACATTTCTAGGACTTTATTCGTTATAGCTGTAGCCTTTGAACGAGATCCAATTTTCTCGAGCAAGATTGCATGTCCTTCCTGAAGGCAAAAAAGCAAAATATGTAAACATGAAAAAAAAACCATGGGGATCCGGAGGTTTTCTTGAATTTCCGAGTTTTATAAAACCGGAAACGTTCAACTAAAATTCTGCCAAGGGGTAATTTGAATTCATATGTACCTTTTTTGTTCTATTGCAATTGCGTGCTGGTTAAATTTTAATTTCAATTTTATTCTGATTTAAGAAAGAGATTGGCTAGTTTTACACAAAATATTATTAAAAACTAACTTTTCGAAAAACTAATAAAATAAAAAAGAAATTTCGAATTAAAAGTAATAGTGGAATCGACTATATAGTATAAGATCGACTGAAATCTTTCGAAAGGACTTGCGCGGTTAAATTTTAAAAATTGCACAATGGTCAATTCCATTTACCGCCACAGTGATCATGGTCGATAAATATGTCGCTGCGCAACAATGTCAGGAAGCCACGAAGTAGCGAACCGGTATCGGTGAAGGTAGATCTTACCTGGCACTGTTAAGGGACAGCTATGTGAGAAATTCAAAATTTAGGGTGGGAATGTTAGTTCCTTTCCTGTGCCGCTTGCAGTTGCCCAGGAAGACCAGACATCCAAAAAAGCAAACTATCAGGGTGCTACTGCACCTGTATTGAAATTATAAAGATTATATTTGAAACGAAATAAAATAATGCATTGATTCATTGGTACTGATTTTAAGGTCAAATAATCAAATATGTTGGAAATCGACACAAACGTTTATTTTTACAAAATAATTCAGCAAGCGCACTAAAATAATAATATGGCGCACGTAACGCTGGACTGACAGGAGTTTTATGCTAATTATCTTTTTCTAAGGTCATTTCGAAACTTCTATGGACATAATTCAAGAATGTTTACGATCGAAGTTTTTTATCGGTATTGAGCTAACCTCTGCAAGTCTTTCTTATAGTAGAAAAAGTATCGACGGACGGACGCCCATCAATCACCAATCAATATCCAATTTAATTTCGCAATAATATTAAAGGGACCGCCAATACTGATTTGCTCATGTTACTGATCCAAACGTATTAGTATGAAGTGTTTAGTCAAGGTATTTACTATTCGTTGCCCTAATTTCATATAATTGGGTTGATTACTTTTTAAGGGAAAATAGAAGCTATTTAAAAAAATTTGATATGACTTGTCCAACCACGGAAGTCATTCACATCGTGCATCTTTTATATGTGTTCCTTTACTAGTGCATTTCTTTGGTGAATCATAATAGCTCTAGAAATGACATACTGTGATTGGCCCTTATTTAGGTTTCTTTTTCCAAAGTGGGTTTATCTTTTTTTAGTTGGTAATTTATCATACCGTGGCTGTTTGAAGTTAAAATACTTTAAAGTTAGTTATAATTTTTTTGAGGCAGAAATATTTTGACAAAACATGTGGTAGTCATTGGGTGGAACACTGGGTTACTAATCGGATGGCCAGGGACACAATTCATGATGACACCTCTGGGCACCCTCAGATTCAGCCATGCTGTGTGATTTTTCAGGTTCCAGATCTTTCTAGGAAATTAAAGGCGGCATAAAGGAAGGAGCGGGGACCTTGACCTTTTATATGTGAATTTCGCTCGCCTTTGAGTTAGTACGAGTTAGATTGCTGGTAGAAATCCAAAGGAGGCAGTGGAGGTGGCTGCAGAGCATTTTGACTTGCAATGTGATGTTGAAGACTGTAATAGAGCGGAGAAAGTTAGGCAAGCGAGGTAGGGGGGAGAAAATGATAGGAATGTTGGAGGGAAAGGAGGTAGAATGTATGCGAAGTTGAAGACAATTTTATTGCGGTATGGGTTGTCAGGCTGCCTCTTTTTAGGCGAGACTAAGAAATGTAGGCGTGTAAAGTTTGTGTCCATCTAAAACCTGCTTTAAACGTTAAACTAATGAAATAACGTAAAACTGAAACATGGCTGAAATATTGCCACATAAGCTCATTTTTCATGACCAAATTCGTTTTGCGGACTACCTCATGGATTTTAGGTCATATTTACTATTAGTATGACGTAGATAAACTTTCGGCGTTGAAATAGTTTTATCAGATAGGATTGAGTGCTCCTAGGTTTCTAGATACCCCAAACCACTTAGGCTCATTATTCGTCTAGGTAACTTTATTGCCGTCCCTCTATCTTCATCTCTCCCCTTGCTGGATCCATGTTAATTTCCCGGCGATCTCCGTCGGAAAATCATTAATTTCGGCACGGACTCCTCTTGCTGAGGTTTCCATCCATATTCAGGACAGATTATACACACTTTCACTTCAATCGTCAACCACGCATGCGTCTACCCTTCCTCCCCCTTCCATTCGCTCCCAACCCTCCCAACTCACCATCTCCTCTGTCAACCCTTCTGCTCAAAAAACCACGTTGACCACCTCCTCACGCTTAATATTCTACTTCTCTCCCTCTCCCCCTACTTCTCTTCATTCCTTCACCTCGAAAAATCTCTTCCTCTACCAATCTTCTCCGATTCTTCTCTTATCCTCAGTGTTTCAGAAGAAGTAAAATTTTTCCCGTCTCGAAGTTAAAACCTAAGGTTTTAAGGTGCGATGAAGGGTGATTTGTTTTAACAAATCAAGAGAGCCGAGCATGATATGACTACTGAGTGGTTATATCTGAGTTGTTCGCGGCCAGTGTTACCCCTCAGATGGGGTAAAGTTTGCACGATTAAAAGATTTCGGTTGCTCCTATGTTAGCAGTCTGGAAGGATATTCGTGACACTTTGGTTGTTCTGTATGTTAGATATGAGATTATGGAGCGAGACAGAGACAACCATACTTTGTTGATTAACAATAATAAAAAGTGTCTTAAGTGTTGATGGAACAAATATTGAATGGAAACTGATAAGTATGTACATAGGCTCAAATACCAATAGCTTCAATTACTATATATTTGATGGTGTGCTTATTAAAAAATACGGATAATTAAAATATTGTCAATAGGTTTACAACTTTCAAAATGATTACTTCTGAAAAGAGCTTATTCTCGGGGCATTAATGCATTGCTAAATTGAGATATGGATACAAGATGGCTGTTAAAGCCTCTCATTTTTTTTAGAAAGCAGTATCACACTCATTTTTAGTATCCTAAAACATTATTATCTGCCTACTAACATGATTGACACGTTCGCCGTTCCGGGTGGTATATCAATGCGTCAATAGTATTAGTTCCTTGAGTATTTCATCGGGAAAAAATACAGGACCACTTCGTTATATCACCCTTCCCGCCTGAAACTCTCCCTCTCAAAACACTAGATTAAAACCCAATATCTTTCTCTAGCACCCTACTATATATCTTCCTTACCCCCAAATGCACCACCTTCATCACTCATTCGGTCGGCTTTTTATCTAAATATCACCTCAGTTCTCTCACTCGATTGGGGAGGATCTTTTTATGCAATGGCAAAACGCCGTCCGGAGGTATCCTGTGTGACTCACGGCATCCGTGGATTTTTCCTCTCTTTTCGGCCGTGGGTTCCTCAGAGAGCTGCTTCCCACCCACGCCCCGGCCTTTCCATCTGCCCTGGGTGGGCGTTGGGGTTAGCGGCGGGGGTGCCGGGGGGAGAGGAGACAGGGCGGAAATCAGAGAACCGGAGGGGCGTTGTGGGGGAGGGGCAACTTTTGTCATTACCTTTTCCGAGGGCCGGCGAAAGAAAGAAAAATCCCCGAAAAAAGCGGCAGCCCAGCGTGGTGGGGATTGATAACATCCCCTCTCCGGCTTTCATCCCCCTCCACTGGCGGGAAGACAGAGGAAAACGCTGGTCGAATGCTTTTTCTGGGTGGATTTTTGGTGGACTCCGCCGCGAGAATGGCGACACAAAAATGAAAAGGGGTGGGAGGGTAGAATGGCCCGGACCCGCCCCGACCCCACGGGGAACTCTACGATAATTGCGAGTTGAATGGTTTGGGCACGGAGGGTGGGAATCCTTGGGGATCGGCCTCGGTGGGAATCCTCCAGTTCAAGTTCGCCATCAGGTTTAAAAGTCCGCTCTTGACTGGGAACATTATCGCTTCACCATTAGGTCCCTTGTGAAAATTCGACACTTTCCTGAAAAATTCCATCTGTTGAATATTTAATTGTTTGCTAAAATGTGTAAATGGGACGGACATTCCGTTTTTGGCACGTTTTTACTGTTAGTGGGCACAATATTTAAGGAATTGGAATTTCGGTTCAAATTATGTTACGTTTGTATATCGAAGTTTGAAAATTCCCATTGACATCATTTTCGCCAAAATAAAATATGAGCGGATCTATAAACAAGCACTTAAACGTCACGAAGGGAACGGAAGGTTGTGCTTTTTCCATACTGTTCTCGGTGTTATATTTTAGGCATCGATGGCAGTCAAAGATCATAAAGGGTCGTTAAAGATTCGGACAGCCCTCATTCGGTAGAAAATAGTGACTTTTATTGTTACATACTTTTAACCCCTAAAATTTAATTAAATTTAGTTCGAAACAAAAAACTTGAAGAGACTACAAGGTAGTAATAGATTTTAGTGTATTTTTTGCAACTTGATTGTGTAAGCCATTTGATATTCTATTGAAAATTCTTTATGCGATGGTTTCTGAAATTATGCGCTTTTTTCCTGCATTTATAATGTTTAAACAACATTACATACATAATGTTACTTCACTTTCTAATTAATAACCTATCTATTAAAAATTATTCTACAATAGTTTTGCCGCTCTTACTGATACTCTCTATTTTTAATTCAGTTAATAATATTTTACACAATTATTGCCGATCAGCCGCTGAGTGGTTGGATGACTTAAATGAGTTACGAGTTCGTATTTGCTTAGGCATAACTTGGGTTGCACCCGAGGTGACAACCCAAGTGCCATTTAAATAACTTAATCACAGTTCCAGTCATTTTAGTATTAAGGGGTAACATAGTAAGGGTACTCTCAACAGTCAACTTAGGAACCAAATATTAGGACCAAATTTTAACGTTGTGGACTCAGTCGTAACTAACGGCAGTGAGTGGGACATTAGGTAGCCCTCAAGGAAAGCCGTCAGCATTTAAGTCCATCGTGAATTTTGTTAAAATTAGAATCGTGATATTTATAATTTTTGAAGAGAAAGAAGAAGAAGAATTCGCTATAAATGTTTGCATTTCTCGTTCCCTTTTAATGAAAAGCGGATATGTAGTATCAAGTAAAATAAAATCCTTCATCGGGGAAGTTATTGAAACACTGACGAGATCTAATAAGAGCAGCAGAGATGATAAATACAACAGTCTACCTGCATAACTATTAGAGCCCTTACCAAACAATTCAAATATATCTAAGAAAAGATTAAACCAATGTATATGATAATTGCGTGTAAAGGTGTGAGGTTTTTTCATGAAGGTACATAGAATGTATGTTACCACATGGAAAACTGTCGAATTGTTACAAGTACCTTCAAAATTAATAATATAAACTTTCGGGAGGCCTCTGGAATGCGAAAAAAGAAAATGCTGTAACAGCTCAACTTAAATTTCAAATCGTGGTCATTATTGATAAAATGGCTACGAATTATTGTAGCGTGCAAAATTTCACTATAAAACTGCTAGCTAGAAAACAATAATACAAGAATAGTCGTGATAAAAAATTGTGGAATTTCAAGAGCATTTTCACTCAATGAGTATTGACCTCTAAAAATAAATAAAGCTTCTACGAGTATAAACGAAAAATATGAGCAATACGGACGCGGAGAAAGGTGAGGTTACCGGATATTATTTGCAATTTGATCACTGAAATCTGAAATGCGGTAGGTTTTCCCTCGGGAGAGCATGGAAAAAAACTCTTTTTCACTTACCGGAAGCAGGCAGTTTTAACGTTGCCCTCATCTTTTACAGAGTAGTTTTTCCGAAGATGGATTTAGAAGAACAAGGAAACTGGTACCCAGGGCCGTGGGCTGCTAATTCGTAATCATTAGCTTGGATTTAATTATGACGAGAAACATCAGATTAAGGAATCAGCCTTAATCCATCTCGTTGAAACATAACTCAAATGATATATTTTACGTAGCTTCATCGAAATCCATCCGCAGGTAATGAAACTAATGCATCGAGTGAGTTCCCATTTCAGTTGCAAAAGTAAAGTTCAGATGGGTGTATATAAATTATTTTAACTGTCATATATTATTTTATAATTTCGTTTCATTTTAATGATATTAAAACGTCAAATATGAGGGCAAAAATTTTGATATATTAATTACCAGTGAGAAATACCAAAGTATACAGGGTGTGTTCCTAAAGTAATGCCATTATTTTTTTAAAGTAATTAACAGAACAGATTTGCAAAAACACTTAAAATTCTTCAAATTTCTGTCCTTGGGCCTCAACACATTTTTCCAGCGCCTCTGCCATGACCGGTAAGCGCCCTGGAAGGCGTCTTCGGGGACCTCTCGCAAGGTCTTCGTCACGGCTGATTGGATCTCTTCTATGGACGAAAAATGGGTTTCTTTCAGGACTGTCTTAATCCGAGGGAACAAAAGGAAGCCTACTGGGACGACGCCACGACTATTGGGGGGGGGGGGCAGCGTTGGCACCTGCTATTTGGCCAGGAACTCGCGGATTCGTAGCGCTTTGTAGAAAGGCGCGTTGTCGTGATGGATTTGCCAGGTAGCGGAGATGTCTTTTCTCGTCTTGATGACCATTTTTGGGAGTCTTTCCAGCACATCCACGTAGTAAGCAGCGTTAACTGTCTGTCCTTGAGGACCAAACTCCTTTACTGTCGAAAAAGACAATGAGCATTGTTTTCAATTTTGATTAGCTCATTCTTGCATTTTTGGGCTTGGGAGACTGATCAGTTTCCCATTCAGAGCTTTGGTGTTTTGTTTCTGAGTTGTATTCAAAAACCTAGGTTTCATCACCAGTGATTACGTTGTCCAAATAATCAGGTTCATTTTCAGTGCGTTGATAAAATTCACTTGAAATTTCTGCTCGGTTTGTCTTCCGTGACACGGTCGGTGTGCAGAGGCTTACAATAATTGACCTCCTACCGCTTCCACGGCTTGGAGAGCCCTGCGATTGGTATCGTGGCAAAACTTAGCATCCCCACCACTTACTTAAAGTGGTTTGATCCCAGTCTGATCCAAAAGGAGCGGCGCGGGAAATTGAATTGCAATACTTTTGGAAGGCACCCTGTAGGATAGTGATGTTTGATAGAATAAAAGGAGGAAGGATGTATGTAGAACTGAAGAGGGGCTTATTGTGGTGTTGGATGTTGGGTTTTTTTGGTCGGGCCAGGAAATTGTCACGAAACCGTTTCGTAGCTTGTGTCCACCAAAAACCTACCTTTACCGGTATATTACCAATAGTAATATTATCCTCGCTATATTTCTGTCTCGAGTCCTTCAAATCTAAGGTAAATTGACTTATTTCTCCGTTTCCTAAGCGAGGGTATGAACGTTTCTGTCTCAACAATATTCTTACATTCAATGTTCCCATTCTAGAAATGGAATTTCTATCACTTTCTTCGCTTATGCTAGCTAATTTTAATTCCATTGCTTTTTACAGTTTTCCTCAGTAGTTTTTAAACGTGACAGCACAAACTAGCTGCTCCATAGATGGCAGTAGTCCACTTAGTCGTTTCTATGAGGTACGTTGTATACGCTACCTGGTTTGTAGCCAGGCTACCTTCCGTCTGGCTCCAACTCTTTGATTTACCTAGCATGGCCCCTGCAGGACTAATCATCGTTGTTCCCATAGGCACAACTCTGGGATCATTGGAACGTTTAATCCCATTTACACCTATTTGAAGTGCTTATAGTATGAAAGAGGTCACTGTGTTAAATTAAAAGTATCATTTGTCATCATTTTATCCCATTTTAAAAATATATTGTCCTCCTCTGATTCTAGTTAATTTTAATAGCATTTTAATTTTCATGAACAATATAAACAAAAATAAATGTTTTCATTCTGCCGAGTCTTAACCGTACTTTTCGGTCGGTTCCTATTCCCGAATGATAATGTCAGTAATGTTTTTCATCACATTGAAGATATTTTCAAACCTCTTTGATGAAATTTGTTGTCTCAGGCGTAACTTTGTGGAATTTGCATATCATATTGAAATGTAATGAAATAATTGACTT
The DNA here is from genome assembly GCF_022747635.1 of Hetaerina americana. Lineage (NCBI taxonomy): Eukaryota > Metazoa > Arthropoda > Insecta > Odonata > Calopterygidae > Hetaerina > Hetaerina americana. Next base: position 27,813,335 of record NW_027286069.1, read on the forward strand.
TGTAATTCCACACACTTTATTTAAAAACACGACCCAGGTTTCGACGTTGAACGTCATCATCACCTGATGATGACGTTCAACGTCGAAACCTGGGTCGTGTTTTTAAATAAAGTGTGTGGAATTACAAAGTCAATTATTTCATTACATTTCAACTCTTTGATGAAGATATAATACAATTTCATTCATTTAGATATAAAACTGCAAAATGTACAAGTGTACCATCTAACGGTGTGGTACAATGCGCAATCATCGACGGAAGGGTGTAAGGGATTGAGATTCTCCTTGGGAGTTTGTGCTAGTAATGTACTGATTGTAAAAAAGATTTCCTAAAAATGTTGATATGTATACTTGTCCATTTTTCATTCGTGGTTGGATCGGTATTTCCATTTTGCGCCAAAAATAACATATTGCGTCACCGACTTGATCCCACCCACGCTAAATTATTTCAATTGCTCCCCTAAGGTTATATAAAATATATCGTGTAAAAGTAACGAAATAAAATTTTTAAATTTGCAAGCCAATACTACATAACTACGCGTCGAATGAACATTTTCATGGCCAGATCCGAGGTACTTGGTGCATAGCAAAATAAGGGTCGGAAATTCGTTAGGTTGAAGCCAGATGTTCCTTAAAGTCGAGCCTTTATCTTTGTTCCAAATTCGGCATAAGTACAACCCACAATATAACCTATTAACCACAGTAACCCTAAAGTAATTAACTGAATCAAACTTTGATAAGTTAGCTCGATTAAATTTTGGTGCAGACTTTTAATACTCTGTTATTAAACATTCGAAGAAGAGGCTGGCCAAGATGGAAATTACTGCCTTGAGTAGCCTGCTTCTATAGAAAACACCCAAAAAAGGGAAGCTTAAGCGTGAAGAGACTGTTCTCAAGGTCATCACATAAACCGGAGTGACCAATGAAGATATAATGGAATTAAAGAAGGCTTGTGAATGTGAATGGTAAAACCTGTCTCAAAAGTTGCCATTGGAAAAAATGTTTATGATTACTGTTTAGCCCTGTGTGGGAGCGGTGTGATTTGGTTCAACAAGGAAAAGTAGCCTAAGGAAGGTCATGCATCCGTCATAAAATGGACGATAGGTAAATTATCGAAACTCACGACACCTATCACTTCATTACACCTATTTTGTATACTGTCAAAATCTTTGGATTCGTTGAGTAAACAGTAAGGCCTTCACCATAGGAAACTAGTTACAAATTTTAAGGCCTTATTTCCTACACACCTGCTAGCAAAGTATAAATAATAGATGCATTCCCAAATTTGTCTTTTGTTCAACCGCTCAAGTTGAATAGGATGAAACGAATAATCAAACAATATGGCGGCAATTTTACCATCTGGTGTAGGGAAAGGAGTCGACCCTACTATTTGCATTTCAGTGACCACGTCGAGCTGATTAGTGGTAATGCCTAAATCACATGAAGAATATGAGTAAGACGTACGCAGGTGATTTCTCAATAGGATGATTTCAAAATGCTCCCATATTATCCAATGGACCAATACTACTATGTTTTGCTTTAGTGAGTATACCGGTAAATTTGTTAATGCGCACGAGGGATATATTTCAAATCGTCAGTTACTTCACTGATGAGGTAAACAATCTTGCCCTACTCTGTTCAGTCATCACCTGCAAACGCAGTTTTTATGGGAATGGTGAAAAAACTGTGGCATTCGTCATTCCGTGTGACGTGAGGAAGTGTCAGTTTCAGGGTTAATAGTATCTTTAATACATATAATAAAATTACCGGTTATTGATTATATAGGTCTGTCCCAAAAGTAGTAGGGCTGAGTCAATCAAAAAAATAATGCCAGCATTGATACATTCTCTCAAAAGTCTTCGAGGTAGAACCCTTGAGCGTCCACACACCGCTACCAGCGGGTTTGCCTCTCCTCGTACGCCTTCTGGAAGGCGGCGCCCGGAGTGCTGCTAATATCCTTCGCCACGGCCTACATGTATTATAATGCTTCCACCAAACCGTGGTGACGTCCTTTCAGCACAGACTTGAGGTGGAGAGAGAGGAAGAAGTCTGGTGGGGCAACATCAGAGCTGTAGAGTGGCTGAGGCATGGTCGAGAAGCTCTTGGCAAACCCGCGTGCGAGTTTCCTTTTGTTCGTTGGAGAGCACTCACGGCACCAACTTCGCGCACACCTTTCCATGCCGATATTTACGATCACAAGTCGATGCATATCACTTTTAGGGATGTCAAATTCATCGAAAACCATTCGAACATTTGACCTACGATCCCTGTCCAACAAAGCCTTCACTCTTGCAAGATTTTCGTCCCTTTTTGACGCCGAAGGGCGTTCTGAACGTTCGGCGTCTTTAGTATCTTGAAACAACTTGCGTCACTCAAAAACACCCGATCTATCCATGGCATTATCACCATAAGCTGCCTTGAGCATGTCATGAGTCTCTTTCTCGATTTTGCCTAGTTTCACGCAAAATGTGATGGCGTAGCGCTGTTCCAATAACACTTGCATTCACGGTCTACAAGAGGCTCAATCCATCTACGGGAAAAATCTTCCAAAAACACAGCCAGAAATAGATGAAAAATGCTTATTATGATTAAAAAACTATTGCTATGTGCAGACATTTTCACCGGGCGCGCTCTACTTTGTCCGAAGTTTTACGTTTTTCCAGCATGTTCATAGTTGCTGAGATATTATCACAGCGTTCCTTTTGGTGACATTGAATGGCGTAGCTAGTTATTGAAACACTTGTTATTCTATTGACGTGAAGCAAGATCTGTCTTCTAATTCTCGGTAATACAATCAGAAGGACCAGTCTGGAATTTTCAATCTCGGTAGTTTGTTTATCATCCATTCTATCCATTACATATTTTATTGAAACTTAGCGGTCTTCAATCAATGGTAAACAATACTGCCGTTGTCATGTGACGGTGGCCGCTAATAGGATGTCATTTTGCAAAAATGTAATAGCATTTCCATTTTACAATTACCAGTTATATTTTTACAGTTGTTGCCTGTTGTTTTTGATATCCGATCAATTTCTCGTATGACGAATACAAGATTCGATCACCGACCAATAAAGCAATGCCAGTCAAATGATTATCGACCAAAAAAGGTTTGGTGAAACCGGGTCTAAGTGAGATGGATGTTTTAGAGGTAAATCTGCATTTTATGAGTGCATTTTTTTAAAGAGTTTAAGGCTTCCCCTTTCCATTGGTCAATTCAAAGGAAAAATGCCACTATAGTGATGTATTAATTTGTGGCTTATGTGTTCAATACGGAAACGTTGAAAAACTACAGTACGTACAGCTACGGCAGCAATGGCGGTACATGTAACATGCGCCACTGTATTGAAATTTGTCTATCTTCTAATCAAATCGTCGGCCGATGTTAAATGTCAATGGGGAAATATGGTGAGTATGCTCACCGGTAAATCACAGCTAGAAGATGGTTAAAATATTTAAAGAGGCGAGACAATTTCCAAGGACAGTGGACTAGGAGTTCCAGACATTACTCTTTCAGAAGTAAACGTTAACACCGCTGCTGCCATTGTGCTGCTGCTGCACGTTAAGTACACCATCAGAAAAATTGAACTTTCATTGATTGCATCCCACACGTCAGTTACAGAAAAATTGCACATAAGAAGTGTTTCTGCACGGTGAGTGCCGTGAAACCCACCGCGATATCACGATTATCTCGCGAAAATGAATGTGGAAATTCTGTCCAGGTTCGTGGAAAGCGTTTTTCCTCATCAGAAGCAGTGGCCAATTTTTGTGGAGAAATTGAGAAAAGGACATTTATAACTTTTTTGAAATGAACCAATATCGTAATGCTCGGCATACTTTTGAAGGACATTTCCAAGGTAATTATCACGCTTCATGAACAATTAGCAAAAATGTGGCAAAAAAAGATTTCTTTGAACGATTCCGGAAATATTTTGAGTGTCACCGTATGAACCGTATCCTTTCCATTACAATACATAATTTCATTTTTTTTACGATGGGAGACATTTCTCAGAAAATCCCGGAAAATGTTTTCACCGATTCCGAATTCCCTACGGAACGAGACGTACGCTTTTGAGTGTATGCAGGGGCCGGGGGAATCTGTTTAGTTTGAGTGGTCCAATACCTACGAGCGTACCCTTTTTTTTGTGGAAAACAGCCCCTGATTGGCTCGGGGTTCCCGCAAAATGAACAGGATTCTGTGAGAAACCCAGTTCCCCGAGAATTTCTTCGGTGTCGTGGAGTGGAAAGACGTGTGCGTGGTGAACGTGTGAGTGGGAAATGAGATCGAGGAATTCGAGGGTGGAGAGAGCGAAGAGGAAGGCGAGAACGGAATGGTGGATGGATGCTAGGTGGCTTGTCAAGCGATGAGACGATACTAAAATGTGACATGTTCGTTAATCGTTTTTATTACCATTTTAATCACGAATGTTTGCTCATTTAGTAAAAATGATACACTCTTTATTTTAATTTTATTTTTTGAAATCGTGACCGTAGGAATCAACCCGAATGTAAGTTTAAGTTTTGCAAGAATGCGTTCAGTTAATATATATTTCTTAGTTGTTTAGGCTAATTTAAAAATGGATGTGGTGACATGGTATTGATAAATTTTAAAGGACTTCAAAATAATTGAAAATTAGACGAAAAGTGAATCAAAGCGAATTACGGAAAAGTCTGGTTCAAATCATCCCCGTTCACGTTATTTTGAGATGTCCGTCATAGATGAACTTTTTAGATGAACCATACGATCGGTTGTTTTTTTCATTTTCATATGTTTTATATTGCATTTCACATATTGCATTTCATATATTGCATTGAAGGAGGGGGAAGGCTTAAACTTTATATGTAACATATTTATGGCTGTAACTTCACTGGTGATGAACTAGCCAAACGAAAGGTTAGGTTAGGCCAAAGACCACACCTTTTAATACTAAGGAAAATATACTGAATGTAATTATTCTTCCTTAAGTTAACTACGACCCATACATGACTGCGATTCATTTCCGAATTTTATTTCGTTGGGTGTGCTCACTGTCAAGTGGGTGAGGAGTACAGGTGAACCAGGAAAGTGCGTGGCGCCATCGGGCACAGAGCTCGAGGAGGGAAGTTGGGATAGGAGGGGTGAAAAGGTTTTCCAGCCCCAGAAAATGGGTTGCCATCATCGTGTGGGGAGGGAGGTGAGGGCAGTGGGGAGTATGGTGGAGGGGAGGTTCCGAAGGTGGGCTCCCCGCGAACCTGCTTGGAACTGAGTGTGCGCGGACGGGCCTCCCATTGAACTCCGCTCGCCGTCGCGCACGAGGGCAGAGTGCGGGTAGTGGCGGGGGAAGGGGCGAGGGAGCGGTGGAAATGTGGAAGGGGGTGTGTTTTGGGGAGGGGAAGCGATACGCGCCCCAGCACCCCCGCCTTGCTCGCCCTCTCTCGGCCGAAGGTGGAGTCAGTGAGGTCGAGGCGGCGGCAGAGGCTACTAGATCCGGTGCGTCGCTCGTCTTTTCTCGCGTTACCAAGTGCTCAGCAACATCAACGACGGCGAACGTCCGCAACATCGCCGGCAACCACAACCTGGTCCTGCGAGGAAAAAAGGGGATGGGAAGGAAGACAACGCCGGAGAAAGGGGAATCGAAGATCTCCGGGACTTCTCCGCACCTCCCCTGCGCCAGGACCGAGAGGGGTTAAAAGCGCACCCCAGTAAATTCGCACCACGAGAGAAAAGCTCGAGGGTGAGAATTGCTATTATTTTTTTCTGTGGCATGTCATGCAGTAGGCGTGTCGCACCTCATTCGCGCGAACGGATTATTAACCGAGGCGTGTGGCGCCGTTGCGTAAAGCAAGATGAACGGACCGAGAGGGTGAATCTGGGGCGGGGGAGGGCGTTCTCACGCGTAGGAGTGGTTACTCCCCCACCCCAATTTTCACACCCAAGGGTGGTAGTGTTCCACTTCGTCCACAGCCGCATGTGGATTTTACGTTTCGTTTAATTACTTTTAAGATGGTTAGGAGGATCTCCGTAATATGTAGCCAAGAAATGTAAAAAATTTTTTGAGAAGAAATATGTAACCAAAAAAAGTTTTGCTTTACGAATATCCCTCTAAATATGAGGAGTGCTAAAATTTATATCAAACGATTACGAAGTGTGTAGGATTCCCTACTTTTAATATATTAATAATTAGTATCTTTTGATTGTCTCGATGTATAAATGCTGTTATTTAAGATATAATTTTCAGACATGCTGAATAATATAAATTTACCTTTCAATTTTCAATTTAAATTTTATCTCTCAAATGTTTTTTTCCAAAGTTAGGTATTTTTTTTGGGGAGCAGAAAATAATATCCGGTGAATTAAGAAAGTTGTGATTTATGACTTCAGAAGAATAATTAATTGCTAGATGCGACTTGTACTTTTCCCCATGAACTTTTCCATCATTAAAAATGAGACTTCTATGAATGGTTCATGGAGCCATCTTAATACGCCCACATATTCAAGAGTTAATGTCCGTCGTATTCACGTAAAATTGAGTTTGTTCGTCCAACCCTATGACCTCATCTGACCAAAATCTATCTGTTGAGGATTCAATGGAGTCCCTTGTTGCTCTGAAGGAAGATTAACTCCAAGTGGCTCAATTGTATTTTGTCCGTTTAATCAGGGTTCGTCTAATGGTACTTTAATTGAATCCCATTGTGATGGCGAAAAACTTTTCGAATTTTAAGGTAGGCAAACTTGTGCCAGTAAATCTTATTACTCTTCCCAATTTGCTTCTTATTCCATTATAAATGATAGATTTTCCATCCCATCTGGACTTCTATTATTAATGCAGAATGAATGCTCTGGAACATCTCCACAAAATTCTGTGATCTTAGGGAAAAGGCATACACTTCAGGAAGCAAAATTGATTGAGAGTTCGTTGGACGACGTATCTTTATCGGATACTAAACTCAACGATAGTTTCCGAATAGTGATAGAGGTAGTTCATCCTTCGGAAAGGAGAAGTAATGCTATTTTTATGGATCGAAAAACGGTGCAGAACTTGAGTGACTGAAAATGAGGTTTAAAGGATAATCAGCAATGGACTTTACTGTTTATAATATTAGAGAATTTTATATTTCACTTAATATTATTGGGGCTAGCAGGTGTTTAATCTAAGCCCACGCATTCCCATAATTAACGAAGAAACTTGCTTCAATTTTTTTCTTGTAAGTAATTCCTTTGGAGGCACAAATTTTGACTGATAAATTAATTGGTCCTACATGAAGTACTCGTTTACATTGAGCGGATCTTTTTTACCGCGAAGAATTGATCATTGTATCAAGTATTGAGATGGAATCCATAATTATTACTATTTTTCCCAGTCATGACATTATTTTGGTCTAGATTTTTTTGGTTTTAGACACGCCCGTTAAGAGTCGTAAAATGAATTAGATAACGGCAAACAATTCAGTTTGATAAAAATGCTTGTAACTGCGGGATTATGCGATGCATTAGTTATTTTTTGATCCCTTTAATTTCAAATCGTTAAGCATTATAAAAGAGTTCTGTGATTTCATTGTCATAGAACACTTGTTAGGCGGAAGACAGGAATATTGCAGAGGTATTTAATTTAGTAAATATCTTTTTGACGTTATATTTAATTATGCATGAAAGTAATCCTTTCGTTCATCCGTTTCAATGTGACCCTTATTATAAATTACTGCCGATGGGTATACATGTCCGTCAAAGACGTATTTACCATTTTAGAGGTTAGCCTACCATTCCTGGATGGTTCGCTTATCTGATTTTACAGATCGACAACGAGGAACTATGGGAATTATAATGTGATCGATTGAATTGGCTACCTGTGCGCGCATCGTACTCGATTTCTTAACATACAAATGTTTCATGACGAATAAACCCTAGCGGTTGCATGTAGGGCGTTGGTGTTCCCTACTTCGGAACTCAATAAGTCCGATGCAGGGGACTGCTTATTAGGAATGTGCCTTTAGCATTGGGTGGCACGAAACAAATTCTTAATTTTCTTGGAAAGCTGCGTTGCAACCAATTTTTCCGTTTGAGAAAAACCGTGAAATGCGTTATGTACTGGAACAGCACGGTGTAGAATAAATTACGAACAAAGGATCCACTAAATTATTCTTTAGAATTGCAATGCGCATTTCAGCGTCGATGCCTCAAAAATCAAATGCACAAATTAAATGTTTTAAACTGTCCATGCATATAAACTCATTTTGGAATGTTTTGTGGGAGGGGTGTGCAATTGTGAAGAGAGAATATGAATGGAATGTGGTTATCTTTCTCCTAGAATTTCGTTAGGGGTTGGCTAAGGAAATAAGGAGGCGCAAAAGTGTGTGCCATTGGTATTATTCAATCGAGTTCATCCTCCAATCCTGAAAAACCTATGTATGATCTACAAATTGCTTCCTTTCCTTAACAGTCACTTCAAAAATTTTCTGAATATGACTTATCTTTTGAGATTTTAATCTCCAACGGTTCCTGTAATCGATTATTCCTCACGTTTATGATATATTTTTCTTCTCTTATGCGTGTCTCTATCTACGCCGGTAACACGCCGATACATACTCATCAACTGAATGTACCCAAAAATGATAGTTTTAAATGCATTCACTTTGCTCACGCTAGTGATGAACCATGCTGGGAAAGCATCATCGTGTTGAACTTATAGGTAAACCTCCACAAAATTACAAATCGGTTATCGGAAACAATTTTCTCCTCAGTCCTGGTTGGAAAAATTAGCACGATTGCCTTCATTTTAGAGATCTGCACCTATCAATGGCTTGTAAAAAAATCAATGCTATATTTTCGTGTTTTGTCTTGTGGAGCATGCAAAACCATCTTCGATTCAAAACAATTCAGGATTTTGGGATGATATTATACTTTATATTCTGTACAGAGGTTATTCAAAATATGTTAAAGTATTTTTCACTTCTGACAAATATTACAAATTGAGTGTTGCGTTCGACGACGGAATTTGCTTTTTCGATCATATTTAATATTCGAATCAGCACCCACGAAAGATGGGGATGATGATTAAGTGAAAGTGAAGTTAACTAATGGCAACAGATACATGAATTAGGTTGACGTACGGTCGAGTTTACACAAGTCTAATAGGTTAAAATGTCGGTGAAGAGCAATTCTTGGGCCTTAGCGGCTGTCACGTCTTATCTTTGAATTAACAGTTAATAAATCATTGATTAATTATGCTAACTTTCACGTGAGCAATGCCACTACTTCCCCTGTGTATACATCAAGTTAAAAAATATGGTATAGGTTAAAAAAAAAATATCCTATACTTATAAGTGATAGACTCGACTGTTAGCAAAATGCGTAGAAGAAAATAGACTTGGATAATTGTTTTTTTTTCAAATCGTTCAGGTGCAATAAAGCCGGTCATTTCTTTACGTCAAATGTGATCATGTCTGGTTACTTAAAGAGATAATCGAAAATACTCAGCATTAAGTGACGCATTCAATGGTTTTCCCAATTTTTCAGTAAATTGCAGAGAGCGTTTAGAACCGAGGCGGATTTCAGAAGGAAAGGAGAAATACTAGTGGAACATCGGACGGAGAGAAAGAGATGCAATACAAACACTTCGAATTATTATTGAGAAGGAAAAGCGAGACAGTAAAGAGAAAGAATAGGAGGTTTTTGAAAAGGGGTGCCGGTCACAGTTGAGGATCGGCTTCGATCTAGTAATCCGCGTTGGTAACTGTGGATACTGCTCTCAGTTGACCGAAGGATAAATAAAAGAGTGGACTCCTCCCTCTTTCACTTCTCTTTTTCCACTCACAGCTATTTTTCTCCTACTCACCATCGCTCTCGAACCTCCGACCTTTTCCTTTTATTTCATCTTGCGTTTGTCGTCCTTCACGGTCTCACAGAGGAAAATTGTCTTTGATCCACCTTTTAGTTGCGATTGGCTCTACCCTCTACCTCAGCATTTCTTTACAGATGCTTGCTTTACTCGTAAATATTGAAGTGAGTGATGTGAGTGACTTTCCCTTGATTTATAATTCTATAAATGTATTGTGGATGGCTTGGTATGAGATGATCGACAAGGATAACGTCAGAGCAGCCTACTCACTCAACAATTCAATTATCTTAAAGAAGTGCTGATCTCATTTGGGTAGAATTAGACGGTTCTTAGCAGCCGTTACGTATTGAATTTCGTGCGAGCATGATCTTATTGGTTCTAACGTTGATTTTTTGCTTCTTTAATTCATCATACATTTTGCCATTCATCATACCATCCAAAAAGCCTATTCCTTACTTTCTCTCCATTGCTTTCTCAACATTCTTCCTCCTGTCAATGGCCATAAGGTCCCAAAATCCTCCGAATCTTTTCCACCCACTTAATTCGTCTTCTTCCAATTTCATCCGGAAAACACACCTCCTCCTCTGCCTTGTGAACCGGGATATTCCATTTTACTTATAGAGACCCTGTCTTTAGTCCTTTTCTCTATTCAGCTCATTATATTCTTAATTTCGAAGGTTTTAAGAAATAATTCATCTTCTAGAGTGGAATTGGATTCGAAATTCTTCCTATCGAGGAGACGGAAACAACACCAAGGATAAGGTTCCTGCGGTGATCATATTCTAAATAGCCCCAAAAAAATAGCACACACACGGTCGACCATATATACTCGTATAGTTGTTTCGCGAGATTCGGTAAATGGCGAGTAAATTGAAAGATTTAATCCTACCTAATGTTGAAACAGCTGGAAAGAAATCTGCCTGAAAGAAATCTCTATTCTTTCATGCTTTAATGATAAAACGAAAGCTGTGCCTCACAGAAATTTGTATCAATTTTGATTGAAAAATGTCTAATATCTCCCGCTCTATTTAAATGTTTTTTTTTGGTGGCGCCACTGAAACACGTTGGAAAAAGAGCAAAACCGTCGCTTACAGAACTCAGGTTTTGGCAAATCTAATCAGCTCATCCACATTTTATAAAAATGTTAAATACAAAATTTTGCGTTGCTCAGGTTAATATTTTTAGAGTTACCTTAGGATCAAAAACCTTTTAAACTCATGCACACGGATCTCATTCGGAAAATGGTGAAAACTTATCCACGAGACCTAAAACGTGAATTTCTTTGAAACTTCGGATTCAAATTTCTTCACAGCTATAATGTGTGTACTTTCCACTATTCGGAGAAAGTAATTACAATAAAAAATACAAAGTTATTACGAATCTCTAAGACAGAGTTTCATCATTCACGCTCAATTGCATGTTTCCTTTATCTCAGAAGGTAGAAGATCCTTTGGGAAACACTTTGACGCCAGAAATAATGGAACTATTTCGTTAACATTTCCACTTATTTCTGTGATAAAGTGTTTTAAGGCCATGAGTGAACTGATGCAAATATCAGAGATATAAAAGAATCTGAACTTTTATTTTTATGCATATATGATTTCATTTTAAAATTCATAGTAGTAGCAGTTATTTTAGGGGAGGCGACCGACAGCTAAGGTCATTTGCGCCATTAGGGATGGATAGAAAAGGAAGGATGGAGAGAAACCCGGCGTCGGCATTAGCCTGCTCTTGTCGAAAGGCGCCAAGGGGTCCGCAGTTTAACGTCCCATCCGACGGACGTCGAACTCACTCGAAGTGCTCTCTACAAAGCACCCCAAGTAGGGATCGGGATACCACTGAAAAAAATCTTCCGCATCCGGGATTCAAACTCGGGCCCTCACGATGGGAAGCCTGTACGTTAGCCACCGCACCATCGCGATCCCCATAAAATTCACTCTGACAAACAAATTGAGAACTCTTACCTTATGAGTCTCAAGTTGCAATTCAGGTCAACAAGAGTTAACGACAGGTTATATCCGTTTATTCTTGGAGATAAATCGGTGGGAATCAATGCCGGAGCGTTCAGCACCATTGCTTAGTACTCACCTATCGAATTATAGCTAAAATATTTATTGCTTATGATACGAGCTCGTATGCCTACTCACCAGTGTTTTCTTTGCCTATAATGAATACGTCACAATGTCCTTTGCTTATTACAGAATTTTTAAGTTTTCCACATCTCAAATGTGCTATAAACTGATGGTAGTGCCAGAATTATTCAATTCCAAATTAATTGGTAATTGGAACTTTTAAGCCTTTCTAGGAAGAGATTTCTTCTCTTCTCTGTTGTCCTTACCGTTTGTTCATACTAAATTGTGCATGTGTACACGATCCGTGCATAGCACTAGGGTACGCTTGAAATATCTTCACCGTCTCATCCCGAGTTAGACTTTTTCCTAGTTGTTCCATCTCTCTTCGTGATCTTCCCTCTTGAGGCTGAACTTTGGACATAGAATTCTAATGTCCTCCTCCCAAACTCCATCGTGAAGGTCCCAATTCCAACTCCAACTCTGGAAATATTCAACCTCCCCTTTAACTTAACGTATCTTCTCCCATTCTTCTAGCGTGTTTCCGCCACTTTACACTTGTATTTATTTTGTCAACTTGAAATATAGCCATTGATAGAGTTACAAAGAAAATTCAATACTCTGAAGAAAGGAAATCAACCATATTGTGTTCCTTCAAGTATTTCATTATCGCTCTGTGGTCTCGTATCTGCAAATTATAATGGCGCATTACAGCGCCATTAAAATATGCAGTTTCGATGTCTTGGGTTTTATTTTAATCATTTCCTTTTAGACTAATTTAACAGCTAGTGAAACCATGCATCTTTCTAAAAAAATTACACCCCAGCGTATTTTTTAATTTCAACCGTGTTCCATATTGTCTCCCAACTTGACCGTCGCACTTATCGTTTCAGCGGTGGTTACCGTATTTCATAAAAGGAATGAAGTAAGGATTTTTTTCTTGTAACTCCTTGTATTTTATTTTCACATGCTAACTTTTGCTTTAAAATTTTAGATTGACTTATAATTTCATTCCATTTGTTGTAGTTATTATACTTCTGGTGGTGCCATTTAATCAATGTGTACCATACAATGGATTCATGCAAATTATTTTCGTTGTACCTTGTAGTAGAACTGTTATTTGCAAAAATTATGTTTTCAATTTGTGATGAAATTAATAAGCTCATTCATGGAGGTATTTTGAGGATATTTATTCGAAAATGAATTCACTGATTGTATTTTCTCCTATTACTTTTCGGAAAGGAAATGTGTGTCTGCATTTGAAATCGATTTTAATGATTTCCTGAATCTGAGTGACTAAATAAATACGTTTACCTCACATGTATTTGACTAAGGCAGAAAATACTTTAGGTACCTATCTTGTATGACTGCGTATAAAGCATGATGTATGCGTTGAGTTACAACCTGTTCTCTATGTAGTCAGATCACTACGAAAGGTCAACAATAAAATAGGCATATGTGTAGGAAATATTTCTAGCACTTGATAAAATGAGGTATGAGATCCCTTAAACATCATGGCACCGCAGAAAGGTGAAGTAAAAAAAAGGCGCAGGTGGAGGTAAAAGAAAATGTAGACATTAAACGAATGGAATGGCGGCGCATTTGGCAGAAAGAAGGTCGTTTTTAATGTCGTGTAAGGGAAAAACTTACAAGTATTAAGGATACATAATGAAAATATACTACGTATATATAATCTTGGGACGGCTGGAAAAGGGAAAGGGTAACAATGTAATATAAAGACAACGTCGCTCTTGGAAGTGTGGATTAGAAAGGTTTTAGCTTTAACGATGTATACAGGAAATGTACATATACACTGTCTATCACAACATGCGCTCAACAGGAAAGGAAAGAGAAAAATTTATTTTCGAAAAACCCAATGATGGAGAAGTGATGAGTTGTTAATTAGTCCCATCGATTTTCCCAGCCTTTTGTTCCTCTTAAGTATGTATTTCAACTATAGACCAATGCTTCTTCTGAGAGTTTTTGAGGAGGTTTTCGTTAAAAGAAAGTAATTGGTCGACCTTATCAAATACCATCTCGTTTGGGCTAAGTGATATTTCAAACAAATATCCATTTGCATGGGAAAAGATATAAACGTGGAACGTAGTTCTACTTCAGAGTGAAGGTCAAAACGAAGAAGGGGCAGAAATAATCTTGAAATTAAATGTAAGGGTTCATCATGGCGAATGGAGTGTAAAGAAATATCTTTTGTGAAAATATTTCCTCTTCCAACAATATTTTAAAATTGTCGTTTGACAACTGGATACTTTATTTGCTCTTCACATGAAAAATTGTATTATAATTTAAATGATTCTCTCATGAAAACAGGATCCCGGTGATATTTCCAAATATATATTTCGTGAAAGACGATATATATTTATTAACGAGGTTCATATCTTCGATTTACGGCGAGCAAGAGGATTCTGTGGGTGTTTGGATAAGCTTATTTATGTGCGTAATTAAGTTTTGTGTCAGTCACAATTATGAAGGTAACGGTATTTAATTATTTCACAGGCATTGACATTTTAATGTTCATCAACAGCTCATGTGGAGCATGTGTTGAAGGTTTTATCATATCTGATGATTTCTTACTCAATATTTTAACCATTCGGATTTCCCTTTCAGACGAAAGATATTCGATCAAAATTCCTTCAGAGTGTAGGAAAATTTCTCTCAGAGCTTACTTTGGTTAAAAAAGAAAACTCTAGTTATGACGATGTGTGTGAAGTATCTTCAAAGACGTTGAAATTAAATTTCAATCACTAAAGATTAACCCTTACCTTATTTGCTTAAATCATATTTTTGACATTTTTTCTGTATTTTTTAATAAAAATCACTGACACTAATTACAGCTCTTACTAAGCGTAATGTTTAAAAAACCAACTGACTTATTAAGTACGGTTTACTTCTTAATATTTTCGATAAAATTCTCTCGTAAAGCTAACTTGCGCTTAAATGCCCTCCCTGCATCCTTTGTAAGGAGGGTAGGTTAAGAGGAAACAATTCTTATTTCTTATAACTCATTATAACCAGAGTCGTGCATTTTTCACTGCAAGTAATAATACTTATTTCCAACCGTTATATTTCCTATATATCAATATATAGTTATATTGTAAAGTATTACACATTATCTTGGATAACGCGTATCGAACGCATACACAAATCACATCTTGAAATCACAAAAGCTGCGTTAAATATTTTGTTTTTAATACTATTGTGATAAAAAATTTATAAATAAATAGAGAAACCTACGGCATGTACTTGACGTCTGGATTCTTTATCGACATTTCTTAAGACAATAGAATATCTTCAGCTTGATCCAATAGATAATATATAAGAATTTTTCTTTCAATAAAATACCCATAAATACAATTTTGCCCGTACATTTGTCATAGTTCCATTTTATAAATATATTTTCTCCTCTCTCATTTTCCAGCATGCATTCGAGATTTGCCTTTCCTTTTTCCCTCAACCTCATTACAAATGTAACAGAATGCGGATATCTGCAGTATCCCTTTCGTCCGCAACAAGTTCTTTCTTCCTCGCCACCTGTTTTTATTTTCTCTTCGATTCCTTTTGAACTTTCAACTTCCCTACTTTTTTATTATTATAACCAGTATTATCGCTAACAATACCGGTTGAAACGAGGACAAATTAATTCACGATGCCGAAGTTTATTAATGATCGCAACCGTGGGCACGGAGGAATGAAATCTTTTGCCTCTAAGGACAGAAATCATTATTTAGCGATGCTATTTAACTTTTTTTTAAATACGTCAGTAATGAAATACTACTGTGGTACGTCGTCACTTAAATGAAATCGTTTTATTGTGGCAAAATCTCTTTCCGCAAAAACTCTCATGAAATGGTTGCTTGGACTTCTTCCTTTTTATTCATCGGCAAAATGCTACTGTTAAAGATTGCATTATTTTTCCTGTTTACATGCAAACTTCTCACTGGATTAGGTTTAATATCCCACAGATATACCTCTATCTCAATCATATCAGCAGTTTTGCCTTACAATCTGTCATTTTTTCTTAGTTATTTTCCTCCCATTCCGGTTGAATATATTTTGTTTTTGCACAATCTGAGAAATTGTTTCATGCAGTACGTACATAATTTTTCGAGCGTACCTGGTCATTGATTTATAGAATTGTGCTGTGCGTCTTCAGGGAAGCAAATTTTCGAAAACGTTACGTTTCTGAGGAACATAATTTTTCCGCACCTCCATCATAAAGGTAGAGATGAGAAGGTAATGGCTACCGCTGGTGTCTATTTTTAGAAAAATAATTCAAAGATAAGTTATTGTTTTCTCTTAGTTTGATAATGGGTTCTATGATCAAGGCCCAATGGCAGAAGGATATAGCGGGAGGCATTTGAGACCTTGCAATCCGAGCGAGCTCCAATTTACTTATTGATATTTACCTATAGTTGAATCAAAAAATACAATCGGAAACCCCTTCAGTATCTATTTGAAAAGATATTCGGCTAGCAATTTTGGGCATAGAGAACGAAAATGACGTAGAAGGGAATATTTTAGGTCCAGACATACTTGATTACGAGATAAAAGTGGCATTAAGTGATTAGAAATAAAAAAATCATCTTTGGGATAGATGCCACTCATTGGAACTACTTGCGAGTTAAGGAAAACGTGGAGGGAAGAGTTTTCATGGACTCTTTCATAGCAGTTTTAAGGAAGTAATTGGTCGGAACATTTCTTCACATCCATACTCGTTCCAAACCAAAAAGGTGAAGGGCAGCCATGTGTGAGGAGTATAGAACAATAAGTTTAATTCGAACGCAGCTAAAGTTGTGTTTAGGGTCATAAAAAAGGATGAGGATAAGGGAAAATGATTACTTAGGAAATGATGTTTGGTTTCAGGATGATAGATAGATAGATAAACGTCTTTATTCAGGCGAAATTGAGACCATAAGGTC
Source organism: Hetaerina americana (assembly GCF_022747635.1). Lineage (NCBI taxonomy): Eukaryota > Metazoa > Arthropoda > Insecta > Odonata > Calopterygidae > Hetaerina > Hetaerina americana. The sequence goes on from NW_027286069.1 coordinate 27,830,150, forward strand.
CCTTCTTCCATTTAACCCTTTAGAGGGAATGATGAGAGATAAACACAATGCAAAACCAGTAGGCCTTTGATAGAGTCAGTTGGATGGAATAATGAATATATTACAGAATATAGGGATAGGCGACTGATCCGCTACCTGCATGTGTCTCTAAGATCTCAGGTGCGAGTGGAGGATGAAGTCAGGATGGGCAGTGTTAGAAAGAGGGATAATTCAAGGGTGTCCATTGTAATTGGTGCTTGTCTACGTATATGCGGGGAAATAGTAGAAAGAGACATGGAAAGAACTTGCGAATTAACAAGCTTAAGTTAGACAGTAACCAATCATTGCTGGGTGTATTCGAAATTCATTTAAATAGTGTGGGTTGATGATCAATATAAACAAAACAAGGTTAAAGAGGTTTTCAAGAATGTGCATGCTTAAGTCAAGCGACAAAACAGGAGAGCAACATTTAGAATAGATAGAGAGAAAGAGGGAATTTACCGATCTTGGAAGTGTTTTGAGCCAAGATGGTCAAATTAATTGGAACAAAGGAGGAATGCGTTTGATAAATAAGCTTTCACAAGAATGAGGAAGTTCACGACAGAGAGACAGGGAAGTTGAGTGTGGATTAATGAAAGATTGGTGAAACATTTTACGTGAACCATGGTTTCTTACTTTGGAGAAACATGGCCGTCAAAGCAAGATGATAGGCGTACAGTGAAATATTTTCAATCGTGGCTGTGAGGAAGGATGGAAAAGTTAAAGGAGACGTAAAAGTAAACTAACGAAGAAGTTCTTGGCATGGTGGGGGATGATTGTTCAAAAATCCAAGGAGTGGTGGATGCAGAGTATTTTGTTTGGCAATGGAATGCTAAAGACTGTAATAGAGAGGATATTGGGAAATCGAAATAGATTACGAAAAGGATAGGCACAGAATGAGAAAAGTTAGACAGGATGATGAGAAATGGAAATTATTTCAGATGAACATTTTAATGTAGTTTTGGGTGTCATGTTATGTATTTTTAGACAAGTTTAGAAAATGTAGATATGAACAGTCTGTGGCTATCAAAAACCTACGTTAAACAATAAACAACCAAGAACACAATTAATCGGAAACATTAACAGATAGAATAGAATGTCCGATGAGAACTTATTTCCGGGAAATCACTAATAAATCTGCAGTGTTATGAGACAGTGAAATTATTGGCTTAATTATTGTGTTTCATCCAAAAATATTTGAAAATTAGATTTTGAGAAGGCTTTGATGAGAGTTAATTGGGCGCAATTAATGTAGGTTTAGTCGGCTATTGAGTCAAAGAACTACAAATAATGTCTAGCGGATTATAACATTAACATGGTCGGCATGGATTGAGAATCGTTGAGAGAAAAACCGTGGATTAATGGTTTGGTGAGACAAATAAGCAATTATGATAAATTTCAGTATTTCGTGAATCTCTAGTTTTTCATCATTTCGTAGGATTTACTTTGTTTTAATTTGCTGCAGAAAGGACCTCGTTTGCGGGCCCGGGCTTCTCGCGAATAGTGTTAGCTGTCTTTAATATTATAGCTGTGAAAAAGTAGAACTGGTAATGAGGGAATACATGAGGGAATCGGGGGCTTTGATAAAACTTTTTAAATAAAATCTAGAACAAAAATGAACGGTATTTACGCTGATCACTAAGAGTAAAAATTATAGACATAAGTGTTAATATAATTATCTAAAATAGTAGGTTATCTGTAACTCTAATGAAAAAAAGCTATTTCGCGGTATAATTTCTCTCTTTTTATATAAACAAAAATTTTCAATCCCATAACTCTTTCCGCAGGAGAGTTATATAACAAACGCGCGTTGCATCTTTGGTGAATATGATCTGAAGTAATGGCATTTTTTAATAAAGCATAGTATATAATAAGTAATAAGAATAAGTAGGTTTTTAACCTGCTACCAACTATTTTATCAGGCAAGAGGTAGGTGGGGGTTGAATGCGATTAGGCACTATCAGTAATTTTTTCTTAGTACTTGATTTCTTTGGAAAGGTTAATGGAAAGGTTAATTTTAAATTGTTATTTTAAACATAAATTTCAGATTGTGTAATATTTGTTTCGTTAAATTAAATGCTATAGTTTTGTGGAGTCTTTTCCTTAATTTCTTAATGCTAATCTGTAAGTGATATTAATAATTTTACTTCTTAGTTTCTTACTTTAATTTTCTAACTTGATCTGTTTAACTGCCATTAACCCATTAAAGCAAGTATACCCTATGATATTATAGTTGAATAACTATGCCTTGCAAATATTCGAAAGGTATAATATATTGTGGATCTAATACATATTTTCTTGCTTTGGAGTTAATAAGCATGCTGAGAAAATTCGTGGGGCATTTCATAGGCTATGACAGTTACAAACCCATCCGTAATAGGAATTGTAACATGCACCGTGACTTTATTCGTAATAAAATGGTTGAAATCGACATAAATGAACAATTGAATGTAAATTTTACTTTTTGAACGCATAATTTAAGGGATATCATTATATTTATAAAAAACTGACAGATAAAAATTAGAATAGAAAATACCCGTTTTTACATTCTCTGAATAATTTTGATCATTGATAAAGAGCCACTTGCATTTTTATCAAATATCTCCTTTAACCTCAAAATAAGTAATATTTGTGATAGGAAATTTATGGATAATAATTTATTTTGTGCATTTCGAGTCTGAATAATTTTCCTAAAACCTGTTATTCCAGATTCATTTATCAGATAGATTATCAGATAGATTATCAGATACATCTATTCACCGTTATTCCATTTTTAAAAGTATTCCATTAATTGTAGAAAGTATAATTGGTGAAAATTAGCAGACTGAGTTAATTAATAAAACAAGCAGCTTACGTTAAATAGCCTACTTAAGCGAGCTATCCAAACGTGCACTTACTGCGCAAAAACTACATTTCAGCGAAAATTATTTCTCTGCTCGTCAGTGATTGTTTATAGCTTCGGTATATCATAAATACCGTTAAATTTTTGAGTACTAGTATGCAATAATTTCATTCAAATTTAGTTCTCCTCTTCCCTTAGAACACATCATTACGATCAGAATGCCGTTTCATATTTCCAATTTATGCCAATCACTCGGATATGAATCTCTTTTAGGTGGGTCGCGTAAAAAAAGCTTCATTGATTTGTGCTGAAATGATTATATATCCAGTAAATCTTGCTATAAATTGGTGTAGTCTATAAAGTAGGTAATACGGTTTTGGAGAGAAAAAAAATTCGCAAAAAACATTAATTCTATCGCTTTCTGCTCATTAATGAAATTTAAAAAATGCATCCTTAAATGTAATAATGCTAGTCTCCCTAAAAATCCAATAAATATGATAGAACCAGGTAACACAAAATACTGTACAATTTTTCAATTCAATACGAAAACCGAATTTAACGTGGCTGACTGGAAGCCTGCGATCTAAACGCTTTAATCCGATGCAATCTCACCACCCTCTCTTATTTTACTCAAGAAACTAAACATGAATTTAACTTCAAACAAAATTTTTGTGTTAAAGAAGTTTTATGGTTAGAAAACATAACAACTGAAAATTTGACTTGCTATTTAAGCACACATTTTATAGCTGAGCGTTACTCTTTATCGTTGGACAGCATATGATCGGCAAGTTTATCGTATTTTAAGATTATATGTCCTCAGTGCTTTTTCGTAAGCCGTTCGTTCCCATGCACATTCATTAGCCAATGCATATGAGAAGTCTGTCGATCATGCTGGGAATGGCCCACACAGAAGTTCGATACCGTATGGTTTGGAGAAGCAACGCAGTTGCGATTACCAGGATGCTTAATTTCTCGAGTAAGGCATAAATGCCCATCCAAAATTCGGCCCCATTATATCGGCCATCTTCCCACTTCGCCTTCCCTCCGCCCTCCGTCTCCTCGCTGCCCCGCCACTTTCTCTTTCTTTCACCCAAACGGGTTCATTCCTCGCCCTCATCCATCTCTCTTTCATTCTGATTAATGCTTCCTCGCCCACAATGACATTTCTGCCTTACTCGAGCGAGTTATCCCTTCCCTTCATCGGATCCCTTTTCACACTATAACAGTCGTATCGAGTTCTCACCTCCCTCTCAGTCATTTCACCCTTGCTTTTCTCTCTCTCTGCTTCTCCCTTCGCTCCGCTTAATTGGCTTAACTTGTTTGGCGAACACAAAATGCTAATAACCTCATCATCGAAATCCGTTTTGGGGGCAATTCCCCGGGTGTCTTTTCACCCTATCTTTGCGTCTTTTTACCACCCCTCCCGGTTTTCTTTCCGTATAGCCTGGCGTCACATTTCCAGTTCAGAGGGCATTCTGAAATGGCCTTTTTATTTATAACGCTTTCATTTTTTACGCCCGTGCCCTGCGAGATTCGTCATTGTTTCACATATCCACTTTTTCTATGAGCGAGTCATTGTTGAGGGATTCATATCCCATTCGATGCGCTTTTGATTGTAGTATGTTGCTCTTTTCAGGTAGCAAAGGAAATAACTCGATTCTTTTACGAGTGATTTGTTAGTTGGTAAGAAAAAACACGCAAAGGAAATAACTCGATTCTTTTACGAGTGATTTGTTAGTTGGTAGGAAAAAACACGTTTTAAGCGTAGAAATGTCTTTATTATAAAGTCCCAGATGCGTATTTTTGCTTGGTAATGGCTGTTATAAATGCAGAAGCATCTGAAATATCCCTGAGATATATGTTCACAAATTGTTGCAGATGAATAAAGACAAATTTTCAACAGTTGTGTAAAATAATATTTTTAATAGTTTCTAAGAACGGAGAAAATAGCAGGTAAAATCACTAGATTAAAAATAAGTGTCATCCAACTGACTTTTGAATCATTAAGAATGAAATTTTTAAGTTGTGAACGATGGCAGCAGTAAGAAATACATGTGTCAACATATGGACCGTGTTATCAGCCGAGAAACTTTTACTATTATTCTTTTCCTTGGAGCTGAAGTTTTCTGCCAGGGAAGTCACAATTAAGCGAAGGAAACTACGTTGATACTGCTTGATAGACGACGGTGATAGTGATTGAATCGAAATTACAACAAAAGAGGAATCTATAGGACTAATGTATTTATGTTGAGGATTGGAGAGTCGAATTTTTACACAAAGTTCTTGAACTTCTTGAGAATGAAGTTTCATTCTTTCTTGTGCACCAAATTAGTATAATGAGTTTTGCCAACCATCTAAATAGTCAAATTATTACATTAATGTATATAGCAAAGAGTTTTTCAGCTCACCTCTCAGGCGGGTATCCTTCTTTATTTCTCATTAAATAATACTCCGTTCACCCCCCCACATACATTTCATAATTGAATTGATAAATGAGACACTGGAAGAAATTTCATTTCTATTCTAATATTAGGCATATTTTTCATTAGCCGTTTCGCAGCAATGATATTTTTTGAAAACTCACGTTAACCGTGTAGAAAGTGAACACGAAAAAATGGGCTTAAAGTTCACCGTTTCAATATTTTTGTGGCTGGAAGACGTGTGTAACATACCGAATGAGCCTTTCCTGCACCAATTTGATTCTATCGCCACGCCAGCTGTGGCAAATAATTCTCAAATTCTACTCTCTCATCTGACAGATATCACCCGTCGGACTAGATAGCAAAGAACATCTTTCATTAATCATCGTACTCCAACGCGCAATGAAACGTTCATTTATCGTAACAGGAAAACAATTGTTCAAATGGATTTGTTCGTAATTGATTGGCAGCCTTTAGCTATCATAACCCGGCGACTCTTTCTCCAGACGTCCTTATTTTACAAAACAAGGATGCCCACACATCGGCAAGGTTTCACTTTATTTTGAAAAGAAAAATCAACTTTTTTACTTGGTTGGTTTTTGGTTAAAAAATAGTTTTAAAACACCAGAACAAGAAATTGGTATATTCGTAAATTTAATTTTTTGGTTTCTTTCCAAAAAAAACAAGCGACAAGCAACGTGCCGCCAAATTAACCTATCGGTAACTGTATGCAAGTAAATGGGTTTTACACGCCTCGTTATTTCCTAGAGGAATTGATGAAAAAATATATATCACTTCCTGCTTAACGGGAATAACTCTCCTACTTCTTGACGAATTTGTATGCTCACGTCGATCATCAAAATAAAGTGACAATGGAATCGGCTTGAAAAAACTCAAAACGTGTTTTTTTATTTGGCAAAGCTTTGGTTGACGAGATCGCTAATATTAGTAAGAATACCGCCCCGAGTCTTAAGGATATTGTTTTAGTTTCCTGGTTCCCATTTGAGTTTTCTGGCATCTTCTCTGCGGAGATTTTACAGTACTTGCCACAAATAAGGAATATGATTCGGTCATAATGGGAGGAAAATCCATTACATATGTAAATTTTAATTAATTACTCGTGAAATTCTGTTGGTTTTAATCTTTCCTAGAGTCTTTCCTGGATCCTATTGTGGAGGGAAGAGTTGAAAGTACAAGCGGAACAACAGTTTTCCTTTTTTGCAACTACACAGTCAATGGAAAATTATGCATATCATTTGCTCTATTGCTAACCGAGCTAAAATTATGAGCAGAGTTAGTGTAAAATTTACCCTACTATCCACAACGCGCGGAAAAATATTGACAGGCCAATTTGAAGTGTTTGAATTCATACTTACCAGTAGCAAAAGTTGACGAAGCGTCCTATTCGAGCAATAAAAATTCGGGAATAAATGTCTTTTGGTTGAAGTACGGAAATTAAACGTCTGAAAAAGCAAAGTGCGATAAATGTATATATGCAATCGGTTGTGGATCGGATTTCGGGCTAGTTCTCGAACGTGCTACTACGGTGGACATGTGCGATCTGATTCGGAGCAGTCTCTCTTCCAACAGGTTGTCTTAAACCTTCACCAGCCCTATGCTTAAGGCTCGCTCTATGGCAACGATGTCATCAGTGCAGTCTACGATAGTCTCGCCTTGTGAAAGACGAGGAAGTTAAATAGGGAAAGACCAAATTCCCCATGCCATATGAATTGCATAATGGAACCCTATTCCCTATGCTTCGAGGGAAAATTTATGCCGTTGTCAAATAAACTCTATTTAAAAGTTCTTCTTTGTGACAATACAATCCTGTTAAAAGTAAAATTTTCGTTACAATCAAATAATAACAAACAAAAGTTAATATGAAACCCATATTTTCCGTTTTGAATGCTGCGTTGGACCAAATTCGAAATAATTTGAGCCCGCTGCGTATTTTGCTTCTGCTTTTATAAAATTCCCAGTACAAAGACAAAAGTTTTTTTGTGGAACGATGAGAAACTAAGTTTCTCCTATTTATTTCTTATGGCTTGATAAAATCTATACCACGTTATGAACAAAAATTACCGTGGGGATTAACTTTTCAGGCGTAATTTTGTGGAGTAAATTATCACGAAATGTTTTTGGAATGAACTTTGGCTTATGTGTCTAAAATATTTAGCAAAATCATTTCATTTTTAAATAATAATATTGATTTTTTGCTTTAAATTTTCAGCTTGTATTTTCAAGTGTGAAACTCATATAATAGTGTATCCTTCGAAAAAGAGTAATCAGATTGTAGCATGATATATAATGAGAAATAGAAAGAAGCCATACAAAGATTATTTATACGATGTTCTAATGTACATGCAGTAAGCGAGGCATTTTGAGTTTTTGGAACTTAAGCGAAAAAAGAAGTTACAGGGCGGTGAAAAAATCAACAAAATCATATAAAGGAGCTCTACTGATATAACTGTAATTAAAAGTTTGCCAGTACCAAAAATACCTAGGAGGTACACGTATGAATCGCTATTTTGTGTCAGTATGAAACGAAGAGTGTGTGCGCTATTGGCTGCGAGTTCGTGAGGTGACAATCATTATAGCCAATATTATATTTTTAGAACTCTATACGATATTTCGGTCAACTAGGTAACCATCAACTTAAGTGAGATTTTGACAGCGGGCAATAAAGCAGTAATGAAGTGTCTTCCCCGTTGTGAAATTCTCTGTCTAAACTCTGCTTCGAGGTCGAGCATAAAAATTACCTCATATTATGCCTTACTTATGATTCGTGCTCATTGTTTATTCGGGTGTTTGAAATGAAAAAATAATATCTTGCATGCCATAAACCGCATGATTGTAAGTTTGTTTACGAATGACCAAAATCTGAGTTTCGGAGTCGTGTGCGTCCATTAAAGCAAATTGAAGAACTTTTAGACATTATTTGCTAAGAGTTTAGTTTCATGTTTCCTCACGTTATCTGCAGGATATTTATGAAAACAGTAAACATATTTTTTGGAGGGTGTTGGGATTTATTGTCTGTTGAGGTAGAGCAAGATTTGATTCATTTGAGAAATTCTTTTTCACACACATCACATCATGATGAGTCTTTGTCGACTTGAGTCATTAGGAATGACTCAAGTCGTATAAAGGTTCTCATAAAATAGGAAATTACCACTAAAAATAATAGCACTATATATAGATACGTAAATATTGTCTTGTAAATATAAATAATGTTCTAAGACAATCGAGCGAAAGTAGTGAACTTATACGCATTCCGTTGTTACGTGGCTTGTTAAAAGGGAAAACGCAAGTAGGCACTTTTGAATTATTACCAATAACTATTCAGGCAAAATTAATAATAAGCAGCAAAATTTTATGAGTGAGTTTGAAGTCGATAAATACATTTATTCGAAATAGAATCATTTTAAATTTTGGTGCTTTAACTTTCACGAATTTCATAGGGTGCAAAATGTTTCACTTCGTCTGATCAGATTTTACACTTTTTCTTATAACTTGATAATATTTACCATCGTGATATACTTACGTACGTAGCTAAACTTGAATGTAGATTTTGAGACGCTCTCTCTATTGAGCCCTCTATTAACTGTAAAAAAAATCAATCAATAAGGTGCCATGTTAAATTTACATCACTCAGGATTCCATTGCCATTTGTAGATTTACATAAACTGTGAATAAGAATGTTATAGTTTGAAACAAGTAAAACCTACATGATTATGATTACCACATTAGTGGCTCATGTATATGGATCCAGTCCTGGATTCACCATTTAAATAGAAGACCTCAACGAACCACGTTTTTAGTAAGTGACTTAAGTAGTAGTTGTACGTTTGTAAGAGATAGCTATCAGTGAGTGGCTGATGAATTTCAATCGAGGGCCATTGACAATCAAGTGTTATTGACAATTCAAACACAAGGGTTATTTTATATCAATTTTAACTTTAAATAGATATTTGAAATTTATATAAGATTATGAATTTTAAAATCATAACCAAACGAATTGTTTCCCAATGCTCTTTTTGAATACGTCTTAATGCTTTGGAGATTAATTATTTTCTGCCAAAGAGAAAAATTAGAACCAAAGGCTTTAAAAATTAGCAGTGATCGGTTTTTCTGCATCATGTCATAAAGGTTTTATTAAATGGCTCTTTCTCTTTCGAGAAGAAACGCATTTTCCGGTCAGGTAAACCGCGATGGTATATGAAGATTTGATCAACGCCGTACAATGAGAACTCATGTTGGTTGCGCATTTCGGCTGAAACTCAAGATCAGTAAAGAAATTAGAGAACATTATAAAAGAACTCTGATTATATGAGGGACAGGGCAGGTATCAAAAAGGGATATTTTTATTGAGTTACAGTAAATTCTGTACTTAAAAATTAATACCAGTGAAACCTTTCCCGGCAGCATAGCATGTACCATCTCCAAACTAAAGGGAATGCAGGTTTAGTACGTGCTATGCTCTAAAAAATAGCACTGTTACCACACAAAAAACTGAAACTACCGAAAGATGGTCGAATCGGAAGCATTTCAATAACTTATCTGGAAAACCTCGGTGTTTTATTTCTTATCTGGTGATGCCATGATGCCCGATAAAATTGCCCGATACCATTATATTTTTTGCTACTCACGCTCTCTTCCCCCATAGATTCCTGATTTCCTCCCATTGGTTACAGATATTTATTATTTCCTTGTTTCACATGATATTTCTTTACACAATACATTTCGTGCAAGTTCTGTCCCAAAAGTAGTAGGACTTAATCGATTGAAAAATATTATTGCTAGAATTGATAAATTCACTCAAAAGTCTTCGAAGTAGAACCGCCAGCAGTGGGTTTTCCACGTTCTGGAAGGCGGCGCCCGGAGTACTGTACGTCACGGTCAGTTAGAGCGCTTCCATCGAACCGTGGCGACATCCTTTCAGCACGGATTTGAGGTGGGAAAATAGGAAGACATCTGGTGCGTCAACATCAGGGCTGTAGAGGGTCTGAGGGATGGTTGAGAAGCTGTTAGCAGATCCGCGTCCGAGTTTCCTTTTGTTCGTCCAAGAGCACTCGCGGCTCCATCTTCGCACACATATTTCTCATTACAATGTTTTCGATCACAAATGGATGCACATCGCTTTTAGGAATGCCTAGTTCATCATAAACCATGCGAACACTTATTCTGCTATTCCTGCCCTGCTCTCTACCCTCCCGAAACAACTTGTGCCTCTCAAAAATATCCGGAATACCCATTATCACCATTAGCTGCCTTGAGCATACGATGAGTCTCTTTCCCGGTTTTGTCTAGTTTCATGCAAAATTTGATGGCGTAGTGCTGTATCAATAACCGGTTCACGACGGATCGTAACCAGGTCACGTAATAGAGATTTCACAAACGAACGATCGGCACTCCGCCAAGTCTGGGACCTAACTGCACCGGTTTCCGGCCTTTCCTGAGACTCCCCTCCCTCGAATCCAGCTAGAGAAACCTCCGCCCGTCCGTCCGTCCCTCTATCCGAGAAATAATAATTCACCCTACCATTGGGACAGACCTTGTACATCTCATTAATAAAGTACGCTTTTGCTTTCTTGAGTTAATATTATTTTTGGGCTTATTTTTTCCTTTCCGTCTTAGTAAAGTAAACTCAATTGGCGTCAATGAGAACAAAAAGTGCGTTTAAAAAGATGTAATTTAAATTGGAGTAAAACGTGAAAGATTGTAAGTTAGATGAAAAATAGATGATAAGTTGGGTGAAAACGTTAGATTTAGGCTTTTTAGGGTTGAAGAATAGGCGAGGGATGTGGATGGAGGGTCGAGAGGAAGATTTTTGGTGTATGAGTGGCGGGATGAGAGAGGAGGGAAGAGAGCCATTAGAGGAGGGGCTTTATCGACGCATTAATGGGATTATGCTGCGGGAAGGGAGAGACAAAGGACTTCATTCCACGCTAAATTGAGGCCATATGGCTCTCTGATTGCATTTAGCCATTATCAAAATTTGTAATTTAAATAAGAAACCATTTATTTTAGTGAAATTTAAGTGAATTTATGATCAAATTTCAAGAATAAGTAGGTAGCGAGCTATGGCGAGGCCGTGATCGACTAAGTAACGCCTAGTTGCGATTTTACGCCAGTAAACGGAAGAAAGAACGCACGCTTTTAAGGAAAGCGATTCATTACTCATTTATTTGAAATGTTCAACTATGGAATTATTGAGATATTATAACAGGTAAATAAGGAAATAGACAAAAATTTCATACTTCATGCCGTCTTTTCTGAATCATAGTAACGTTTGCTATGGCGGTTGTCATGTGTTCTCGCCAGCAGAGGATAGATGATAAAACTACAGTAATCAACCTGAATGGAGTTAATAGAGGAGATAATACAGTCCGTCTGCTATTTAACCCAACAGCGTGTGAAATTCATTCATCAAGGTGAGGGGAGGTTAGGGAATTCCTTTCCCTTTGTCACTTGCGGTCGGTTTCTAAGGAATATCTTGTGCTCGAAAAATCACACAACCTGAGTGAAGCTCAGGTTGCGATGAGGCATCACCTGGGTTTGAACCAGGACCCTTCGGTCAAATGCTCAGCCCTCTGCCCACTAGACTGCCACGCTCCCAGATGGATAGTACAGCCTGAAATCAAAACGATTCAGATACTAGCGTTATGCGGTCGATTTTGAGGCCTACGTAGTGGGGGACACGTATCATGATTCGCAGCTTTTAATAAATCAAAATTATTTGGTACAGACCAAGGAATATGGCAATATAATGTTCTTATTAATATTTAGAATATATCATAGTGAAATTCTTAAGTGACATATCGTTAGTATGAAATCATGTACTTTTTCCGACTGATTTCTTAACTTCCAGTAACACTTATGTACTACACCTGGCTAAAATGCTTATTAAGATTAGTTCAGCTCGCCAATGGCGGGTACGAATGCCGCGATGAAAATATAACGCAAAGAAACATACGTAACTTTAGTAACAGAATGTGGATGATGACTCAACCATAAAACATTTCTTCTGAGCCAGGGGAAAAGTGTAGGATGCTCATTAAGGTGACAGCACTGGGTGCGACGCGTGGATTAGGGAAGGAGGTCGTTGCTGGTAATGGGAGGGGACAGAGTCCGCCAGCGTTTCAATGGGGATAGTGCGCGATGTGTAAAGTGGTTCGGGTATGGGAGATGGTGGGACTCGGTGGTGGAGGACGGAGAGGGAGTGCTTCCGAAAGCTGGTTTTGAGGGCTTGAGGGCGAAGAAAGGAGAAGGGGTGGGCGTGGGGGCGCTCATGAAACTGTATGCGTGATAGAGGGTTAAGTGGGTTAGACATGGGGGTGGCGAAGAGTAACGGCTCAAGGCTTGTGTACTGCCGTCAGGCAAAGAGGGAGATAAGATACGGAGGAGTGGAAAAGCAGCTTGGTTAGGCGGCACCCGGCGCCCATTGTGAACAAAATTCGATCACACTGTTTCACCCACTCGCAGTTTGTAAATGCATTAATTTCATGGACGGATTTATTACATGGATGGTGGAGGGAGAGTTTGCGCTGATGCATCTCCAGTCTAATAATCGAGATCACATTTAAAGTGGTTGTTTCATTTCAGATCAGAAAGCTGCAAAATGATGAAAAGGTATTAGAACTTAATTACTGATGGAGTGGCAGCAATTTTCATTTTTGATTTATACTTGTGAGTGTCTTATGATTATAAATTCATCTACTAATACGTAGAACTAGTACGTACCACCACGTGATAGGTGGGAATGCATCCCACCTATCTGCACCCTATGATATTTTGAGTTGCAGGTATTTCACCATAGTTCCTAATATTTACCATCGCTTTTCCAATACTATTATTAATGCAACGATTGTTGAATAATCCCCCAAAGATGAAATATTTGAATTTAGAATTGTGCGTTTTTCCTTCAAATACATTGAAGGGAATAAAATACTGCATAATCCTTTCCCATAAATTATTTCACTATCTTAAGCGATAAATCTTTTTTAGAGATTAATTTTAAAAACTGTCTTCGTTCACTTTTTAAGTACTTATTTATAAGCTGAGCCTTCGAAAGACACGGTGAAATAGGGCACTAAGAAATCTATAACAGTCCATTTACATTTTTTCTATGATTGTATTCATTCGCCTCATGAAGATTCCCACTTTTCCATACATTGGTATGCTACCGTTGGAGTTCACGGGGAAAGAGCTCTGCTTTGCGAGGACTATTATCGGTCACAGAAATAAAACGTCCCTATGTAATAAGCTCGGTGGATTGCTGTTACTTCTTGTGTTACCAAAGACTCGGCTTTCCATTGCAGAATAAAAGTAAGTGAAGTTAAATGGACCTATGACCCTCGGAATTTCCGTCTGTGGCCTCTATTTTTATTTGTATAGGATATATTTCAAAGGCACACAGTATTTACCCCCAGAAATTTAAAACTCAGAAGTTGATTTCTTAGTAATTCGATGTTTTCCTTTCCTTATTAGAAATACGGACATGAATTTTCCTGCGAACTAATAGCATGGGATACTTACAACTCGATCAGGTTTGATTTTCCTACAAGGAATTACATTTCATTGAATTTAAGATTGTTACTGTTGGCAGTAATTGATCACCTCGGTAGCTTAGTGATCCAAACCTAGACCCTTAAACGTACAGAACATCAAATCAATCATTTATTTTCACTTTGATGGGTCTATTTAACATTACCTCAATAATTTCAAATATTCCCATATTTAAAAGAAGATGATACGCCAAAATTATACAATGCATTATAGGTGATTATTCAATATTAATAATCTGCTCTGCCAAATATGGTATCTATATAAGGCAAATCCAAAGAGCAGAAACAATAATTCATAAACGAACTACATATTCAGGGTGAAGAGAGACCTGATGTAGACTAGGTTGCTGGATTGTGTTTTGTTAGGAATCGCAAAATTTATTTGATAGTTGTGTCCATACAAAAAAACCTACCTTAAACGGTAGATTACCGTATAATAATAATACATGCAGAATTTCAGCTGACTTTTATGGGAAATACATCTTATGAATATGAGATAAATTAGGAGTTCCTTTCGTGTTAAAATTTCCCTGAACTCATAGTCAGTAAAGCCACCTGCCTGGTTTCAATACTGGGTTTTAAAGTCACATAAATTCTGAAATTAATTTCCAGTTTATTACGTTGGTAAGTACTAAATTCTTAGCTGCGAGTAATATTTCAACAAGAAAGTTCCTTCAAATTAGGATTAACCTCAAGTGATCATGATAAGGGCATTTTTCTAATGCAGCATTATAAAGCTGTATCAATTAACTGCTCTGCGATGGCTTGGGGTCTTATCTCGCCGCAAACTTATTTTAGAGAAAAATTTTACGCTGACACTTAATCACGCCCAAGGCGAGATTAAGGAAAGTAGTCGGGTTGGGTGACGCGTACGTTACCCACTAAACTAGCTTTTAGATATTTGAAAATTTTTCAATTGAATTTTTTAAAATTATCTTGTACTAGTATACTTTTCAATTTTCTTGGGTATTTAACGAATCCCTTCATGTCAGAAACCACTTCCATTTTCCTATTGCTATCTATTGCCTGTATTTTCTCGTTTAACGTCCTTCTCTCTGATAATACGCAAACCATTAGGAGCGTAATAACCCTATAACCTTACTCTCGTAGAGAAATAATTTTTAATTACAAAAATAAAGTGAATTGTTTTATAATTTTTCCACCCTATAGATTCATCATGACTTTTTGGAAACTATCGCTTTCTGCAGAAATGCAGGAGATATAAAGGAAAAGGAACTGGCATCGGAAAATTTGCCAATGAGGAAAAATCTAATAAAATAATATGGAAATTTTTAAATTGAGCAGGTTAAAGTGTTAACTGTATAAGTAAAAAAAAATATTCAAACCTTTTTTTGCATAAACATGCCGTTTTGTTTTGTCTTTAATGCAAACATCATCTTTTATTCTAGCAAAAGTTTCGTTTCATCGTTTAAAAGTTTATTAAATCACTTAAGTATATTTTTATTTAACCGACTCCAAAGCATTCTAATCTTTCTTATTTTTTTACTAGGCTTTATAAATGTTATAATAGTCATGTAGGTAGTAAATGATATCATGTTGCTTCAAAATTGGCTGCATCGTGAAGAGAATAGTTTCAGGAGAAAACAGTATAATGCTGTTTAAAATTCATTTGCCCCGGCTTTGGTTCGTCCGTTGGCTTTCGAGCTAATCCAATTAATACAGATTTTTACCAAGCTGTTATTCACATTCATTTTCCCGTCGCGTTTTCCATTTATTTTCGCTTTATTTACGGTTTATATTTTCTGTATTTTTAATAACCAAAATGATTTAAAATTTATTTCGAGGAGGGCATTTCTCACCCCCACGTAGATTACCTACACGAGTAAACACGCGTTTTTTTAAATTGCTCCCACACGTGTGCTCTCTCCCCCAAATGCTTTTATGTAAATAACTCTCTCATTCTTGCCCATTTATTCGAATGGGAATTCCCATGGATGGAGTCATAAGCAACCTTACATATTTTCATTATTGATAACTTGGGCTTACTTTTGTCATCAAGCAGATTTCATCATTTAACTTTTTTAAATTCATTTTTAAGATATATTTCTTTCTTTAATTTAATTTGATTGATAATAATGTAATTATTCGGCCTCGCGGATTTTTGTCGATTGTTTAACTTCAAAATAAAGTTTTTCCGCAATTTAACTTTTTGCTAGAGTTTTCTTTTATACCTGTACACAATATCCTTATTTGCCACCGCGCAATCTACTCACAAACTGGATCTTAGCATTTGTATATATTTTTAAATAACTTGGATCAAAGGATTATAATGTGTTTTATCACACCTGATGTCACAAGCATCTTTGGCTTATTATGTACAAAATCCTAGTTGTATCTTGGGTAAATCTTTCCCCGTGTTCGTCTAATGTAAGCATCATCGCAGCTTATCTTGTAAATACGAGATTTACCCCATAAATTTTCATTTTTTTTACTATCTAGTGTTTTATTTGAGAGAAGAAATATACAGGGTCCACTATAAATGTAATGTACATGAAACCTCCTTGTTACCCTCCCAGAATATCCTGTGCAAGCAGAAAAACATCACTTGAGGCATTTCTCCATCGCCATAAGCATCCTTAACCATAGTCATGGTCTCCATACCCAATTTTCCAAGCTTAATGCACAACTTTATCGTATATCATTGCTCCATGGAACGTGGCATCGTAAATTCGCCAAAAATCGCGCTACGCGATTTATCTTTGGCGCCAGACGCATGACTACGAATACATTTGGTATTGTATGTACGGTATTTTATCATAACATTTTGCTCCTTTAAGGTCCCCAAAATTTCGGAGTGCTAGAGGACGCCTCGGTAGCTTTTAACTGGCTAGAGCACTCGGCCGGTCATCGAAGGATGGTAATTCTTACCCCAGTCAAGGCGAATGATGGTAACACTTTGAAATCTCAGCGTTGAAATCCGAGGGCGAGAACTAGAGCAGGTAAAACAGGTTACCTATCTCGGAAATATTTTTAAGAAAATGGGCTAAGTAGCAAATACATAGCACGAAGAACTGCGTTAGTCAAATAAGCTTTAAAAAGGAGGAAGGAATGGATCACTGGAACTTTGTGTAAGGATGTAAACAAAAGGCTCGTCGGAACTTGGGTATGGAGCGTTGTTATCTACGCCGCAGAAGCATGGTCACTGAAGCAGGAATAGAGTCATAGATTGGAGGTTTTTAAAATGTGGGTGTGGAGGAGGATGGGAAAGGTGATATAGAGAGGAAGGAAAACAAACGAGGAAGTGCTAGGCATAATGTGGGAGGAGAGAGTATTGTTGGGAGAAATGAAAAAGAGGCAGTAAAGATGGATGCAGAGCATTTTGATAGGAAAGGGGATGTTGAATGGGAACATGGGAGAAAATTTTAGGCAATCGAGGAACGGGCAGGAATAGAATGGGCATGTTTGACGGAATGAATGGTGGAAGGAAGTATTTGGAATTGAAGATTGGCTTATTGTAATGTTGGGCGTCAGGTTGTGTTTTGTAAGAGAGGCGGTGGCATTTTCGCTGTACTGTTTGGAAGCTTGGGTTCATCCAAACCTATCTCAACTGTTTGATTACCAATAATAATATCAAGCATAACGTATATTGCTATAACCATTAATTTAAGGAGAAATAGTTGTAAATACATATAAAAATAGTAAATTTGGTAAAGTTAATTACTTTAGTTAATTATTTAAGTTGATTACTTTGATAAGTTATTGAAAATACGACAAATGAGATGTTTAATAAGAGATTGTATCTCAAAATATAAAATTATTAGAATATAGTAGATTTTTATTCACAACTTGAGATAAGTTTGATCGGTTGATTTGATCAAATCATTTCGTTGCCAAATCTTGTTAAGCCAATGAGCTGCTTTAATCTTTCTCGCGATCTGCGTCAACTAAAGACCTTATGATATGGATACATACGTAATTTAATGACGTAATGTTTATCTTTTTACGGCATTTGAGTTGAAAAGGTAATCTTATGGGGTGTTTAAATCGGTCTACTTTCTCGATACCACGATGGCAGGCTCTTAAATGTGTCTCACAAGGGATTTACTTCGGTAATGTTTTGGGGGAGGTGATGGTATACAAAGTCCACCGTAAAAGTAATGCTCATTCTCTGGGGAAAAGAGATTTGTTGATCGCACTAGTACAAATGCTTGAAATTCTTCGAAATACTCTCCCCCTGCATCAATACACTTGCGGAGACATGCCTGTTACCCCTGGAAGGCACCCTGACACACTCAAAATGAGCAATTCCTCGGGCGTCAAAGAAGGCAATGAGCATCGTTTTGATGCGAGACTTGCTCATTCGCGCTTCATTGGGGCGGGGGTATGATTTTGTGTGCCACTCACTGCTCTGCGTTTTCGATTCTGGGTCGTACTCGAACATCCAGGATTCGTCTCCAGTTACGACAGAATAAAATAAGTCCGGCTCATCTTGAATGGAATCCAACAATTATTGACAACGCGAACCTCGAAGTTCTTTCTGGCCTTCCGTCAACACTTTCGGCAAAAACTTTCCACCGACCTTGAGTATTTCCAGATCCTTGGTTACTATTTCATGCACCGCAAATGTGAACATATGAGTAAGGTGCCAGTAATTTGCTGGATATATATATATATATATATACTCATATATACAGAAACAGATATAAGGAAAAGGGATAGGAACACATATACGCGGGCGTGGTGTTTTAAATTTCTAAGGAATTTGGAGTTAAAATTATATTAGCTGACAAAAAATCAGAAAGTTGGATGTCCAGTATCGATTCATATCTAATTCTTTTCTTAAACCCAAAAACTATGGAATAATTGTATTTCCAACGGAGGTGACACCTTCTTTTCTCCCTCCATTGTTAAGATTTAGTTGAACATTGTTGAGATTTATTAGATGGGTATCTTTTACACCAATGAATGGACAAATAAATAACGTCTGTGGCATTAATGGTCGAACTTGCTATTTTTATTTCAGATATGTTAATAATGTGAACAAAATTATATAAGCCTTGGCGGAATTATATGTAGCAATCGAAAATAAACAATTCACTCAGAAAATACTTGACCATGCACGAGAGGGTAAAGACGAAATGTGAATGAAACCAAATCATAGAATTTATTCAAAATATTTTGGTCATAAGTACTTTTATATCACCTTTCAGCAGGTAATACCCGCTGTCCGGTGATCGTGACTTCGTGCCACAGAAAAGCCCAGCACAGTTTACCCCAGTGGGTCTCAGGGAAAAAGGAGCAAATGTTTCACTAGACGCCGACGAGGTCACGAAATGTGAGGATAGGCATACATCCTAAGAAACGATGAGGGATAGAAATTATTGGAAGTTGAAGAAGAGTTTATTGCAGGATATGGTTCCAGGTCTTATCTATTAGAGCGAGGCTCAGAAGCCCAGCTGTGTTCATCTGAAGACCACCTTTAACGGTATACTACCGACAGTAAATAAATCGTAAATGTCTTCCAATTACATATTTTCCTCATTCATCACTCGTTCTATACATTTTTCTTCTCCAATTTTTTGTAGCATTTCATTTAATTCCCTGAAAATCCTCTACTGCTGCTTTCATCTCAGAACTATGGAATATTAAGTTCCATGTGTGTTTCTTAAGAGTGAATTTTTCATGGATCACCTTTCGAGTTATTTTTCCGAAGTAGCATTTTCCGATATTTTTGCGTAAGTCCTCTTATTTCCCTCTCCGATCCAGTGCTTTGTATCATAAAAACTCTTCGTCTTTCAAGTGTACATTTCCGTAGTTTCATTTTGGCAAAATGTACATTCTAATGGCTACTTACAATTTTTTCGCGACTTTTTATTTTCCTCTCCTTAATAAATATTTAATAAAGCAAAGTCTGGTAGTTTTACTCTGGTCTACTCCATCTCTGCGAGGAGTAATATTGACTGGTGTACTAATAAATATATTTTCTCCAATTATCGTTTTATCT
Organism: Hetaerina americana; assembly: GCF_022747635.1. Classification (NCBI taxonomy): domain Eukaryota; kingdom Metazoa; phylum Arthropoda; class Insecta; order Odonata; family Calopterygidae; genus Hetaerina; species Hetaerina americana. The sequence goes on from NW_027286069.1 coordinate 27,849,959, forward strand.
AACTCATAAATCGGGTTTTTGATACCCACACAAAAGGCTGTGAGCGATAATGATCACCCTGGAGCGTCTTCTAAACTTGTGTCATTTGATTGTCATGTATAAGTACACGTAAGACACAAAGCATTTTTGAGTAATGTTACCGATACAAATAAAAAAATGGGACTGATGTAAACCATTCAAACTATTTCACACTAAGAAATGAGTTCTCAAACTTTTAATGATAATAAGTGACACAGTATATGGGACCCATTCCCTCCTCTCGGGAATTCATACACATGATCAACGGGTCCCCAACGGTAATGTATCTATGTATGTATGTATTTGTTCAATCAGCCACTTTCTGCACTTTTTATCCCTAAGGGTGGTTAACCGGTCGGGACAATTGATTTGTCGCAATAGAAGAGTGAGTACCTGAGTGCACGTTGGTAGGAGAGAAACTGCGTCAGCGCGAAACTGTTTGAAAAGAGAGAGGGACATTTGGGCTTCGTCATCTGCCCGCTCCCAGAGAAATTCGAAATCAGCCATAAACAGAAACCATCAACCGTGTGGGGTTCTTATGAAACGTTTCGCAAAATTTATACTGACATCCTCCGCGAGCTTAGGGTTGCTTTAAAAGGCAACTTCGTTATTATTTTCAATTTATTACCTTTGGACGTTGCTTCAGTTGGTTTTAGTCTCTTTTTATACGTAGTTTTCCTTAATATACTCGTACAAGATGGAACTGTTCTTCTACACTTAATGCAGACCTGAATTTGAACTAATTTCTATGTCGTTTGAAATTTCTGAATGACTCAACGTATTTCCATTTGGTTTTTTTCATGCACAAAGGACATATTGCGCTAGCTCAGAGTTACCACTTTGTTCACTTTTACTATTTGATAGGTATTGTTTTTGGTTTTAGGGTTACATTATTTAAGTAGGAAAAAAGAAGGCCACTGATTCAGATTGCCATGTTTACAGTAATTCTCTCTTGAGTTTAGTTAAGGATGTTTTAAAATAGCTATTGGTAACACGTGAACTAGTTCATCGTTGCCCGTTTTTCCAGATAATGCGCTACTCAGTTCTGTTCAAAACAAGCGGCAAGCGCACCTTTCATCAATGCCTCTCCAATTTGAGGTTAATGAATTCGAAAGGTATAAAATATCTGCCTTGCCTATTGCCATGGTAATATTTTCAGAATTCACATAAGATAACAGAAATAGCGAAAAAGAAATTCAGTGTTGAATCTGCTCTAATTTTTGATAGCAAGTGGATGCAAAGCTATGCAAATTGAGGAAGGAGGTTTCAAGAAATTTGGGAGCAGTTCTTTTTTTCAGGTGAAATCTCATCTCGATGATCACGATCGCTAGCAGGAGAAATAAATGATGCTTGTAAAAACCTCGAACGAGAAACCGATTGCATGAAATGGATTTTGGTTGGAAAATCATTATTGCGCTGCAGCCGTAGAGTCAATTTTGGGTGTGCCCCATCAATCCGGGTAATAGGCTTCGTTCAGAGACTTACGTCCAATAAAACTCGACACACGTATGACTGTCCTATCAAAGTTGCGGGTTCGTTAATCGTGTTACGTTCGAGTATGTCTCCAATGCTTGTATTAGCTTTTATAATTTATGGATTCTAAAGGCAAATTTCAATAATTCACTGGAATAGGTTATTTAACAACAAGCAGTCACTGCTGTAAAGTGAAATTTCGTCTAGTTGACGAGAAAAACTCTGGAGTACTTTAAAAAAATGAATTCTTTCAATACTTGCGGTACCTAATACATAGTTTTTTCTGAATATTTTTTGCAATAAATACATTTCGAGCGTCATTATTTCAGAAGTAGAGACTAGATTCTACTCCGTTGGAATAAACGAAAAGGAGATAAAAGTTCCCGAGGTAATGAAAGCATTCTATTAGAGGAAAAGTTAACCGACAGTTGGCAGGAAAAGCCTGAAAGTTCGAGTAGTAGTAGTAGTTTTGAGGGGAGGCGACCGACAGCTAAGGTCATTTGCGCCATAGGGGAAGGACAGGAAAGGATGAAGGGTGGAGAGAAACCCGGCGTCGGCATTAGCCTACTCTTTACGAAAGGCGCCAAGGGGTCCGCGGCTTAACGTCCCATCCGACGGACGGCGTACTCATTTAAAGTGCCCTCCACAAAGCACCTCAAGTAGGGATCGAGATACCTCTGAAAAATATTCAACACCGCCGGGATTTGAACCCGCGCCCTCAGGGTGGGAAGCCAGTACGTTAGCCCCCGCACCATCTCGATCCCCCTGAAAGTTCGAAAGAGATTAAATCTCTCTGTGTAGTATTTTTCTTCATCGTAGTGAAGTATGAGAAACAGAGTGAAGCAATGATATAAGAGCAGCATAATGGAAAATGCCAAAAGCCCTGCCGTAAATGGGCGATTCGAATTACTGGCGAAGAGGTTCTAAAGAAATTGGGAGAAACCTAATGAAAATTAAATGAACGAGGGATCATCTTTTCGGACAAATGTGGAGGCATAATGTCACAGCCATCTGGGGGAAAATGAGAAAAAATATCAAAAGAAGAAAGTTTTGAATGGCATTAATGGGACACTTCGAATGATATCTAGAAATACGTTAAATTGAAATTAAAAACCACGAGATCGCAAGAAAGGAGTGTCGTTCGCACAGTTTAACAAACAATCGCACGGAGTGACAACAGAACACTGAATCCAATCGCTCTAATAGGTATTACACGAGATTCAATTGGTAATGTTGTCTGTGGTTTAACCCAGAATGAAATGGGCGTTTCTCATATTGGACCATGATTAAATATGTTCTTTGTTATATCGAGTGATGGACGGATGCCTTTAAAATTTAAGCCTTTTGATTACTTACATTTTCTCCATTCTCATAATCTCGGTATTCTCTGGGGCGACTCTTTCAAACCTTTAGCTCTATTTAGTGCATCCCTCATTAGCGCATAAGAAGAGCTCATAGTTAATAGAATTATAATTTTTATAATTTATATCACTACAGGAGAATATAATTATTAGCGAAGTGATTGTACTTTATGTGAATAATTATACTTTTATTACATGCAGTTAATGCCTATACTAAATATACACTCTCTCCTATTTTAGAGCTTGTACTTCAGCTTTTGCGAATTATTTCGTCTGCTTAGATTATTTTCAAGTGACATATTCATGTCTACATTTATGTAAGAACACGGGACTACGTTTTATCGGCCAGTTGATACCGCTCAGCGGTTTCAGCATTTTATTTTTCCATTGACTTACGACACTCTTCTAGCCGTTACTCGCTGAAATTTCTCCATGTATGGATTACAGAAACACAGGAATTCCACCATTAATATTTATTGACGACGATGATTTCACCATTATGCGGCATCATCAGACGGTCATGGTGATACCACACAGTGGTAAAACCATTGTCGTCAATGAATATTCATTTTTTAATTGCTGTGTTTATATTTATAATCTCTAGACTAGTTTAGTTGACAATTTTATGAGAATAAGGCAAGAGTTGCACACATTGATTACTGTAATTTAATAATCTTGTGTATTTTAAGAATCCTTTCGTGAATAATTATATTTCTTTTAAATCTAACTGGAACAAATATATTTTTTCAGGTACGCACGGAGGACCATTCTTTTTTGTGTTCTGCTACACGAGAATCCAGTAAGTGCTTACATTAACTTATTAAATTAAACCATTTTATTACGACACTGCTAACAGCTTACCAAATGTGCATGTTGTCGTCCAACTAGCTGTTTGAATTATATGTATAAAACACCGTTTATTTTCACGAATTGTAAAAATAAATGTAACGTTTTCTAATGCTATTGAGAATGAGATGTGGATGAGGATATTATCACCACTTAAATTATATTTTAATTTTCTGAAAGAGTTGGTTAAGGGCTCATATATGCATTATATACATTAAATAACTTAAACATGTTTTCATAGATTAAAAGTTTATTTAGCTATTGACGAAACCACGTTTTAAGTTTTCGGTTCATGTGTGCGTACTGTCTCTGCCTGTATACAGCACGGAGACTAGCAGCTGTAGCAAAGTTTAAGACAGTTGTGGTCGTCATTTGATGCTTTTATGGGTATCAGAATATGTCCCCACGGCCTCTAGAATATGACATTCTCATAGGTGAGCGCTCAAAAACAGACCATAAACGATGCATAATTTTCGATGCATAGTGTTCTCGCTTAGAGCGTTCTGTCAGAAGTGTGAAAGCAAAATTCACACATCTCAGAGCCCCATTGAATTAAGAATAGTACGTACACCTTTCCAATTGACTTCCGAGCCCTAACTTCCCGTTAAAGATTGCCTATGCTAAATCATTTGGATAATATATGTGAAAATGAAGTAAATATCAGAAGAAAAATTTAACTAGTGATCTTAAACATATTCCTGGTCAATCTTGTACTTGTCTTCCGTTATATTAAATCTTTCAATTCGAAAAGCAGAATACGCCGACGTCTTATCCCACAGTTTAGATTTCAGCATAATGATGCCGAAGTATCCACGGGGAGATGTAATAAGATTACGTTCATGCCAAATGGTTAAATGATATACAATAAGAGATGTTTCTCGCAAGATACTTCTGGAAGTTTCGGATGGACTCGATGTCTCCATCATCATCTGACCTCTCTTTGGAATTTGCGAACCGCCTGTGCATTTTTGCACTCTTTGCGTCTATTGCTGTTCTATCTCTGTCTATGGGTGACCGAGAACGTGGTGGTTTTTCTCGGTAGAACAGTGCAAAGTAGGATCTGTGTTTACTGGGTAGTGTCCGGTTCCGCTTCTTGTAATTTCTGGCAGTATTTACTCTTATGTTCCTCTCCTATCTCTCGCTATTCTCCTTTGTGTGGCGCGATTTTTGGTGCTCTTAGGCTCTATAGAGGGAGCATAAACATTCAATGCACGGTAAAAGAAAAGAAACTGGTATTACTCCGACACACTTAATAGGAAATTTACTTTAATCATTTAGGCTATAGGGAAACTAATAATAGTATTTTCTTCAGAAAGAGGTTTAATCATAGATTTTCAGAAAGTAGAAGAGAGAAAAGCAAATATAATCAGGAGTGTCGATTATTTTCTACACATAATTCTGGAAAAAAATATCTATTTCAATTTACATTAACGGAACACAATCTTATTACAGTCAACACCATTCCTTCCTTATAAATTTGCTCCTGGGCTTTATTTTGGACAGCTCTGAGGTGGTTTCAAAATAGTAATATTTGATAGCATTAGAGTTTTATTACATAGTTTTACCATGATAACTTCATAACACCACGAAAGATATTTCTATGTTTTCTATTTTGATTAATACGATTTTCTGGTGATGAGTATATGGCTCAAAATTAATCAATTAAAAAAATAAACTCATAATCAGTGGAATTTCATATTTTTATCGTCAAAATCATTCATCAAAACATTTCATATTAGAAATTGATACGTAATTATTCCCTTTTTTGCAATACTAAAATATTTTTCAAAAATAAAAAGACATTTACATAACACTGTTACAACTTCACAAACAACATTAGATCTCCCTTGGGGAACAAAAATTAATCATCCACTAAGTCATCATTTGCACTGCTCTCCATCTTATTGATGTTCCTGAAAACCACTTTAACTGCGCGCGTATTCAAATTTATTTTTCTGTAGTCGTCACCCTTTCTTTCCCTTTTTTGTATTAGGAACTAATACTGATCAGACGAAGCCTTCCGACCAAATTCCTCCCATGCAAATTCCACGAATTAATCTATGAAAGCTCTTCCTCCCTCATTTTCCTAAACCTTTAAGTAATTTCACGGGAACGTTGCCTACCCCCATGGTCTTGTTTGATTCCAATATCCTTAATGCCCTTTATATCTCGTCATCGAGTCGGCCTGGACCTAAAATCTAACCTTGTCTAACCTTGATGGCAATGTCTTTACGATATAGTTCTTCTATTATTTAACGTTATATCTCCTTTTACCCAACCCTCAATTTATGGTCATCCGTTTCCTTTCTCCTATCTATCCTCTGAATAATCTTGCCCGTAATCCATGGTTTTCTTTTCCAATTTATTGCTCCTTTAGTTTTGTTTGCGGCTTTCCAAATCCGTATTTTTATTTGTTTCCTTTTTTCCTCCAGCACCCAGCTCCCTGTCCTCACTCATAGTTCTCTCTAAAGCCTGCTGATACTCCTTTCTTGTCGTTCCGGTTAGTGCCTTCAAATTTCAATCTCTCTACCATCCTCTCTGTTTTATCTTTTCGAATCGGACGCTACACTTCGTAGGCTGCAAATTAGGGTCTCATTCCGTATCCGCTATCGGGTACGGAATTAGACCCTACGGAAACTGCGATTAATCACGTTGATAATCTTGCCATAATTGCCTCCATGAACACCCGCCAATATGTCCTCTAACTGACCGCGTATCGTATCGGCCTGTTCCTCCCCATGATTGCTTGGTGTCAGGTATTCCTGAACAATGACCAAGTTTGTCGTTCCCGGTTTTACTTCTAATAATAGTTTCCTCTCCGTTTCTCGTTCTATGTTCACTACGCTTTTGCCCACACTTTATTTCTATATTTTTCTAACCCTCGCTGGTTTTCGTTCCCTCCGCTGTACATTACCCTGTGGCTATTACTCCAGTAATGCATTGCTGTCCTTCCATCTCACCTCCCACAGGGCTAAAGCATCTGTATTTCCTCTCTCTATCTCTTGGTTTATACTCTCTAATTCTCCTGCCAATTATCCTTACATTACACGTTCCTATTCTAACTAATTCGATCGTTTTCCCAGTCTTCTGTGTTGCTACCGTTGCTTAAGCTTTGCAAGGAGTCGTACGATGACGACCGCGGGATCCTTGCCCCCCCCCGCTGATGCGGACTACACAGCGGATTGGGCCGAGTCTTCTCGTTGCCAGGGCTCATTTTCTTTATTATTCCCATCATTCAATTTCAGGGATAATTAATTGAGTTGGCTTCCCGTTGCCTTCATCAATAGTGTTTTTATCGTGACATCATCACTCAATGGCCGCCCCACTGGGGTCAAAAGCCTTGGACCAACTTTTTTCAGGCTCCTTATCTTCGTCCTATGGATGTACCTACCAAAACAAAGACATTGCTCCCGCCAGCACAGCTCTTGGGGTCATCAGAACGCGCAAGCCCTTCCACCACGTCAAGGTTGTAGTCAATGCCTTAATAATACATTTCTTAATATGTAGAATAGTTTAAAATCAAAGATATGCATTATTCTTTAAAATGCACAATATTGGCTGTTTATTGATTCAAGCACTATTAGTCCAAATCATCAGCATGTGTAGCGTAAGAATTGTCACACATGATTATGGAAATGACTGAGGAAACATTAAACGACGCTTCAACCTGATATCACTAAATAGTGCAGCAATTTAGCATTCAAGCTAAGAAACTACCAGTAAAAGAGAAGGTAAAAACAATCTTGCACTTTTGGCATTACAAATAGAGATTGTGATAAGTGTCCATTATGTCGCGATATACAATTTATGCTCGGACATGCTTGTGGTCTCGTTTTAATGCCGAATGTAAAAGCAGCGGGACGGGATCCGATGGTTGCTATGACCTCATGCATTGTTATTTTGGCATTTAATCGAGCCTGTACTTAACTAATCGTTGAATAGAATTAACTCTAATATTGATAATTTAGTGCAAGGCTGTAATAACTGGCTGGATGCACTGATTTCACCGGGTTCAAAGAACATGGTCATTTTTTTCCTGTCGATAGATTGACAGAAATGTTTATGGTCAACATATTTGAGATTGTGCAAAATCTTAATGGCGGAGTCATGTAACGTTGGTTGGAACGGAAGTAAGAATAAAATGATATCAAGTAGCACTCTTTTCGAAACCACAGGTGTTTTTCCAAGATAAAAAATCAATTGGATGCGGGAAATAGGACTACTATTATTCTGAATTTTGGTAAATGATTCTATAAGTAGTCTTTGAAATAATCAATTAACCACTGGCTCTATTTTAAGGTAAGGCCAGCGTTTTAACGATTAGTTTTTAAGGGAGAGATCATTACATGAAAAGAAAGGCGTAGGATGTGAACGCGAGAAATTGGACGGGCTTCCGTCATGAAACTGACACTCCAATTAAATCCTTTCGTATTCGCACCAGTGGAATTTTAGTTGACCATGGTCTGGCTGTACACCCGGATAAAAGAAGAATCGATTGAGGAAAAAACGAGTATTTCAATATTTATTCAATTCCATTATACCATTTACATCATTTTCTATTTTGGTGATAAAGTGGGAAATCTTAATTATCTCATTAATAATGCCTTCGCGTCACTTGCAATCCATTCAAAAATATTCCCTCATTCCCTCAATTCCTAAAATCTAAAATTGCAGGTATATAATTATTAAAACCCCAACAAAGTTATTTCTATTTTATGTCAAAATTTAATTACACAGATGCAATTTGGTACATTATTATCCCAAATGTTATATGCGAAAGAAAGACGGGTAGGATGGAATTATCGAATTGTGCTCAAAAGAGGAAAATATACAAAATAAACTCACTGTAAAAGAAGCTTCCATATAAACGACAATCCGTGGGCGACGCTATTACGAAATTGAGCGAATTAAACGGAAGATCAAATCCTTTTAGCTTGCGCTCCTCACAATAAGCACAAAAAGTTAAAGACAGCTCGTTAAAATAGGTAGGTGGTAGTGGTCGTAACAGTATGAAAGCGACCAGTTAACGTGTAGATATGGTGCTCAGATTACCTTTCTTTTTCAGCTCAGAAAAGTTGCTGTTGGATGAAACTTGAGCCACGGCTGGAATAATTACACCGGGAAAGAAACAGGGAATGACTAGGTATCCTATCGCACCCATTTATAATCGAAGTGGCCAAGTTACATTTTGAATCAACCTCCTATTCATTTCTTTACTATTTTTAACTCATTCTTATAGGAGCATTAGTCATCATTCTCAAATGTAGAGCCAAGAGATTACTGCTCCATCCCATTGGTGCAGCTCGATTCCTATGTAATGCGATCCCAATCCTTCGCGGATTAAATAACGGTCGATAGATTTACAAGAATTTTAAGTATACCAGATAACATTATCTAACAGCATCATATCTGGTTCCTTATTGAGGTGTATGTTATACAATACTATCTCTCTTCTAAATGCCAAAAATACATTTTTTATTGTCGTCTTAAAATTTGACTGCAGTATAAAGCTGTAAGAATATATTTACATGGGCCGTAATTAATGCCACGACCATATAAGTGACTAAATCGACTATTCGAGTATTCACGTCGAATAAAGAGAAACATTTTCAGAGCATGAAGTATTTCATGGAATTATTTATTAACCAAATACTTAGGGAAACGACAATCAAAGAAGTTATGCATATATTTGAGGAGCATTATTATTGCAACCTCATCGTGAAGAAGGGCTTTAATAATAATTTCACAGCGTTTTAAACTCATAGACCTGTGTGAATATGTAGCACCATATCCATAATGATGCAATTATGTGAAAAAATTATTATTTGATACTCATTTTTATTTCTTCTATTATAAAAAAATGATATTTTACTTGAAAATACTATGGGTTGCATATACAGGTACATTCAGACTAATTTACATCTCAGTGAAATATAGCGTCTCCTTGGGCTTCTAGAAGTAAGAGGGCTTTTCAATAAAGAATGATCGTATTAATTTTAAACAAAGCACCTGCAACCTTACGAATTTGGATGGTCTTTCTGAAAGAAGTTCCCGTTGATTGCATTGCACTTGTCTCACCTTGTTTCAGTCTTTGAAGATATGTCGGAAGCCATGTTTTGATAGGTTCTTCAAAATCGCTTCAGCAGTCGTCACCTCTACTTCAGTCAGAGTCACCCTTTCCATGAATGTGTGTTACTTTAAATTGGAGGACAGGACAGGAAAAAGTCACATATGGACGTTTTCCGGACTATAGAAAGGATTAAGAACACAGGCCACAATGACTTTTGTGAGACATGCAGCAAGAACCTTAGCAATGCTCAGGCGTGCATTAATCTAGCCTGTTGCTGCGTAATGTGGTATTGTACGATTGATATGGCCTTGTGAATCAGTACACCCCTACCTGTATAATCTCTTTACAGCTGTACGCGCTGTTACAGCATGCTCATACCTTCCCCTGATGTCCAAAAAGTGATTTGACCATAACTTTCCTACCACTATTAGGTCTTTGGGCTGCACTATAGGCAATATTGTTCTTGTGGCGGGGGATATTTGAAATATAGCAAACCAATGACAGGGTATATATTTTTTATTGGTCTGAGTCATATTTAAAAAACACAAAGAAGGAGGCCATTTTCTGAATACTATGTGTAGGGCTTCTTTGAAAGGCGGACACACCCGCAATAATACGAGAGATGTACGTAATTAAATGGACGTGGTTGCCCATGATAAAAACTTGAGTGCCACCGCAACATCAGATGTAACTGGGAAAAAGCATCAACATAATATTTTCAGTGTCATCCTGAAGAATCTTCCGTTTTTGATTCACTTAGTTATAACAAATAGATTGATTTAAAATGAGGAATGTACATTATTTATCTTTAATTTAACCCTTCATCGACTCGTAAAGCGTATTACCAAGTCTCCTGGAATGGGAGGCCAAGAAGTTTCAGAGACAGAGCTGAGTTAAAAGCAATTACAATATCCACTTGATGTTCTTGCGGCAATGAGGGAATACAAGGTCTGTATAAAAAGTACCGGAAACAAAAGTTTTCTGACGTACCTGCACGTTGCAGCGCGCAAGCTCGATGATAGGTGGTCTGACCTTCAACGCGCGCCAAGCGCCAAACGCCTGCGAGCGTTCGTTCAGGCTAGATCCGATTTTTGATTGACCCCTCTTGATTTGACTGATTCGGCGCAAGCGCAAAATGCAGCGAACGATTTGACAGTGGTACGCCATTAACTTTGTGTTGGACTGAGGAAATCATAAACAGAGACGTTGGGCATGAATCACCAAGTGTTCAGGGATGAATGTGTGTCACTAACTTCAGTTTTTAAGTGGAACAAGCTCTTCAAAGATGGCCAAAAGTGTGGATGACAAGCCCCGCTCTGGATGGCCGTCGACGTCAAGAACTGACGAAAACGTGCAACGTGTGCACGAAGTGCTGAATTCAGACCGTCAGTTTAGTGTGCGCATGATCACAGATCGTATTGACATTTATATGATGACAGTGCACACCATTATCACTGAAATGATGATAGACGTCATGATAGACGAATAAGAGTATAGCCAAGTGTCTGCTTGCGAAAACCTGCAAAGACATTACGACGAATCCCCAACCTACTAACAGTCCCGACTTTAACCCAGCAGACTATTTCCTATTCCCAAAAGTGAAATCCTCCCTCAACGGACACCACCATGGGACTCTCTAATGGCCATCGAAGAAGCTCGTACGCATCTCCTCCAGAAGGACCTTTCGGAATCCATCTACTAGGGAGCCTTCCAGACGTAGAAAAGCCACTGGTTAAAGTTTGTGGGCTCAAGGAATGTAATTTGAAGAATTTTGAGGCATTGTAGCACTACCTGAAATGAATCTATTATTCCGAAACTTTTCCCGATCCTTTATATGCAAAACTTGTGATTAAAATTTCGCGTATCGTAATCAGAAAATAATGGTAAAATTAATAAAACAACTTGAAGCAAATAGATTCAAGTATTTTTCAGCGCAAAAACCTTGATTACCACACACATTCTAGTGCACTAACAGGTTACATGAAAACCTTTATGGGATTCTTCCTCTTTATTCACGTCGCTAATATCATAGCCTACGCCCACGTGACGCTTTTTGGAGTATTTCGTTTATGTAGATAAAATGAGCTCTTCTTGAGCACAATTTGAAAATTTCTGTGAAAATTAAAAAAAAAATCCTGCTACATAAATTCTAAATCTCATTCTAAAACCGGCTGTAAGAGACACGTTCTCATATTGACTCTAGACGTGTTTTTAGGGAACATGTTCCGAGGTTTTAACATACATATTATAACAATAAATGTAACAATAAAAAATGTAATAAAATATTTTACGACAATTGTGACACCTTTTACCACTCTTTTGGTGGGGAGCCAGTGTTTACAACACCCAGAGGCGTTCAAAATAATAAATTGGGAACTTCCCGCAGCTTCTTCTTCTTCAACTCTACGACCTGCGTTCTCGGCAGGATTGATTTATTCCCATTCAGGACTTAAAGATGCCGGGAGGGACTTAAAACTCTCATACAACTGTATCTTCGTTGAAATGTGATTTTTCTTTTGGAAATTTCTCACTTGGTGGCGTATTTTACTCGGGTGATTATAAAGTAATCAATGTTACCTCTTTGCAGTTATATTTAGTATTTGTTTAGAGACACTTTACACAGAAAACGACTCAGATGTACCACATTAATACTTAGTGTTAATATTAAATAACAGTAGTGCCTGCGAATTATTGCCGGCGTTCTCGGTGGACGGGATGCCTGCTCCTTAATTTGGACCTGATAGAAGGCCACTTCCCTTTTTGTAATGCTATCTAATTTTTTAAAACCACTTTGTTGTTCAAAAGGGCCAAGAAAACGTCGCAGGTGACAATTTTGACGCAGTCGTCATGTTTCTTTCGCGAAATACTTATTTGTAGGCTTTTTTCGAATGAATTCAAATTCATCATTTTGATTAACACTTTCTCAATGTTGTTTTTTTCGTATTTATTACTTAACTCTCCTTGGTGAGTGGCAAAAATTTTGCTATTAACTCCGCTATGCATTTACAAATGTCTCCAGTGTTCTCACAAGGACGCAGAGTGTATATTTCCGCTTGAAAATTTGTTCTAGTCTTTTTCTTACATCGTCCCTTTACTTTTCTCTAATAGCTAAATTATTTTAATTATTTGTTTTGTCAAGGGATTACCATCATAGCATAGCGTATTACAGGACCCGTGTGACGGGTATTGTATCAAAATTAGTCGGACAAAAACAAAGGTATTGAGTTTCAAAAGAAATAGCCCGGCTAAGATAATCATAATAGTTGGGAGACTCAAAATAGAACAGGTAAAAACATTTCGCCTATTTGGGAAGTATTTTGGATGGGGTGGTCAAAGTGGTGGGAACATAAAAGAAGAATCGCATTAGGTAAAGAAGTTTTTACTGAGAGGAGGAGTTGGCGGCGGGTACTTTAATTAAAGATGTAAAGGAAAGACCAACGAAAACTTTAGTATATGGCGTAGTTTTGTATTCCTCGGAAACTTGGTCATTGAGCTCAACTGCGCTAGGCGAGAGGAATGTTATATAGGTAATAACCACAAATTGTACTGAGCACTTATTTTATTTCATCCAACGCGTTTTAACGTCTGGAAGTTATCATCTGGCATAAACTCAAGTTTATACTTAATGATGACGCCTAGGCGTTAAAACGACGTGCATGTAATAAAATAAGCGACTTCACAACTTGCAGTTCTGTTGAGGCATGAGGAAAAGCACTTCATGAATTGAGTGTGGTGAAGAACGTAAAAATGTAAATGGGTGCAGATGAAAACAAACGAAGATGTGTTAGGCGTTATGGAGAAGAGAAAATAGGGTTGGGGTAATTCGAAGTAGGGAGGACCAGTGAACGCAGGGGGTAACAATGGAATGCCGAGGACTATAATAGAAGAGAGAATGCTCCGGAATAGAGGTAGAGAAGGAAAAAATAGGCATTTTGGATGGGATTAAGGGAGGTAGATAGTATTTAAAGCCAAAGAGTTCTGCAATATTAAGTAGGTAGCATAAGAATATTCTGTACCTTTTTAGTCAAGGCATAGAAGTAAAGTGGTGCGTATTGTCTGGCCCTATCAAAACTCTAGCCCAATAAAATCCTGCAAAAATCTGTAGATGAATCAGACGGAACAGGTAAGGGTAATGGAGGGAGAATGGGAATGGGTATTGATAGACACGGGAATTAGAATTACCCCATATCGCCGGTACTTTTCTTTGCTTGTATTCATGCTGACGAAAATTTAATGGTGGCTTGGGGAATATTTTAGCTTGGTATAAAAGTGAGATAAAAGTGTAATGAGATGAATATGGTATTTAGGTTTTCAGATGATCAAGCAGGAATTAGACATTTAAGAGATTGCATTAACTGTATAATTATGTACAGGAGCAATGCGAGAAATATAGTATGAAGATAAAAGGAACCCTCTAGAATTGTAACTTAGAACTGAGTGACTGTTTACTCTTAATTTGCAATTTTACTAAGTTTTTATTTTCCAGTCCATTTTTTTACGTTTTGAAAACGGGGTATTTTAGACCTCCATCGTGATTTTGGTTAGGGATGGGGGTTCAAATGATTTATCTGGAAATGAAATATTTTGTAATAAATGGTACAAATAAGAAATGAAAATAATTTTTATATGAAAATGTATATGTGCATAGCACATTCACGTGTTTTTAGGGCATTATTTCGAAAAATTAGAAATATGAACTTTTTCTAGGAAAAATATAAAAAAAATAAATACAGACATAAGGTAAAAATTAATAATGCTGATGGTTACAATGTACAAAGTGACGTATCCGTTGAGGTCTGTTGACATATAAGTGTTTATATACGGCCATTTATACGAAGGAGTACTTTCATAGGCATACAGACAATTATGGATTATATTTTTCAATGGATTAAATATTTGAAATGATCCGAAAAATAAGCAACTAAACTCAACCTGCGTACGTAATTTAGAGTGAAGATGTCTTGACTTTGTATAATTAACATTTAATTTAAACTCGTAGGAATAACTCATTTGTTAAACGACTACACTTTTTTTAATTTCTGGCAATTCTATGAGCAACTTAATGGTCAAATTGTAATGGAAAAATATATGGGCATTAATTTTATACTGATGTTGTTTCTAGGAATATTTTTAAGCAATTTAAGTACAAAGTTACACCAATTACACCACAAAATACAAAGTTACACCAAAATGACGCCATCTTAGTCATAAAAATTGTCGACTTTGCGGGAATAAGAACTTCGTTCGGAGTTTTATATGCATGTTTTATATTTACTTGTATTACAAGTAGTAAATAATAGGATTCGTGCCTAGTGAAGCTATTTGAACTACTTGATAGGGGTGGGTAAATTAAAGAACGTGTAAATTAGGGAGATTAAAATTAGTAGAAAACCTTAGACCTACACGTATAATTATAGTAAAAACACAGACATTTGGCTCTGAGAGTCCTTATACTTGACCACCGTACTGATTCATGCCGACAAAATATTTGTATTCTGTTCTCGTCCAAAAATATAAAACTTACAAGCGAGGTATGTGAATCACAGAAATCTCTATAAATTGTTCACATATTAAGTGAAGGTGAATGAATAAATACAACCGGAAATTTGATAATTCAGTGAAATATAGAATCATTAATTTTAAATCTCCAAGTCTTTTCTGGCAATACCTAGTTCTTCCGTTACGCCAGGGAGCGAACCGTTTCTGAGCTTCATGAGATAAAATACGTGAGGATTATGCTAACTATGTGATTCCAGCTAATTATAATATACATATGTTAAGAAGTTAGCTCTATTCAACCTCACTTTCAGCAGCTATACTTGAGGGTTGTGGTGAAAAGAACATCTCATATAATGGTGTATTGGTTCACTAGCAGGGAAGCGAATTTCACTTTCGTGTATTAGTCCGCATTGCGGGATAATGTAGATGCTTGCCATTGACATCCAGCGAGGCGGTGATTAGGTCAATAAGGCGAGGAAGTTACAGCCACGGATCGTTGATCGATCACCGCTGTCCGAAAGCCAGCGCATAATTTCGAAGTCATCGGCAACGTCGTTTCTGGGGAATGGTTTTCTCCGAACTGTCCATGGAAAGGGTAGACGTGTTGGTAGTTTCACCCGCTGTCATAGTTTCGTCTGCTGTCGAAGTTTCTCTGGTATAACCGAATCGCCGCCATGAATTATGCATGGCACCGAGTTCATGGCTGGCATTCACCTCTGCGCCCGCATTCACAATCCGCAGAGAAGAGGAGCATGCATGGTCGGAGTTTGGTTTCGGAGAGAGAGTAGAACTCCCCAGAGATGCAGGAGGGAGTGGGAAGTGAGTAGGGGAAGGTGGAGTTTCGCTCCAGAGGATGACGGAGGAAGAGAGAGGGAAGACCGGGCGATGCATGTAGTTCCAAACCTTCACCCCCTTTCCATTTACCCACATTGTTCACCTTGATCTGACGGAGGGTTTTAAAACTATAAACATTTTCAGCAAGCTACGTGGTAAATAATGAAGGTATCATTGGGAAAAAAGATTTTCACAAGTTTCCCGAAAGACCTAAAAATTTGGAAGTATTTGATTTGGGAAAGGTTGACTCGATTTTATACCATCCTCATAACTGAAAAATACCTCATGAGCTTTTTTTCAACTAGTTCTTTCAACTAATATTGTAAATAATTCCAGAAAACAAATCATGCCATGATGATATTAACATAAAAAGTTACATACATGGTATTTATATTTCAGACTTACGGGAAATAGATATTCAATATATTTCAGAAATTTTCATATTTTGACGAGGAGTAGGATCTTAACGAGGAGTAGGATCGAAAAAGATTTTTACATGACAGAATTGGAATTCAAAGCACAGATTTCTGAAAGCCACAATGATATATATTTCTTCACATTCGTCTTGGCCAAAAAGGATGGAGTAAACATTAAATTTCATCTTTTTTTAAAGAAAAGGTTAATAACGAAGGTATACTTAATTCAGATAGATCGATTTATCAAATGAATTTATAATAATATATTGTTTAGCAGTAGTGCTCACAGTTTGTCCTGATATAACCGCCCTTGTAACTATTAGGCAGCCCCACCTACGCCACATACAGCCTTCGCTCTGTCTTCCTTGCACATGCTGGAAAACGGAGCATATTTTTTCTCGCTTGTTCGTTCTTTTTTGCTAGTCGTTCGAATTGCGGTTACATTTTTATAGCTATGGTATACCTTATTTGCGGAATAATGCTGCCGTTAGCCGTTACCTTAAGTGAGGTTAGTTGTGGGGATTTATTTTTGTATTATTTGTATGGCACTATTTCTTTGGTCACGTGATGTACATACATACATACACACATTATTATTCACATCCTAGAGAATTTCACATAAGTTTGTATATATATATATATATTTGTATATATATATATATTTGGATATATATATATTTGTATATATATATATATATATATATGATTTCGTCGAAGTAACACGGAAGTGTTGAAGAAAAAACTTGAGCAGCAACAAACAATATAATAACACAAAAAGAACACTCACATGCTATTTTTTAATAATTTGGACGGAATTTAGCTCCGTCTTCCTCGAAAGAAATAGTAGTACTTGTACATATATGTATATATAATGTATATACATTTAGTATATATATGTTAAATATATAGTGTATATAGAATATATTAGTGTATTTATATATCATTTTAATCTTGGGAAGGATAATTGAGGTGGTTTCCCGTTGCCTTCCTCAATAGTGTTTTTAACGTGACACCATCACTCACTGCCCCCCCCCCACGGGTCAGACGTCTTCGCAGCCACCTCACTGAGGGACAGACGCTGCTGAGGAAACCAGTACCGGCACAGGGAAAGGAACTGGCCCCCCTACCCTGATGTTTGAATTTCACACGCCGTCGGGCTTAGTACTGGGTGACCTCTACCATCACCTACCAAATCGACCTTCGGGTTTCGGGTTCGGTTGTTGTACTCATATTACCTCCACCTTCGTCACCTAAATCAATTACGTTTGCCTTGAAAGACTATTGAATCCTATGGTAGCATGAACGTGGAGTCATGGACTTTCGAATTCTCTTTTTGTGTGAATTGCGTATACGTGGACTTAAACCAGCTTTTGGTTTTAAGAAAGTCAACAGTTTCATCCCAATGGTGCGATTTTTTTAGGCATCAGATCTTCCTGGGAGACCACATGTGGTTAAGGAATTGCCCCCACACCCTGATAGTGAATTTCACACGTCGTTGGGCTTAGTACTAGTTGAGCTCAACTATCAAATTCACTTTCTGGATAATAACTGTGGTTTTTCACCGGAGATATTGCTGACGAAGATTCTGATTTATCATGCCCATCTTTTCGGTCGCAAGTCGATGCAAATCACTTTTATGGATCCCGAGTTCATCAGAAATCATGCGAACACTTAATCAGCGATCCCTGTCCAAGAAAACTTTCACTCATGCAAGATTTTCAACACTTATTAAGGTCAAAGGGCGTCCTGAACGTTCGGTGTCTTCAACATCTTCTCTACCCTCCCGAAAAAAATTGTGCCACTCAAAAACACCCGACCTACCCATTGCGTTTAACCATGAGCTGCCTTGAGTATGTCATGGGCCTCTTTACCGGTTTGTCAAATTTCACGCAAAATGTGATGGCATAGCACTGTTTCAATAACCGATTCATGACGGGGCGTTACGCGGTCACGTGATAGAGGTTTCGCAAACGAACTATCCGTATTCCGCAAAGGTTGGGTGCCAACTGCCTCCAGCGTTTTCTGAGAATCCCTCGAACCTAGCCAGAGGAACCGCTGCCCATCCGGGAAAAATAAGGCATCCTACTTTTGGGATAGACCTTGTAGTATACAACTCAAGAAGTTATAAAATTAAAATAAAATCAAGCATAAACTAAAATATGAAAAATTCTAAAGCATTGAAATGGTGGCCGATTATGTAGTATGAAGTCGTGATCTTTTATTAAAGTGAATAGTTACCTAGGCATGAAAATATCTATCCCACATTGGATATAGGTCGTGCTGTCGAGATTAAGCGTGCCTGGTTAGAATTTATTCTTAATTTATTTGTGACAAAATATTAACAAAACAATTCTTCCAAGTTGCATATACTTTTTGACTGAGATCTTCACGATCGGTTAACAGGATGGGAATCATTGAAACGAAAAACACCTGAGGCTATGTTCTCCTACCAAGGAAAGCTGTAGTTTGCTCCTTAAACGTGAGAATGACACCTCAGTAGCCTTATCGCAACCTTTGGCATAAATTTACTGTATTAACAACATATGATCCCATTCGAAATGTTGATATACTTTATAGAACGCTTGTCTCAGAAATTAAAAAATAGTGATTTCATTTGAAATAAATCATTGGGTTAAAAGAGGGTCGTTTTAAAAATGACAAACATATTACAGTAAATTTGCCTTTAAGCATTCCAAATTCATTCTTGAAAAATAGCACGAGCTAATACGCCTGGAGGGCAAAATGCCGCCTTAATCACCGTAACTTGAGGAGTTTTGGTTCAATCAATAAAGCAAAGCCAACAGTTCTGTCCAGTATTTACACCGTAAATTTTAAAAATTATGTGGTTTTATTAAATTAACTAAATGTAAACTAAAATTCCTTTTTCTCAATTTGTCATCTATTTTCATATGATATGGTGAAAAAAAGAGAACAAAGATAATTAGGCACGTGTATGTGTTATTTTTACAAATGGATTGGATGGATGAATATTTTGTATAGCTAATTATCTGAGTATAACGACTATGATTGTAATTTTACGCATTGAAATGAGGATTGAAACCAATCGGTATATTGTAATTTTTCTCAGCAGAGTTTAATTTATATGCCAATATCCCTTGACATTAAATACGGTGAGCAACAGGTTTCACTTTTCAACAAATCACGGACTAAATGCAAGAGTGCCCAAATGCTCGTGATCAAAGCCAAGTACGTTATTGGACCAGTATCAAATGGCTTGCATCACAATATTTATGGAGGAAATTTTCTATCTATTTCTCGTCATATATTTTCCTAAGTCTGGTCAATTTCCTCCCAATTCTCGCCGCCAACGTTCCACACAAATGTATGGGCATTAAGGCCCATCCATTTTTGGAATACTGAAATGTCAAAATCGTAAATCTTTAAAATCTCGATCATAAATCTAATTCCCCCGGTGGGATACCATATATAAGCCACTGTCAAAGAGTGATGGCATCTCTTCGGGAAATATTGTTATTTAAAAAAGGTTTACAACAAAAGGGCTAGCTCGCTATTAATTTTTGATAAAAGTGTACTTTTTGGGATCCGTTTAAATCAAATATTTAATATCAGTAAATTTCCCATGTGCGATTTTACTCTCTTATTTCGAATTTTCGTCAATCTTCCGGATATTTAGATATTTTTGCCTATAGAACACTCATCCACCGTGGCAATCAAAAGAGAAGTCAGGTATCCATTCACGAGAGTAAAATTCTATGCTTTGATAATTTAGCATAAATCCCTTCCCATCTAAAAACCATGCTACAGGGCGATGGAATGATAGAAAAGAAGGCTCTGTATCAGTAAATCGTTCATTACCTCAGCGAGCAGCCGTGCTGACCACATCCCGTCACAACTTTTTCCCCGTCCCTTCCGTATCTCATTACTTATATTTTACTACCCGCACTGCACCGGTTTTTTCATTCCTCTTTCCCCGGCAGATCTCCATACCTTTCCGCCAAACGTCCTCCCCTCCCTGACCTGTCTCCCAACCTCTCCTGGTAATGCTTTTAACCTGGCTTTCAGGCAAATGGAACTGCGTGCTGCTCTTTTTTTTATATTTTATTTTCTCATGCGACTCGTTTTCCTGTTTTCATTTTTTGTTATTCGCTTTCCTCTAGTGCGAGGGATTTGATGGCGGTTTACAAAAACACGCCTGTCCATGCCACGCAACTCTCTCGCAACGGGATATAGAGGAACTGTTTGGTAAAGGGAGCCATTGTGGGGGGGTTGGGATGTATGGGAAGGAGGTGGGCTGATGAAATAAAAGAAGGTATTCATTGGGGTTGGAAAAAATAAAAGAAATGATGAAAATGGAGCGAGCGGCGGGAGGGGGAAGCACTTCATAGGTCCGCTCCTTTCGGGGCGCCCCTTCGCCCTCCCGGAGAGCGAAAGAGTGCAATGTGAGAGGTTGGGAGCACGGAAGAGTGGAGGAGGAGGTACATTTAGGTGAGGTCGGAAATAGGTGGAATGATGAAATTAGTGGTGAGCAAGTGCTCACGAAGGAAGAAGGGAAGCCGGGTAGATCATTATTGCCGTTCGGTAATATTGTACGCGTTTTCTGTTTTTCTAGGCCACAAGTTTATTTTCTCCTGGGGCATGGTGTTTTTCAAATTTCCACTGAAGCGATTGGAAAAACGAAATTTCACTCTAAATTATTATTTATTTTACATCATGAGTTTATTATATGTAATAAATAGACCGCGTGATAAGGGAATAACTTGATACATATGCTAGACTCTTGTTAAAATCGTATCAAATTTATTTCGAAGGTCACATTAGTTTTCCAAATATAAAATTTAACGTACACAATACAATTTCGCCAAATAAAACTATTAGTAAACACGTTAATTTTGATTTCTGCAACATCTGATGAAGATATACTTTTACCCTGACGTATCTTCAGGAGATGATACATGAGGGCCCATATATAGTCCTCATTTTGGACATATTTCGAGTCATGCAAGTAGGCCTGAGCTATTAAAATATAATCCATAAAGGAGAAATTGCTTTATTTTCTCCTTCCTTCTTTTTGATTAAATAGATTACTCATAGCTACGAGAGTCCTTAATGACGTAGTGGTGTGATTTTAACGACCCAAAAACATTAATGTAAACTCAAATCGATAAATTAGACATTGAGTCGGATTACCGGTGGATTAATTAGTACATCATATTCAAATAAAATAAAAATGTAAAGACTGCACTACAGAAATAACCTATGAAAATTCAGTCTTTATATTTATCGGACAAGTGGCCACTTTTCTTGCCTTTTGAACTCTGAAAGTAGCAACGGTTTCTTTGCTGCTTCGCTGATGACCTTATGCCATGACCTTTTCTTGGTATGTTTACGTACCAAGTAGCAAGAATTCACTTTTCAAGAATAATTAGGCATTTCTTTTTGAGCTATTAAGAAAAAACTCATGAAATTATTTAAAGGTGCGAAATATATTTTGTCTATACAGAATGCTCCATTTTACATCTGGTTTAATATTTTCATAACTTAACCGAGAAGTGAATATTTCGATGATGGGTTTTAAATGCTTGGCATATAATTTCCAAATGCAACTTGGGAGGCCAAATCTAGTTATCAGTTTGATGTTAATGGACAGTTCGGAGGCACTAACTCTTTGTGTACGAACTACTACCTTGATGAAAAAGTTCCCGGAATAACCACCGTGTGGCGCTCCCATCGTTCCGATTTGAGTTCTGTTTTTTTTTGTTAAATTGGTACATCTGTTGTTGATATTCCCTTTAAATCTTAGTGTCATAACTTGACATTTGCAAAAGTTACGTAGCCAAGAGTACATCTATCTCTGTGTGTGTTGGCGATTTTTTACAATTGCAGAAATGGATTTAAATTTGCAACAACGAACTTGTATTAAATTTTGCGTAAAAAACGGATTTAGTGGCGCACGGACGTTGGAAATGTTGGAAAAGTGTTTCGGCAACGATTCTCTAAAAAAAACGGTCGTTTACCAGTGGCACGAGCGGTTCAGAAGTGGTCGTGAGTCAATCGAAGATGATGAACGCAGTGGCAGACCATCGACATCGAAAGTCGGTGAAAAAATTGATAAAGTCAAAGAAATGTTGGTCAATAACCGCAAATTAAACATCAGAGAAATAGCGGAGGACTTGAACATTGCCTATGGATCCGCCCAAGACATTGTGGTTAATGATTTGGGTTTCCGTCGTGTAGCATGCCAAAAGACCTCAATTTCATGCAAAAAAGAGACCGTGTTGACGTCGCAAAAGACATGATTTGCGAGGCTGAATCCGATCCCACATTCATCCAAAGGATCATTACTGGAGACGAGACGTGGGTTTATGAGTACGACACGCAATCCAGACATCAGGCAAGTGAATGGCGTTCACCAAATGAGCCGAGACCAAAAAAACCACGTCGTTTTCAGTCAAAAAAGAAGGCAATGCTGACGGTTTTCATGGATTACAACGGTGTAGTGCATCATGAATTTTTGCCAGAAGGCCAGGCAGTAAACAAAGAGTATTATTTGGGCGTTATGAGACGTTTGCGTGAAGCAATTCGCCGAAAGAGACCAGAAATGTGGGCAGAAAACTCGTGGATTTTGCACCATGATAACGCACCGTCGCACAGTGCTATCATTATTCGTAATTTTTTGACGAAAAATGCAACAAATACCATCCAACAGCCACCGAATTCACCTGATTTGGCTCCCTGTGACTTCTTTCTGTTCAATCGAGTTAAAAAACCATTACGGGGAACGCGTTTTAGCAGCCGAGAGGAAGTAATGGAAAAATCGCAGGAAGCACTGATGGACATACCGAAAACCGAATATAAAAAATGTTTCGAGGATTGGATCAAGCGCTGGCATAAGTGTGTTGCAGTCGATGGGGATTACTTTGAAGGGGACAATATAGATTTAGATGAATAAACTTGTATTTTTAATTTTCTGAATAAATTCCGGGAAATTTTTGATATTTTTTAAATAATATAATATTTTCATAATTATTAATTCCCTGCTCTTAAATCCTGTTTAAAATAACAATTTTCATTCCATTAGCTCTTAGCATAGATATTTTATTCATATTAATGGCCAAAATTCCCCAGCCCGGATAACTAACTTTTAATTCAATTCTACTCCGCACTTAATCAGGGCTGACGAAACTTTGTTAATGAATCAAGCCATTAAGCAGTTTAGTGTAATACTTTTAGACCATATCTCTTCAAATTACCTCGCGGAAGAGGTGAGAAATGGGAGAGGACAATGTCGATGGACTCAGGATTCAGTGGGAAACCGTTGATAGAGTGAAATGGATAAGGACGTGAATAAAGATCGCGGAGGGAAGGGTGGGAGGGAGGTTTACTAGGAATGGGAGTAGGGAGAGAGTCGGGTAGGTCATCCGTGGAATGGAGCGGTTGGAACGGAGAAAGTAGAATGACCGCCCTCCTAACAATTCTTTGCTCTTCACGAGCTTGCTCTTTCATTCTCTCCGTAAAATTCCAGCGCACTTTTTATTTGAGGAAATCGTCACAGCGAGGAGTTATGCGCCTATAATCCACGGTGGTGCGAAATAAAAACCCAAGGGTGAACGCTCTATGACGTCACAACCGAGGTTAATGTGCCATATTTTTTTCGTTGGACTTGGGATATTTTGGCACGCAGTAGAAAGACATTCAAATTAGATCGTGGTTAGAATAATTAGTTGATAGCTTTAGTTCTATATCTATGAGCCCAAACGATAATTGAATTCTCAATGATTAAGAATTCAGGATTATCACCATGTCCCGACCAGATTTTTGTGGGCTTCTTCCACTTGTTCACGCTAAAAAGGTATTCACGTTTTAAAAAGTGTCAGCCTAATTACACCGATTGGAGAAATATAATGCCCTGCAATAGTTTCATAATAGATAGATTTTTAACAATACGTTACACAAGCCATCCCATAAAGTTTCTCCTTGCGAAATCTCTGAATCTGCAATCATCAAAACCAGGGAAATGGCTTTGGCTTGACTATAAATTGAAATTTATTGAGCAAAGTGAAGAATTTCATTACTCTGGTATTTTTATTCGTAGAATTTTCATCAAACCAATTGCCTATTTTACTCACTTTCTGCGAGTGACGGAAGAAGACTAACGCAGAAAATAGTTTATCTTCCAAATTCTATCATCTATGAATACATGAAAATGGCGTGACCCAAGAAATAACAGCAAAAATGTGTTGCATCACTGGAAACACGAGTTTTATTCTTTAGATGGAACTTTTTTTTCTTTTAGATTGGGCTTCATTAGTTTTCTGAGTGATTAGCTATTATTGTAGTCTAAATCGAAGTGCGAAGTAGTCTGACTAAATCAAAGTACATAATACTCAAGACCTTATTTTTCTTATTTTGGTGAAAAATAAGCATTTTACAAGAAAAATTGATGAGAACCAATTTACATTTACTATCATTGTGTGATGCTTGTGATTTAATAAAACATTGAATCTACTTGACTGGTTGATGGTGATAAACATGAAGTGAAACGGTACTGAATTTGTTATTTTATTGGAATAATAATCCAGTTTGTAATGATATAGTCCTTAACCAGCCATCCAAATTCGTGCGCTGGTAATTTAGACTGATGTAAATTAGAGTGTAATGAGATAAATTAAGGAGAGTGATAAAGTAGGAAAAGGAATTGAGCATCGATATTACCGAAATGAAAACAATTTATCTCAAACTAAGTCATTAATCTTAAGATTGTTTTAATGGGTGAAGAATTAAGAACTCCCCTCATACGAAGACTAATTTCAACGCCAAAGGCCTGAATAGCATCAGCTATCTATACTCTTCGATTTGAATTGGTAGCCCTCCTATTAGTAGGCAAATGGTCTACAAAATAACTTACCATCACACGAAATACTTCATTTACCCGTACCAAATTACTCAACTGATTCCGCCCGTGTATGGCCATAAAATCCTCTAAATATCCTCCTCCAACAGGAAATAGATGACCTTTAGCGTAACAAACAAGTACAAAAGTAACCGGAGTAGGTTAATTATCATTTTAAAAACTGGACCAATAACTCACCACGGGCAATAAAATTATTAATTTGACAAAATTGATGGTTCCTAGGATATTTATAAAATAGTCATCGGTAGGGTATATATACGGTAAACTTAAAAAAGAAGGCAGCCTAGCTAGAATCATCTCTGCGTGTAGTTTTGAAGGTGAGGTGTCGTTTTGAAGGGGAGAGCGTAAGTTGGGTCTGGAGGAAGCATAAAAAGAGTCCTGGGCTATAGTTCTATCTACGGTCATGTCACATTTTCCTAAGATTTCTGTCACCTCCATGGACAGGGATGTGCTTTAGGAAAAATTTGAAGTTGATCAAATTTCTAATACACAGTTTTGCACTCGGAAAAAAGTCAACGGATCTATGGCATAAAATGTAATGCAATGAATTGATCGCAAGCTATTGAAAAATCAGAATAAACTAGGAAAGAGGTCTAAATTTGAAACGTTTTTATGTTGTTTCTTTTTCATCAAAAAAATATTCAAACGGGGCCAAAGGAGTTTCAGTATTTTTACAGATAATGCAGTTTTGACCAACCTGTTTCAAAATTTTTTACAAATTTTAAAATGATGGGCATCCAAAATTTCACGTGATGACTCGGAAATATGTCTCCCCAAACCTAGTCCTATGTAAAAAAATGGGTAATCATTTGACGATAATGTATTAAGATATTGATATAATTTAACCAAAACGGTAAATACTATATGGCCTACCAGTAATATGGCTGTATTTTTAATGCCGCTCCCCTCATGGCGGACACCAGTTATATGCGCCTACGCATATGGACACTAATAGCTATGACTATATGACTTCATATGTTTATTGAATATGGGCAGACCTATCTCATAACCTATTTAAAATCAATTATAATTAATGTAAAATTCAAGTGCGAGAATGTAGCTTAATTTTTGTCGATAACAGTATATAACATAATTTTGAAGCATATGACCAATACATAACAAAGCTTTGTGGAAATGCCAGACATGTTTTTGCTACGACATTAGAATAAATATGTCTTTCGATTAAAATTAAATGAAAAGTTAATCAACTATTATTTGAGTCAAATAAGAAATATTGTGTGGAGTTATCTGAAAGCTCCCAATCATTATCTAAGACAAATGGGACACCCGCAAAATCTTTTTAAAAATATATTTCCGTTTCAGGTGAATGTTCTTGCAACCACATTTCACCTATCATTATACGCTTATATTTTAAAATGAAGTGTTAAATGGGGATGTCCCAGGTCCTATCTCCAGTAATTCTTTATGGAAAAATCGCAACTTTATTGCATGGTTGTACTCATTTGATTTGATTTTTAACTCGTACGATATCCTAGGATCCCCGCCATCTCGCGTACACTTACCTCTTTTACTTATCCACAAAACCTCAAGCAATTGAAATCTACTCTTTGGCATTATTCCGCTTCTTCTTCATTCTACTTCACACCGAAATTAATCCCGACGAGAAACTTTGTCATGAAATTTGAAATGTATAAAATTTACCAGGGGTAGTCCAATATCTGCGTATTCTCTAATTTTAAGACGATGGCTGATGAGAAAGTAACTTACATTTCGGCCTAGCATGGCGATGAGTAATGCTATAGCCACCATTTTAGTGTTTAAACGTTTTTGCACTCAGTACGCATCCTACTGTTGTAAAAAGCAGACTGTGGGGTTTCTACTTTGCTCACTGCTAGCTGTTAAAATGTGCGCTGCAATAGAAAATCCCACGAGATGTGAAGTACAATCTGGGATTAGGTTTTTACTGGCACAGTCAACCGCAAACAAATTGAAATTTATAGGCAAAATTGTGAACTGTACAAAGACGGAATAATGAGTGGAGGCGGAGTGAGGCAGAGGTGTATACAGTTTAAAAATGGTCGCACTAATATTCACGACGAGGACCGCAGTGGTCGACCTAGCTTTGTGGCAGAAGAACTGTTGGTGAAAAAAGTTGTAAAAGTCGCTAATTTTCGATTGAGGATATCTTGATGGACGTGGCTTGCAACACTGCCATTTTACAGTGACGCATGATTGCATGCTGGCATAAACAAGAAGTTAAAATGTAAGGCGGCAGATATCTTCAGAGACGGGTTTGAAAATCTTGTGTACCGTTATTATAGAAGTCTCCATTTGAATGGCAACTATGCAGAAAAAATAGTTAAAGGATGTGACTTTCAAATGTATGTGATAAAACTTTCTCTTCCCACTAGGTTCATATTTTATTTCAAAACATAAGTTAGTTTCTGAAATACGATCGTAGGTAGAATGCGCCAGGTGAGGATATGGAGGGTATGCATTTCTGCAATACTGTGTTACTTATTTGCTAACAACGGATTTGAGGGATTTCGTCAACCGCTATAGTAAATTTAGGTATTTTATATTAAGTAAACCTTTTGGAAATATTGGTTTAGATTGTTGGCCATTTTTATGCCTTGCGTAGGAAGTTAGCCTTATTTCCTTTCAAGATTCTGCAGCTGACAGTTTCCTTTGTGTTTGATCGTCGAATAAACAGAATGATTAAGGTTTGTATTCTAAATGTGCGTACAGCGTTTTTTTCAAATTTGATGGAAATAATTTTACTTGAAGTCATTAGGTATTGAATTCATATGGTAGATTAGACCGCTATAATTAAAAACAAAAATAGACGACTGTAGGACCATATATTCAGAAGTACCTGCTAATTTTAGCGCATGTCGAGATCACAGTAAAACATAAGTTAAACAGAAGAACAATTTTGTCTAGCATCGCAGTTTTCTACATTTTATATTATGTAAAACTGACTTTTACCAAACATTGCGCAATGAAATACTGGGCACCTCAACTCCACTGCCTTATGTACCCGTGATCGCTCGAAGAGTATTACGTAGAAGTAGATTAAACAGGTAATTATGGATATGACTCAATAAAGAAAATTATTCTTGTAATGGTCGTGAGGGAATGAAGTGCATTTTTGTCGCGCCAATAAAATGTGGATTTTAAAGATTTTGCTAAATTTTGCCGAGGCCTGGACTTATCCAAAGGATTGGCCTTTTTCACTGCAACCTTTCTTTTCAGTTTTTTGTTAATGCGTACTCGTTCTCCAATTATTCTTGACTCTTGAGCCATTTAACTGAGATAATTCTAATGGTACCGAAAACAAGTTTTCCTTTTCACCCCCGACTTCCTACGCAATTTCCCCCCGTGTCTTATTTACATTCGTCCATTACCTGATATCAACTGGCATTCAGGAAGACGGCGTTCCGGAAAAATGAATATGTGTGAAACGAATTAAAAAATGATTTATGCTTAATGATTTATGCTCTTCTCATAAAGTTTAGAATAAGCGAGGAATCAAAAGCGTTTTTTAACTACAGTAAAATCACAGCGTGAAATCTGAGTTGATGACGCTGCACGCCATGAGATAAGTTTAGAAAATTACTGACTTTTGAATCGGAAACGATATGCTAGAAAGATTTCCACGCGCGTAAAATCGGAACACGGAAAGGGATAGATTGAGACGGGAGAAAGATGAGCGCAGGAATTAGCATAAAATGGGTCCATTGACCTCACCAGATAAGGTAATTAAATATAGAATACCATTATTATTTTATAATTATACATTCGTTTAGGAGGATCCATTGCATAATATGAGCGTGCCCACCATAAGTGCGATTTGATTGAATTTAGGTAAAATAAAGTTCCTTGGTGAATAAAAGCGAAAATCAATGGTAAAAAAACTCAAAACTATTTACCATACAAATAACGAATGGGCCTAAATTCTAACATTGGATAAGCTTACTGAACACAATTGTCCTTCATCCTAACAAACAGGTAGTCGCTGCGTAATTGTTACATTGATTTATACATTTGTGACACCTTATTTAACAATAAGAGTGCCAAATTAAATGATTACGTCTAATAACCTTTCTGTAGAACATTCTATCCTTGATCCGCTCCTGTTTCTTATACTGATTATTGACCAACCGTTCAAATTCACTCGCAGTCATTTCCACGGGTTACTACCTGTCTAGTTGCTTTTGATGGACTGAGCCCTGCCAGACTTGCCAATCACAACACTGCATAACATTTGAAAAAAGTTACAATAAACGATTATTTAACTCCCCACACGTTCTTCCTTCCTTCACTTAGTCCAACATACTTAACATTTTCGAATGCTCATTTCCTGCCTCCTTTGTATTTTCATGAAAATATCTCTCTCCTATCAAATCTTCCAAGTATTTCTTCGTTTTTTTTCAATCTCATTCATTTTTAGATACCCATTTCTCAAAATCCTTCGCTCTAAGCTTCTTTAGATCCATAATGAATCTATAACTTTAAAGTAGTTGAGAAATGCATTACCCTCTAGGCTCTGAATATACGATTGCCAAAAAAAAGCATAAGAAAAGTTTTGTCGTGTAATACTGGGTTAATGAATAATAATATGTATGATCTTGTTTATTTCCTATGTACCAACGCGATTGTATATGCCAAACACGTCCCCTTTCTCTCTTTCCTCACATCACTCATTTCGTCGACTACCCCGCAGAAACGTGAAATAAAAGTGTACGGCACTCAACACGCATACCTCACCATTCTAGTACGTGTTAATTTGTCCTTCCTCTCCCTCCACCCTCTCCCCTCCTCTCGGAAACGTAGAGGGAGAAATTCCTCTCCAGTCGAAATCGATTGCACAAAGAGAGAGGGTGGGCGTGTCGTTAGGAAGGCTTGTACATATATGAGCATGCAGATGAAGGCCGTCGTTACCCTGACATCTGTTGGACAATGGGAAGGAAGGTTTGGGAGAGGGAGAGAAAAGAGAGGTACGTATTCAGAGACGAGAGGGGGATGTGTGTATTATCATTGAGGGTTTGTTTAGAAACGGGCCGGGGGGGGAATGTCATTGAAGCATGGACGAGATGGAGAGGGAAGTGGAGTGTATGGAGGAAGAACCGGCATGCTTAGAAAGATATGTATTTGTAGGTGATAAATGTTGTTTGGGTAGATGTCTATGGAAGACGTTGGAAAAAAGTAACTAGGTACATGAATGACGAGGATGTTGAGAGAACACGTTTGTAGTGTTACTCTTGATATTAAAGAGATATGGTTCTTATGAATTTTATGTTTTTTGCCGCGGTATGTTTTCATTTTTATTAGCGTAATAACATTAATTTTTACACATAGTGTAGATGGTAACAAACTTTCTTTTGAAACATTGCTTAAGAAGATTCTTCGCGCACCTAAACTGGCGCCTTGGTGCCCCTGTCAATGTTCCTATAAAATCCTCAATTTTAATTTTAAATTGAAAGATATTTTATTCAAGTCATGAAATTCACCTTTATTTTAATTAAGGCGATAATATTTTAATCAAAAAAATATTTACGGGTATAGTAAGCCATGTGTTTCACATAAACAATCGGTCAGAAATTTGGCTAAACAAAGGTGTGAGGCATCAGGAACAAAACATCTTGGTGAATTGATAATTCATAAACAATTGATCACCATCATTATAAACAGGTTACAAAATATGTAAAAGGAGTTTTGAATAAATAGATGGCAAGGTCTAAAGTATTTTTTTACGAAATACAAATATTTAACTAGATAATAGCAACAGAGAAAACACTTGCACAGCAACTGAATTACTATCTATCCATTTCTCAGCTAGAACTAAGAGATGTTACTTAAGCGTGGTGTTACGGACTAGCTTCTATGACATTACCAACTAACTTTAACCTCTTCACCAAGAAAATTTAGAGTCTTTTGATTGATCAATTTGAACGAAGAATAAATTGCAGTAAATTAGAGTACTTTAACGGTGTTAATGTGAGAAACCTATTGCCTATGTTTATGTTTAGCTTATGGAAGGAATAGGATAGGCACTTTGAACGGAATGAAGGGAGAAAAAAAATATATGAAATCGAAGAAGTCTTTGTCGTAGTTTCGAATGTCAGATTGTGTTTTATTTGAAGAGGCTCCGAAATGTATTGGTGGTAATTATGTGTCCATCCAAGACCTACCTAAAAAAGGTAGACCGCTTAATAATAAAAAAATTATGTATTCACCCAGAACAAACAGTCAAATTATCAACGTATTATTGAGCACTTTTAGTACACTGAAACCAAATGGAAAACCTCGGGTGGAGGATGTGATATAACTTCTGCCCTGGCAATTTTCTATTATTACAAGGATTTCAAGTTTACTTTGGACAGTCCATGTGAAACCATAGTCGCACTTTATAGGAACAAATATACGGAACAATTGCATTCCATTTGCCATGTTAATGAAGGTAGTCTACAAAGTAAGGCCTGAAACAATATCTTGAAATTTTAGCTCTCGGCGGTAAGATCGAGTGAGCCACTCCCCTCTGTGGCCGTGTAAACAGCTAAGACCACCATAGTTCTGAAAGCCAGTTTTACCGTAAAATCCTCCTCTTACTGTTTGAAAAATTATTATGTTGCTAGTAGCGTGTGGTAGGACCCATGTTCATGGATCCTGCACGGGAAAGTACTGTGTATGATTTTATTCTAACCCACTGAAAATGTTGATAAATTGTTATGAATAATTTACGCAAAAGGATTCGAATATATTGTGCTCGTACATGAGCACAACTAGATCATATAAATTACGTTTTAAAATTGGCATTTCTAACAGATGAAAAATATGTTGCAATGGCAGTTTATTTCACTCAGCCTGGTTAAGTTAAGAATATCGATTTTTGCCTCACTTTTGCACGCCAATTTAACTTTGTGCCGTCGAGTTGCGCAGTTTGAAGATATCCGGGTCAATTTATACCGCGTTATAATATCACGACTGGTAATATGGCTGAGGTGTGACACAGTAATTTTTTAATGCAAGTTGGCCGATTATAGAAATTCTCCTAGACCCACTGTCAATTTTAAAAGGGTTGAAGTTCTAAATAAAAAAATTGAGCTCAGATTAAGCCATTGGTCAGAACAACAGTGAGTGTAGAGAATTAAAACTTATTGTAGCGTAATAAAGTCATGAGAGAAGAGTGAGTGTGGTGGAGGAGAGAGGGGGTTTGAGGATAGTGATTACAGTTGAAGAGAGATGGAGAAAGTGATAGAGGGAGAAAGGCGTGAGAGAACAGGAATGCGTTCTCAATGGGAAGCATAAAAAGGGAGTCAGTGGCGTAGCTGAGTGGCGAGGCGGAAGAAAGGAATGGGAGGGAAGAATGAAAAGAGCCGAAGGGGGGCATACAAGAGGGAGCGGATGAGCGGAGGAAGAGAGAGAGAGCAATGGGAGAAGGGGACCAGGACAGGAAGGGGGGTGAAAGGGACGGAGGAAGTGCCCATGGAGCGGGTGCGATGGGGCCGGAAATAAACACGAGGGGTGGAAAAAGGGGTTTCCAGTGAGGGAGTGGGAGGTATAGAGCGGAAAAATTGCTATGGGAAGGGATCGTTATACATGGAACGTTTATGGAAATATTTTTCTGCTTTTATACAATTATTCGGATTTTCAAGAGAGTTTATCTTTTTTTACGGGGATAAATGACTGTGGAGCGTGCTGAAAATTCCTCGCTGGAAAGGAACCCCAAAAATATTCGAGTGAGCGCCAAGTGTGACATGTTGGAACCACCGTGTATGTCGTGCTGCGTAAGTGCGTGAGAGATGTAGAAGGAAAGATATAGGATGAGAGGGAAAGAGAGGGGGTTATGGAGAGGGAGGGAAAAGAGCAACAGGGGATAACGGTAACGGAGTAGTTAGAGACACTTTGGGGGTGATACGGAGAAATACTCTTATCGGGTTGAATAGAATGGAGGGACATTGGCCACGTCTCCCCTCATGCGGTTTACATCTCTCTGTTTTTCATGAGTCGTAACTTTAATGGACAGCAAATGAAAAACGCAACGATCTCGATGATACTTGGCAGGATTCAGAATATGGAGAAATTTGAAACAAAGTTGTACATGTAAGGAATTGGATTTTTCCTATTCCGTTTCGCTCCTGATTATAACTACTTAAATTGTATATCCAAATATAGAATATATCTCATAAAATTGCAATATATATGTTAGAAGCAGTTTGCAGTTTAGTTACAACATGGCTTAATTTCCAAAATATGAACTTTATTAGAAATAAAATGCAATATGAGTATTTAATAATTATTTGATTGTGACGTTATCGGTTTTAAAGTGTTTCCATAAGCGCTGAAAGAGCGTATTACTTTTGTATTTGAGGTTTGATGAGCATTGAGGAAGGAAAATGAGGATTGAGCTCTGGTGGGTTTAGTAGAATAGTGATAAGTTGTATTATTTACACTCGCTCCCCTCGCCGCATTCGGTTAAATCTGAAACTGCTGAAGAGTTAAAGAAAGCCAAGGGGTTTAAAAACTAAATTTCTATCATCATGAAAAATACAAAATTCGAAGTTGAAGCTCTCCTCAAAGAAAAATGATGATGGTAAAAGAGAAAACAAATATTAAACTGTAAAAGTAAGTGTTGTTTGATCTCGGAAATATTGTAAGTAATGAAAGATCATACATTAAAATTGATATTTCATGACTATTGTCTGAAGCATGTGTTTTAACGCATGCTTCAGGCAATGCACACAGCAGCATGCCGTTTAGCCTTTCCTATAACAAGATGTCCCCTGCCGTTGGAGAATCAAACCCGGGCTCTTAATGTTGGAAGAGAAATTAGAAATAAGCTATTGGCTCTTTAATCTTCGATTGGTTCACGTGAACTAAATTCAGGGGATAAAGCCCCCTACCGTATATGTGCTCCATATAAGAATTACAAAAATCGATTATTAAATTTTCATCGATGCGCGGAAAAGGAGGATAATACCTCATGAAGATGCGAGAAAGGGAATGAGAGAATTGGTAGAGAAACGGATCGTTAATTGGGGGTGGGAGAAAGGAGATCATTAACGAGATGATGTGAAGGGAAACGGTGAGAGCGGAAAGAGGAGGGAACGAGATGAGGGAGAGGGAATGTGGAAATTTGGGAGTGTGGAATGGGGGAGCTGGTAGGCAAGGACTACGGAGTGAGGAAAGAGAAAGGGAAAATAGAAGGGATAATTTGAAGCCTGGGATGGAATATATATTATTTTCCGGAGGTAGTCCTTCATTTCGGTAAAAGATACAGGTACACAACGTCCTGCCTAATACGATGATATATACATGTGTATGTATGTATATATATATATATATATATATATATATATATATATATATATATATATATATATATATGTGTGTGTATATATAAAGGTGTATACATCGTGTATATATATATAGTATATATATATATATATATATGTGTGTATATATAAAGGTGTATACATACGTGTATATATATATATATATATTTGTATACCTGTATATATATTTTTTGACAAACAGGCGGGTTATCCACAGAAATAGTAGAATGAACAGAACCGCATAAATTCAAAATAACTCGCTGCATCCGAAGCAAAATAAAAAAATATGCATTAGCATAATCACTAGCAATATGCTCTCCTTAAATTCAGTGAAAAATATATGCCTTTGGGTCATGCGATTTAACCTCACTAAAAATGAGAGATTTCCCTTAGAGGAAGCAGTAAGTGAATCATTAATTATGTTACACTTAGTAATAGGGGTTACAAGATTGATATTCGCTCTATTTAAAGAGTGGCAGTGATTAGACTTGGAGATTTTGGTGAAGAAACTAATAGAACTAAAGGAGTTAGACATTATCACTCACTATCTCGCCCTTGATATTTGATGTGTACATTTAAAAGGCAACTAACGAGTTCAAAGAAAATAATAGGCGGCGTAAGAATAAATAGTGACAGGATTTGTTACGATACGCAAACTACAGAGATTTACTGGCAGAGAAGAAAAAAACTCCTGACATGAAGGAAATTATCTAGTGTGGAGAATGGTATAAGAAGTACAAATTCAAGTTAAATACGGTTTAAAATCCACATTATGCATAGTTTTTAGTCCACTTTGCTCATACTAAGGATTAATTTTGGTCTCCTATACCATTTCTTATGATGAGATGATTGAATCGAAGAATTCCGACGATGGGTTTCAAAACTAATTAGTTTTTTGAAATAAACTATTTATTAAATTGGGCAAAGTTAATGTGAAAGTAACCATAATTTTGTTTAGCTGGACTTAAGTCAATGGGAGGAATATGATTTCCATGTCAGACTAGAGGAAGACACTCCGGAAGAAGCGGATGAGTATTTAGACAGCAAGATCACGAGCAATGAAAGTAGAAACCGGGTCCTAAAATAACCCAGGGTCGTTATTAGTGGGGCAGCTTCAATCAAAATTTATTTGAAGCCAAATAATTTAATTTCCGATATCTACGGTAAATCACTATGGCCATGAGTCGGAGAGAGTCTCCACGGAATGAAGAGAGATCAAACAACTTTGGTGGCAAAGTGACGCAAATCACAAGCGTCTCACTGTCCTCTCTTCCGTCTGTACCCGTGTAGGAGTCTTACCCTAAAAAGTTGTTACCCTTCGAAAATCACGCACGAATCCTAGAAGTGGGGAGATAGTCCTGGCAAGGATTCTAATACATTTATTCGTAATTTTCGTCGTTAGATCCCGTCGACATCTTCGGTCAACCTCGGTACTCCTAATCAAAACGTTTAAAGGGTGAAGTGAAAACCTTAACATTGCGCTACAATTTCGAAAAATCTTGCCAATGGCAATTTTCGTTCCCTACAGAGAAAGCCATGTTTTTATGAGTGGCCTACAACTGGCAGCATGATACCAGAACGTAAGAATGCAGCCCAACAAATGAGTAAACATTGTCGCTCCACTTTTAACATGCACCACAGAAAATCAACAATCTTTTATTCATATATTCCATAGTAAGGGAGTTCTTTGGATTTATAACCTTGAAGTGCCAAATTGGTACGGAATAGTGTTAGTCTCGATTGTCGAAATTGGATCAAATCCAAGAAATAATTATTGGATACCATATTGTCAATGATTATTCATTAGAGTAATCCACATTAATTAATCTTGGATTGATTATCACATTGTTTATCATAAGCATTTCGATTCGATTAAGGGATGTTTACTTCAGATTGCCTTTAGTGAACCAAAATGTGGCCATATCATGAATTCGGAATAATAAAGTATTTTCGGTGAAACTGGGTCTGGGTGGTGCAACCTAAATCTGACTTGGTTATTCTGACCTTAAAATAAAAATGATTTATGATAATTGATTTATTTAAGGCATTTCATGAGTAGTAGGTCTGGATCCCACACTGATAATTACTGGTCCAAATGACCAAAAGTTGGTGATTTAGTTTTGTTTTAATTTTTGATTAAATTCTAATTTAACGAACAGTTAATTATGCATCTTTAAAATGCCGAAATCTGTTGCAATACTGGATATAGATATTATCATTTGCACTCTATTAATCGGTCTTATCAATGGTCCAGAAAACGGGTGTTGGTATAACATATTCGTAATAGACAGGAGTAGGTACAAAATCGCATGGTATGGGAAGGCTGGGATGATTAAATCAGATATGATACCAAAAATTTCTATTTTTCATCCTCCACTTTCTCATTCCATACCCTTTTATATATTTTTTGTGTGGCCATATTGTTGCAAAGTAAATCCTTCTGTTAACAATATCTCATAATTAATGTTAGTCAAATGGCAATCGAAATTTTAGAATCAGTTATTTCTTTTCAGCTAAGTACCCGAAGTTAATTCATACTTACTTCATAAATACCATGCACTTGTTTATGCCGCCTCATTTATATAAACCTTATCATTAAAATAAATAGTTAACAATATCCTCTAAGCAATATTGCAGCATCTAGAATACGCTAGTTTATTGAACTAAGGAAAATTTAAAAAAATTGAATTCGAAAAATATTAAGGACAGACTACATAACCTTAAACTTAAAATTTTAATTAACAGAATAAGCACTAGTATCAGCTGTTAACCTTAATTTGAGCTGAACTGCAAATGCAGTGCTATGCGTTTATCAAAATTTGCGGTGAATATTATGCAAATAGGTGTTACTAATGATTATGGAATTTCTGGACACTGCGATTTTCACGTTTGAAAATTTGTGAGACCATTGTACACCTTGAAGAGAAAACATTTTCCCTGCAAAGGGAGAAACTATTGACTGAGATAATAAATTTGGAAAGCGTTATTATTTTCACGTTAACTAAAATGTTTCTGGGTCCTACTCTGAATTTTATTCTAGCACAATTCTGATTTCGTTCTAAGTTGCCTTGTGAACACCGTCGTTTGCACTGTTTTTATAAATGGGGATTAAATATTAACGCATTCAATGTAAGCATTAATAAATATTATTACTACGGGTAATATTATAAGTATGTCTTGCAATTATTGATTCGAAAGCGTTTTTTTAACACGACGATCAAAATTAGAGATTTTATCCGTGTTTTATAACGTATACCGTGAAATTAAAAAAGTTATTAGGGAAATGCATTACAAGGTCCGTTTTATAAGTGATCACTGTGATTGCGACAAATAACTCTCTGCATATTTTTACCGTTACCGTTAAATGGTTACTAAAAATATCAGTTTATAAAAATGCACTTGTAGACCTTATGAAGTTGACAGAATAATTGTATACATATGAGAATTTGCGAAAATAAGGGAAGAATAATATTAGGTTTACATTAATTTGCCGTAAATAAGCCATCTTGTATGTACCAATAATCCCGTGAGTTTTCTTTTCCGGAACAGTTGGAATTGGTATTGATTTTAAATTTTCGACAGTAAATTAGCAGTCTTCTTTAAGCTGATGCCATGATTTCCTCCTAGTTGCCCTCCCATGACAGAGGCAGAATTTCGGGCTGAATAATGGTAGGAGGCAAAATGCTTCTGTGAGGCCAAGGCCTTTTAGGATCAGGGTTTTCCATGCGGAACAGCCTCTAAGTTTATTCCCTTTAGGTGATTCTTCCAGAAACCCTAGGAAATAGGATGATAGGGAAAAACTTAAGAGGACACACTTCACCGTCAGCGAACTCAATCCCGAGTATCACAGAGGAGTGTTGACACGTGCATCCATGCGTATGTAGAATGGAGAAGAGTGAAGTTGAGGGCTCAAGGGTACGATGACGGATGGCAAACGAGCAAGAGAATGTAGCAATGAAGGAGAGATGGATTCGAGGCGTGGTATAGCGAGGGAAAAGGAGAGGAGGGGATGACGGAGAAGGAGTGATGAGGGTTTCGTGGGGAGAGGGAGCAGCCCCACAGAAGCGAGCAACTGTTGCGCGTGTATGAGCAACAAGCGGTGCCTGGCACACGTCCACCATCGTTCGATCGAATGGCGGGGCGGTCCCCTGAGCGGCGAGAGCACGGAGGGTGGAGGAGGGCAGCTCGAGGAAGGGAGTTTTGGGGAAGGGAAAAGGCATTTCTTCGGGGTGGGAGAAACCGAAGGGTGGGGAAGGTTTGACGAGGGAAACGCGCGAAGTACGCATGGCCTACAATGGCCATTGTATCAGCACTGAAGACGGGCTAGGGGGCTTTCGAGATGAGCTTTTCCTTATTTCGAATATTTCAGCTAGCAAAGGGCCTATAAAAAGTTTTTATGCGCATGCTGCAAATGCGCTTCAAGTGGAAATGCGGGAGAAAGTTAAATTATGGTGTTGATGGCAGTAAGAATACATATCGTGTGGTACATGAAAGCTTAACGTACTATGTATTTTTGGAGCAAATTCCTTGATGTTAGATGCCAACTCAGTGATAATCAATACTAAACGTGGTCCACATAGTACCCATTCTCCGCACGGTATCTGCTTGAGAGGCTCAAGTTGCTCATATGAATAAATGGATGAAAAACACAGCAGTTTATCCCTTTTAGTTACGCAAGGTGCCCAACTCCGCACCTACTGGATCAGCTGCTCTTTGCTCTTTTCTGCGGGAAGAGCCTTCTAACTTGGAATACGGATACTCGTACACTCCCGAGCATATTTCG
Source organism: Hetaerina americana (assembly GCF_022747635.1). Lineage (NCBI taxonomy): Eukaryota > Metazoa > Arthropoda > Insecta > Odonata > Calopterygidae > Hetaerina > Hetaerina americana. Next base: position 27,889,451 of record NW_027286069.1, read on the forward strand.
TCAATGGCGGCGGACAGTGAAATTGACTCATGCACTGTCGATCCTCGAAGGAAACACCATTTCATCGGGAAAAAGGGTTAGGGTTGAGTGGACAAAAGCAAAGGTTGCTTCGATAGCCGTCATCAGTCTTTCTCTCTTAAACATCCTCTTCGTCATCCACTGACCCACACACTAAATGCCATTTATTTTATCCGTGATCTCCTGAAAAACAGTGATCATTGAGTTTTGGTTTGTGTACGTCATAATGTCAATTCTCGATATGTTTTACCATTTCTTCGGCGTTCACGGTTGTGATGCGACGCGATCTATTTTCATAGACTTTTCAATTGCGGAACTCGTTGAGCAAGCAGTTAGCACATGAAATGATAGTTATTCTTTCGCGGGACGTCTTTATTGAGAAGAACGGCCATTTCTGGTACATCCTCAATGAAAGTATTCGTTCTAGCGTCCGGAAAAAATAAGATTGGGAAACTGGAATTTCCATGCCCTTTGAGTATTGTGAAAGGTGATTGACAGAATTACGACTAAAAATTGTCAATTTCTATTTTCGTAGTGACAATTGTTTCATTTTTATCATTTACATGGCTTTTATTCAATACACACATGGGAATATACTAATAATACATACCATATAATTCATGGGTAATGTATCATTGCAAAGTTGTCCAACATAAAAGGCTTATACTGACGGATAAAAACCTAAAAAGAGATGCAGGCTGTGGAGATCTTTTTGGTGATAATTTACATCTATTAAACACTTTTGGGTAAGTCAACAGAAGTTTATCTCAATTATTGAAGAATTGAATTTGCGATGTGAACGGTGAACCGAGCAATTAATTGTGGAAACATGGCCTTGGTTCCAAAAAGAATGCGCTAACTATCTTTGGCGACAAGGACGTCCGTGGTCATCATCATACCAAATTTACATGTAGCGGAGACTGCAACAGCAGAAAGTAAGACATAATAGAGTGCCAAAATTGTTATATAGCGTGTTTCACGATGATATAGAATTTGAGGCATTATAAAACATTAAAAATAAAATTAGAGAGATCGAAGTTAAAAATAAAAGGAAAAACCGCGGATACTTCTAGAACGGTATTGGAAGTGAAACCGCCAGTTTTCAGAGGCAACGCGTTCAATTCCCGAGCAGATAGGGTTTTCGTTAATAAGGACTTAAGTGTTAAGTAATTATCCTTGCTACTATTTATCTCTTAAAAGCCCAGTGTAAATATTAAAAGCTCTTTATGGATTTGTGTCAAATAAAAACATTGAAGTTAGGATGGTGAGTTAAAAGAGACGCAGTAGCGAATGTGAAAATGGGTGGAAATGCTGTGAAATAAGATCAGATGAATGACAAACTCGTTATTAGCGAAAGCGTACCCAAAAATGCCATGATCCAGTTGAATGCTTAGAAAAGCACCCCTTTTGTGAATAATGAAGGCATATGCGATCAACTATAAGAAACTGCGAATATTTCTGTAGGATAACACGTAAGAAGAATGAGTTTTCTTAAAGTAGTACGCGAAGTACAGGGTCCACCATAAAAGTAATACGCATTCTCTGGGAAAAAAAGATTTATTGATCGTGCATGTACAAAGCCTTAAAATTCTCTAAATTACTCTCCCCCTGCATCAATACACTTGCGGAGACGTATCTGCTGGGGGACTACACCCCTGCTCCGGGCCCGGGAGTTAGTAAAGATGAAGGGCGTATGGCTGGGGGCTATCGCTGCTAAAGCGAAAGCTCCATCGCGCCCTGTTACAAAGTCGAAAAACACACTTCACGCGGAGGCATGTCTTTCCGCTCAGACTACACGGAGCAGACTAACGACCAGCTACGTTGGAAGGACAGACCCCACACTACATTCCACAGCCAGTTTTACCGCACTGCCATGGATAGTCGCGACACAGTAAAATTATGCACATTACCTTTATAATTGATAATTGTACATATGACAAGAAATTAACGGAGAAAAATACATTTAAAACAAGTGAACACGATAAGATAACTATGATTTTGTGAAAAAAATTCTTGAAAGTAACACCTAGCTCAAAATCAGCCTGTGTGTACATTAAAGTGTGGAATATCCAAAGTACACCGATGATAACATTTACTTTATATATTATTTCTGTATTCCGTTGTTTAAGATAGGGTTTGGACGGACAAAGACTGAGTAACGATAAATTATTTGCCCTCTTCTTGCGAAACACAATCTGACATTTGACACTTTAATAAACCTTTCTTCAATTCCGCATATTTCCTTTCTCCCTTAATTCCAACCAGCATGCCTATCCCTTTCCTACTCCTTCCCTGGTTAACTGACGCTTTCCCCTCTATCATAGTTTTCAATATCCCATCGCCAATAAAGGTACTGGTCCGCCTTTGTTGTCTCCTTTTGAAATCTGCCAACAGATTCCTCTCTCTTCTTTGTTTGCTTTCCTTTTCGTCCATTTCATCTTTTCCTTCCTTCTCCACTTTCCAGTTTCAAAAGCCTCCAATTTGCACCTATTATCTTGCAAGCTTACTCACCATGTTTAGGCGCCGAATAAAACCATGCTCTATATCAAAGTTTTCATTTGGCGTTTCTTAACATCCTTAATTCCTAATAACCTTTCAAAACATTAATAACCCCTGTCATTTTTCCCGTTTATGGAAGCTTCTTTGTAATTTTTTGGATAATTTTCTTCTTATGTCCCTGCTGCTTTCACCATCTTTCTCCAAAACAATGCCTAGGTAGTTAAACTGCTACTCTTATTCGTTTCTCCTTCCATTTATCCTTTAAATTAGCCTCCCTCTGTCTCAAATACCTCATAACATTTTCCTTGCTTTCATTGATTATCTCTCATAACTCTCACTCTGATTTTCTAACGTGGTAGGCTTTACTTGTAATCCCTTTTATGATTGGCAACCTAAAGCTTGATCATCAGCAAACCTACTACTACTATACCATCAGTTGCTTGCTCTATGTTTACTACGCTTCTTCATAATTTTTAATTGAATACTATTGGCACCCCTCGCTGGCTGTCTTTCCTTCCGCTCTAATTTACTCAACATACCATATAAGTATCACTTCAGTAACTCAGGTATCCTTCCATCTCCCTCCTCACAGCCCTAAAACATCTACGAGATATGTCTGGAAGGTGAAGATCTGAATGAAGCCAGGCAATATTTTGAGAAAAAATAGCCTACCTAGAACAATGAGGCCTTAGTCCCCTTCGAAGTACCCCTCTTGGGTCCTCACATACTTATACCAGCGTCTCTTCCACTTCTCTAAACAATTAGCAAAGTCCTTTTTCTGGAAGGTCATCAGCTGTCTCGTCGCATTCTCGTTTATCTCGTCAATCGACTGTTAGGAAGACTGGGATTTTGTTTCAGGGTCATAACCGTAGACCTATGGCTTGTCTCCAGTTATGAATTTTTTTCGAAAACCTGGATAGTTTGCGGCTTGTAGCAAGTCCTCTTTAACTGCAGCACGACATTTTTGACGTTGGCGAGATAAAAGAGAATGTGACGAGGCAGCTGATGACCATTCCGAAAAAGGACTTGACCGATTGTTTTTAAAAGCGCAGAAAATGTTGGGATAAGTGTGTGCGGCCGTTAGGGGAGTACTTTGAAGGGATTAAGGCCTCAAAGTTCTAGGTAGGCTATTTTTCTCAAAATATTGCATGGCTGGATACCCTCTGAATATACCTCGTATACTTCCTCTCACCATCCCCCGCTTTTTATTTTCTAATTTCCCTTTCCTCTTAATATTTTAAGTCCTTACACTGACTGGTTCGGGTCGTCTTCTTGATCTTCCGCTCTGCTACTGTCGATTCCGCTGGGCAAGAATTCCTCTAGATGATGACTTCGGGATCCTTGATTCTCCCGTTGCCAGGCCCTAGGAACTACGGGACTCAGTTGAATGGGTGGAGCCCCGCAGTTGCCAGGACTCATACTATTCTATGTCCATAATTGTCTCGTGGGATAACTAATTGAGATGGTTTCTCGTGGCCTTCTTATATAGTTTTTCAACGTGACTCCATTACTCAGCCACCCCACTTGGGCCGGACGCCTTTGAAGCCGCCGCACGGAGGAACAGAAACTGCGCGTACCTTTTGTCTGGCTCGTACCCTTCACTCCTCTAGTCTGCGTGACCCTACCAACATTAATGATCATTACTTCCCTCAGAACAGCTGTGGGGGCACCCAGAAGTCACCCAGGGGGCAATAGAAGAATCTTCAGAGTTAGAAGGGTTAGTGACCGCGTCGAAGAGAAAGTGTGCCCCTGCAGAAAATTATACTTTAACTCATCAAGTCAGAAATATAATTCTGCCTTTTCTAACAAAATTTTGACGCTAAAATGTTTTTTATTTGGCTCTGAATATTTCATCACAAGCTTGACCGCATTATCGTTTTTTACTATTGTAAAGATACGATCCAAAGACCCATTGCCATCGTGCGATAATTTACTGGGGTGTTCCCTAAGCCAAAAAGTAACGACTACTCTTAGTTCCAAAATTGTAAATTGAAAGCTGTTACCATTTGCATATTGCATTCCGAAGAATGAAAACCATAAACCCAATGCCCTCTTCTGTAAATTGCAGTTATCTAACATAAAAGGAGATTTTAAGTAGCATTGTCTATTTCAGTGTACTTTTACTTGAGGTACTTCCAAACTTCCAGTGGCAAACTTCAGACCTTAATTTTATTTCAAGTAAGGAATTCTTTTTTAACGAACTACAGCTACAGCGTTCAGAGAGTTATGTCATATCATCATGTCTTCCTTTTTTCTGAAACTCATATTTATAATAGTATCATTAAGTCACAAAAAGTGAGCACTCTTTTTTACGTCGGTACGAATATTCCATAATTGGTTGAATTTCGTGCAGTTTTCAAAATCTGCGTTTTCAATCGTTATTACCTTCGTAGGATCACGAAAAACATCTTGAGCGGAGTGTCCATACCCTTTCTCTCCTCGTATCCTCGTGATTGCATGAGATCTACGAAGCCGATTGTGCAATAATTATATTTCGGTGGCTAGTCATGGAAAGGGATGGCGTTTAAAAAATAAGTAATCAATCACTACCCGCATATTGTTCCCGTGAGCGATGTACATATTCAGATTATGAGTGGTACATATTTTTTCATGTGTTCGGTTACTAACGTACCTGTGATTTTCCTCTTTTGAAATAAACCTTTTGGCTAGCGCGAGCACATGCAAAAGTCTATCTCGGGAGATGTGAGGGATTGCAGGGCATTGAAGACCACCCTGAAGACTTTTCTAAGCAGAATTAATCAAATGCATCTTGCTTAAAGTGTGTTGTCCATAATGAAAACACAGCTAGGTACAATGATTATTTGATGGTTTCTCGTGCGATTGGCGCCAGTATTTTCTTGCTGTCGCCAACAAACAACGAATGGATTAAACCTTCTCCTCTCCTACCACGATTCCCAACGTCGACCCACCCACACTGGTGGTCTCCTACGTACTCCTCTCGGTCCGTTCCACTTCAACATTTGTCTTTTTTTTCATAGAACGAAATCCCATGTTCCACCTTTTACTCCATTTCACGTCGCTATCGCACGTCCGCAATGTCCATCATCTCCTTAATCCATCCCATTATCTTTCGGAACCTATGGGGCTTGCTGTATGATGACGCAGGAACAAAACTCAGCCTCTCTGACGGGTATCTCCACAAATTCCTCATATCACATTCATTGTCGATTTCGACTAATTACTCTCCTATTTTTTTTGGCAATTCTTCCCTATTCTCTCCCTGGGTACGCATGTGTGGTGAATACTTATTGCTATACCCACTCTTTGGTAAAAACAAGTTCCCATACTTAGGTTAATATTCAGACTCTTGAAATCATCATAATAATAAGATGATTCGAATCGTTGGATGATTGATGGGAATAACTAATGATGTAGGCAATAGTTCCATAAAAAGGATGAGTAATGGTTGAAACTAAAATGGAATAAGGTTTTGCGTAAATGCAATATAAATAAAGAATATTACAAATGATACATCCCTCAAACGTTTGGGATCCTCACAGTTTGGTCTGACTTTTCATTTTTACGAGTGAAAAATTTGGTGGGAAATGTTTTTCCTTCATATATGAGTGAAAGCTCATTTCATAGTCTAATCTCTCGTAAAAAAAATGGTATCCATGCATAAAACATCCTGAATCCTGAAATCCTCATCTTTTACAGTTCAGCAGTTTATATTGCTCGCGATTGCCGGATACCCGCATCAAAAAGAATGTGTCTTCACGTCATTGATTTTCAAAGCGTTTCCATCATTCTTCGGCATTAGTGTTTCGTTCGCGTCAGCGGCGGGGATGGAAATTCCATTGTTCCTATAAATGCCATTCTGAGCTAAACCCTGGCTCACGGCTCTTTCCCGATACACGCTTTGAGGTTTCCTCTATCATTTTTCTTCCAGGCCTCCCTTTTCCATCCATTCAGTCTTAAATTCATTCCACTTTATCAAGAATTGACAGCAGCCATTGTTTTTACTAGCCATTTTCTCCTCGTCCTCCTTTTATATCTACTATTTTCTTCCCTTAAATGCAAAGGCAAAGAAAGAACAAGACACATTGCGCCTCTTTTGAAATGTCACCTGAAACTAAATATTCTCCTTTCATGAATGTATTCGAAGCCTCGAACTTCATGGTAACATAATAATTTCACTCTGTGAATGTCGGAATAATTGTTCAAAAAGGATATTACGAGCTGGAAATTCTCTGAATTAATTGGAAACTTAATATACGTGCCCATGTGTACCCAACTAATAGTGATGTTTTCAAATATTTGTTCATTTTAACTCTTGAAGGATTACCTTAGCATGTCTATAACCCGCGTATGCAACCTGAAATTAACTAAATTTTAAACTCGAATGCGTTTTCTGTGGATGAAATCAGTTGAATATGACGTGTCTTTATGAATGAATTCCATAGAGTTTTTGATCAAAAAACCTATGCTTTTACCTAACAGAAAATTAATAGGAACAGTATTGTCCATTTTCGAATTCTATTCACAAAAGATAGTTTCTTTTCCTTTGTATGTCAAATAATATTTTCGGGGTTCTATAAATTCTTGTTTTATCATTTCTAAGAAGAAATGTAGAAGCCTAATGAGACTAACAGGCCCTATGATCCACGAGAAAAATCAGGCTTGCTGATTCCAAAGTCCTCGTTCTTTGTCGTGGAAAGAAATAGTCAAGGAAAAAGAATTATTTGGGTGTAACTAGCACATACGAGTACAGTACTCGTATAACTACATCCTTAACAGAATTGAGTATCTCGATCTTGAGGTTCGGACTAAAAACTATTATTCCTAAAAATGTTAACTCGATTGTCAGGTGTTTTCGTCGATAAATATGGCTAAAAAGCTTAAACGCGACGTAGTTCGCCACCGGTCTATCAGTTATAGTACCGAAGTGCTAATCCGGACAGCGGTCGCTGCAGTAGGTGGTTGATAAGGCAAAGGAGGTTGGATTTCCACTATCTCCTGCACAACAGCACGAACCCACCTGCTGGGGGTGTTCGCTCGGATTTCGTATCCAAACAAACAGTGTTCGACAAAGCCGTTTCTAGCTGGCTTGAGTTCTATATGCTCTGGCCGTGAGTGCAATACAGTGGGGATGGCATCGTCGATTAAAGAGATTCTATGAACCCAGTTGACTGCATATTAGATGCACTAGTCATGATTCAAAAGCCAGGGTAAATAGCAATTTTATTTTCTATTTTTAAGCAACTTAGAAAATCAAATATGGGCTAAAGTGGTAAAGAGTACCATACTTGACTTATTTGTTGTCATTTAAAGAATTATGGAAGTTTTGCAATGATTAAATTGAAAATAATGACTAAAATATTAAAAAAAATGAATGTGAAATTCGGAACATAAGAAGGTAATGCTAGAATAACAGGATGTATTCGTAGGATATGGAGTAAAATAATTGGTGAGGATAAGAAGCGAGTAAATTATTTTTTTACACACATAGTGTAAACGATATTATTTATCGAAGCACGATGACTCATAGACGAACAGCAGAATAATTGTGATTCACCAATCAACTGTCTTGAAAGTGCATATTTTTTTGGCAAAAAATGCAATATATTGTATATTGTAGACCTATCAGATTTTCGGAGTCACATGGAGAATTTGATGCTCTGGACCTCTTCTGGTTCTGAATAAAACGATGTCATATTTTTTTACGTAGTTTATGTTGTCCCCTTATGGACTACGGATCCTCACACGAGACATTAATTGATTCTTAGTCAATTCTCAGAACTCTTTGATCCTTATGCGCCTTAACCGTGGTGTCACGATGAGTGCGCACTCGATAAAGCCTGGAGGCTGTTTTTCACCTCTGTTGACGTTAAAATGCTCAGTCCCGGCCTCCCATTGTCTTACAAGAGTTCTCCTTTAGTGCCGGGAGCACGCAAGTCGAGGGAGGGAGAGGGTAAAGCCCATAAGGGGACATGATTTCTCCGATAGCCCTCCTCTCCACTTCTTCCCCTTCTGTTCCCAATGCACGCCGCCTAGTGCTTCCCTCCCGCGCCGTCGTGTAATGAGGTTTCCCATACCCCCCGTTGCAAACCCTATCGCCTCCCCATCGCCTTAGCAACGTCGCAATAATTGAGGTTTATGGTGGCGCCGGACTGTCGGATGCTAGGCGAAGCTCACTCTCGGCCGACTAAAAGAACTGAAAGTCGATACTGTGAAATTTCATTATCCGCCTAGTGCATGCAATCTATTGAAGCACATACGTATTTTATTCCTGTAGAAGCTTGCAGTTACTTTGTGATTTAATATCAACTCCCAGGCTATTGATATATATATATCGATTGAATGGCGTAAGGTTAATTGTGATAAGTGTTTTAATCTTACGATGGGTCAATATGCTAGAAGATTAATCGCATGACATGGTCCGCAATTACTTTCTTGGCGTACTAATACGTGTCTTCGTGAGTTCACATAATTCTAAAGTTCCTCAACTATGTCCAGTTTTTTTGGTTGCCTTAGTTCCTATTTCGAAACTTTTTTACGATTAATAAGAAAATGTGGCATGAAATAGGTGATAAATAACGCAACCGGCCCCTGTTTCACTTGTTTTTTCCTTTCTTTTGCAAATGTTCGCTGAATGTGCACATCACACATTGCACTTAATGAGGGTAATTGTAGAGGTGACCTCATAGTCAAATAGCCATAAATCTGGTAGTTACTAACGAAAAAAAATTGATTTCAATTGCTTTGTAATATAAAGAACTTTTGGTGATAATACTTTACAAAATAGTAAGTTTAATCTTACTTATGCATATACATAAAGTAAGGGTCGTTTGCTTATATTTAAATATTGGCGCTTCAGAACACAGTTTTATTCCTACAGCGCCATCTACTGGTCCATTGAAAACTTATAGCATCATTTATTTTGTGTCAGAAGTCGTTTGCTTGTTCGTGCATGCAAACAACAATGTCCGCGACAATCGTTCATCCCGCCAGCTGTGAAGTGCGCGCTCTGTCATTCGATTCTTGTATGCAAAAGGATTGTCGGCTGCTGAAATTAATCGGGGGGAGATATGCCTTAGCTTATGAACCTACAGTAATGAGTGAAGGAAAGGTTGGACAATGGTGCCGTGATTTTAAAAATGGACAGACAAATGTCCATGACGAAGAGCGAAGTGGCAGACCCAGTATTCTGACCAATGCAATTGTTTCGCAAGTGGAACAAAAACTGCGATGTGATCGTCGATTGACGATTAATGGCCTGGCTGAACAATTTCCTTAACTTGGACGCACTACTGTCTACAATATTGTCACAGAAAACCTCGGATATCACAAATTGTGTGCGAAGTGGGTTCCGAAAATGCTCAACGACCACCACAAAGAGCAAAGAATGTCCAGTGGACGAGAGTTTTTAGGTCCCCCAACCCCGCCGTACAGCCCTGACCTTGCACCTAGCGACTGCTTCCTCTTCTTGCACTTGAAACAGCGGCTCGGTGGATAACGTTTCGAAACCGAAGAGGAACTCAAGAACGGCGTTGTCAATTGGCTCAACTCTCAGGTGGCGAGCTTCTAAGCAGAGGGGTTAAAGAAGCTGGTGCAGCGGTACGAAAAATGCTTAGAAGTGAACAATGATTATGTAGAGAAGTGAAGTAGGTTTGTAGCTAACTAAAAGTGCCACTAAAATGTGTTTCATATGAGTACATTTTTTCCTGTGACCAAACGGCCCTTACACCATGAGCATGTCTCGTATAATTGTATTTGGTTCTGTATATTACATTATCTTCTGAGTTGCCTTGTTCATATAACTTTTACTAATCATTGCATGTTAAGGTGAGCGAAGCATTAGGCCAGAAATTACTTTTGGAAATAGATGTTTGTGGAGGCCATGGGTATGCACGTTACGTGAGATCAATATTGATATCTTTAGGTTTACTGAGAAAACCGCAGTTGTCAACCCGAGGGTTGATTCGATAGGTGAAGGTAGAGTTCACCTATTACTAAGCCCTAAGGCTTGTGAAATTAACACATCATAGTTGGATGACTAGTTTCTTATTCCTTGTACCACCTATGGTTTCCCAAGAAGACCTAGTGCCTGAAAAATCACAAAACTTGGTTGAATCTGAATGTGTCTAGAGGCGTCGAACCCGGATCCTCCAGGTCAGTAATTCAACGCTACCCACTAGACTATCACGCCCCTCAAACGGTTATAATAGGGATAGTTGTTTATCTCAGGTCATTTGGGCATTGGCTTCATCACTAAGCACATGATCCCGGTGACCTTAAGGTATTCTAATAAATAATTAAAAACATAATTTCATGAGTCCCGACGGCACCCAAATTTTAGGGGAAATTTTAATTCTGTTGGTATAGAAATTTCAAAGGTTATTTATCATTATTGGATGATTTATTAGGCATAAAAATTATTTATTATCACAATATTTGCGAAACTTCCATGCCTGGAAATATTCAAAATGTTAATATTCACCTCGCGCTCGAAAACTGAAGTGTTTTCATTAATGGGTAAATCCTTTGCAGTGTATGCAGTCTCATACCCGATACAAGCGTCGGAGGTGGAGAGTAAAGATAGGCACATATTTCGTCCTTTCGGCACGTGAACGAACATATTGGAAGTGGAAAGAGCCAGGGTTTTTCTTGTCGCCCTCATTTGTATTCCAGATAAATCTGGCCCCGATAAATATCTTGGGAACAGAACTGGCGTGGAAGCGTAATATGCACGAGACCCAGAATCGACGTCGTGTTTCATCTGTCTAGAGCCGTTTCATCTCTTTGCCGAACCTGCTTTTAACATGCATAAAAACGATGAATATTTAATCTATTCAGGGCGGTGCTGTAGTTAAATTTCAAGTATAAAAAATTCATTCACTTCCTGAAACCCGTTTCTATGAGTAAATTAATTAGATAGAGATAACTAAGGCAGGATATTTTCATATTTCATCTACTATTCACAATTGAACAACATGAGCGTGTATTGTTTTACTAATATTTGTTTTGAGTTGGCTTTTTCATTACCGCGGTCACGCGATCCACTGTACGATAATACTTTAATGTAGAATATCTTTTCACGGTATGATTCACATAACGGAGATAGTCTTTCGTCTGCCCATCGAGTAGACGTCTCCCACATCAAAATATACCATCATAAAGTTGTATTTTGTTTTTTAATAGATGGCTATTTTATCACACTTTGTCGTTGACCACAGTACTGAGATACGTTAAATTATGGAGGTAGTCAAGAATCTTCGTCTCTTCACTTTTTTATCATCCTTGTAAATTTAAGAGTCTTCTGCCCTCTCCGCAATAACTTTCGTGCGTCGTGCGGCGTGCGTACGTCTTTGATACAATAATCAGGATACAGTTTTTATTTACTAAAATAAATAAACACCTCGCGAAAAATTCAGAAATGAAAGCATTCTATCATAGCCTTCTTTACATAAATTATGGTTAAAATTAATTTTCTCCATGTATGTGTTATTTCCCTCGCTAGTTTCTGTACTCAGAGTATTTAATACTCCAAAATGTTACACACAAGGTAAACAACAAAATCGCAAATTATGCTTTATTTTTGTTTATCAATTTTCGTTCCACATGAGAGTAAACTTAATTCTCCCTATTTCTTGTTCCCTCTCTTCTTATTCTACCTGAGGCTGGATATTATTCGTGGCTTGTGGCGGGAAAACTAGTCACTGGATCCCCTGAATACGTTTAACGTAGATGGGGATATTTTTCATTCATTTTTCACTCAGGACAAGCGGATTACTTCCGGGAACACTAATTTGATATTCTTATTTTTAGTGAAATAAGGACAATTTGCACTTTTCCACAGTTTATTTAACGTACGACGCGTTTCAACTCACAGAGTCATCATCAGGTACAAGACCTGATGATGACTCTGTGAGTTGAAACGCGTCGTACGTTAAATAAACTGTGGAAAAGTGCAAATTGTCCTTATTTCATTATGATGAACATCCACGACCTCAAGCCTGAATCTGTTGATCTTATTTTTAGATTTGTAAGTTGAAGTGTGATTAAGTGGAAAATATTTGCTTGAATTCCATGCTTGTAATAATAATAAACTAATAATTTATGGTGGGAGGCGTGAGTTCTTGATTAATTGGCACCACAGCCACCACACATGTTCGTACCCCGTTTGATATTTGAAAATTTGATAGTTCTCTCAACAGAATCAGAACTTGTTTAGCAGAATTTATTTTATTTACCTTCAAATTATGGCAGAATGACGTGTTTAATGATGAACTGAAAGCTAATTGATGAATGTGGAATTATTTGAGTAATATTTTATGATATCTTTCTGATTGCCTTATTGCATTCCTTATGTGTTAGAGAAGTTTTGATTACCATATGAACGGGATGAGCTTTGAATTCAGTGATACTCATCAATTGTTTAGGATCATTGGGAGCCATGTACTCTTGAATGGATAATATAATATCAGAGAAAATGGTGAGATTCCAAAATATTAGTTTCAGTCATATCGTAATGACAGTAACCATGCTTAGGTCGGTCTACTAGCGAGTTGGTCAACTTGCTGCGACTCATTTGAAGTAATACTGTAAAATACGTTGCAGATTTATCGCATACAGTAAAGGGACTAGACCATTTGAGAAAAATAGATAATTCAGATAATAATATCACGTACGAGAGGCGAATAAATGTATTCAGAACTTATGCATTTAATTAGAGGATGCAGCTATGTCGAACCGTCACAACATAAGACGGAAGCGCCTCGTAATGAGGGCGTAGGAATGGATTCGTCCCAGTGGCATTAGATGCGCACAATTTCCCGTCCCTGAGCCTCATATTGAATTCCATGACACTCACGCGGTCGTGCACGGAACCAATCTATCACGCGTGCTGCCTTACTCTCACCCGCCTTGCATGTCTGCCCCACACTGCTCTCCCATCGCTCTTCACATTCATCCAATCACACGCACTGTTGGCCCAGGCAGCCATTCCCTTACACCCCATTCCCATGCAACTACTCTTCCCCTCCATATTCCTTCTTTGCTTCACGTCAAAGGCCATTCCGTCTCTCTATTTATCCCCTCTTGCTATTCCTAGTCCCTTGTTTTCCTTTCTGCAACGGCCATACAAGGACAGCGACTCTCAGTATGCAAGCCGAATCCTAACCGGGAGGAAAATAGGGTGAATAGTGGAAATCAAGCGCTCTCCTAAGAATTTCAGTTTGGCGAAATGAAATGCCTTTAGCCGAGGCTTATGAGCCATAGGTACTGCGACAAGATGCTGCAGAAGATACTGCAACACTAAGAACATAATTGGAGCGGTTGTACAACAAAATAAAGTAGAGGTTTCCTTGCAGTTATTGTCAATTATCATGGAAGTGAGGTCGAAGAATGTCTTGACTTAGTAAACACTTACATGGCGTAAGTGAGCAAAATACTACGTCAATTGTTCGATTTACCCGTGACCTTCGTTCCGGCTATCATTTAGCAGATAAGTGGAAGCACCGAATTCGGCCCATAAATTAAAATACTGTGTTCCAGTCTAAAAATTTGTCAAGTGATTGAATTTCTTTTGTGCTTTGCTACTCGTCTTCAGTGCTAGTCACGGGGGTAAAAATTCGCATAGTATCAATTGGGAGCAGTATGTGGGTTTTCATTTCACCGGGGTGCTTTATTGAAACCATACGTGTGTGATGCTCTAAATTCTACGTAAAGAAATAAGTTCTTTACAGATTTAAACATTAGACATTTTAGTATCCAGCAAGTCAACACTAGGGGCAGGAGGTGAACACACATCAGACTAATTTTTACCCAAACCCCCTAACATAGTCGGACAATGTTATTCTGATCCGTTATCATTCGTGTGAAAAATGATATCTTAAAAGTGTTTTTTCTGCACTTAATCTCTCTAATTTTATTTACATGTTCTCCCCTACCGTAGTTCGATGGGGGTAGCAATAAATTTCCAACATCACTGTTAAAGAGACTTACTTCCAATTTATGCAAGAGATTTAATCTGTAATTTAGCCTTCGCTCTGCGAGTGATTCTCAGCCTACCTCTAATATTTTGGATAAGCTACTAAGCTTATCATAACAACGTTTTTCAAATTTAGCTCCTCTACGCTGCACGCGATCCAATTCAACAATCAAATTATATCTCCTTAGTGAGTTCATTTTGGTTTACAACACTAAGTTAATTAATGTTAGGTACCTTGCTTTACCAATTTTTTCCCTTCCAAATAATCACGTCCAGACTTATTGTTTTCAAGATTTTATCGTATAATTTACGACTTTTAATGGGGACTTTAATCTGATTTTATTAGATGTCCTGCTTAATCGGTGGAAATACTTTACTCTTGGTTACCACGGTCGATATATTTACGTACATACTCCTCATATACATTACTGTTTCCTCTTGAAATAAATGTAGCAATCTCATTTAAAAGGTCTGCCCCAAAAGTAGTTGGACTGAGTCGATAAAAAAATGTATTGCCAGATTTGACACTTTCACTCAAAAGAGTTCGAAGTATAACCGCTGCCAGTGGGTTCTACATACCTCCTAGGCCTTCTGGAAGGCGGCGCCCGGAATGCTACTAAGTATCTCGTCACGGCCTGTTGTAACGCTTCCACTGAGCCGTGGTGACATCGTTTCAGCACGGATTTGAGGTGAGGGACGATGAATAAATCCGGTGGGGCAACTTTAGGTTTGCAGGGTGGCTGATGCATGGTCGAGAAGCTCTTGGTAGGTCAGCGTGCGAGTATTCTTCTTTTCGTCCGAGAGTAATCGCGGCACTAACTTCGCACACACCTTTCTCATCCCCATACATTCGGTCACAAGTGGACGAATATCACTTGTAGGGATGCCAAATTCATTAGAAACCATGGTAGCATTTAATAGGTTATCCCTGTCCAACCAAGCCTGCAAGTCTCTTGCAAGACTTTTGTCCCTTGTTGAGGTCGAAGGGCGTTCTGAACGTTCGGCGTCCTCAACATCTTCATAGCTTTTACACTCCCGAAATAACTTGCGCCACTCAAAAACATCCGGTCTACACATTGCGTTATCACCATCAGCTGCTTTGAGCATGGCATGAATCTCTTTCCCGGTTTTGCCCAGTTTCACGTAGAAGTCGATGGCCCAGCGCGGTTCCAATAACCGGTTCATGATGGATCGTAACGAGGTCACATTATAGAGGTTTTGCAGACGATCAATCCGTAATCAGTCAAGGCTGTGAGCCACTGACCTCCAGCCTTTTCTGGGACTCCCCTCCCTCGAACCTAGCCAGAGAAACCGCCGCCCGTCCACTAATCTATCCGAGAAAAAATTAGTCCTCTTAACTTCGGAGCCGACCTTGTAGTATTATTAAGTTAACAGTAAATGTAATCTATCATGTCCAACCATCGGAGACACCCATTCGATCATCGTAGATAAACTGAGTACCTTCAGGGTGCCATCACTATTTTATTAACTTGCCAAAGTTTAAGGTAATATTAATGCATTTTAGCTATGATCTTAAAATTTTAATCAAATTGCTCAACCAACCAGTGTATTTGGTCCCTTTGTATAATTTCTCCAATATTTTTTGAGCAAAAAGGTGACATGTCCTGATGAAAATTGAGCTGATTTTGTGTTAGTTTCAAAGTTATAGCATGCGACGTTTTTGATGACTGTTGTAACGGGCTGTAAAGGGTATCACTAATAAGTAAATTTTAATTCATCTCTTTAATGCCTCGCATCCACCAACATTCAGAATCCTCTTCTGTGATCGTTTTACTTAGTGGTAACGGTCAGCTCCGCGGTTCAACGAAAGACTTCGTGCTCTCAGTCATGGACCTGTGTTTCGCTTTCGAGAGAATCAGTATATCCCTTTGCCGACCTTCCTCCTTCCTCTCGTCTTCGCCAAGGATAGCGTGTGCGTCAACGACGGATCTCACTGACGGAAATAAGCAGCTTGAAAGGAAAAAGGGAAGACAGAAGGATAGAGAAAGAGAGAGACAGAGAAGAGTGCTGTTCCACCACGTTTCTTGAAGTAAGCCAATCTGCACCCCTCTTTCTCTTCACTATTTCCTTAGCACCACTCATCTTAATTCCTATCTAGAAACCCGATATAAACGGCGTCCTTGTGTTATTGAGTAAATATTTTAACAAAAGAAAAGTCGTGGAGAGAGTAGTAAATTGAATTGTTTTCATTCAGTTTACATTACAATGGCACAAATTCGAATGATAAAACCAGCAGGCTCGCATAAACCACATTTTAAATCTCATGTCCTAAAAAATGCAAAACATATTTAGGATTTTCATTGCTCACGAAAGCCATTGTTAACTCTATCTCTTACGGAATATTGTTTAACTCATTCTCATCAAAACTTCATCGAGTAGTCCCTCATACCAATTTCAAGTCAGCATTTGTAAACTACTACTTCGAAGGGCAATAAAGAACGTGGTCCCTAACTGGTTAACATGAAAACCTGTAAATTCCCCATTACCGTAATCTCAAGTCTGCATGTCAAAGTTGCGAACGTATTAACAGCGGTATATTTTTTCTCTACTGTCAATAGCATGTTCCTTTTTAGATGCTCACCTGATAAATTTCTCTTAAGTCTTTCAAAGAACAGGTAAAACGAATGGAACTAAGGAATTCCCCATGGTGCAACATAACGTAAGACTTACATTTTATTACCCTGAACGAATGAGAATGGCAGAGAAATGTATAATCTAATACGGACATGGACAGAACTATAAAGAATTAAATTTTTATGCTGTTGTTCTATTTTCTCCTCTTTCATCTTTTTGTTATCTTTTTAACTGAAAATTGGCGCTACTGCTGTATGAGAATGATGTTTTAAATAAAAAAGCTCTGAGGAGCAGTCAAATGAAAACTGAACCCAATAGCATCAACCTCACCAACAAGTGCATAACCCAGCATCTGCGGGCGCCTGATAGTTGACACAATGCACTTCCCTTACCACAGCGATGACAGTATCGATACGTAACATCAGTATTGCCACATTTCGTACGGACTGTGTTATAGCGGGAGTTCATTTTTCATTTGGCTATCCCTGGTGAGTTATGTACGTTGCTATATTATCTTCGTTTAATATCTCTATCTAAAGACCGTCTCTCTCGAAACTCACTCACCTCACCGCTATATACACTTGGAAATATATATATATATATATATATATATATGTATGTATATATATATATATATATATATATATATATATATATATATATATATATATATATATATATGTAACAATACAGGTTAAGCATTTCGAGGATTGACCTAATTATACTTTTTACCGCGAGCAACACAGTAATTTTCGATTTACATAACGTATTCCCATTGGAAATAATGTGAACATAAAACCGAGTACGAATGGATGAACTCTTCGCATTCAGATGAGTGGCAAAACAGGGTAGCTTGCACTGCAGGCAGCCTTGGAAAGAATTTCCATTCCACCCTCATTAGGGAATCGTTCAAGTTAGTAAAATTTTGTCCCGGGTTGTTAATTAGAGATGAGCGCGCAGAGAATCTGCGTTGGAGACAGGTTTTCTATGTTAAGATTTCCAACTTAATGAGATCGAAAAGTCATCCAGTTCCAAAATTTGAATCCTAATTTATGGCTTCCTGTTGTAATGGCTTCTTCAATAGTCGCTTTCATTTATTGAATCAACCACCTGAAAAAATCTACGATATGATATTCTGTCTGTGATTGAGATTTTAAGAAACATTTATTTTAACGAAACATCGGCTAATTATACTCTAAAAGAATAACTTTTATTTCGTCAGTATTAATAAAGTGCTTAATTACTTATTATCATGCTCTTTGATTAATAGCAGGATATTTTTTATCAATATAAATATTTAACCGGACTCATGTGCATAGCATAAGATGCATTGTTTGTTTTATTCGGTGAAAATATGTCCTTATTCTTTCATTTAGACTCTTTTAAATATTCCAATCTTTACTTTTCACTGTCCCAACTTTTTCCAAAAAATATAGTGCCAAGGTATTAGGAATATATATTTGTTCATGATGAATAATGTTCATGCATGTATATGTTTATATATATATGTATATGTATATATATATATATAAAAATATATATCAATGTATATATATATATATATATATATATATATATATATATGTGTGTGTGTGTGTGTGTACATATATATATCAATGTATGTATGTATATATATGTATCTATATACACATACATACATATATAGAGTATTCGAGTATTGCACGCAATTTAAATCGTGTGTGTATACATATACACACCAACATTATTGCCAGGTACCTACCGAGGTATGCAATCCAAGCTATATTACTAAAGATAAATAAGTGCAATATTTACAAATACTTTAAGTTGAAATGTACTAAAATATTTCTAATGTTAATTGTGTGAAGGCGATTTCTCTCTTGCCCCGGGATGAGATATCCACATTGTGCTGTTGGCTGGGATAAACGTTTTCTATCAGCATTTGTTTTTCTTTGAGGAAATGGCGTGCCGAATAATTCCTAGAAATACGTAACAATAAGAATAATTTTCCGAGAATTTGGAGCAATTTTATCTTTGCAAAATTTGGCATTATTTTTGATAAAACGTTGATTCGAACCTAGCACAATATTATATCTTTTGAGACCTGCTCCTGTTAGGACTTGGATTTTTGAACCTATGGAAACAATTAAATTGTTCCCGTGAAAATTTTTGAAAGCGAATGGGAAATAACAATTCAACAAATTTTCATTTAAGGTTTTTAATTATAGTTCATAAATGTTTATTCAAAAATGCAAGGTAACTAACTCGGGAAAAGTGGACAAGTACTATTCTAAAATAATACTCGTATTCATTTTCGATCAAATGTTTGACAATAAATAGGATCAAGAGAGGTTTATCTATTGAGCAATTGTATTGACTCAATTCAAATTACGTACAATATGAATGTCGTGTTTGAATATGTACTACCTAATTTATATTGATTTGCGGCGACATCCCCGTTACATTCGCAACTGAGTTGATAGACGTATCCTGTGGCGCACAATGCATTTGCAAAAATCGCCCAGGTGCGACGAATTTCATAGCATGCGACAGGTTAATAACATCAACACGGCAGAATTGATGGGCACGGCGTTGCTTTCCGGCTCCAGTTTCCAAAAAGGAGGAGTGCGACGCGGTCACCCTTACGCTACGGCGGTTCCAGGCAGCTGGAGAATGATGCGAGCGAACGTTTCCGCGGGGTTCATATTCGTCTCTTTACCCCTCCCCCTTTACCTCACATAGGAGGGCATAATGGTAACGTTTCATCCTCGTCCCATTTCAGCAGGAAAGAAATAAACCTTTCGCTCCCTTCAGATCGATGCACACTAATGACTCACATTCTGCTCCTCGTTCGAGCGACTCCTAATGAGTTTGTTTCTTCGGTGCCTAATTGCACGCCCATCTGATTAGCCTCCTCTCACTACTCACTCCAATTCAGAGAAAAGAAACGCCTCTTTTCCACTTCCCCCCTCCACACACACCTCTCCACCGATACCCTCTCCGTCCGAGGTCTTAATACGCATCCTTCCCATTTTATCCTCCCTGGGATACATAAACCTCCCCACTTTCTTTTTCCCCCCTTCCCTTTTCCCATTCTTCCTCATCCTTCTCTTCCGTAGACTCGGCGTCCCTCTCTCACCTCCGTGCCTTCGCCTTTCCATCCTCGCCCTAATTCCAGATTCGACTGGCGTGAAGAGTTGAGGAGTCTGAGGGAAGGGAGGATGGTAGGGTGGGCCATTCCTCTTCCCCAAGACTGGAATAGAGGGGGCTAACGCTTTAACCGGCAAAAATTTAAACTTGTGCTTTAATTCCGTGAGCGAGACATGAGCTGAAGGGAAGGGAAGAAAAACATTTTCACGTGATCTTCGACGGTTTTTTTTATTCTGTGGAGCGTGGCTTAAATGCCTTTAATTTCTAATACGGCAAAATAATTTGAATTCTTTGAATCTTGGTGGCGATTATATTCCCACACGATGCGGACTAAGTTTTTTGGACTTCTCACATTCTAATCATGCACCGTTGCACGGAAATCAGTACACGACCGTCACAATTAAGCCTCTGCTTGATCATGAATGCGTGCTGTTTTAGAACATTTTAGCTTTGACACTATAGAGAATTCCTAATGCTAATCCGAGAGTTCCACTTTTACATTTCCTAACAAGGTTTACCCCGTTAGACAGTAGTGTCATATTACAAACATGCTAACATTAACATTCTTTTTTGAATATTAACAGTTATAATTAACGTACAGAGATGGAGAGATTCATCAAAATACCCTCAGAGAAAGAGAGAGAGATAGAGAGAGAGAGAGAGTCATCAAGCCTCTCAAGTTTTGTTTCAAATTAAAACCAATTCCTTATGCTCCAAATTAAATTATTTGCTGAAAATCTTCTCTCATGAGTTTAAATTTTATCTATTTATTTTAAAAACAGTAAAATACTGTCGTATATACACTTTTTGAACTGAAAATGTTGTGATAAAAAAGTTATATCCATGCCTCTTTTGCAGGGCTAATAATGAGATTTAGGAGATGAATGCACTTTTAGCATAAAAGGCATAATTGTGGATATGGATATATGTTCTGATGAATAAGGCATATCAATTTACCTGTGCTTACCGAATTACTTATTAATTTTACTTATATTGTGTTGTCAGATCACAGATTATTTAGTTTGGCAATTGACTCACGATTGGATTTTTATACAAGTAAACAATTAAGTTTTAAAAATAATATTGAAGCCTTCCTATTTCAAGTAAACTTTGAGAATAAACGCTCTCTCATGTGTCCACAAATTAATTCAAATTTGAAATTTATTATTTACATTTTTCAATATTGAGAAACAAAAGTTATTTTAAACCGAATTATGACATAAAAATGACGTGGTATACTTACTTACTTTTAGCAAGTAAGAATTTCGCAAAGAAATAAATGTAATTTTACTAATTCAAAATTTTGGGACTACTAATTTAGAAGAATATACCTTAAAAACAAAAATAATACGGTTCAGTGTAAACATGCGTTAATCCCGGAAAAAGACTACTCTCGTTTTATTATGCGAACTGTCGAGTGCAAATAAGTGGTTTGAGAATTTGGGGTAGACTAGATGAATGAAATTCATCGATGAATGCATCCGAGGAGACCCTCTAAACAGGAGCAAAATAATGTAAATGAGGCAATGGATAAATGAGAGAGGGGCAGAAAAAATACCTTCCTCTTTATGATATAAACGATTAAAATAGAGTCAGTTACCCAAATTACACTCGAATTGACACTGCTCACTCCGGAAGGTAATAGCGTGAACGGCTTTCTTTTTTCATAAGGCTTATCGTAAACCTTTCTTGCCCTCCTCATTTTCCCTTTCCTACATCTCAAGCGCTTCCTCGGAGAGCGGGCGCTTCCATGATGAGTCTGATCTTTTCTGTAATCATTAGAGGGAGCAATGCACGGCTGACGTGAGATCAAAGCTGTAAATTAAATTTGAAATGAATGGCTTTATCGCTGTGAAAAATTCAGACCACTGAATTGATTTTTTACGAAGGCTCTTATCCCTCCGTGTATTTAATAATATTCTTCATGAAGTTATCGTATTTTATCATCGTGAGCCATTATAGTTTCAGATAAGTATGAACATAAGTAGCAGTGTTGGTTGCTACTAGGAGTGATATCTATTAATTATGCATTGAGTAGTATATATGTATGTACGTGTGTGTATGTATATATATATATATATACACACACACACATATAATATGTATGTGTTTATATGTATGTATGTATATATATATAATATATATTGGACAGCAATAAACAATATAGAAACACATAAAAAGAACACTGACACGTTATTTCTTCATCATTTTGACGGAATTCTGCTCCATCTTCATCGGAAGACAGAGAAGTTAGCAGATCAGATGAAGACGGAGCAGAATTCCGTCGAAATGATCAAGAAATAACGTGACAGTGTTCTTTTATGTGTTTCTATATTGTTTGTCGCTGTCCAATTTATTACTCGGCACTTCTGTGTTACTTCGACGAAATCATCTATATATATATATATATATATATATATATATATATATATATATATATATATATATATATATATATATATATATATATAATGTGCATGCATATATTTTTTATGTGAAGAAGTCTCTTTTTATATCATCGACATCATTCAACTTCCGTTTTTTATTACCACATCTCCTTCTTCTTAGTTGACCCTATTCACCCCATCCACCTCTGCTTCTTTTACTTTCAACCTTCTTCACCGTCTTCTTCCAATCGAAGATCGACCTATACACCAGTGGGGATGGGGTAGCCCTTTAAATGGGGCGCACCCTCGTCAGGAACGGAACTCGAGAAGAGGGGTCCTTTGAAGGAGGATACGATGCACTGACGAAGGAGTCGTATCCCAGGAACCGCCCTCCCTCCTCTCCTCACCTTCACCACCCCCCTCGCTTTGGTTACTCTTTTCTCCATCTTTCAAGCCCTAAATAAATCTTATCTCTTTTTGAAAAGAGAGAGAGAAGGAAAATGCTTGTCGAAGGCCTTCCAGTGGCAAACATTTATTGTTAAAAAGATCTCTTGTTGCCCTGAAAATACTGCCTATTATTTTTTATTCCTGTAACTTGTCTGCGTGGGATGAAAGAAGAGGATACCCTGCACAACAAAAATGTTCTGATAAAATTTCGCAACGGTGGCATTCTGGCTTCTCCTGCAGCATCGCATTCCATCGGATGAGTTGGTCAAATATTATCTAAATTTTTGCCATCGCAAAAAAGGATGCTGTGAGATTCCTCTTTGATGGAGTGACTTACGGAAATGAAGTCGGTGGAGATATATTTTTCGTTTTAGTGTTAAAAGTGGATAGGGATAGTTAAAAGGGATAGGCATTAACAAGAAGACAGTTGTTAGTGATACGCTCCAATTTTGAAGTTTTAAAGCTTGGAATTCCAATAGACGAAGTCTAATTAGCCTGAAACAAGCATGTCATGAAAATCACACTCGATACGCCTCGAGACTTCTAGCTGGACTCTGTTCAGATCGCGGCAATGGGTAACTTCTTGACCCGCAGGCACTATTACTCGTTGAAAAATGTAATCTACCGATTCATGGGCGTCTTTTCACTGGGAAACTTTAAGGGACTCGCTTTTTTCAGTCCATTTACTTCGTGTAATTAATTAAAAGAGGTCGAGAAACTCATCGCATTTAAAATTGCATCTTACATAGTTCTGTATTATTTTTGTTGTAGGGAGTGCACCATTTAGTCCTTGAATTTGCTGGTGTTTTGAAGGCTTGTTTAAGGCAACAAAGTGTCACTTTTTATGATATTATGAGTTGATTAACAAATCCACTCTTCGAATTGATTCACTATTTAGAGTTTTGTGAGGACTGAATCCTTCTACTTACGATATAAATAAAATACCATGTGAATATAAATAAAATGCTCTAAGAGTAGACACCTTAACGAGAAACAGGGTTAAACCCTCTTGGAATCCATTCTCACAAACCTAGCTGATCTAACCCTTCAATCTTCTCTGACGTGTTTCAAATACTTACCTGAAGGTGTAAATGTTGCCTGATCAACAATAAATAGCACAATATCACACGAATTTTATTATTGAACTTATTCACAACCCTGCCAATGAAATCATTTCGCCGACTGAATCTTTTAATAAACTTCCCAATGTATGTTAGAATGGTTCCTAAGTGATAGGTGTATTCCAACTTCCTTATTAACTATCGCTCATTTTGTGCGCAGTGCTGGATTTCTCTTTCAAAAGTTAATTGCTATTATTTTGTTACGATTTTGTCATTATTCTCTTCATATATATAATACTTTATGAAAGTCTCACGGACGTGAATAATAATGTATAACACTTAGCACTAGTGGACACAGACAAAAACACAGAAACACACAAAAAAGAGACTCACTAACTTTCGAATTTTCGTTAGTCGTAGCCACCACCTTCATCAAATAAGAGAGCGATAAAACACTTTCTATCCTTCTCTTCCTTGATGAAGGTGGCTACGACCACCGAAAATTCGAAAGTTAGTGAATCTCTTTTTTGTGTGTTTGTGTGTTTTTGTGTTTATGTCTGTGTCCACTAGTGCTAAGTGTTATCATTATTGTATGTATATATATATATATATATATATATATATATATATATATTGATATATTGCGAGGGCATATTGTCACGTGCTGGATTAATTATTTGTATCTGGATTAGTATATTATCATGTTTTCATCTAATAATCTACATTAATGTTACTTCTCTGTATTCTTAATATCTTTAAGACTACCTTTTATTTGGGCCGAGGTGAGATGTTTCCAATCTTGTGAATTACTTTCCGCTTTGAAGATATTTTCCGAATACTTGCTTGACATTTAAAAGGTTTGAATTCACTTGAATTATTTCACCCAGATTTTATGCTATGTAAAACAAACCCGGAAGGCACCAAAAATAGTTTCCCATTGATGTGGGCGCACTCAAGTGTATGGGATAAATAACCATAGTCATTATAATCTGCGGGTAAAATAAAACGGAGACGAATGAATGGCTGTTGCACTACGAAATATATTTAGAAAGGATCTACTCCTCCATGAAACCATTCCCATTTTCCTTGTGGTTCTACGTATTTTCGTTTTCATTTGCGTGCTCGAGGAGTTCGAGCATTCAATCCGAGGTTGTTATTTTTCATGCCTTGTTACGTATATAGTTTAACTGCTTTTTTGATTAAAATATGTTCCGATGTTTTTAGCGTGAAACGTAAGGTCATTTAAATAAATGGAGAATGCTTTTCGATTGGTTTCGGTCAGGATACATGAATCTTAAAAAAAGAGTGTTTATATATACATTCACATATTTGTTTCAAAAACATAAACCCTAAAAACATCTACAAATTAAATTTAAAAAATTCTTATTTGAACTTTGCTGTTCCAGGAAAGTTTATTTTTCACTATATGGGTGTAATACCTACATGTATAGAACATATTATATTTAACTTTTAACATTTTCCCATCACTAAAATCACATGTAGGGATTTGAAAAGCTTTTCATGGTTTTATTTAGCAGTAAGTTAGGAACATTGGTTATTTGACGCATCAAATTCCTATTCTGGTACCCACGGAATTCCTGACGCAAAAGTGTAGCAAACCTTTAAAAAATGAATTGAACGGTGGTAGAAAAAAATCAATTACATCAACCCAAATTTTGGTTTGATACTTGAGGTTAAAGTACTCCTCAAATATTAAGCCCAACGGCGTACAATTCCTGACCCTTTGTTGCCTGCTATTTCCCATAAAGGTCTAGCTTGTAAATCACGCTTTTATAATCGGAATATATTGAAATCTTAGATAAGTGCATTAAATACTCAGACATATTTTTAAAGGATAATTTTGTTTTTCTAATAAAAAACAAACAGTAATAGCATTTGGCCTACTGGTAAAAGTTATTTTAATAATGATAACTCACTTCACCAATACCATGATTACACGGCATATTATTCCATGGAGAGTATTATACGAGTATATAGGATATGTAAGAGGTGTAAGGCAGGGTTGCCCATTATCACCGTAGCTGTTCAACCTGTATCCAGAGGAAATGATTAAAGAGGCATGGGAAGAACTGGAGGTAGGAATGAAGGTGTCGGGGAATTCGTAAAATCAGTTAAGTTCGCTGATGACCAAGCTTCAGTTTGTCAGGCAGCCAAGGGGTTGCAAGCATTGCTGAGTGAATTGGAAATTCAGTGTGACAGGCATGGGATGAGAATCAATATTAATAAAACAAAGGTTATGCGATTTTCTAGAAAGAAAAAGTCTAAGCTAAACATTAAAATAGGAGGGCAAAAACTAGAGCAGGTAGAACAGTTTACGTATCTCGGTAGTGTTTTGGACCAACAGGGTCAAAGTAGTAGGGACGTAAGGAGAAGAATTGCGCTAGGCAAAGAGGCTTTCACAAGGAGGAGGGAGTTGATGACGGGGACGTTGAGTAAGGATGTTAAGAAAAGACTCGTAAAAACTTTGATATGGAGCGTAGCTATGTACGGCGCGGAAACGTGGTCATTGAAGCAGGAGGACAGACGTAGATTGGAGGCTTTTGAAATGTGGGTGTGGAGAAGAATGGAGAAGGTGAAATGGACCGAGAAGAAAAAAAAAGAAGAAGTACTTGGTATGGTGGGCGAAGAGAGGGGTTCGTTGGGAGAAATCCTGTGGAGGCAGGAAAAGTGGATGAAGGGGGTATTGACCAGCAGTGGGATGTTGAAGACTGTAATAGAGGGGAGAATGTTAGGCAAACGAGGAAAGGGAAGGAACAGGATAGGGATGTTTGACGGGATGAAGGGAGGAAAAAAGTACTCAGAGATGAAGAGGGGTCTGATGTAGAGTAGGATACTGGATTTTGTATTTTGTTAGAAATCACAAAATATTTATCTAGTA
The DNA here is from genome assembly GCF_022747635.1 of Hetaerina americana. Lineage (NCBI taxonomy): Eukaryota > Metazoa > Arthropoda > Insecta > Odonata > Calopterygidae > Hetaerina > Hetaerina americana. The sequence continues at coordinate 27,916,439 of NW_027286069.1, forward strand.
GCTGTGTACATCCAAAAACCTACCTCAACCGGTAGATTACCTTATAATAAATAATAGGATATGTACTCTCCGTTTGGCGCCTATTTTGAAGAGGTGTGCGGAAAAACCACTTTATTGAATAAAGAAGGCCGCTACTACCCAAGGATTATCAGAGAGGCAATTGAAATTGCAAAAACGCCCAGAAATTTCAACCGCGAGGACGGCTACCCCCTCGCCAGCGCGTGGAAACGTGTCCTCAAGGATTTCAACGAATCAGAGCACACCTCTTCAAAATAGGCGCCAAACGGAGGGTATATATATTGGACCAAAACCTGCATCGGCACTTCAGTGGACCTGAGGAAGCCAACTGGAACGTTGGCGAAATATCGTCCGAAAAATGGATACACGCGGAAGAAAACCCGAAAGAACCACTTCCGACATCAATAATCTCCGCGGAAGCCTACATGGAAATAGGATATGTATTCCTTTGCTTAGGCTCGCAATCATAAGTTTCTCGATAGGTTCTGAGTCAGTAGCCTTCCCGACTTAGCAATTTTAATTTCTTATGAATTACTGATTTTTTCTCACATATATGATTTGGGAGCCTCAGAATTTTTCCCTGGTTTGGTAGAAAACTCGGTGGGTAGACGGGGAAAACGGTGTGATGGCATTCATGGCAGTGGCTACCTATTTGTTCCGCCTCGACGGTGCCCCGGCGGTTTGGTGACCCTTCCTCCACTCTGCGTCGGCAGATTTTCCAACAATAACCTCTCTCTCTCCTCTGCGCTCAGAAGAGACTCGTTTCCCAATTTCCCGCAGGAGGACAGCTTATCGTTCGTAAGGAGGGGGAGGGAGGGAGGTCGAGCGACGCATTCCCGTTTTCGAAGGACCCGGGCAGCGGAGGTTGGAGAGGAAAACTTCGTGCCACAATTTGCGTGGACGCGTGCAAAGAATAGGCGTTTTATATAAGATGGTGTGGGAGAAACGTGAGAAGGATTTCGGGGGGTTTAGGCTGCAGGAAAAGAGAGGAGTGGAGTGACGGGAATGGTTCTGCACATAATGGCGGGTGAGGAATTCTTGGGAGAGGACGTCATAATCCATACCTTCGTGTGCTAGCTCATCATTTCCTCTGCTTGCGGTGGCGGTAAAATTTTCGCGATGCTTTTACGTTTTCAGATTTAGGTCTGACTTGAGGGGTTTGATGTGAATCTGGCTTATAATCATATTTATTGAAATAAATCTTCCTTCCTAAAAAAAAAGTTTGTAATAAAAGCATTTATTCGATTTAATTCCACCAGGAAGAAAAATAACTATTCGCCTTTAGTGCTGAAAAGACCATTGTTTTAATGATTATTTTTTATTACATTTTACGAAACATGAATGATAATTTTTTCATTAAAAACATAAATGTGCACGAGTTTATTTTCCAGTCCATTTAAATAAAGTGGTATTTCGGATAAAATTAGGGAAAATAGAGGGTGGTCTGAAAAGTTTCCGACAAAGATAAAAGACATTTTTTCGGAAATTTTCTGAAATTTTTGAGGTCGGAAAATTTTCAGACCATCCATATAGTTTTACATTGTTATTGCCATTGTCTTTTGCCACAGGAAAACACATTAATTCCTATCGTATTTGTTTGATCAGTTAATGTAAACATTCCCACAGGTGCGCTAATTCATACACTGAAAATTTCTCATATGGATCATTGACAAGGTTTTTTTAACACGAGGTTGGAAGCTTATAGCGTAGAAGGTTCGGCTGTCGACCAGAAAGTCGAACGCTCGAGTATGCGTAATATCTCTGGGCACTCTGTACACTCCAAGTGAATAACTGGGTACCTGCAGATGGCACACGGAAATGAATATTCTCGGAATTTGTTATTTCTGTACACCATAGGACTTTGTGTTATTTGATCTCTGCTATCACTGATCAAACAGAAAACTTGACGGCTGGTGGCATATGAAAGAATTGTCTTCAAAGTCAAGAAAGATGACGTCAGAGTCAAGGAAGACAGTGAAAAAACAATCTGTTGGGCGCATGGATATTGTTATTTTTCCATCGAAGTGATTGGCATTTTGAGTCTAAAATACTAAAAGAATAAGGTTTAATCTGTCTGTAGAAATCTAGTAATGGCGTGGAGTATGCGTAAAAAGCTAGGCGGCATGCCGAATGTTGACTGAAACTGAAACGCAGAAAAAACGAGGAAGTAATAAGATTAGAAAATGCTAGCGAGTGTAAGACGTTGGAATACGAGGAAACGAGAAAAAAAAATGGCAGGAAAAAATCAGCCGACATGTGATGTTTTGCGCGAGGATTCCCCAGCACGCCATGGGTACCCTTATACTTGATTAAATTTATCGGGCTAAATGTCCCCAAGAACGAACGAACAACTAAGCATTGACCCGGTGGTGACCTTTTTTACATTCCAAGTGTTTGAATATCTCCAGATACAAATGTTTTAGCCCGAATATGCCTCGCTTTTTTCTTTTTTTTCTTGAAAAACGTTTTTATGAATTTGGGTCGCATGTCATTCCAAACGGTTTGTTATTTTGGCTTGCGTGTTGATTGCCAGACATACCATACCCGAGCGAGGTATGTTTTGGCAACATGTCTTCTTGGAGTTTCAATGATATTCAATGCCATGAATGAGTAGTTTATTTACAGACTAGGTTCATTGATTGCTAACGATTGTTTTGTTTCGACTGTCTTTTGAATTTTCTTTCTTATTAATCGTTAAAATTTTTGACGTGGAAATAATACTCGTTTGCTAATCATTTGAAGCCAAAAAATCGATCACCTCTACGAAATAAAATGCCGAGTGGTTTTTATGCTACTTTTAAGATTAAACTTGTTGAAACTACTCTAAAATGTTCTACCTCATAAATTGCCGATGATTTAAGAATAAAAAATATTGGGCGAAACTCTTGAAAACTTTGGCATTGTTACTTTTTTCTAAGGAAAATGCCATAATTGAGCCATAATTGAGCCATAATTAAGGTATGTTCAAATAAATATTTTTGAGATTTGATTTTTAAAAAGTTTTTTTGAAAACCATTCTCATCGGGAAGCAATAAATATGCAAATATGCGCATAAGTTATTTTTCCTCATCATACAGTCGGAGATATTTTGCGACTAATACTCATATAGTATTTCTCTCTCAACATATTAAAATTAATTTTCATTATAATTATCCTATTACTGTGATCATAGAAGCCATATTCCGACATATTGGCCGAAACACCATTGCAGTTGTTGTTTACAGAAGGCGATACAATTATTGCAGAGCAGATCGGAGTAAGCTAAGCTACAAGGTGCTCGCACAGACTGACTAAATTGGGAAAGCCTGGATACAACGAAGAAGGTAACTATGTTGTGTCATTCCGATAAAATGGGAATGTTAAATGTACGTTATGACAAGTTTAGGAAACATACCAGAAACTGGAAGGTGAAAGATCACATATTAGGGCGACAATGGTCGCAAGTGGTTCTATCTAAAGGTCAAGATAACTAGAGTAAAGAGTTAAAACTATAAAATAAGGAATTTTAAAATGTGTGTACCTTTAAAAACTTAAAGTTAACGTTCAGCGTGAGCAATCAGCGTATGCAATCTCAAGAGAGATAACGCAATATCTGCAGGTAACAGAGGCCTTTATGCCGCTAAGGAACTACTAAGATCCAATATTCTATGCAAGAAATCCAAACTTAAAAGTTGCATTACAGCAACAAGGTCAGTTGTGACATACGGATGAGAGACATGGACTTAAATAATTTGGGAAAACCGAGAAAGACTTGACGCATTTGAAAGAAAAATACCAGAATGATTTTCGGGATAACACTAGGAAGTAATTGAATTAAGAGAAACACAAAATAATTTGCACGGGTAAAGAAAAAAACCATGATCAGATTTATAAATTAACAAAGAATCCCATTACAATAATGAAAGAGACATAATCGATAAAGAAAATTGTTGAATGGATACCATATGGAAATATATTGAGATTCATGTAAAGTTGTAGAAACAATATCAAAAGGATTTGCGAAGAATGGATATTACTAACTGGAAGGAGCTAGAGAACGTTTGAAGTACATGGACGTTAACGGTTGAAGGGACCAAAAATCATGGAAATCTAAAGCGCCCAAAGAAGAATATGAAGATGGAGTAGTCACGCCTTAGGAGGATATATTCAAAATTATGCTGACATGAGGCATTAGATTAAATGTTAAATGAAGGAAGTGCTTTCGAGGAAAGGAACGCTGGAGGAAAGCATGTTTGCAGTACATAATGACGCTTGCACTGGAGCGTGGAGTTCTTGCTAGAGCTCTCATTTGTCGATATTACCGATCCTTGTAGGTCATAGACTCAAAATAATATCAAGTCATTATAAATTTTGGCAGAGAAAAGTTGATTTTCTAGTTTCACTGATATAATATTTGAGCCCAGAGTCAAAATTAACAAAAAATTTATTTAATTAAAATGCGTGTTTCAATTTTTTCAAAATGCGTGTGGATTTCTGATCAAAATTATTGAACTGGATATAATGCTATGTAAAATGACATATTAAGTCATTTATTCAGATTAAAACCTCTTAATTTTACAATTCCGCGAAGGTGAATCAATTTTGCCGTTATTTAGTCATGTCCCGACAATTTTCATAATTATAGAAAGTCAAAGCGAAGTAAGTTTATCCTCCGCAAATGATAAGGTTGCATCATCTTATAGCTAAAGTCAGAAGAACGACAAACGGGATTTAATTCTGAGTGAGTTTATTTAAAAGAGAGGATAGAAAAATGAAATCGAGATTTGAAGTCGGGGATGGTGCTCAAAAGAAGAAGGAAAATCTGAATTGAGCCAAGTTATAGTGACTGTAAAGTAGCCAAGAGGGCTGGATTATGCGGAACATCTCTTGATTTGAATTTTCTCCCCTCGGGCACAAGCTCGGGATTCACGCCGTTAAAACATGCGGATTCGAGCTACAATGCCCAGCATACTCGGATACTTTTCCCTCGGGTTGAATCATTTTTTGGCCGATGTACTACAACTACGAGGACTAAAATGTCTTTTTTCCTCTATAAGAAAAACATATACATTCCTCCTTAAAGCACTCACATGAGAATTCTGAACAATTGAAAGGCATGCATTTTGGAATCCAAGACTTTCAAAAATACTGTATTTAGCAGAGGAGAACCGTATCGTTGTGAGCTTAATTTCACCTCGTTTTGCGGGTAAATTCTCCCAGGCTACGGTCACTAGTCTGATACACTATTCAACTTTAAAGTGACGCTTCAGATATTTTTTGTGCCCTGATTTTTTCATATTATAGCCTTGATGTTACAACAAATGCTTCAGAATATTCATCTTGAAGGGTTCTCATTTGTTTGCTCTTAGTGTACGAAAAATTCCAGTTAGGTTTCTTCACTATGACGGTTAATCAGGTACCTGGTCACTTAAACCACGGATGCCGTCCCCGCATTATTTTCTCGGACGTCCTCAGGGTCTTTAACTCGTCGCCTGAAGGGATAAGATTCTGGGAGGTAGATAGTGAGGAGAGGGAGATACAGAGAATGAGGGGGGGGGGGCTCGGCTGAATGAGTAGGTGAAAGAGGAGGGAGGTGATTCCAGCGGGCAGAGACGAGCATGAGGGAAGAGAGGCAGGAAATGCGATAAAAAGGAATTCTGGATGTAGGTGATTAATATATTTTGCGAAAACGAAGGCGAAGCCATGGAATAGAGGAAAATAGGGGTGAAGTAGAACAAGGGGAAAAGGAAGAAAGGGAGAAATGAAAGTTTTGAACGAGAGACCCCGTGACAAAATCAAAGAATAAAAGAGTGGTATCGAGGTCATTTAAAGATAAACATATAGAATTGAAGGAATATTGGCTGTAAACATGCAAAAACGCTATAAGTTGGAAACAAAAGACAGCAATTTATTCCCCGATCAGTAAATTATACTTTGATTAAGCAGAGGAAACGCGTAAAAAAGTATACTACAATTAGCATCGTTTTTGTTTTCATTCTATTTCATATGGTTAGACCTGGAGAATCAGTTGCTATGCCTTTATACCTGTGGTAGCATCTCTTATTCTGGGTCAAAACGGAAAGACGAATGCCGGAAGCGATGTAACTATATTGAATAGAATGTACCTAAAACATTCAATTACATCTCATAACATATATAAGCTCTTTAATGCAAATATTTCCATGGTATGTACAAACGTTTTCTTTAATTTAATGGGAACTTTCAAAAAAAGGAAAAGGTAAGGGGCAAAATTTACGATAAAACTCATCTCTCCCATTTAGATGGTTCTGAAGTGGCTTCCCACTATGAACACGTATACGAGAGATAATACTTCATTGTAATCCTTATAGTATTCAGTAATAAGGACTACTTAAATTAATACATTTGAACGAGGGTGAGTTGGCACTGAAGGTTCATTAACAGAAATGTGTACTGAAAAGGAAAGAAGATGAATGGGCACAATTTACCAAAGGAACTGAAGACAGAGTGGACAGGAGTTAGGTGCGAGAAGTAATACAAAGAGATAAAGTAGAGCTAAAGATACTGAAGATGCGATAGGGAAAGGAGAGGAAAAGGACGAATTGAATGGGGAAGCGGATAAGAGAGGGCGAGCAAAGGAACTCAGGGGATGGCGTTGCCGTCTATACGAAGGAAAGGGACAGGGGGTTTGGAAAGAGGTGGGATGTTCCATGGGGGAAAAGGGGTGGATTCAGCGGGAGGCAAGAGAGCGCTTTAGTGTGCTACCCCACCCTTCCAAATGTCCGCCACCATTGTCCTTCCCACCCTTCCCCCTGGATCAAACCCCTTCCCCCTACTTCCCTCGGAGGCATCTCGTCAGAGGTAGGATTCCAGGACCGGATAGGAGGAAGGGGTTTGATGGGGAGAGACGGAAGGGGGTGATGAGGGTGGCGGGAGACGAAGGGGGAGTTCGTAAGAGGTTGACGAGAGAGAGGAATGGGGGAGGGAAGGGATGGGCTGAGGTAGCGGGTTGGGGACTAGTTGGTGTCTTGGGTGGGGGAAGGATTGATTTAGCGATGGCTGCGGCGGCAGAGGCAAGCGTGGGAGTGTTTGGGTTGTTTGGTTGCTTGAGGAAGGGGTGAAATGGAAGGGAGCATGAGGGTGATGGAGGCGAGAGAGAAAGCGGGAGGGGAGAGGGAGCATTAGAGGAGTCGAGACGGGATGAAGAGAAAGGTGAACGGAAGGAAAATGTTGGTCTTTGGACCAAGGGAGAGAGATGAGAGGGGCAGATGAGAGCTTGAAGGGGTGAAAAGGTAACAGCTTTGGAAAAGAAGAGGAAGAAAAGAAGAAGACCAACGGAAGGAAAGGGAACGGAAGGGTGCGCAGAAAGAAACGGCAGTCGTGAAATCCTAACTATGGCGATAGTAAATTTGAAGGATTTCAAATATATACGAACAACTTTTCTTATTTGAAAAAAGCTATGTACTCAATTTATGTTCACTCTTTTTGTTACGAGATTAAGAAATTGTTGCCGTCATGTGAAGCGAAGAAAAGATTTGTTTTCCAAGTGATACTCTTTATTTATGGATGTGGTAAGCTAGGGTTAACACCTCTGAATATTGACTGGAGGGCTCGGATTCTTATACGGGTGACTCTGGGTATGACCAGCTCCACCCAAGCTGTGTGATTTTTCAGCTACCATGTCCCCTGGGAAAAGAAAGGCAGCACAGGGAAAGGAACTGTCCCCAAACTGATGTGAAAATTTCTCACGTCAAAAATCTTAACATGAAGTGAGCCCTACAGTCATTTATCAAACCAGCCTTCGGTTTGGCTAGCTGTAATTTTTTGCCCTTTTATTTTTCTTACTGATTTTCCGGTTGTGAACAGCAGTTTTTTTATTCTTCTGACATCTTGGAGTTCCACCAAATGACGTCATATGACAATGGATATAGTTGTTACTAATTTGAATTTATATAATCACAAGTCAAAATGGCAGTGGAAATTAAAATTTGAATATTATAACGAATATCATTAATGGTGATATTCAAAGTTGAGAATCTTTTATGCAAATACGATTTATTTTTTGTGATCTGCTTGACACATGAATTTCGAATATACGAGCATATGAGGAAGTGGTCTATAGCACAGGTTTCAACACATTCCCCTTATCTACCTAAATTACTCTGTTTTCAATCCAATAATCCTTGTTTTATCTTCAACAGTTGGTTCTAAAATAGTTTAGGATATATCACGTTTAACCATTCTATCGCACCCATATCTCTAGAGGAAGAAGTGAAACTAATTATAATTCTAACGTCGCATTTTTGTAATGACACCTGCTTGAAACTGGCACCTTTTTCTGCTTGAAATTGTGCTGTAAAACAATCAGTATTAAAAAGCGTATCAGTATTAAAATAAAAAAGTAGAAAAAAACTTTTCGCTTTGAAACTGCAGTGTAAAAAAATAATCATAGATGAAAAGAAAAATTTTCTGCAGCGTGTAATAACCTCAAACAGAATACTAATTTAGACCATGCAAATAGGTCCGAGATTATGTTTCACTTCTACAGTTGTCGCATGACGCTCCCATACCATAACCTCTCGTTCTCTTTGTACTCTTCGACTTGACCGGCGGTACTACAAGTATGTCCTTCGTACATTTACTACTCTCTTCCCCCAATCTCCCCTTCCTTTTTTCATGGGAATTCCTATGAGGTGATGCATTTATTTCTCTTGCCTATATGTACCTATTATTGTATCCTTCGTTTGCTCGCTGCAGCTTGTATTATTCTCTGGTAGTGTTGATGATCGTTTAACTCTTATTTTATTTACCAATATACAGGTATTAGGGAAATTGTGTCAAAATCTTTTGAATGAGAAAAAAGTATGTTCCTTAACTTGATTTCAATTGTATTTTCCGCACGGTTATAGAAATTCATTTAAGCTTCCATGTATTTATTTCCTTTTTAAAGAAAATCTAAATTATTATTTTCATGAAGTCCTTCATAAAATAATCACAAAAGTACAAGGAAATCCAGGGCTGTATACGACGGTTTTTACAAAAAATATTTAAATATAGATAAACGAGTATTCTGGAGCATTAAGTTTTGTCCTTAATGGGTATATTTTCATTCTTGTTTTTAATCGGGCTCTGTTCCGATAAATATGAGATATTAAGGAATTCTATTTGGTTATAATTCCTTTATTTTGAGATTTTAGGAAGACTGCTTTAAATATATATCACAAAATGTTTTACAATTAAGGCATTACAATATAAATTGGTTATAACAGATGTTCTTTTGTGAAATCGTGCAATTCCTTCAGCAATATTTTCAAATATAGATTATGCAGATGTGATACTTTTGTTTTGAATGAAAAAAATGCGTTAAAAACTAAAACACTCGTTACAGTTTTTATTCATGGTATAATTCACCATCTACTTCTGTCTGGGGCACCTTTAATCAGCAATCACAAATATCAAGCTGCAATGTTTGCACTATAAATGTGCCAAGTTTTTATATTGTTTACTTTTTTAAGGGAGCCATAATATAGGGCTTATAGAACTTGACTTAATGTAAAGATTTTACCCTTCAGGAATATATTATAAAACAAATCCTTCCTTATCACTTAGTTACGTCCAGCAATCTTAATGCCAAATTTGAAGTCCTTAGCACAAAAGGATGAAGCTATGCGTTAATGAATCAGAGAGTCAGTTTTCGATTTGATAGTTTACTGCCATTCCATATATCTACAATCAATTTTTTCAATTTTACTTTAAACTTATTTTATTTTCGGTTACATAATCTCTATTATAATCTTTCCATTCCTCATAAATTTTAGTATTTTATTGTTGTTGAATGTCTTGCACAATTTCATTCTTCGTCTTTCTTCTACTTGTTTTCTAGTCATTTTCCAGTTGTGGTATTTGTACTCAAGGCTTTGTATTTTATTTTTTACATTCTTTAGGATGATTTTTTCCAGAAATGAAAAATCAAGGTATTCTGTGGTCTCTGTAGTAAATATTCAGAAGGTCATTATATGAAGGGAACACTAATTCAATCACTCAGCGCTCTTGCGACGTCGAAGTTAATTGACCCAGTGAAAATATGTCTATAATTATAAACTGGAGCCGAGGGATCAATATTTTTGTATCTATGTTTGTGGGGAGGGGTGAATGGGAATAATATATATATATATATATATATATATAAATATATATATACATATATATATACATATATATTTATATATATACATACATATATATATAAATATATATATATATATATATATATATATATATATATATATTATATAATGGCAGCTAAAATGTAATCAAGGCAGGGGGGCAAAGTTCAACTCAAAGAATGTTTACCTTCGTAAGCGAGCTACTCGTATTTCTCTTCTAAAGCACTTGAATTTGTTTTAATTTCTTGCATCTATGTTTCTTATTATTTATTTCGTTCGGTGTTTGTAGTTTTCTAAATTACTCTCTCAGTTGAAATATGTTGTGTCAGTAAAGCCGGAAGGGAAAGCCATGCCCAGACAGAAAGATAAGTGTGAGACAGTATGACACGATAAAAGTAAATTACAATATAATTTCACGTGTGCAAAGTGTTTGCTTGTTTCGATCCACTGCCTTCCACCAATACTGGAGTTTGCCCTCATTCACGTTTCCATGGTGATTTGCGGTGTTCATTTAATTTAAATCATTCTCTGTGGCTTAAAATTACCATTGCTTCAAACCTCTTGTTTTCTCTTTAACCAGTCTTTGGTACAATACCATAAAATTGCATACTTCATACCTGTGAATACTTCGTTCTTGCTTCCGAGTTTGTATTACTACCTTAGAATTCATTGTTTTTTTGATAGAATTTCTTGTCCTCATTATATTATTCTCACAATAGCTTACTTTCTCCTACCATCACTGCTAATTTTTCTTCCATGTTAGCGGTATTCTTCCCCATGTGTAATTTATCAGTAGCAAAATGCATCGTATTCCGCCATTGCTCTGTTCTACCGAGATATTACTATAAAATATAGCACAAGTTGTTGATATTTTCAATATACCCACAAATACTTAGAACTAGTACTAATGAATAATGGACTGCCATATTTTTCATGTTTTAACACCGATATTCAAATAATATTCCACTTACTTATACATCGAAGATGGTAAGTCAAGAAACTTACCACTTTTTGCGCTTCTGCGCACTGATGGGAAACCTCTTACAGGTAGGTAAGAGGTTTAAGTGAAAATTGAAGTGTTTATTGTCGGCCTTCCTGACTCACGCTAAGTAATCACGAAAGGCACTGCAAGTGCGTACTATCGATCCTCATCATTCAACGGTTTACCCTTCCTTCGACCCCCGGCGCTTTGTGCGTGTCCCGCACCGTTGAGCGCCTCCCCTATTTCCGTCACCCAAATGCGGTCGCCCACGCAGTGCACCCTCATCGAGCGATCGCAGTGTTTGGGCGTAGCAGGAAAGAGAGTTCCCCACCTGTTCCAACGCTGTATTCCCCACCCACATTATCGTGGGTGGCCGAGTTTTACAGGTGTGTGCTGCGAATTTCATCTGCGCGTAATTAAATTGCAATGAAATGCTCCCTCTAAAACGATCACAAATGGATTGACTGGCTTATCGATTCCTATTTTGAAGGGTTATAATGTGGCGATCGTTAGAAGTCGCACACTATCTTTGGAGTGAACTATTACAAGTTGCTGCGCATGCTAAGCGTGAGCTCGCAATAAAGTAAGGGGAGTGCCAATACCTGGATTGTTTCAGGAGTGAATCAGTTATCGTCTTATCGTTATTATCGTCTTATCTTTTTTGTCTTTGATTCGTTGAACATTAAATATGAGAACTATAAACTGCATTCACAGAATGAAATCCGAGAAGGGGTATTTTGTTATTCGAAGAAAAGATGTTTTGCTATATTCAGTGGCGTCCATGTAGTTTTTAGACATGAAATGTCAGCCCAAAAATTCAAGAATATACACACATTTGTTATAATAATATATATTTTCCCTAAATTAATATTTTTCTAGAGCAGTGGTTTTCGAGCACCTTTTTATCAATATGTGACGTGCTGAGGGAAACTGCCTTGCGTGTTAACTTGATCGCAGGGGTCGTCGAGTTTCCACTGGAGCCATAAATCCTCGACGCGGCAGTTTACACGCCCTCCTTAACCTCCTAGCAGCAATTACTGTTAGGAGAGAGATACATAAATATCACATGACCATGGGGTATCAAGCCCATCCTGAGTTTATGTCTATAGAATTCGCCTCTAGCAGGTCAATGATGCCCATTCGCAAGTTGGCACATATTTTTGAGAAGCGCAAATCCTTCCGTCGGACGAATCACTGTAAGTATTAAGACCATTATTTCAGTTCATATTTGTTGATATTTTTTACATTACCTCCAGGAAGAGTTAGTTTATCTTCCAGTTAACCACCCACAACATACAGCCTTTAGGGTATTGAGTTATAATTTTTCATGCTATAAAGGTCTAAATCGAAACATTTACGTCCATGTAGTGCCTGAAACCTTAAAAAGAAACGTGATGGGGACACTTATAGTAACCTGCGATATTTTTCACATCCAATCCCTTTTTATCGATCTATTGTTTTGCTTCATGTAGACGATTCTCATAGTTTAACGTGAACAGGAATAAATATGCTATGAATAAAACAGGGGCAGTTTTATGGCGAAAAATGGGGTTTCGCGTCCAAAGTAACCTCATTTTTCACTGTTGTTACTTTTTTAATTCATCTTTTCAAATCACCCTCCTACATATTTATAATATGAGGGAAAGGTGACATTAATTCTTTCTTCTCGATTCACATTTAGAATTCTAATTAATTATGAAATATTATTCTATTTTCCTGTTTTAATTTATGAGTTCTCAATGATGTGGCACTATTTAAAATAGCATTACTTCATCCAGTATGATAATCAACAAAATTCTATTGATTTTTGCTTATCATATCTCAATAAAATCAATTTTTTCTAATGACGCCATGGAAAATAGATTTAGTAAACGTTCAGCGGGCAAATGCGATCTTATGACACTAGCTGTTACCGTAACGGAACGCTGGTGCTGCTTTTGAGGTAGCGAATCATAGTGTTGCAGATGGAGCCGGGTACGGGTTTTTTTCAAAAGATATGCTTGGAGAAGAAATAATGTTCCATTTGGGCTACAGTCATTGTAGCTAAGTAGAATGGCTTTTAATGTTAACGGGGCTAAAAGATTGGTAATTTGAACGATGCGAGACTTAAGACGACAGGAATGTCTACTTACAATTATTTATCATTGGAGGGGTCTAAAAAGTAACAGTTCATCAGTATAATATTGAATAGCACTTGCAATCAGCCACTTGCAGATTATTCTCTGACGGTTTTGTATAAGTATGGTCAGCTCTTATCAATTTTTATCGTCACTGTACGCAGTTCTCAAATCATTATTAAGCAGATAATAATTTGCAAGTTGTAAACTAAGCTTTTTACTTTCCGCGAGGAAGGCAAAAACCTTAGTTTACCCGTATTTGTTATCGTGTTTGCAACTATTTTAGTACACCATAAAGATAATAATCGTCTGGAATAAAGAGGCAGAGGCATTATTTTCCTTTTCGTGTCTTTCCAAGAATGACGCGAGTCTATGTTGGAAGGTGAGACCTCCTACGCGGAGTTATCATTAGTATTTTCTTCTTTGTAAATAATTTGGTTTTTCATATCGACAGATGCTGATAACACATTGCTTTCTCAGAGCTGGCAAGGGAGGTTTGAATCGGTATGCCATCCAGTAATGAAGCCTTCTGGGCTTGTTCTCCTCTGACAGTCGCTTCAATATTACGCCAAAGGCACGCGCACCCCTTGTGGTATGCGGGATCCTACTAGCGGCATGCTTTCCCCTTCAGCGGAAAATGGTTTCTCTCTAGGGCAGTGCCATCGCGAGCTAACTAACAGCATGAGTAGAACTGGGATTGACTAGATAAAGTCGCAGATATATGCGTTCAGTCCTTCTGTGGTGGAAGTCGCGTAGTTGTGAGGACAATCGTGTACGGAAATCTTAAGTCATTTCATATCATGATATCAGCAATAGCACTTTCATGTGTGATTTTAACACATGCACAACATATTATTTCTCTTTATTAATTGGCTATGTATGATGAAAACGCATGCACTTCATTTAATATCTCTTTGCTGAATACAGGGTTATGTGCATAAACAAACATTAGCTTTAAATTTTATGAGCAGTGTAGGGATCGAGATGGTGTGGTAGCTATCTCACTGGCTATCCACCTAGAAGGTCTGGGTTCAAATCCCGGCGGTGTTGAATATTTTTCAGTGGTATCTCGATCCCTACTTGAGGTGCTTTGTGGAGGGCACTTTGAGTGAGTACGCCGTCCGTCGGATGGGACGTTAAGCTGCGGACCCCTTGGCGCCTTTCATAAAGAGTAGGCTAATGCCGACGCCGGGTTTCTCTGATTGCCGGGATTCAATTTGGATACAACAATGTCGACACACTTGCTGTTCGTACTTTTAGGAAGCTAATATTTCCTTGGGGAGGAAATAAGAACCGGGCCTCATAGGTCTTCAACAAACAAAATTCTCGTATATTAAATAAACATAATGGGTTATTCAAAATTAGAACATGATATGTACGAATGTTGATGAAAATAGAGAAATCAAAGTTAAGAGTTAAATGATTAATCCAGAGATAGACAGTCTTAGGTGTTCAGTAAATGGTCAACAAGGTGGCAAGTAAATGGTGAGTTGAGATTTACACAAAGTGGGAATGATAATGAGCGAAGGAAAATGTATTAGCCATACCAGTGATGATTTCTCAGGAAAAGTGAACGAATAACTAAATGAACAAATAGTTATTTAATGATAGAATACTGATATTTGCCCTAAAATTCAATTCTGTTTGCTTAATGAAGATGGAAATATGATCTGAAGGCAGCTGCAACGTCGACATAAATGTCTTCTTAGAAAATGGATCCCCGCGGAAGAAATCTCGGAAGAGTTACATCTTCAATCGGTACACTCCACAGTAACCTACACAGTGAACTGTCTGCTAAATTATTGTAAAAAATTCTGGCTCAGAAACTCAAATTCACATTGTAAGGATAGAAGTACAAGATGAATGGATCAAAATTTTCGTGTGAAATATAAAATAAATACAATAATATAATAAAAGGAGACTTTGACCCTTCTCTTGACGGTCATGAAAATCACAAAATATCAGTTGAATTTGTCCTTGGGAACATGAACCGTAGAGTAGTAAGAATAATTGGGTTTTCGAACTACGCAATTTGCTAATACTTGTTGTTATGAACACAATTAGCATATGTTAGAATTTCGCTTGGGTATTTTTGTGGACTGTATTGACATATGAGTACAAAGAATAAGTAGAGACAAAATTTTCAAGCAGCTGAAATGTGAATTTTAATACGAATTACAAGAAAAGGTTTAAAGCAAAACTAATCATCGAGCTCATAAGGAATTGAGTGAGAAATAGGAAAGTATCATGACGAGTTTAATGAGGAACTTAAAGCTGTTCAGACTTATAATAAGACATCATAAAAACGACATTTGAAGGAAAAATCTTGAGATTGAAGCACAAAATTTCATCTAAGCAAGACATAATATTTTCAGTGCGTGAACAGTAAAATGCAACGTGAATCTCATATATTTTGGTTGATAATGAATCGAGGAGAATTGTTACGACAACTACACTTAGCCTTCATGTGATGAAAAAATCTTCATATTAACTCCAATTTAGTATATCAATAGATTATTATCTAAGCAATTTACAGTCCTCACTTTTCCGGGAAGAGACAGAGATATTTAAATAGTAAGATATGCGTTGAATCACTGATTTTGATTTCTTTTTCGCTTTAATTTATTATTTCATCATAGTTACTTTAGTTACATGGTGTTCCCTAAACATACTTTGATAATGGTTGTTGCAATTATGAAAATAACCACAATCAGAAATTATGCGATTGATTACAAAATAATTGAAATTTTCTATGGATTGATGATTTTATTTCTGACCAAATATCGGTGATTTATTTCATTTTATGGTGCAGGAAGGTGTCTCCGTCCTCCTAGATAAGAGTGCCAGTGAACCGGCATTGTAATAATTGACATTGGCTCAGTTAAATAGCGTATACTTTTTCGTTACATTTCAGGGCAAGAGTGAATATTATCCTTCGAGAGGAAATAGGTCGTATATAATGTCGTGAACGTATTTTCCATATACTATTACCTAAACATCTTCCCATGGACTTTTTATGCAATCAAAACGATAGAATATAAAGTTCAGCAAACCTAGGAGCTTTTTAAGTTGTTTTGTTTTCAGGCATAATTTAGTTTTGAAGAATTTTTCATTTATTGCTTCTGCATTATCGATGGATACCCTCCAATGGTTTCAGCGAACACAGGTCATGTAAAACAGTGACGACCTCGAAAATAAATAGACGTTTGGCAGATATCGATGACCCATCACCTTTTTTAGATGTAATCCCTATGAGCGTCGTTCGTATTCCGGTGTTTATTGAGCTCAACTGTGCCATTACTTACGAGTATTTCATTGACCATTTTTAATCTCCGAGCAGCAATTGATTCTTCCCCCATGACATCAACTTTCATTGTGTTCCAAATGCGACCTTCATTCTCAGTCGGATTTCCACTCATCCTAACTTTCCTCTCTCTCTGTCACACGCTCTTCAACTCATTCACACACACTTGCACATATTTACGTACATGCATATATATATATATATATATATATATATATATATATATATATATATATATATATACACATATACATATATATACGTACGTATACAATTCTACCTATATACACATCATCAAGCAAGCCCTGATCGATCAAATGACGACATGAGAACGGTATCCTGTGATCGTTGATTGGGTGGGTTGTCTCGCTCCGGTTGAGATAGCCATCACTGCGCCTATTAATCGGAGCTGTGATGAGAAGAACACATACCCCTCTCCTCCAGCTGTGGAAGTTGCAGGCCCGGATAAATTGAGAGGGAAAGAGAAGGAAGGAGAGTATATGAGTGAGGAAGAGAAACAGGAGGATATAAAGGGAGAAGAAGAGATGGGGACAGAAAGAAAGAGGGGAATTGATAATGAGAAGGGAGGTGAAAGAGAGAGAGAGAGAGAGAGAGAGGAGATAAGAAAAAGAGATGGAGGGAAAAGTGAAAGATTGTTATTCAGAGTAAATATAAGGTTGGGTGAAAGAAGATTATGATGAAGGATGTGAGGGTAATTAGAGGCTATGGAATTGTAGCCAGAGAGATTTGATGGAGATAGATTGATAGAGAGGGAATGGAGAAGGCCTCCGAAGGTAGGGACTCGGAATGTTGGTTCAATATCATGTTTGAATAGGAGGGAAACTTTTAAATGAATTAAACAACGGATGTGTAATCGGAGAGAAGAAAAATTTCAATCGATTATTTGAGAAATAATTTCAAACTTTACGAAAACTCATCGTAGAATCTAAGGATCCTCGACGAAGCAATAAGACTAAAATAAAACTTAAGAAAGATTTAGACAATGTATCTTTCTTCTAGGTGATGATAAGTATAAATTGTGACTATGTCGCCGTATTTATTTGGTCTAGTCTACACACCGCACATTTTGGTCCATTTGCCAATGTAAACCTCAAAAAGCTTAGAAGCGTGCGGCTGTGTCGAATTTCCATGGCACTAACATTCAGAAAACACCCGTCTATACACAGGATAAAACCTGCCTATTCAGGGGTAATAATTCCACGAGAATAACAAATATCTCATTCCTATATTCATTCAACTGACTAGAGAAGACTAACGGAAACATCCATTAGGGGTGCTAACATTGGCCAGCTTATTTTGACACACATCACTTGGTCACAATTCGAATTGGAAGCAATTAATGAATAAACTCTGATACTCAGCTTGCAGGAAAAACCAAACTGGAATATTAATGTTACCACAAACTAATGTCCGATTGTTGAAAATTGACAAATGTGTGAATTTCTCAATGCCATTGTACTTGTCTGATTTGAAAAAAAATTTGACAAAAAAATAATGCCACCAACTTCAGCAGATTGAGGCTAGGAGCCTTTGAGGGGAACTCTCACTATTATCGCTATTCACTAATGCCACACTTATCCAAAATATATTAAAAGGCATTTCACAATATTTTACATTCTTTTTGTGGTAATTTTTTTAGGTTTTACGTTCCAACTAACACAATTATTTATTTCTTTTAATTACTAATTGGAATAATGTTCAACACTAATTGCGAGGCATCCTTTACCTAAAACATAACTTTTGGAAATTTAAAATTTACTCCTAAAGTACCATAGTTACAATTTTGAAAGTAGTACAGACTGCTTTTACAAAAACTTTGGCAAAACATAGAGGGCCGAATGCGGCAGCGGAACGAGCAGCTGAAAAAACAGGCTCTTTGGTCCTTATACTTCCGATATGGTAATTTAAAAACATCAGATAATATTTAATGATGGAAAACATTTGCATTAAGATTCAGTTTAAAATCGATTGTCTTGTTTTATCAGCACATAGTTTAAAACTCAAATTCACTTCATTTCTTCAGAGACGATACGAAAATACCAGAACCCCGGTCACTAATCCCACCACCCGGCTTATCGCCTAACCACTAATTGCCACCCGGCTTATCGCCTAACAGCAATGTATCCCAAATAATAATAATAATAATAATAATCCTAGCCACTGGTACCTAGGTACCAGGATAGGAGAAACCTTCGGCAGTATTTTTCTGGAACTATCATGCATATATATGAATAATTAATTAAAGTTATTTTTGTGACAATTGCGAAAACCATTTTACGATATCGGAGTTTTATTCACAGTAAGAAATATAGTTAGCTATAATTTGATAATATAACCATGTCAAGACATCATGGTACGCTTATTTAGGTACTACACAAAAGGCTCTGGCTATTTCTCAATGATCTAGGGCTATCACCATCCTCAGGTAATAAATTGCTCATTTAAATCGGACTAGAAATCTAACAGCTATTGCTACCGTTTGAAATGCTTTAACTTAAAGTAAATGCTAATGAATTTCCCTACTGTCTGTTAATTTACAAAGATATGCGCTAAGTCACGGTGGAAACAGCTTTAATAAGCGACCGGTGGACTCACCCGGGGAAAGCTTTAGACTTGGTTGTTTCACTCACTATCCGAAAAGTTATCCATCAAATAACCCAAGGAAAATAGATAGTTAAAAAAAATAATTTGTAAAAGGGACAGCAAGCGAATTCAAATGAAAATGTTTAAGTCTACCAATATCATAGAAACCCAGCATTTCCTTCGAACGCAAATGAAGAAGTAAGTAATTGGAATCGGCTAATTTAGGCCAACATTAAGGCCGATTAGGCGCACATTAATAACTACATGGTTGAATACATAAGCAAAGAGGGACGAGGAAAGTAGTAAATTGTTGTTTTTTTAACATGTATTCAACTTGCTATACCCTTATAATAATCATTCAAAACGGTGAGAGTCTGTAGATGCATTCAGATGCTCCATTATTGATATGTTGTGATGTTGTGATCTCCCGCCCTAAGGTGTTCAACGAAACACTTTTTCTAGTCGTAAAAACTTTGTTCTAGGAGATGAATATTCTTTTTTAAAGAACAAGGCAAACACAGAGGGCTTTATTTCTGATGATCTGTGGAGGACACTTTATCCATGGTTTCCCATTTCTGCCTTGATTTCAGTCCAGCAGCTTTATTTACTCTCGAAACCTATCTTTATGGCACCCACTTGCATGAGTGTAATGATGAATGTCATAGTTTTAGTATGAATTTCTTTCCTTATCATTGGGCTCCCACATGTACATTGTATTTTGTGTTCTAGATGGGTTCTCTCATACGCATAATGGCGCAAACAATTGTATTGTGTGCGCTTTGCTCGTTTGAAAGGCTTTTCGATCACCCATCTGAAATTTAGCCATAAACTTTTCACGCTGCGTTTCTCTATTTTAATCAGATGATCCACATTTAGTGTCGCAACTCAAATCGTAGGAAAATACATATCCGTAAATGAGCTATCGGAATTGAAACAGTTGAACGCCCATACATGTCATCAATTTATCAGTAATGATCTGTGAACACGTAATTGAATTCTGATGATTGGGCGGAGTAATTTCAACATAAAGGTAATCCTTTAGTAATCCAAGTAATTTATCATGCCTGGCTTAACTTTGTGGAATACCAAAGTAATGAATGAATGACAAGGTCCTGATAACGACGTGCAGACGTCGAAAACGCAATTGACAGCAAAATAAAATGGCGTGGAAATTTACTAAATATCAATTAATCATAATATTAATCCTATTAAAATTATTTGGAATGTAATTGAATGCAACAAATAATAAAATGAATTACTCTTTATCATAACTCGTAGCGCAAGACTCAAAAGGGAAAGATTTTTTTAAAGCCCGAAATATACCCGTCGAGTTATCTTTTCACTACAGATCACAATTAAAAAATATCGGCCATGTATTCCAGCAGATAGTTGGAGAGAGAGAGAGAGAAAACAATGTTTCTAAGCCTCTTACGGCTCCTAGGAGAATCTCCTTCCAGCCACGGGCTGTTTACAGCATGCGTCTTGTAAAGGTTTGATTCTTATGTAGCTTTTATTTATTTGGCATATGGCGTTGGTCGATTGCGCAAGAGTTTGCCGGGTGAGTCTACCTCGGGGTAGGTAAGTGTTGCAGAACTAGAGCTACTTTGGGTCTTCTGTGAGGAGAGCGAACAAAGGGATCGTAGTCCCAGATATCATCGAGGAGCGAATTTCCTATGTTGGCTAAGGCTGTTGCCATGTTTTCTGCCTGTTCTCTCAGAAAACTGAGGATAGGAGGGATGTTCTGTCTTTTCTGATGTCACTGTTTCTGATGAACCATG
The DNA here is from genome assembly GCF_022747635.1 of Hetaerina americana. NCBI lineage: Eukaryota > Metazoa > Arthropoda > Insecta > Odonata > Calopterygidae > Hetaerina > Hetaerina americana. Next base: position 27,937,366 of record NW_027286069.1, read on the forward strand.
GCGCACCAACGAGTCACCTCAGGATTTCCGATTTTACTTGTACCTTTTTTATATGGGATGGAGCCGCCTGGAGCAATGCTGGCGCCCCGTAGCAAACGAGTGGTCTTATCATGCTGAGGTAGAGCAACCTCTTTGTCTTTAGTGACATCGATGCAGAAGGTTTTAAAATGGTATGGAGGGCCCTAGTTCCTCCCAGTGATTTTCCTAAAGCGTTGCTGATACAGATAGTTGGAAATAATTGTTTGGCAATCTTTCGCTCGGGAGAGAAAATATTTCAAAAGTATTTAGTATATAATATTCCTCGATGCTAATTAGAAAGATAGACGGAGAACGTATGTTAAAATAATGATGTAAAAAATGATTCTAATACATTTTTACACAAATATTTACGTTCAGCTTTAAGAATCATTGCCTCGGTAATATTTACACGGATATATTTGCAGAATTTTGAACGTTCCGTGATAAAACGACTGAAAACATTCAAGATGAACTGCAAGAAATAATAAGGCACGATTTACCATAGTTTTTCTCCTAAAAGTAACAAAATAAGCCCCACAAATATCAGGAATGGTATATTATAAGATTTCGCCGCAATTTCATCCTTTCGCGTATGCAGCCAACACAGCAGAAGTGAACACTTCAGTCGAATTTTTAGTTAAGTCAAAGCCGGTGAATAATTCAAGTTACTTTGAAATGAACGTGTCGAGTCTATATCTATATTCATCCGCTGAGGGGATACTTAATTCAGGGTCACACCTAAAAGTGGTAGGATTGATTTTCTCTGGCGCGAACGGAGCGATGGAGGGGGGTCTGCCTGGCAGGGTAAGGTGGAGGGGGCTCTTAGCAACAGACCGACACCAACCTCAGTCGCCTGCGGGCTGTCGTTGAGTGATGACACCGTTTTTAGTGAAGCAAGTTTTTTGTCCGCGTCGAAAAACAAAATGAATCTGAATTTAGAGCAACGTTATTCCGTGAAGTTTTGTGCGAAACTCGGGAAGACGGCCACTGAGACCCTCGATGTGGTCAAGCAGGCTTATGGGGACACTGCCTTAAGCCGCTCCACAGTACTTGAGTGGCACAAGTTGTTTAAAGAGTGTAGGGAGCTCGTTGAAGACGACCATCGCTCCGGACGGCCGTCGACGGCAAGAACCGACACGAATGTGGACAGAGTGAGGACACTGCTGAACACAGACCGACGCTTAACCAGTGAAGAAATTGCAGACCATTTGGGTCTGTCTGCATCCAACGTCCAACGCATTATTTCACAGGATTTGGCCATGCGCAAGGTGTGCGCCAAGATGGTGCCGAAAATTCTGCCATGGCGCGCTCGTCGTCAGACAGCTCCTGGCCAAATACGGCGTTGCCACGTTGCCGCACCCGCCCTATTCTCCCGATCTGGCACCACCGGACTTCTTCTTCCCCCTGATGAAGAGACAGCTCAAGGGACGACGTTTTGACTCGATAAAGGCCGTTCAAGGGGATTCGACGAGGGTCATCAACGGCATCCCCAAAGAAAATTTCCAGCGGGCGTACGGGGAATGGGAGCAACGTTATACTAAGTGTGTAGCAGCTCAAGGAGCATACTTAGAAGATTATTAAGTCGATGTAAGTATATCATCAATAAAATTCTTGTAAAAAAATCAGTCCTACCACCTTTGGGTGCGACCCTGTATTAAACATCAGGATCCCTTTTCATGCACCTTTCGATTGCGGCATAAAAGTATGACGTTTGCACATTGCCACAGTAAAAAATAAAGAGACTAAAATTCAGATGTAGAATCCTGGTCATCGGTAACGGAAAGCCCTTCTCTCTGGCTGATCTAATCACTATACAGTTTGGTATTGAGTCAGAGTATCACGGCAACCATAATATGTTTGGGATGTTTAGTGTAAAGGAGAAATGACCTCAATGAAACGCAAAAGAACTTAAAAACTGCCATTTGCAAGAATCTGAAGTACTTTCCTAGGGAAAGGCAAGACTAAAACCCTGACTCACGGTAGTGATAAAGAATCTGCAAGGCGAGTGCTTTTTTGAAGTGGTTGGTTGTTGGCAGCATACCAGTATATGCAGGAATCGGCGCATTCGAGCAACACTGTTCTCCTTTTCACTCTCTCTACAATTCAGCTCCGCACACTAAAAATCAAGATTGAATCAAATATGTGTGCTACAACTGCCAGTTTAAATAAATCTTACCTTTCTGCAAGATTCAGAGAAAAATAGCCGCCTGAGTTCGGCTTTGAGAAACTCCGATAATGTCGCGTATATTTGCGTTTAATTTACGAGATACTGATGAAAACTAAAGTGCTTCATTATCATTTCGTATTAATGCATATTTTGAAGTAGTCAACTTTATTTTAATGTTATAACGTTGAACCTTTCGTACCTTTGAGCCAATATGCGTAGTTTAAGACGCATGCAACATTCGGGTTAGCTCATGCAATTTTTTGCACATCAAATTCGGAACACGACGCAGAGTCTGTAAGCCACAAGTTAGACTGAAAATATGTAAAAGATTAATATTCAAATCTAAACCAGAGAACGTTCACTGTTTTTCCATGAGCTACATTTTGAATTTGGTATTTTTTCTTTGAGCACATCGATGTTGTAGCTTTTAGATCAGTGGATATGTTCCTTAATACGTATATCAATTTCAATATTTCTCACAGGAAACGCTCCGGAGTTTTGTGGCATTAGTCCTGAGTAATGAGTCTCGTTTTTTAAGGTGTTTATCTCGACTCCGCGCCTTGTCTGGAATTTTCGACGTCAGTCTCCCCCCGAAAACGACTAGAAACACAATGCCAAACGTGGAATTCCCGATTCTAGCGGTACCACTAATTCACATTCCTTTAATCAAAATTAGTTTTCTCCCTTCCCTAAACACGGCTTCATGGAGGGAAGCTCCAGGATTGCTCGGTACCACACAAAGGGGAAGGTAATTAATTTATTTGGTTACAGTTTATGAAAAATTAACCAACTGTTACGATGGAAGCCGGAGTAATTTAATTTGAATAAGTTGAATTGGATGTCGTTTTTTTGTGTGATCCAACGTGACATAACGGCTTCATTGAGGGTTATTTTTCAAACCTATTTCAAGATACTCTCATTGAAACTTGGAATCTCTATCGTCTCTCGTCCAAAGTTTAAACTTAAGATATATTATTCTACTTTACAGCTATAACTACCAGTTAACTGAAAAGGGTTTCTCAATATGATTTTGCTGCCGAAATAAATATTTTAACAAAGTGAACACTACGGTTCCGTGGTCACCGAGAATTCTTCTTTAGGGATTCCTTTTGTTTACCGGAAAAACTAGTTGGTCCGTGACCGATACTTCTTGGATTTGTTCTTACGTTACGTTACGGCTTTCTTCCATTTTTTTTAACTTTCATTCACCCACGAACACACATTTCACACACACATCCATAGCACTATCAATGTATGCCTCAGACTCAATGGGTAATGAATTTCGATGGGTGGTAAACCACGTGAGTGGAAAAAAGATGATTACACTTGTTGTTATTGTACTTCATTAAAGAGGAGCATTTTAATTATTGAAAACGCTTTTCACTCAAGTGACAGCAATACAAACCTTGAGCATTCTAGAAGTATGTATGTATGTCACGACCATCTAACATGAAGCTTTCATGAAGACTGCCCACCCATTCCAAGGTAAAAACATTCCTGAGAAAAAAATGGAGAGAACTTTAACCTTGAACGTTCCTCTTATAATCATCTTAAAATTCATAATAAAATTTTGTTAGATTACATAATTACGAAAAAATCTATATTCAGTGTATTATGCTGTGAAAATATGTAACCAATTCAATGATGTGAAATATCTGTTCTGAATTCGCGCTCTAGTTATGATGAAACATGATTTTTCACACAATAGAAGACCAATATTTTGTGAATCTTGTTCTCAATTACTAATTAATTAAATTGTAATTTCGTCTCTTCCCAGGTTAATGAAAATTTACATGGTTTTGTACAACGGCAGAACGAAAAACAGATCTCAGCTCACCATACTGTACCAGGTTAGTTCAAGCTTTCTTTTTCTTTAAACTTAATGTTTTCAGCATTTCAGAATATTAGCGGATACATACTATGGAATCCTGAAAAACAATATTTAGCTGTGATTCAGCAGATTACTACGTTCATTACCAAATTTTTCTAATTGGTTGACTATTATTCTTGATCTGGTTATAACTAATTCCTGTAGGTACCATTCAAAGATTCCAGATGAACCTGTCTTTTCCATTTACTGTTTTCTCCCAATTACGAACAAAATCTTGGCTTTAATCGTCCTTCTTAATTTAACCTTGGTGAACCTCCGATAGAAGGACTATATTTTAAATATTAAGCTGGATTTTACCCACAGATTACATCCACTACAGACAAGAGTCCTCCTATAAGCACCTCAATTTGTTACTGCTAGCCCCTCCTCAGATTTTTTCTCATTTGCTTAGTAGACATAAAATACCCCAGGGTTATTATCCTCTCCGTGCAGCCAACTGTTAGCACCATCAATCACTTTTGCCCTTTCACCCCCTCCTAAACGGTTGCAGCTCACATCTCCTCCTCCTCTATTTAAGCCAACCCTTCCTTCCCCATTTTCTACTCTCCACTTGCTTCATTTGAATTTCTTTCTTTGCAACATCTCCATTTTATGTCCTTCTTCCCGCTGCTCCACCTAGCTCTTTTTCTCTCGTGCGATATCACTTCTCTCTCTCTCTCAAGTTCTCCCCGTAGTAAATGCCGTACGCCTGTTGCTCTCCTGCAGTACCATTCACTTTGTTTGGTCGTGGGAAAACATAAGCATCTCTTTCCGCACGATTTCGTACCTCGTCTCAAGTTCTGCTTCAATTATGCAGCGAGCTAACTTTTTAATTTGATAGCTGTTCATTCATCAAGTCTTGCTGCCGTTTTGCGAATATCTCTCCTTCAACTCTTCTACAAATTCTTTCCCTTGAAATATTTATCTCCAGTCGTCTGAATAAATCACCTATCAAACCAACCTCCGGGTTGATATCTGTGGTAGTAGTGTACGTTCATACATATTTGATGGGCAGTTTAGCTATCTATGGAAAGGTCTCGGAGATATGATTTGAACCCCTCTCCCGGTTTTTTCTGATTTACAGAGCGCCTCAGTGATATACAGGTGTATATCTCTATTTTTTAGGGTGAGGAGTCAACTTCTGAATCTCGCGAAGAGTGAATAGCATCCCGAGGACTGATAATTAGTAATTTGTTAAGCTGGTAGGAGTGTTTGAGTTATATAATTTTACTATCATCATCTATTTGTTAAAATAGCCCTTGGTATTTTATTTTAAGTCATATGTACTTGTAAAACGCATTTTCCGTTCGATAATTTTCTTTGTTTTTCGAAGAAACTATTGTTCAAAAGACTTATATCCTATCAGATCTAACTTCAAACAAAATATTCTATGTTTGCATGTATTGAGCCATGCCTGACAAATATATCTCCGTGTTTAACGAAATTGTCTTACAAAAGCATGCATTTGTTCAGTAAAACCTGGTTTGGAATTAAATGATTTGTTCGAGTGACTTGAATAATTGAAACTAAAAATTGAAAAAGCGGTCAGATTAGTTTTGATGAGCTCTTCCCATTATTTCTCATGTCCTAATCACGTTGTACTCTCGTCAGTGTTCCAAGGTTTATGTCAGACACAGATGCCTCGTACATTATGAAGCTATAAATTTGACTGAATCGTTTTGCTTCCTCTGATTTCTCAGTGATAAATAGTAATATTATGTGTATATAGTTAGGCTACTTCGTGTTCTGTGCAAGTCTTGAAAAGGAACTTAGATGCTGTAATCGGTTGGCTGCGATCTCAGGCGACAGAATTTTATGTCGAAGGAATTTTAAAACTAGTTCAGAGATATGACAAATGTTTAAAATGTTTGGCGAATACGCATAAAATAGTAAATATATGTAGTTTTGGGATGGAAATAATAAATTTTCTGTATCTTTCCAATGTAGTTTTTTTATAGAATAACGCAGATTACTTTCTGGACAGACCACGTACAATAATTATCAAACGATAAAAGAAGCATGAAGTTCCAACCGAGAAACTACAATGCAAGGTTTTAAAAGCTACGGCAAAAACTTCTTAGGGGAACGACATAGACTATCCCCTCCTTAGAGTATCGGAATCACCAGAATTGTATAGTAGACACGTAGTTAAGATAAACCTAGCGCAAGAAAGATAAATACTCTGTAATTAAACTGCATTATTTCTGTTTTCCCGTTCAAACCAGTTTTCATGAGTTTACGCTATGGTGAACACGAGCTGAAGTTCCATCATTTGTGTTCGGAGTAAAAATGTCGAATGCTATGTGTGTATGTATCCTCCAGGAGTCAGGTCGACACAATAAGTATTAACCTTAAATAAAGAGACTAGGGACTGCGCGTGGTGATAGGAACACACATAAAGGAAAAGCACAGGAGAAGTGGGGAAGGCGGAATCAGGCAGATCACGAGTGTAAAAATATTTCCTAGACCGGGACTTGAACTCCGGATCTTTCCACATGCCGGGAGGAGGCCTTTTACCACTTGAGCTATCCAAGAAACGTAATATATACTGAGATCTGCGATGCATTATTCAACCAAGTGCCCCAATTCTTTGGCCAAGAGATGGCGTCAGGGAGCTGTTTCACCCACCAATGGTTTATTATATAACAATACTTAGGTACTTAATACTTACTATTATATACAATCAATACCTTAATACTTTAACAATCTTACGGTTGAGAGTGAAGGAAGGTAAATGTATAATGGGGTGATACGTTTGGATGGGGAAAAATCGGAAATATATTGCATTGTACTAATTGAGTCAGTACAAATTAGAAAAGAGTGCCACGCCACTTGATATCACGGAGAGGTACTGCAAAGGGCACTGAGTGATCTTTCCCTAATGGCTGTTTGATTAGAAGGTGTAAGCACAGGCTGAAACTGATTCCGATTCATCTGTGTATACGTTTTCCGAATGTCAATTGAAGGGTTGCTTGAAACATAACTGATATTTGATTGCAGTCATGGGGGATTTTGGCGTCATAGTAAACATATATAACATTCTGGTTGTTCTGTGTAGTACGATTATTAATCCCACGGTGAATACCCTAGATTGGATGGCTTAAGAAGCTTAAAATATTATAAGTTTTATTTGATGTGTTTAAGTTGATGTGGAGGAACATAGCTCGGTATTTCGAGGCCTCTCTGAATCGTCAAATTCAAGGAACCAAAATTCTCAGTTGGCTCTCAAATCAGATTCTGGTTTTAAGCACAAACATTTCTGCAAAATTGAATTATTTTCGTGAAATGTCACCTGATATAAAAAAGATATAATTTCATCAGTGTCACAGCCTATAATGAAACTGGTTAAAAATGAAATATCTGAAGTATAATTTGATGTGTTGATAATTATGAAACGAGCATTCAACTTTCCACTCTTTTGGTTGGTGATTCAAACTAATGATGTTGCAGCTGTCGTGGCTGGCAAACACGCGGGTTTGTATGTGAAGGTGAAAGAAGGGTAAATTTGTTGATTTTAGTAATGTTCGACTCAATTTTATTATGTCATGTTAATAAGTTGGCTTTGCAAAGCAGAAACGCCTGTCAATACTTGCTTCTTGGTTGAAATTCTAAATTTCAAACATATTTTGAAATCGAGTAAGAGAACGTGTTTTCGAAGAACATTTAATGCTGAGGTCAAAAAACGAATCAATTGGTTGCTCCAAAAGTTTGAAATGATTATAGGAAATAATAATTAACAATTTTTATTGCTCTGGGAGCAATGTCCCTTGGAGTAGAATACATGTTACATGAGGTTTTGAAACCTATGGAGTGAAACAGGTTTACATAATGCATGGAATAAGGTAATTAAACCAGTCACAAAACACAATTTAACATCATTTGAACGAAACATATAGTACAATACATACATATAAATACAAAGTACAATAGTTAAATATTTAGCCTGATAGAACAGTAATAAGGTCATTTTGGTAGTGTGGTAGACAGATATTCAAACATGTTCCTGTTGAATTGGGATGAGTTCCTGAATAATTTTATTTTATTAGGCAAGCAGTTCCATAGTTTACAGGATGAAATACTGAATGACTTTTCGAAATAGCCGTGCGGTATTTGGAAAGATGGAATGTTTTTGTAATGCGGGTTGATCTCTTTGTCGTAAGTGAATTGAATATAAAATTTTCATATAAATATGAAGGTGTTTTAGAATTCAGAACTCTAAATAATTGTGAGGCCTTGTGAAGCATTCTCCTCTGTTTGAGTTTTAGCCAATTCAACATTTTATATTGAGGAGTTACACGTTCATTGAAACGCATTTTGAAGATGAATCGCAGACAAGAATTTTGGAGCCTTTGTAATTTTGTACTTAGCTCCTTGTTCACATCAGCGTAGACAACTGAGCAATAGTCGAGATGTGGTAATACTAACGTTTGAACAAGCTTCTGGCGTAATGTTATAGGGATTAGGTGTCTGAAATGCTTCATTGTGTAAAGAGTTCTGTGAACCTTATTAGAAATGCCATTTACGGAGAGAACTAAAAAGGAATTGGTCTGAAGCATAGAGTTATTCCAAGATTTTGATTCAATCTTTTTTCGATTGTTTGACGGTTTTTAGCACCTTTTTTTTTCTTTTAGCCATAAACAGGGACAAATGTAGATTTTTCAAATATTTATTGGTAGAATTTCGTAATGCCCTTGATTTAACATAGTAACATCTGCTGCATTTGCTCGAGTCCATACTTATCCAAAAGAAATACGATAAATTATATGGTTGGCAAAGGAAAAAACCTAACTAAAAAAGATAATTCATTAAACAGATTGATTTTATGACTTCCATATTTTCAAACTTCCATTTTAGATTTTATTGTCAACCTCACCACAAACAATTTTCAGCCTACCGGAAAAATGTTCCCGTTGACGCATTGAATCGTTTGATTATTATGTATTTTTGGTTACTGTTGTTAGCATATAAAATTGTATTTTCGCATATAAAGTTGTAGCTGTGTATTCGGAGCCAGATTTTTAAAAGCCATCGGTTAACTTCAAGAGTTTTACAGCAGAATGTTATGTAAGATTTTTACCTCAAACTTCGTTATGATTCCGGATATGAGTACTTCAACAAAGAATTCATTTACTCCTTAAAAAGAATGAAAAGCTGTTTACAAAACTCATAGAGCCAAGAGCGTTTGTAAAGCCACTGTATCACTGCTAAATTTACAAATTCAAAGAAAGGATAATTTCAAATTAATGCTTTTGATGAGTTATTGAAATCATTGCCTCAAAGTCAAAAGCAATCATATTAATTTAGAAAAAAGGCACCTCTCAGCCGTATATGTATGAATGCATTTCAGGATCGAATTATTTATTTCATCGTTAGTTGAAGTTATTACCCTAAACTACTTAAAATCACGCGAGGTTCAGCTTAAAACAATGCACCAGAACTAGTAAATAATTTTTTGTTTTCTTTTTAAAAATTCCATTTACTCCCTAATGAAATACTAAATTGCACTTTGCAATAAAATTATTCAAAGAGTATAAAGTAATTAATTCCTTTGTCAACACTTTTTTCATCCACTTAAGTTTATCTCCATTGAGCTTACGTAGTTCATGGTTGAATTCTTTTAATTTTGATAATATTCAGCGATTTTTTTCCTCCAATTTACTCTCCTGCTCTCTTCTATTTATCATCTCTCTGCGACGCCTCTCTTTTTCCTTTCAGTATTCACCGCCTCCTCTCTTTGTTATGCCACTAGGCATTTCCTCTTCTTCTCCCACTTCCGCAAGGCGTGATAATCATCTGAAGCAGTGGCTTTTTTGGTTTTTTTCATCGCCTTTAACCCCTCGAAAAGCTTTCCGCGGCGGGTTTTTGTTTTGAATGGGTATTCGCGTGCAGACGCGTTTGTGTGGATGAGCCTGTGGCTCTGTGCACTACATTAAAGGACGAAGCTCTCTGAAAGCACCCGCGCTCCGCTTTTGTCTGTTCCCCCCCCCCACTCTTAACTTATGCATCCCACCAGAACCGCTTTCCCTAGTTTTCCCCTCTCATTCCCCACTTCTTTTGTATGTGTGTGGAACCATTTGTGCAGTCGTCCTTCCTCTTTTACCTCTTAAGTATGTGTCACAGGTCCATTAAAGCTTCCCGTGCACATCTGCCGCGTACAGAACGTTTGGATTTCCTTCGTTTCTCTCCCAAAATACCTATTCGGATTAATTTGAAATCGAGCATTAGGCTATTTTATGATGAAATTTTATTCCACGATTTTTTAAGTTTTCATCCGTTTGTAGGATTCACATGTATCTCTATTCAGATCTCGTCTTGGTTAATCTTGCTCTCTTTCTCATACTGAACTTCAATTTGTAACGTATGAATTGCACTGATGTTAGCCTATATAGGCAACTCACAAAAAAGCGATTCTAATAAACCAAGTAAGGACAAACGCAAAGTTAGACGGCTAATAGGAGGAGGCCACTTTTTGAGTTCAAAAACACTACGAACAGGGTAAAAAAGAAAAATTTGATTTATGAGGCCAAGAAAAACTAATGTGATTACGATTTAAGAATGAAAATATGTTAAAATCTACTCCATTAGAACCAATGTGAAAATTATGTCGAGATTACGTGCCAGAAAATGAAATTTCGTTATTTCCATTTCGGCCTCCAGGGTAAGCCTGAAATATGCGAGGGATTCGCCCTGTAGACGGAAAAATTGGGTGGGACCAATTGAATATATTAGGGCACGATATTCTAAATTCATTTCCATGTCCACCGCCGCTCGAAAAGAACAGGATCTCCTTGATTTTCGAGAGAGTCGGGCAGTGTCGCTCCCCAAATCCAGGCTGCCGATGCCTCGGTCGCGAGCGACAACAGACACTCGGTAAACACAGGCACATCCTAGCTATCGGGGAAACGTAATTTACACTCTTTCTTTTGACTATGCGTGGTACGAAACGCACTGTTCCTATCTTTTATGACGTTTTATGATTGCTTGCCTACTGTCCTTTCCTCTTGTACCGTCTATTTCTCCTTTGGTGGGTGAAACAGCTCCCTAAAGCCATCTCTTGGCCAAAACATTGGGGCACTCGGTTTCATAAACCCCCCCCAGATTTCAGTGTTAAACATTTATTACCATTCAAAGTACAAATTGTTGAAATTATTCATAATAGCACCTCTTATGTGTCGAACTACTAATGCCAGTGCCTCCGCCAGTTGTGGTATGCTTTCTGTAAGGCATCAACAGGACCCTCGTTCAGGCACCTTGTCATGCCCTCTTTGACATAGTCCATTGGCCCAAAATGGTACTTAAAGGGGTTATTCTTGGGTCGTACTGAAATACCCATGTCTCACTACCAGTAACCACCTATACTGAAAAATTTGGATCGCCTTCTCAGTGGTTCAAGAGGTCCAAGGCAAGATTGCTACATAAGCGATCATCTGACCGCACCTCGGTGACCAATATGGTACAACTTTCTCATGGCCAAATTTTCTGTCGGAATACAATGCACTGTGGTTTTCTGAATATTGTGCTCTTCTGCTAACATCCTGACATTTGGGGGTTAGAATGGAGCATGTTTCACTTTTTGTACATTTTTATCGTACTGTGTTGTTGATGATTGTCCAGGGATTACTTCGGGAAATTTGCGCATAACTTGCAGGTAATATTCCTTATTTACCGTTCTACCCTTTGGCAAGAACTTATGATGCACCACTCCCCTGCAATCGAAGAAAACTGTAAGCACAACTTTCACATTCGACCGAACTTGGCGTGCTTTTTTCGGTCTTGGGTCGTGCTGCAGCTTCCATTGGGATGATTGAGCTTTAGTTTCCACGTCATAATCATAAACCCATAAATCATTACCAGTTATGACCCTCTGGAGCAAATTTGGGTCCAACAGAGTCCAAAACCTCATTAGCAATGTCAATGCGTTGCTGCTTTTGGTCGAAATTGAGCAATTTTGGTACGAATTTTTCGGCGACCCGTGTCATGCCGAAATCATTGGCAAACATCCAATGGCACGAGCCAATCGATATGTTTAGGTCCTCAGCAACTTCTATAGCGGTGATTCGACGATTGGCTAATACTTTTTCCTTCACTTCGTCAATGTTTTCGTCTGTTGTTGACGTGCTCGGGCGTCCGGCAATCTCTTCATCGTTAACGTCTTCTCGGCCCTCTGAGAACATTTTGCACCACCGATAAAAGTTGCTTCGGTCCTAGGTAGCTTCTCTATATGGCACAGTCAACATTCGGAATGCGTCCGGGCACTTAATTTCGTTTTTCTTTCAATATTTGATTAAGATTCGTTGATCCATTTTTTGGAACAGGCAAAAATCGAAGACAAGCCAAAACGCGTCCTAGGGACATTCTAAATGGCGAACCTTTCCGCATAAGTGAGAAACATATAGGTGCCAACATAACGCCACAAAAAAATCAAAAACCAAATATTCGTAACCTGTGAAAATTCAAAATTCGCGATACTTTTTGAACAAACCTGGTATATTGCTATAATCATTAGTTTAAGGAGAAACAGTTGTAAATACGTATAAAAATAGTAAATTTAGTAAAGTTAATCATGTCATTACTTTGATAAGTTATTGAACATACGACCAATGAGTTGTGTAATTAGATATTGTATCTCAATGTATTAAAATATTAAATATGTTTATTTAAAACCTGAGATTAGTTTGTTCACTTGATTTGATTAAATTATTTCGTATTCAAATCTTTTTAAGCCAATGAATGAATTACTTTAGTTTTTCTCGCAACCTGCGTTAACCTAAGGCCTTATGATATGAATAAATACGCAGTAGAACGACGTGATGTTTATCTTTGTACGACATTTGAGTTGATAATTAGTTTGATAGGGTGTTTGAATCGTTCCACTTCCTCGATATCACGATGGAAGGCTCTTAAATATTTCTCTCAAGTGATTTACTTCTGTAATGTTTGGGAGGGGTGAGGTTATACAAGTATTCCGGAGTTCGAAGGCGGAAAGGTGTGGAGGAAGGTTAGAGGGATAGGGTTGCGTGCGTGGGTGGTCGGTTGAGTGAAAGTTAGACCGCCCTTCACCACACAAACTCTCTTCCAATTGGGACAAAGGGTGAATGGGGTGTACTGCGCGACAACATGGGTGGGGAACACTCTCTCTTTTCCAAAGAAATGGGGCGAGGTAAAAAGAGCCAGAGGTTGAAGGCACGGCTCTGGACAGGGAAGAAGAGAGGAGGCAATGGGAGTGGGAGCTACTACCCACATTTACTTTTGGTCTGCCATAAAATAAACTTCAGTTTTGCCTCCACTACCCGTTGCGATAAGAAACAACCCACCCCCTTCGTAACCCTCCCTCAACGTTCGCACGTATTAGGGATAAAATAAGGTGTAAAGCTGCTTATGGAGAGAGAAAGATTATATTTTGAATAGAAAAGTACAATTTCCAGGTGAGACTGGGGTAAAGAAATGAAAAAAAGAGGAAGACAAGAGTTTTTGACCCCTCGTAAAAGACATTGAGCAAGTAATGGGAAGGGGGGACGGGAAGCAATGAAATGCACTGCACTTTTTTCTTAGCTGTGTTATAAGGCGACCGAAGTGGAAAATCTGTGAATTAGGGACGATGCTCGTTGTGCGTGGCACTATTGATCACCGATGAGGACATTTTGAATAACGATTACGCTCTGTTATGATTTCATCAAAGCATAGCAGTGCAATAGTACGATACATGTAGCATAGTGCTCCCGAGTAGGAGATCTCTTTAAACCAGGTTTACCTCTTCCCACTCCATTTAAAATTGTGGGGTGTGGTCGTTCCGATGGTGTATCCTATGTTTAGGTTTAGGCTACAGGTGGCACTTTTCCATCTTATAAGCACATAAGAGTCAGCAGTAGAACCTAAATTGTGACAATTTGTGAACTTGTAAACGTTTCCAATTTGCATTGTTACAGCTAACCTAAAATATAATAGTCTTTTGAGTACACACTATGGGTTTTTCACCAGATGGTGGCTGCGGAATGAGCTATTAATTCAATCGAATTTGTAAGCAATCAAGCATATTGAGAATTTAAAATTCATTATTATTGGTCTTAGTTTACGAAATAGGGTGATATCATATTTGATCCTTGAGACCGTCTCATTATTGCTCCATCTCCATCATCAATTGGTTATGTAAAGAGCAGGGTATTTTTATTAGACACTGACGCGTCCAAAGTCACTTAAAGAGTTCATAAATTGATGTACAATGCTCAGTACTGTCATGATATCAATATTTTGCAAGTTTAGCGAAAAGACCGAATTGTAAGTTTACTTCGTACATACTCGTATATGATATCCTCCAAGCTACCACGACACGAGAGTACCGCAAAGGATATATAAAAACTATCAGCTCAACCGCGTAGGTGCGTGGGATGCTCTGGAAATTATCCAGCAAATATGGCGTCAAATATGTTCGTAGAATGGATGTGCTCGAAAAAGGTACAGGCGAAAGAAAACGGCCAAAGAGTCAGGAAGAATATATTGAAGTCGCATGCTGAGGGAAATAAGGAAGGAACTTTTATGGAAGATGGATGAGGCTGGACGTTCTCCGAAAGATGTGTAGTGATGGGAGAATGATTTGGAATAGAATACGAAAACAGAAAGAGCGTTAGAAGTGTAAGAAAATATTTTCAAACGCATTTGGTGTTACCAATTTGGGACAAGGATGCGAAAATATTCCTTATCTTATTTTGAGCTAGCTCTCCAGATTATATTATACGCATTTAACTTCAATTGTTTCTCCTTTGTATAAATTATTAGTATCTTCCAACTTCAAGATCTTCCCGAAGGAGCCAAGTTACCAGACGAACCTCCTGGAAACGCATTAAGGCGTATATCGATGAGTGCTTTTCAGTTGCACGCCTTTCACTGCGTCAATTGGAAATACCCGTGGGGCAAAAAAATCACGGATTTAGCGCGTTCGTACGAGCATAGCATTATTTCTCATTCGCGCCACAGGATTCCATTTGGAGCGCCAACTGAAGTTGAATGCGAAACATCAAATCGTTTTACAGCCACCCAAGAGAATAGAGTATTCGCTTGAGTCTAGGGATAATCGAATGGAAGTTTAAGAGAATGGGAAAGCTTGTCAAGGAAAGAATGATTTTTTAGTCTCGAATGTGTAGGAGGGGAAGAAGATCTTCTTCTCCCTCTACTCATTCGAGGCTAAAAAAATCATTCTTGAGTGCGGACCATGAAGGAGATAAGTAAACATTCATAATCCTGAGTATGTGTTTGTAGATAAATTCACGTAAATCATAGAACGTAAAATAGGAGAACAGTCTTAGTCACAAGAAAAATATGGATTGCTTCAAACACTTCCTTTCGGAGGAAGGTCGGTGTACACTGCACCCTGTGCAGCCATCGCGGAAAATACCAACTACGGAGGTAAAATAAATATATACTAAGGAGTGGGTAAAAGAGAAAAAGTGGCGAGATAAAGACAAAAGAGAGTTGAGATAGAAAACGCGATAAATGGACGGTATGGAAGAAATAGCGAGGAACTTGGAATCGGAGTTGTGGGCCTTCCCGGGGGGCGAATAGAGCGAGGGGGAAGACGCAAAAGAGGTAAGAAGCGAAAAAGATTTATTGGTACGGACGAGATAAAGGTACGGGGTGAGACTCATGGAGTTGAATCGTTGCATCTCTCTATCTCTGTCCTTCACGTCCTGTCCCTCTCTCTCTCTCACCCACCCTTCAAGGGCACGAGCAAGGAGAATGATGGGCAGGAGAAGGGTGGAAGTCCGTGGTTGTAGGCAGGGTGAGGAAGAGGTAGTGAGGGAGGAGCGAGTCTGGGGGACTTGCAAGGCTTAGTTTGAATCAGGTTTGTGCGAGGGAAAGAGTGGGACTGAGGTGGAAAGATTAGAGAGCAAGGGAAAATTAGTAGCAGCGTTAAGGGCGGTGGGTGGAACTAAAGAACGAAACAAGGGAGGTGGAAACTCGGGAGCTGGCACGGACGAAGGGTATCAGGCGTGGGCACACGAGAAAAAGTGTAGAAAATAGTACAAAAAGGTACATTTTAAAATTACTTGCGCAAATAATGACGGGAATGATTAAATAAAGGAATATCATGATCTTTCCCTCCACCATTTATTTATCTTAACCCCAGAGAGGAGGCACTGGCACAAGGCAACCTAGGAGCGGATGCCATGATTATTTGGTTAGAATTGGAATCTTGCACGATGATGGTGGGTAGGACTTTGAGCTACCCGTAGATGAAGGAAACAAACCTTTTGGATGAAGGTGACTTTTTTTAAATCTATTAAGACGTGGGCGGGTAAAACATTAAATATTTTTTCCGGAGGTCTTTTTTAATAATAGTGTATTTTTGCACCTGGAAAAAAGGCATAATTTGTTGCTTATTATTTTAACAATCACTAATAATAATATGACTGTCCTATTGACTTCTTCCTTCTTATGATTGTTTGATGATATGTATAAATACCTGAACAATGACCAAGTTCGTCGGTTCGGCATTGATCTCTGTTAGTAATATTCTAGCCGTTGCTTGCTCGATATTGGCTACGCTTCTCCTACCTTTTTATTCAATATTATGGAAACCCCTCGTTGACTCTCGTCCCCTCTGCTGTATATAACTCTTTGACTATCACTCCAGTAATCCCCGCTATCCTTTCACTATTCGCTCACCTCGCAAATACGTAAATATCTATTTTTCCTCTTCCCATCTTTTGCTTTGTATTCTCTAATTTTCCCGCCCTCCAGGTTCCTGTTATAACTAAATCGGTCTTCCTCTTCCGACTACCCCGCTCTTCCGAGGGGGGTATGTTGGCAAGTGACGCTGAAAAAGGCAGTCGGCTCTGAGCTGTGGTGTAGTGAGGAGCTCTGTTAACGCGAACCTCCACGCTCGACCCACGTCACGGAACGCGATGCCGAAGTTTTTGGAGCAGCGTTATTCCATCAAATTTGCGGTAAAGCTTGGGAAATCGTCTACCGAAATTGTCGGTATGATTAACCAGGCTTACGGGGAGTCAGCCATGTCCAGAAACATGATCTTTCGGTGGCACAAGATGTTCGTGGAGGGCAGAGAAGAGGTCGACGACGAACCACGGCCTGGACGCCCATCAACGACACTCACCGACGAAAATGTGCGAAAAGTTCGCAATGTACTGAACTCTGATCGTCGTCTTAGTGTTCGGATGATAGCAGAGCAGTGTAATGTGCCAAAAACAATAGTGCACGAGTCGCCCGCGTCCGGCTAGCGATCAAAAACATCTGGCGGCTGCATCACGACAATGCGCCGTCTCACACCGCGCTTGTCGTGTCGGACTTCTTGGCCAAGCACGGCGTGGCAACGCTGCCGCACCCGCCCTACAGCCCGGACTTGGCACCACCGGACTTCTTTCTGTTCCCGAAGATAAAGAGGAGTTTGAAAGGAACGCGATACGGGACTTTGGACGCCGTCAAAGAGGCCGTGACGACGTGTCTTCGAGTGGTTCCCGATGATGCCTTCGTGGGAGCGTTCCAGGAATGGGAACGCCGCTGGAACAAGTGTATCGACTCACAAGGGTCCTATTTTGAGGGATTTTAGCTTAAGATATTTAAAAGTGTAATAATTTTTTTTTCCTGAGCTCAGTACACTTATTTTCCGGACGAACCCTGTAGATCATTACTGTTCCGTGAATTAATTAATTTTTATTTTTTCGAGTTACCTTCCTCAACAATGTATTTTAGGTGACACCATCCCCCTATAGTCCACCCCACTGGGGTCAGACGCGTTTTCGGCACATCCCTATCCCATCAGAACACACAAGCCCTTCCACCTAGTGTAGAACCATTAGGAGGGTTTTGTCCCATAAATTAAACATTTTTTAGCATTTTATTCATCCCTTTTTTAAAAAATGGCTCGGTTGAGAAAAGTACTTTTGTGCTTTACCGATCAACTAGGTTTCTGTTTTGGCAATGAAGTTCAAACGAGAAATATGGCATTACATCACAGTGGCTACAGCGTTAGGCTGCTGAGCGGCAGATACACTTCAAATACAACTGATAACTCTGATCCTCATTAGTTTTGCTTGAGATGAGGGATTTTCGGATACCAAAACTTTCTCGTTTTTTAAACTGCGGCATCGGAACTGCATCCTCAAACGAGATGCATAAATTTCACAATCTGTTGGTAGCTTTGAACGAGGTGAGATCTACTCTCAAGTGTCAAACTGCCTTTGAATTTGATCGCTGCATTGGTGTAAGAAGCAATTACTATTGCGACATTTTACAATTCATACTTTTGAATTCTGCAAACAGGTGCAACGAAAATTACTAGTACAAATAATATTTTCATGCGTAGTTCTTTCATTCAATCGTTCACGCCTTATGCAGTAAAATTGCAAAACAAAAAGTTTATAGCTTTGGAAAAAAATGTGGCCTACAATGAGTGCAAAATAAATACTAATGGAAGAAATACGAAAGGAATAATGGAAGGACAGGACGAATGGACACAATGGTGTGGAAGCATATGGAGAGGGAAGGAAGCATATGGAAAGGAGCATATGGAGAGGGAAGGAAGCAATGGGAGGGAAGCATATGGATAAGGAAGGGTAGAGGATACGCGGTTGGATGGATGGGAGATGAAAGTGCTTTGTAAAGTAAAGGCCCAGTACTGAGGAGAGAAAAAGAGAACGGGAGAGAAGGAGAATGAAAAGTTGAGAGGGGAAGAGAAAAGGTGAAACATGCGTGACGGGTGGTGGTATGTGGAAGGGAAAGGTTTTTTTTTCACAAGTGGTCCATTTCTTTCCCCTTTTCGTGCCCGGGTTCCCTCTTTTTAAAAGGAAATCACTCATGAATTCTTTCCGCGTTTCCTTCCTCCGAGTCCTTTCAGTGATCGTCTCATAACTCTTCTCGATTTTGCTTTGGCGTACCCATCCATACCGTCTTCCCTTTGAGAGAGTGGACAATCTGAATTGTATGGAAGCTTACGAGTTGCTGTCGCACGGGGGTGAAGTCATTCTGGGCAAAGTTACTAGTGCACCTATTCTTACCAACACATCACTGTACTTCTCTCCTTTGTGCATTTATATACACAATGCTGAGTTAAAAAATTTAAAGTAAATTCTGAGGGGCCTTCACTTGATAATTTCACGAGTAAAAATGGAAGCTGTTATCATAAAATAGTTGTAAGTTAAATAGAAAATCTGCGGTCTAGATAAATCAAGACATTTACTTATCAACAATGATGCCAACCTGATAATATAGGTTTTTAATAATTATTTTTGTATATTGTTAATTCCAAGAATCCAAGTTTTAAGCCTCAGAGAGGAATGGTAACGCCGGGAGATAATTGAATCAACCTATTTATTTGCCAGTTGTATTAAATTGTCATTTACATTTATATTTACTTGTGTTTCGCCACACAGAGCAATGATAGTGAGTATAATGAAGAATTGTCACTATTACCATTCTTAATGCCGCCTAATGTTCTAAAACCTCATCATTTTTCCTAAATTAAAGTCATGGTCTCAATTGAATAAAACTTCCATAAAGGTTTTGTTAAACCATATGACCTTACGATGGGTGAAAAATAGGAAAATTCGCACGAATAAATGTGAACTTCCGTCTCAATGAAATTTTTGTTGACTATACACTACATACTCATGCATGGGAAACACGTGAAAGAATTAGCTGCCCATTCAAATGAAAATTCTGTCGATATACAGTATCACTGAAAAGGATCCATTTTCCCCCTAGAATCTTTGTCAAATGCGTGTAGGAAATGTGAAAGCGTTTCACCGGTCAACTAGTACCTCCAGAGTCACCTTTCCGTCAGTTGGTCGGTCGTCTAATGAACCCTTCACATTTGGCTATCTTGAATTGCTGGAATTTACATGCTATCAGAGGAGCTTGTTCTATGGAAGGGTGTGAACACAAGATTTTCACTCAGTGAATGCGTTGCACGGAGTAAGCCCCACCTCAAAGCTATCCCGACTCTGACCTTTGCGGTTGTATTTGAGGATGAAAGAGAGAAGCAGACTCGAAACGCATCATGATAGTGGTTGACATTGAATGTATTAGGATTCATGTCGTGCGGAAAGGGGTGAATATACGTGGTCTGCCCAAAAAATACGTGAACTGGTGCATTCTGGCGGGAATGACGCGGACTATAGCTCCGCTCACTAGCAGGGCTAGTTGTTGTCTGTACTTGACGGATCATCGAGCTTTACGTATGGTGGCGGGTTACATACGTTTTGTTAGTTTCTGTTGTCCTTGTGTTTACTGTTTGACGTAAATAGAAATAGACGCAATCACGGCGTAATGAATTAACATCAAGTTCTTGGTGAAGGGCGGTAAAATAATCAAGAAATTACTGAAATATTGACAACTGTTTACGGTGATAATGCTCTGAAGAAAACATCCGTTTTCAAGTGGATTAAATAAAAAAAATCAAGAAAAGCCCATCGAAAATTAAAGTCATGCTACTGGTTTTCTTTGATTTCGAAGGTGTTGTTCATCATGAATTTCTTCCTGAAGGACAAGAAGTACCTGAGTAGAACAGAGTTCAACCTTACAGTTCTCAAGCGTTTGAGAGATCGCGTGCGTCGTGTGCGACCAAATTTGACTCAAGGCAATAGATGGATCCTTCACCGTGACAATGCACCTGCACATTCAGCATTGATTGTTCGCCAGAGTCTGGCAAAAAATTCAATCACCGTCCTCGATCATCCTCCTTATTCGCTAGATCTCGCCCCCTGCGACTTTTTCGTATTCCCAAAATGCCAAAAATGTGATGATGGGACATCACTAAGAATATGTGGACACAATAAAGCAAGAAACGACGAGATAACTGAAAAGCCTAACTGCCGAGGAGTTACAAGGGTACTTTAAACAGTGGAAAAGAATCGAATAAGTGCATAGCAGTGAATGGAGATTACTTTGAAGGGAGCCAAATCGATATACGAGTACACTAAATTTTGCAAAATAAAGTTTTCATGGCCTCAGAGTTCGCGTATTTATTGGACAGGGTAGCATATATTAAAAAGTAAATTTATCATAAAAATATAAATGGAAATCCTTTTACATACTAGTAGTGGTGTCTGTCAAAAGTAACATTACTCAATGTAACCCCCTTTAAGCTGCAATGACCGCCTCCAATATTGTCCTGAATCGGCCGCACGCACTCTTTAAAACAGCGCTGTCCATATTCGCGAATGCTGCCAGAGATGGTGCGTAGAGATGCGATGCTAGAGTACCTCGTCTTATTTGTAACTCTTTCTACTACGCTCCAAACATAAAAGTCGAGGGGGTTCACGTCCAGGCTATTCGGTGGCCAGAATTTCTTCGACCAGAACAAGTCAATGTTATCTGAGAGCCAGTTGTTGACTAAATGAGTCTTATGAACTGGTGCACCGTCCTGTTGAAAGACGTATTGTCTCCTCGAGGCCACAGTTACCATTCATAGTTTAACGACATTCTTCAAAATTTGCAGATAGACTTCTTTTGTGATAGTTTGTCCCTTTTCAAAGAAATGTGCGGCATGGTATCACCCTCACCGGACACAACACCTAGGACGTGAGCACTAGCTGGAAATTTTGTTCGAGCAACAATTGGAACTTCCTAGGGGCCGTGGGTGAGCCAGCGATCATTTCTCCGGTTTATCTTCGCGTCGACGGTGAAAATATTTTCATCGGAAAAGAATCTGATTCCCCGCAGCTTCATTTTTTAGAGAACACAATAGTAGGTTGCTGCGAGCAATCCGCTTTGTTCTGGCAACCTCAGACAGCTTGTGTTGCACCTTTATTGTTTTCAACTTGTATTGCAGGTCCTCTTCTGCCACCTGACGCATTATTCGCTCGCAAAATTCAATTACGACGCCAATTTTCTCAGCGATCGACCCGGGTCCTCTGTAATCAGCGCCTGAGCCTTCTCGACGACTACCGCAGTTTGTCACACGCGTTTCCTCGCATGAGGCTTCCTCGCCAGGTTAGCGAGACCTTCCTCAGACTTCTCCGAAGCATTATTATACTTAGCCACAATGTCGTAAGCAGTTGATCTGGGGTACCCGAAGAATCGAACCATTTCACTGTCCGAACGCCCAGCGTGAACACTTTCGATAATAGCGGCTCTTCGATTGTACTCCGCACGTGTACGTAACATCTCGGCCATTTTGAGGGTATGACTGTTTACTAGATGCCTATAGCTTCCAAGAACGCCTATCGTGACCACCAGTTAATCCACGATATGCCCGGAAATTCAAATTGAAATTTACCCCGGAGATAACCCCCGCACCCTGTCTCGTATATACATATATAGGAGGCTCGTATATCACTTCGCGCATGCGATAGCCGATCCTGTTTCCCTGATTCTTCGATTTGCACAACCTCATTCCCGACGTGCTTATTTTCACAATGTGTCTAGAACAGATTTATTCATGCATCCCGATTTCCGCATCTCATATTCTTCAAAAATGCCATCATATAACCTATTTTGAAACCTAACAATGTACGTATTTAACCTCTTCCTTCATATTAAATCTTCGTCCAGATATCGTTTTTATCTCTCCATATACAGACTGGTACCCTTCAAATATTGGTCCTACCATGTTAAGAATGCAATTTATATTTAACTCCTACTTCCAAGGTAAGTTCAATCTGGTTTTATTTTAGTGAAGAGAATTCCAACTCTCGGCTTAGTAATGGAAAGTCAGTTGGGGAATTTCATATTTTCTGAGTGGAAACGAGTTACTTCGGCCATGAATTTTTGTCCGTTATAGGAATTACATTAGGTTGATGAAACCTCGGTCGACAGCTAGATGGGATCAACCTTAGAATGAGAAGTTGCCAACGGCCATTGATTGGAATAAATACTTCAGACGAACTTATTCATTGGGCGTCTAAGCATCGTAAAGAAAAAATTGACCATTGATGAGAGTGATGTGACTGGGCAATAGCGACACAAAAAGTGAATAAAAGAAATGTAAAAGGGGACCCTGAAGTCCAAAATTTCGTCATAAATGCTACTATAGCGTCAAGTCAATAGTTTTTACCCAAAAAAGTAAAGATTGAGTACCAATTCTTACGGGATATGTTAATGTTATTGTTTTTACTACGCAGAGTCCAAATAAGTTAAACATTATTTCTTACAATTTATACTCTTTATATTAGTTACGTCATTATTAATTGACCCGCTGTTTCCTTTTACGGCTTTCCCTAGGTTATTTCTCTTGCGATTCCAACACTCAAGCCTTCAATTCATGTCATTTTTTTTAAATCCTGTGTTGCTACTATTTTTATTTGTTCGTAATTAACCGTTGAAATTCAAAGCTTGGATGAGTTTCAGTAATTGTCTTAATACTTTAAGAGTCTTCTTTCTTCTCTTTATCACCTTGAATTTGAGATGGTACTTGATTTGGACCAATCTGAGGCCGTTGTAGAATGCCGATAGTGTTCAAAGTTCTTTATTTCATTCCTATATTTTAACAGCGACATGAATGCGGGATATAATTCATTACTCAGTGCTAACTTAGAGCATTACTCAGTGCTCAGGCATTACTCATTGCTTTCATTATTCAGGAACACGGAAATACCGTCGTGTAGTGGTGAAAGGCTATGAAGTGGCTATGGAACCTTTCGGGAGAGCAGAGATTTTATGTAGTGTTGGAAAGAAGTAGGAGTAAATGAATGGAGGGAGCACGAGAGGAGAGAGGAAAATGTTGCTCTGCTCGGGTCAAATGGAATTTTTGTGTACCACATCGCTTCATTGGGAAATGGAAGAAAAAATGCAGGGACTGCATCTGAGGATAAGCGTGCGAGGGATATTTATTTCTTTTGATATTTAGGGAACTCTGACTTGGAAAGGGTTTGTGGAGCGTAGTAACAGGGAGAGAGAGAGAGATAGCCTCCACGCCTAAACCCATCCTCTCCAACGTCGGCCGTGGTGAGGTCAGGTGGAAGTAGTGAGGCCACTCGACACTGGAGGCCCAAGTTCATAAAGTAATGCTGAAGTTAGTTTGGGGACTGCTAGGGGTTTGCCGGGAATAGAACTGTGGAGGATGATGTAGAGGCAAAGAGAGGGAGATATAATGGGGAATATAGTGACAAGCACGAGAAACTTCCGCGGGGTGGGATTCAAAATGCGTGAGAAGAACAATTTCCTTCGGAGTGAATGAATGCCTAATTGAAACTCCATGTCTCATGGAAAATTAAGAGGAGCACCATAGTTCGTCTTTTAAAAGTTACATACTACTGTCTGTCGCTGTGAGATTAGTTTTGACATTGTATGCTAATGCTATAAGATTACAAGTGAAATTGGGAGATTAAACTTCACCATTAAAGGGGTTTTCGAGTGAGTTAAACGTCAACCTTTGTTTGAAGAATGCAATAGCCAACTCTTTGTCCGCAAGCATCAAAACTATGTAAACAATATAGAAAATTTGGTCCCATTTATTTATCCACCATCTAAACTAGTTCCTAAGATAGGTATTTTCCCCATGCCGACGTTAAAGTTGTCAGATTCCCGAGAAACCTACACTCTTTGGCATCCCAGATATTTCTTAAAAGAAGTTCCTCCAAGCTTAAATATGTTTAGATCCATAAATTATTCGAACAAATATTTCCTGGAAAGTATAATCTGAGGACTGGATATCAATTTCCGCTGGAAATAATGAGAGGGATACTATGCAATAAGGTTATAATGTTATTTTTGGTGCGATCTAAACGAAATTTGAAGATGAAATAAAGGACACTTAAAATTCAATATAAAGTGATGCATTCCCAGGAGTAAAAACTTGCAGAAAACATGCATGAGGATTTTTCCATGCTTTATTTTTTGATTTTCACGATTTCACCCATTTTCACGTTTTTTCACGGCATTCACTAACTTTTCGTCAATTTTCAGGTACAATTCATTTTCACCACAGACGGGTGGTCACTTCTGTCATCATCATGGCCATTTATGTTCACTCTTAAACGAACGACAACACTGACGTACAACTCTGTCACTCATCACATTTGGTCCGTAAAGAGCACACATTTTCAGATGAATGTCAGCAGCTTTAAAGTTTTTTTTTATCAGTAAAAACCTAATAACTGAATAGACATCACATTTGGCAGGAATTTCAGTAATAATGTACATTTTTACTCGCCGTTGTAAACAAACGACAAGCGGCGCGACCTTCCAGCCACTGCAGGTCGAGGCATCCTGACCTACTGTGTGCGTCAACTCAGCCACCATTCGTTTCATTCCACTAATTCTCACGGTACACGAAAACGGAGGTTACTATCTGGGCAGCCTCCGTAGTAATATCTTTATTCTGCTTAATTCCTA
Source organism: Hetaerina americana (assembly GCF_022747635.1). Classification (NCBI taxonomy): domain Eukaryota; kingdom Metazoa; phylum Arthropoda; class Insecta; order Odonata; family Calopterygidae; genus Hetaerina; species Hetaerina americana. The sequence goes on from NW_027286069.1 coordinate 27,962,706, forward strand.
CCTACATGTGTTCTAATTCGTATGAAACCAGATTTTCTACATCTACGTCTACACAATACCCCGCAAGCCGCCGCAAAGGTGGGGCCTTAAAATCTATTAAACTAGTGCATACTATTGTTTTTAACTTTATACAGTTCTTAGAGAAATCTTGCCAAACGATCATCATATAGAGGTAATTGGGGAGCATTACATTTGAACATAAAACTTAATTGACCTCCTATTTAGTCAGTGGATATTGATTGGTGGATGCGCGATTTTACTGCAGGATTATTCCTCAGAACATTAAGACCGGGTAGTAATGTACGTCTAACAAAGATAATTCGCACGTGATTCAATTTTATCATCAGGGATTCGAGACATTAATGACATCTCGTCAAAGGAGTCCGCCAGAGATTATTGCGACGGAGGCTCTTTCGCCTCCTGGCGTTGACCCTATTTAGCTCAGAAGTGCTTTCGTAAGGAGAGCTAATACGAGAAAGGGAGAATCTAATTGGATTACGGGATTATAGACAGCGGCCAGGGTGATTATTGCTGGATACTTGGATCATTGCTGGGTGGAAAGATTCAAACGTGCAAAATGGCATTCCCCTTATGGCCTTTACATTAGTATGTCCCGTTTGACGCAATGCGCTTCCATTCGAAGGAATGGAAGATGTTGAAACTGTTTGATTCCGTTACATTAGAGACAGATTATTAGCCAAGAATAGATTACTTACTTTACTGGAAAGGCGGAGTCTAATTAAAAAACCAACTGCCCAGATATCATTCACGGTGGTGAGAAATGTTTGGATTGGAAAACCAACCATTTTCAATTTTAGGGTGACATAACTGGTATTATGATTTTAAACATGTCTTGAAACTTCATGTTGACCTCAACATCAGAATTGCTCATTCAATTCAGTTAAAAATTGCTATAGTTCGGTGGACGTAATTCTGTTTTATGTAATTGGTACATATGGCATTTACGATTATGTGGACAGTATCATAAAGAAAAATCTGAGGGTCTACGCAAGCATTTTTATGGAGAGATACCAACAACCATATCAATCAATTTGTTTATGATTCACTTAAAACCTTCAGCTTTCATCTAAAATTAACGGTATGTGACGAAAATAAAAAAAAAATATTTTCTTAAAATAGTTGGTAATATATTTTCCTTAATTGCGAAATTCCGTTCAATTGCGCTTGTAAATTAATCAAATTTAAGCAAGAGTAATGCTAACATTAAGAGTAATATCACTGCACTCTTTCAGCTTTCACCATTTTTTGTTTTTCTTAATAGGAAGATATGAAGTATAAATTTCAAATATCATACTTCCTTCATCTTTAACAATTCAAATTAGATGATAGTTTGATACTATAGATATTTCCTGTTGTCATTTGAGGATGAAAGTCATTCTTCAATTTACACAATGTCACCTTCAATGCAGCTATTTATAATTGATCGTGATGATTATTATTTATTTAAAGAATGCGAATTCCAGCCAACCTGCTCATCTTCGTTAATTCTGTACTAAATTAAAGCTCAGTTTTTCTCTACTTATTTATATTTTACGGTGAATAATGCAGTATGGCATCGTCAATTTACTATCTCTGATGCATTATATATAAATTCTGCTAAACAGTTAACCTGTCTACACTAATTGCAACATCAACCGTAACTTTGCCCATTAAAAAACTTAATTTCATTGCCTCCAGTACCTTGTTCCCAAATTCAGCCTAAGAACCTTAATTTGACTGTCGCCTAAGCACCTTGTTTCAAAGTTTGCAGCATTCTTTGGTGTTAAATAATTCTCATTTAACTTTCCCACAAAAGTTTTTCCCAACTTTTTATTACAAAAAGGGACGATATTTAAAGTCCAAGAAAAATCATAATTGCACTCAAGGTTGAATCGCCAAAGCTTAATAATAAATTAGGTCAATTTACGCACTTCCCTGAATTCAGAGGATATCCCTCGGATCCGAAAAACGTAGCAAGTGGAACCGGATTATCTCCGCCAAGTTAAATCTTTCCGACGCTGCTACTTCGGTGTAGAGTACACTCTTTCTCACCGCTCAAGTATCCCTGGCAACTTCTTTCCCCTCATCGCCCCTGGAATTTCATACACCGCCGAGGAAGACGGGAGAGGAAGGAATTCCTCTGGGTTCCTAGGATTTTCAGCCATTCGCGCATCCTTGCTAAGCAAGAGACGCATACGAGGGCCCAGTTTGCGTGCCGACTCGACCATTTAGTCAAAAATCTCACCCGTCACACCGCGATTCTCCCTTCCCTTCTTTTTACATTCCCCGCCCCTCGCGTGACTGCCACCTGTTACGTCACAGGGGCGTGACTTCGCGGGGGCGCTGCCTGCATTACCCACACGTCCGCTCTCCAAACCCACCTTCCCTCTCTCCCTTTTTCGGCCACCGCCAACGCTTTTCTGTTCGCACTTCACGGAGGGACGTTTCTCTCTCTTTTTCCCTTCTCTCCTCACGACTCTCTTCTTCTCCTCTCTTTACTTCCACTCCCATCTCATTATAATTTCCGCTTCACATCCCACTCTGAAAAGCTCCTCCGGCGCTTTTCTCATTGCTTCCTTTCATTTATAATCCCCCCACTTCTTCTTTCCAATCTCTCCTCTCTTTTCAAATCAACTCCCTTCGTCCTATCTTATCCAGGCTCCCAGTCCGTTCATAAAACCCGTTTACTCTTTATTCGGTAACTTCTCCTCCCTCTCTTGACCGTCCAATTTCCCGGCTTTGCTTGGACCTGGCGCACGGCGAAAGTAAAAAAAAGGAGCAAGAATGCCATGTGGATTTATGGGAATTTTATCGAACGTTGGTGATGCGCGTTTGACGAAAATATTTTCTCAGCCGTAGGAAACGGCATTAAAATTTTACCGGTGAAAATATCGCGTAGGTGTAATGCGTGATTTGGGGATTGTGGTGGTATATGGCGGTACTGTAATGGCTAATGTTTCATGTTTCCAATTTCTTTTTAGCGTTTCACTGAAGTTACATGTGTCATTCCTATTATCTATGAATATGTACCGTTCATTTAGGTATTTTAAACCATCTTGCATAGCCAATATTTTATCGTCTTAGTTCTTCTGGGGCTGTTGTCACTCCGGTTAGCAGCAAAACGTTTTTTAATTCTTTTTTCTTTTCTTAGTAGCATACTGAGACATAAACAGTATATATACTAACGCTAGACATTGATAATGGCACACCCTTTGGAAAACTTGGCTAGTGTATTAAGTTTAATGTGAAAATTGATTTGTTTTGTATTCCTATCGTCATTGAAATGATCACGCTGATCCGTAGGTATTCGCCATTGTGTCGGATTTGTGAAGATATTAATTTTTGGTTTTGTGTAAAATCTGGATACCACAACCATTGTGCCAGCACCATTACGACACATGCATGTACTTGTAAAAACTACTTTTATTTGATTGCCTAATTGGTACTTATTGGCACTTCACGTTAGAGTAATTAGGCTTATAGCTTAATTAAACGAATACGGAAAATGTTGAAAGTTTGAAAAACTCAACATGTATCATTGCCTCTCTATTTCAGTTTAATGTAGCAGGTTACCCTAATCACGGAACAAAAACGATTAATATCCAATTATCCTTAGAGGTAGCTTCACTGCAAACAGGTCTCGGGCCCAAATTAAGTCATTTCCGTCTTCCCTCTGGTTTCCTTCTGGCCTTCCAATCATTGTCTTATCTATTTATTTGCCTCCGCCCGGTCCGTATTCTCATTCATATGTATATCCTACTTACCCTTGCGACCCTCTTCTTCCTACTCATCCTTCTCGAATCCATTGACAAATCGCCTTTACTCCTCCTTTCTGCTCTACTTTATTCTGTCTTCTCTTCCCTTCATCTCCTATTCTTACCCGTCTCCTCCTCCTCGCCCAAATACCCTCCCTCGCACTGGCTTTCGAGGCCTTATAGTTGCTCCCTTGAGGGATGGGGCAGTTGGGGTGAGGCGGCAGGAGCGAAGAACGGCAGTGAGGGATGGAGAGAGGAGGTGCCGGAGTGGCCGAATCTATTGTTCGCCTCTTTTTCACGCAATTCTGTCGTTAGTCTTCAGCTCTACCCATCTGGTTTCTCTGGTTTGCCGACCCCTTTTCCGTCTCTGGCTCGCCGTCCCTTAAACGCGCATGCAATGCCGGAGTCACTGCGGGCGAAGGCAGATGAAGCGGTCCACCGCCGGCAATTTATCTGCTATTGATTATGAATAGATGAAGTCCTCAGCATTCGCCCTTAGTGCAAGGGGAAACTCCACGGAAGTCAAAATTGCCGGAGTTCAGCGAACTGCTTTCATACGTGTCTAATTTGAGTAGTTTCAAGAGGCGTCCCCGCATTTTGCGTTCCTTCGTAATGGAAAATTTCAATGAGGTAAATACGAGTATGATATTTTAATCGTGGATTAATTTCATAACTTATCATTAGAGTAAAATAGAGTAAGAGGTTGAGAGAATAATTAATTGTGTCACTAAGCATTAAAGGAAAATACATAGATAGTACAGTCTGCATGCCTGCGGGCACTCAATGTCTAATTTTCTTTCTTTTCAGTTGGTTTTGCACCGTGCAAACATTTTATGTTGCTGTAGAATATCACTACGTACAAGTAGGCTTGCTAAGTTTAAAAGCAGATAAACATGTATAAAATAGGGTCCCTTAAGCTACATTTAATAACCTATTTCATATATTAATAATTTATAGACGTTATAACTGTCTAACTGCGATAAAATCTCAGGTGAAAAGCGCAATATTTAAAAAGTTGTGACACTTGAGAAATATTTTGCATTTCAAGGAACGTGCTCTTTCGACCATCACTGTATCATTTTCGGTAATAGCAGGTGCAATGTCGGGATCCAACATTAATATGATGAGTTTCCTTCCGTGTTCCTTCCGATTTTACCTTCTATTAACGTCTTGCAGTGATTCCAATGACCACGCCCCACAACCTAGTCTACAAGCACGCGATGGCCCAATCGTCATGCCGGAAATCAATCGAGCATAATCTTTCCCGCCCATACAAACGCGTATATTACATTAAGGAAGTCTTCTAATTTGATCGCTCGTATAATGATCAAAGCTTCCCAGATTCAAATACTGGGAATCTCTTTGAATACTTCAAGCTGTTTGTTTCATTGGACACCAAAACACTAAGGGAAACCGTTTGCTCCACATGGAGGCATAGTGACTGAACTATACTAATGTGTGAACTTTATGTTCCACTAGGCTTCGTAAAGTGTACCTATTCTTTAACCCTATTAATCAATCAAACCATAAGAGTTTTACTGGTTGAAAGACGCCTATCTCATTATAAGGCTGTATACTTCACCTCTTTTGAAGTATATATCCGCACCATGTGGACCTTGGTAATTTTTTGGAAAATGGTTTGGAATAATTAACTTTAAAATCTCTTGGACGCCATGTCATTACGTTTGTTCCAAACAAATGCTGTCCTTACGAGCGCTAAGGGTCGTTAGCGGTTTTTAAATATCCTGCGTCAAAGCGTTTTGTTAAAGCCATAGCTTTTCGCCAGGGAGATTATTACAAAAATTATATCGAAATGGTTAAAAAAATATTTAGTGCAATCTGTACATATTTTCCAAAATGTACATTTTTAGAAAACGAAAAAAGCTGATCATCCAATAATATTTGAATCCCTAATGACGACTTATTATACTAAATTGAGGTAAACAAATTTGAATGCAATCATCTAGGAGACATAACAGAGTGCGTTCCATTTTCATGCTTTCATTTTTTTAAGTAATTTATTGAGCAGATTTGCAAAAACACTTAAAATTCTTCAAATTACTGTCCTTGGGCCTCTTCACTTTTTTCCAGCGACTCTATCATGACCGGCACGCGCCCTGGAAAGCATCCTCGGGGACCTCTTGCAAGGTCTTTGTCACGGCTGATAGGATCTCTTCTATGGACGAAAATCGGGTTCCTTTCAGGGCTCCCTTGATCCGGGGCAACAAAAAGAAATCTGCTGGGGCGACATCAGGACTATTGGGGTGTGGGGTAGCGTTGGTTCCTGGTGTTTGGCCAGGAACTCGCGGACTTGTAGCGCGTTGTGGCAAGGTGTGTTGTCATGATGGAGTTGCCAGGGAGCGGAGATACCGTTTCTCATACTGATGACCCTTTTTTTGGAGCCTTTCCAGCACATGCACGCAGAGGGCAGCGTTAACTGTTTGTCCTTGAGGAACAAAATCCTTATGGACCGCTCCTTTACTGTCGAAAAAGACAATGAGCAATGCCATCACCTTTGAGTTGCTCATTCTTGCCTTTTTGGGCTTAGGGGAATTATCGGTGTGCCACTCAGAGCTTTGGAATTTTGTTTCCGGGTCGTATTAAAAAACCCAGGTTTCATCACCAGTGATGACGTTGTCCGGTTCATTCAGGTTCATATTCAAAACGTTGCAAAACTTCACTTGAAATTTCCGCTCGGATGGCCTTCCGTGACACGGTCGGTACGCAGATGTTTATAGCAACTGACGCCCTGCAACTGGAGAGCAGTGATGCCGGTTTAGCGGAAAATCTTAGCGTTTCCTCCACCTACTCCAAGGAGTTCAATTACACTCCAACCAATAGGAGCGGCGCGGGCAATTTAATTGCATTACTTTTGGAACGCACCATGTTTATACCACGAAAATTGCATCCCGCGCCTTTTCAATCTCCTTTTAGTTATACATAATAATCATGACTACAAATTCATAAACTCTGATATCAATTTCAATGCCAGTTTCTATTTTTTATTATGTAATCTACCGGTAAAGTCAGGCTTTGGATGGATACAACTACCAGATAAATACTTTGTTTCTCCTAAAAACACACAACCCATCATCCTACTCCACAATAAGTCCGCCTCCATCACTGAGTACTCCTTCCTCCCTTCATCCCGTCCAACATCACTATCCTATTCCTGCCCTTTCCTCGTTTCCCCAACATTCTCCCCTCTATTACAATCTTCAACTTCCAACTACAGATCAATATGCTTTTCATCCATTTTTCCTGCCTCCATTTGATTCCTCTCAACAATCTCCTCTCCTCTCCCACCCTACCTAGCACTTCCTCATGTGTTTTCCTTTCTGTCCACTTCACCTTCTCCATCCTTCTCCACACCCTAATTTCAAAAGCTTCAAGTCTTCATCTATAATCCTGCATCAGTGACCATTTTGCCGCGCCCTACATACCAATGGTGCACATAAAAGTTTTGACGATCCTTTCCTTAATAGCCTTACTCAAGGTGCCAGTTTTCCATTCCCTCCTCCTACTGAAAGCCTCTTTGCCCTAATCTCTATCCTTTTGTTGATGATCCTGAGAACAACTTTAACTGCGTGGGAAATCAAACTTATTGTTTTGTAGTCATTACATGATATAACCTTTACCTTTTTCGGTATACGAGCCAACACTGTTCTCACAAAGTCTTCCGGCCATATTCCTCCCTCATAAATGCTACGAATCAGTGCATATAGACTCTTCCTCCGACATTTTTCTAACTCTTTTATTAGGTCTGCAGGAACGTTGTCCATCCCCATGGCCTTATTTGATTTCATCACCCTTAATGTCCTGCTTTCTATTCTTCGTCGAGTGTGCCTCGACCTAAACTGTCTTCATCTACGTCATTCTCTCTTTATATATCTAAGCTTGTTGCCTTAAGTTCTTTACCATTCAGTTCTTCAGTATCTATTATATAATTGTTTTTAAATACCACCGGTGTTAACAGACAGTAATTGAGATGGCGTCTGCAAATTGTAAAAAAGTTAGCAGCATAACTCTATGGTTACCATTTGACAATTTTATGCTCATGGGAGAGGTGATATACTCGTACCTCACGATATGTTTCGAAGTTAGAACTTTAAATCTGCAAGTATATTCTAAAATGGTGTCCGAACAAAATTAGATTACTATTGCCATGGGAACTAATTAATTTTCATTTTTTTCATTGTTTCAACTTGCTCCCTGTACTTCGTTGAGTCCTTTTGAATATAATTCTGCACGTTAACACTATAGGGTTCGTCCGGAAAATAAGTGTACTGAGCTCAGGAAAAACAATTTATTACACTTTTACATATCTTAAGCTAATATTCCTCAAAATAGGACCCTTGTGAGTCGATACACTTGTTCCAGCGGCGTTCCCATTCCTGGAACGCTCCCGCGAAGGCATCATCGGGAACCTCTCCAAGACTCGTCGTCGACCTCTTCTCTGCCCTCCACGAACATCTTGTGCCACCGAAAGATCATGTTTCTGGACATGGCTGACTCCCCGTAAGCCTGGTTAATCATACCGACAGTTTCGGTAGACGATTTCCCAAGCTTTACCGCAAATTTGATGGAATAACGCTGCTCCAAAAACTTCGGCATCGCGTTCCGTGACGTGGGTCGAGCGTGGAGGTTCGCGTTAACAGAGCTCCTCACTACACCACAGCTCAGAGCCGACTGCCTCTTTCAGCGTCGCTTGCCAACATACCCCCCTCCAATCGCAGCCCGTCAGAGCGGTGCTGGGCGCGCCTGGAGCGGCGCGCCCAGCCCAGGAGTCAGTACACTTATTTTCCGGAGGAACCCTGTATATCGTACATGTCACATGATCGCGGATTTTCAAGTCTTCAATATCTTGCCTCATGCGTTCAAAATATCAGAATTGGCGATAGAAAAGGGATATTGGAAGTGGAAGAGAGTTTTTGAGAAACATTTCAGGTACAATTAAGTCTCCAAAATGTATCCCTACTTTCGTCATGTCCGCAACAGTTTCAAGGGAAGAAGAAAATTCTATCTCATAGATGATATTTTCCATATTGATATTTCCATATGATATTTTCCATAATACTGCTTTTGACGAGATTACATCAGCTCAATAGCCGCCTCACTGGGACTAAGACTCCATTCTAGACCCTGGTACCTAAATATGCTGGTTGTACTACCTTTCGTGTATTACACCTAACCTTTAATTCTTGGCATTGGCGACTCTCCCAGCAGTAATCACCATTTCTCCCGTTAACGTAGCTAGTTCTAGAGGTCATCAGAATACGCTAACCCTACCTTGACTTTAAGGTTTGTTTCATATCTCAAATAAACAATAATATATATAAGAAAGAAGTCCATTACGAGGGTGAAAATTATTAATTTATGTAATGGTGGCTTGAATTGTTACGCAAAATGACTATCAGAGTTTTAAATCCTGCGTAAAAACAGTTTTATGATACCATTGAAGAATAAAATAGACCGAATGGAAAGTTATCATAATAGAAAGTGTCCAAGGGCATAAACTGGTATGAGTCTATTTATTTAAACAGTTTCAACGCACGAGAAAGTTCCAAATCAATTTGAAATACGAGGGTCATCCGGAAAGTAGTACCCGTTCGTGAAATAAAGACACAAAAGTAAATATTAACAAACATAAAAAATTTTATTTGAAAGAGGATACTTTAAACTACTTCTCAACATAATCTCCAAGCAAATTAAGGCATTTGTCATAACGTGTGACAAGTTTCTGTATTCCTGCTGCATAGTCCTTCGCCGCCAGCTCATTGAGATACGCGAGGGACCCATCTTGCACAAATTTTTGCATAATGCAGATGGTGTTTAACAATTTCATGAACAATTGTTCGAGAAACATTGGGAAAATGCTCACAGATGTCATCAATTGTGACGCGCCGATCGTTCCTCACGAATTCGTCAACTGAGATCACCAGTTGGTCTGTAATGACAGACGGTCTCTCCGAACGCTCATCGTCGTGTGTGTTCCCCCTCCCCATGTTGAAGTTGCGACACCACCGCCGAACAGACGACTCGTCCATTACATTGTCTCCATACACCTCCTTTAATTGGCGATGAATATCACATGGGCGAACGTTTCTTGCATTGAGGAATTTAATCACTGCCCTCACTTCACAACTGGCGGCGTTCTCAATTTTTTTAAACATTGTAAACAATCACAGAAACAACACAGGCAATGCTAGCGTCACGCAACTTGGCTCAGAGAAGGCAGACAAGCCACTGAAGCTATCTGACCTCGTCCAGCGGCTACTCGCGTCGTCAGCACTTCATGCGGCACGAACGGGTACTACTTTCCGGATGACCCTCGTATTAAAAATAATGAGGAAATTTCCAAATTTGCGTATCTTAGTACTTTGTTAGGGTAAATTTCTGTCTTTGTAAGAGCAATTTTTTTTCATTAATATTTTTTCCACGATTAATCCTTGTTCGCCACTTGCACCACAATGTCATAGAAAGATAATAGAGTCCCCTTAAAGGTAAATTCAATTATATTGCTTTTGAGGGGCCGTCTAGCCTATTAGCCTCTATTTTAACGCTGAATAGGACTTCAACTTATGGGTCAAGAACAATATTGGAGGCTTATAAAATAATTTCCACGGTGAGGCCATGAATCGAGTCGACATGGGTAACTAACTTACTCTTACTCAGCACAGGCAAAATGTAGTACATTTTATATTTTTCTTGTGATGAACCTAAATTTAAATGTACAGCTTAATATGGTACACAAGCCCAAAAATTGGAGGTGAAAGGATGACTTTAGAGAATGCTTCATCTCAAAAAGGTTTCGGAAATTTGGAATTCAAAATGCTTATTTCAAACATAATGATAAAAAATAACAGCTTATTTAAGACAATGTCATCATCAATATATTCCCTTTGCTGGGATTAAAAAATCTGGATATCCTGCACTGGTTGGTTTTTCTGGGAAACAATTAAGGGTTTAGGTCTTAAAATCATTTATTTATGCTTACCTACACTTTACGTTCTGCTAACTTTATTGGTAAATATTTGAGGAATATTTACAGGATTTTCTTTATTTTATTTCTGATTAAAATTACTTAAACGATAACTACCTAACATCATTTTCGGAAAATATCAAAGCTTTTCTCTATTCCATTTAAAATCATATTATTTGAAGGTATATGGTTAAATGTTCTATATACGAGTGCATAAGATCTGGCCAATTTTATGTTCATAGCCGATCTCATTAGTCTTTATTACAGCGAGTAACTCCTTGGTCAGAGGTTGGAATTACGATTTGGCTTATTTTATTTATGAAGTACTATTCTATATTACTATCATCACAGTTATTACGGGAGCAGCGAAAATATTGGTAGTGATTTTGGCATCTTGGTTTAAAGATTTTTTTCTCAATGCAACTGGAGTTCGTAAAGAACTGAATCAAATGTGTATATTATGGACTATATGTCTTAGAATAAAAATGGTTACATCAGAATAATGCCTTCAAAGAGACATTGCCTTAGTTTTCAAATGCTGATTTCACTAAAAAAATATCTAAGTTATAAGTTCACACAGGAATGGCATGAAACTTTACGTCCGTTATTTTTTCCAAAAAGAACTTTCCCAAATACCATAGAGCTTGAGAAAAAGTATCTCCCCCGACACAGTTCATTGAACGGTTAAATTTAAGGCGCCAGAGGCAGGTTTAAACCAATCCCTTCTCTTTCTCCCACGCAACAACACGAAAGAAGAAAGATTACCACGTTCCCTTCTTCCATTTTTTCCTCTCATCTCTCTCCTTCCACTCCAATCCTTTCGTATCGTCTACCATCACTCAGAAGATTATGTAGAACTTTGGGAGTAAAGAACTTCCTCCATGCAGGTAGTGGAGAATGATTAAATTTTGTATTTTAGGTTGATTTTTTTCATGGCGTCATTGGTAATGCCACCTAATCAATTTCCGACACTTCCCTCACGCCAGGCCAAAAGAAAGGAGAGATGTGGTTTCATAACTACCTATATTATTTATTATAGTTTAAAGCCAAAATTGTTATTATTCGATCGATTTTAAGCACATTATACGGAATAGTTACCGCTAGTATCCAACTGATTAAAATATGATGCGTTGAAAGCCTCTGGGTAGGAGTTGAAAGTCTCTGCAGAAGAGAAGTGGAGACGTCGATGTAATATTTTTACTAATATCCACACCGTATAACCTGGATTTAATTTTTAAGAAACTCATTAAAGACTTGTCATTATTATTGAAGCGACAGCTTTGATTCTGAGAAAGTTTGCCGAGGAGGGGTGAAATTGGTGAGCTACACAAGAAGGTTAAAGCACTATCGGAAAGTAAGAAGGGAAGATATATTAACAGTTAGAGATAAGTCTGGTAAGATAATTGTAGAAACAGTAAAGCTTCAAGAGAGATGGAAGAAATACATAGAAGAACTGTATGACAAAGAACATAGGACAACAAGCTTAGCTATAAAAAAAGAATATGACGTAGATGAAGGTCGCTTAGGTCAAGGCATACTCGACGAAGAGGTAGAAAGGAGGACATTAAGGGAGATGAAATGAAATAAGACCGTGGGGGTCGACAATACGTCATTCCTGCGGAACTAATAAAAGGCTTAGGAAAATGTGGTGGCAAGGGTCTATAGGGACTGATTCGTAGCATTTATGACGGAGGGAATCTGGCCGGAAGACTTTGTGAGAAGAGTGTTGGCTCGTATACCGAAAAAGGTAAATGCTACACACGTGAGGACTACAGAAAAATAAGTTTGATATTCCACGCAGCTTAAGTTGTTCTCGGGATCATAAACAAAAGGATTGAGAGTAGGGCAAATGTTTACTTAGGGGATGATCAGTTTGGGCTTAAGAAGGGGAGAGGTACGCGTGATGCCATTGCAGTAATGAGATTATTAATCGAGAGGAATATAGAACACAACCAGGAGGTATTTGCCTGTTTCGTAGATTTCGAAACAGCGTTTGATAGAGTAAACTGGGAAAACCTAATGAGTATATTGCAGAAAATGGGAATAGATTGGAGGGAAAGGAGACTAATCCGCAACCTGTACATGTCTCAGACTTCTGAGGTGCAAGTGGAGAACGGGGAGTCCGGATGGGCAGTGTTAGGAAGAGGTGTAAGGCAGGGTTGCCCACTATCACCGTTGCTGTTCAACCAGTATTCAGAGGAAATGATTAAAGAGGCATGGGAAGAACTGGAAATAGGAATGAAAGTGGGCGGGGAATTCGTAAAATCAGTTATGTTCGCTGATGACCAAGCGTTAGTTTGTCAGTCAGCCAAGGGGTTGAGAGCATTGCTGAGTGAATTGGAAATTCAGTGTGACAGGTATGGGATGAGAATCAATATTAATAAAACAAAGGTTATGCGATTCTCTAGAAAGAAAAAGGCTAAGCTTAACATTAGAATAGGAGGGCAAAAACTAGAGCAGGTAGAACAGTTTACGTATCTCGGTAGTGTTTTGGACCAACACGGTCAAAGTAGTAGGGACGTAAGGAGAAGAATTGCGCTAGGCAAAGAGGCTTTCACAAGGAGGAGGGAGTTGATGACGGGGACGTTGAGTAAGGATGTTAAGAAAAGACTCGTAAAAACTTTGATATGGAGCGTAGCTATGTACGGCGCGGAAACGTGGTCATTGAAGCAGGAGGATAGACGTAGACTGGAGGCTTTTGAAATGTGGGTGTGGAGAAGGTGAAGTGGACAGATAGGAAAACACATGAGGAAGTGCTAGGTATGGTAGGAGAGGAGAGGGAATTGTGGGGAGAAATCAAATAGAGGCAGGAAAAATTGATGAAAAGCATATTGATTGGCAATGGGATGTTGAAGACTGTAATAGAGGGAAGAATATTTGGCGAACGATGAAGGGGCAGGAATAGGATAAGTATGCTAGACGGAATGATGGGAGGAAGGAAGTATACGGAGATAAAAAGAGGTCTGTTTAGGAGTAGGATAATGGGTTGTGTGTTTTTAGGAGGAACAAAATTTTTATTTGGTAGTTGTATTCATCCAAAAACCTACCTTAATAGATAGATTTCATTTGTCATAAATTTTATTCTGAGTACCGAACAATGGACCCCTGGTAGACCGAAGGATGGAATACATCGTCGAATTTTAAAGTGCAATGGTCACTTTTTGGCAGAGTGAGGTCAGTTAAGCCGTAAAAAAATTAGAATATCATATTAAGCCGAAGCTGGAACGGTTGAGCCGGGAACAATTGAATATTTAGAATATCATACCCTGCAAGCCACCATAATGGTGTGTACTATGGGTTTTTATGTCGCCACTCATTATGTCAAATGTCAAATCTGTTTGATATAATATTGTCTTCGAAAAGTTCATATTGTCGGGTGTTTTATGGCGATTCTTTGCGAAACGAGGATCATATGATTGAAGAACAGCTTTTGAACTGCCCAATTATTTAATATTATATGAAACACGTTATCATGTGGCTGGGCGTCATAATAAGGTCTAGGCGTCTAAACCTCAAGGCTTATGCACCGAATTGCTTGTTGTGTACTCTAAAGGGATGTATGATAATCACTCATCTTACAGCTCACCTTATAAATCCCAAGGATTTGTGAAATTTACGCACCAGGGTTGGGAGAACAGTTCCTTTACCTGCTGTGACTTGTTTCCCAGAATTAAGGTATCCAAAAAATCACACAGCTCGTGTGAAGCCGATGGTGGCCAGAGGTATTATCCGGAATCGAACCGTTCAGTTGCCCAATGCTCACTGGACTACTGTGTCCTCTGCGAATTGTATCTTGTTTTTAATTAGTGGTAAGTAAAAAGTGTTCTTCATTTATTACACAATGATGTACCACCACGCCGGAAACAGTGATATAAATCGTTTCTCTGTATAGTGTTTAATTTTGAATTTATGCATCTTTGTACAGTGTCCCATATATTCGATACACACGATGAAAATTGGGCCGAGAAAATAAGAAACAATACCTATTCTTAATGTTTTCTTTCAAATATGTCGTCAAGATTATTTTGATGATGGAACATTTAATAATGGAGCTCTGTATATGTCCATAAGGTGTTACTCCAACGCAGTACCCAGAAAAGGTGTGTTTAACGGAGAAATATAATATACGTATAGCAAATAAATGCATTTATAAATTTCACTTACATTTTTAAATGAAACATTTATTTTCGGGAAACTTGAGATAAATTAATTTTGAGAAATAAATTACCGCGAGGCTGTATCATTCGCAATACCTAATTTTAGGAATCAACTCAACTCACGTATCTTGATGCATGAGTTGAGTTGATTTAAAAAAATTAAATATTCCTTTTTGGCCTTTTGTGTGCCTATTCACTTTACAAATGTAATCGGAATTTAAACTAGCTTTGGAAATCAGGGTACGTATAATTATCATACGGTTCATTCAATCGCCATTGCCCTTTATTGCATATTCGTATTATATCGGCTTACCATAGGTATATTTTACCCTCAGCTTTGAAACGGAATGATCAATTTTTTGGTTCAATAATACGTACCCGGAGCGAAAAGTTACATTATTCATTGACAAAAAAGGCATTCCGTTCAAAAAATCGAAATATTCAATCAATTTATTCAAAATTTCTATTATTTTTTAAAAGTGTTGCTAATTTATAGACAATAAATGCCTCCAGATCTCATTTCTGAAAATGCGAGAGAATTGCCCATAGATATTACGAAGTAAAAGAAAAATCAATATCAAATCGTAAAAGAAATCAATCAATATTCAATCAGTTTTTAAAGTCAGAGAACTATGAAAAGTTCTTTGGAACACTCTTAATGGACTTTCAGCGTATGGAGCAAGGTGAAAATAGGCCAAAAGCATTCTACGTATGTCCTGCTATTTTATGTTTGCTCGGATACCCACTGCCTACTGATAACAGTGCAGGTTAAAGATACCGGAAGTTAAATTATTGGATAAAACGAGCTTAGATGGAGGACGTGATGGTCAGATCAGATCCCTGTGCGAATTATCCCGCCAGAACTCACCAATGTAACTTGAATTTCTGCTACTGCACCACAACTTGCTGTTATTCTATTTGCTGATATTTGATCATTTTTGCGGGAATTTCTGTACTTCACGTTTTATGCGATACATATTTAATTTAAAAATAATTTGTTCAATATTTTTTAGACATAGGCTTTCAACGCTTCGTTGGAAGTATCT
Source organism: Hetaerina americana (assembly GCF_022747635.1). Classification (NCBI taxonomy): domain Eukaryota; kingdom Metazoa; phylum Arthropoda; class Insecta; order Odonata; family Calopterygidae; genus Hetaerina; species Hetaerina americana. Next base: position 27,978,646 of record NW_027286069.1, read on the forward strand.
TTTGTTAGTTAATGCGCTTCCAGAAGTGCTCTTGACACTACGTCATCAGATTGTCGAATTATATTCCCAATATAGGGCATAAATGTTTTTAACCGTATCGGAAAATTAGCATATAATTCATTTCTTGGCATTATTAAGTATGAATAATATAGAATTATAGGTAGATAAATTCTGGAAATTAAGGTAATTTTAAGATAAGAAAAGCTCCATCGTTTTTCCTGGCCTTACTTTTTGACAAATTAATCATAGTTTTGAACATTTTAGTGAATTGTCAAGTACTGAGAAAAGTATAAACTACAGAAGAAAGAGATAGGCTTTTAACATTGTTTTTGAGAGTTTATGACGGTAAAGAAAAATCAGACAAACGGCACAAGGGATACAAAATTAAGTCTTTCATTTTTAACGAGCGATGAAGGAGGAAAATGTAGGAAACGGGAAAAGGAACGAAAGATGTGAAGAGAGGAAACAGGAAAGGGCGTTGTAAAGAGTGGAGGAATTGAAGCTCAGGAAAAATAAGAGAATATCAGAGATGAGAAGCAAGAGTAACGGGAATTTACGCGACAAGGAAAAGAAGGGAAAGGTATATTGACGGTAACGGAAACTGAATTGCTTTTTTGCATGATTTCATGGAAATAATTACTATGCAAAATTATTTTTATTTTGTACTCATAAAAATTGTATTTTTAGAATGTACTCATAGTTCATGACAATTGTAAACTCCATGCACACGCAATGTATAAGCGAAAATTATTCAATTTTAAACTTCAAACAGGTTTACACGTGTCCTCAAGACTCCAAAACTGTTGAACGTCTGTTATCGTATGGATTATTTATTTATGCCGTGTTGTTGGAGTATCAATAAATAAGTACTCATTTGATATCACCTATGTTTAAGGATAAAACTGGTACGGTGTGGTAAACTTTAACTGGAACTTTGGATGAGACGTCCAAATAGGCCTTTGAGGTTTGGTGAATGGATAGTTTACTATCGGGTCGGGAGGTTTTTGTTTGAATCAAACTACAAAAAGTTCGATTTAAACCCTTCAGACATATTTCGTTCTGTTTACAGGCAACGTTAACAGTGGTCATCAATCGTAAAAAATTGGTCTACCACATCTCTGAGAGCACCAACATTACCTATGATGATGACAAATTTTCTTCCGGCTTTCGCACTTACAAATTTAATTGGTTGTTTCTATGGCTGAAGATGTACTGACTGTAGTGATCGCATGATTGCCAAGAAGACGATCAGTTAGTTTGAGGATTGCTTTTGTAGAGCCCTAGTCAATGTAATTTAGAATATGGATGGCTATCATAAGATAACCAGAACGATGATGAGTTCCTGTTGTCGAAGAATTGTGTCCTGCGGATATCGCCATTTACTGAAGTGCTGTTGGGTACACCTTGAAACAATCAAAAACATGAGTTAACAGACAAATGAGGGCTTAAAATTCCTTCAGACTTATTATGCGGGGTTCATCCTATTTTCTTCTTATTATAAGAAAGAATTTTGTTGTAGAATATTTTGAATTCTATCAATCTCTTCCAAATAATTGGACGATGGATCTGGTGAGAAAAAAGCGGGATATATGAGAAAGAGAGGGGGGGAAAATAGGGAAGATACATATGAAGATGTTAACGAGGAAAGGATAAGGTCTCGGACGTGAAGGGAGGGGACCAAATAACTTGAAGCAAAATGGCTGTAGAGGTAGCTACGTAGTAGTGAAGTTGGAAAGGGAGCCGTTGAGAGAACAAAAGATAAGTTTGAGGGACCCACTTACGAGGCAGCAGTGTACAACAAAAAGATGAGTGGGGAGTTGGAAGGTTTAGGGGTGGTAGGAGAGTGGAGAGACGGTGGGGATTGAGTTCCATTGGATGAATGTGCGAGGGTTTGAGAAAAATGAGTTGTGAGCATGAATCAATGCGTTTTCTATTCCATGAATCGCAATGTTGCATAACGTATAATGAGTCACATCTATCTCACATTTTATAGCAACAAATGTTTCTTATAACTATTTTCTTCTCATGGCGAATCTTCTGTAAAGCATCGGGGGTTATTTTTGTAATGACAATTTATATAACGGTGCATAGACGGCGTAAGTTATTTTAATTACGGTTTGAAATATAACAATCCTCTTCTTGTTTTAAATATCTTTTCTCTTATATTTAAATAGATGTTACGAATGTTGTTTACTGTTGAGGAGTACTTATTCGTGCATTTGTGTTAGCCATCAACGATGGGTTATTTGATTCGACCTAATGTCCGATTCTCTTAATGGTGAGAAATTATGCCACATTATGGACATTTGATATGAATTCCCATGATATTGACATACTTTTCAGGCAGAATGACTTGGTTTGTCAAACAATATCATCACGAACCAATTGTTACGTGCTTTTTGACGAAAAGTAGACAAGTGTATTACAGATCTGCAAGTAATAAAACCTGTTACAATATCAGTAAAAAATGGTAAAATATATTCATTTTTATTTTATTTATTTCGGCGGACTTTTTTGAAACGTTTAATGAAATTGAAAATGCCTATTTGTTTCAATGGACTATTTCATCGCGGTTGGAGAAAATATTTGAAACTTCGGATTTAGCAAACGCCAAGTCTTGTTGTTCTGAGATTGAAAACCTCCAATGTTTACATTTGGCGTTGGTATGAACACTTTTGAATTCTAATGGTTACTAAATTAAAACATAAATTAAATATTTTTCTCAGAAAATTTTATCCTGCTGGTCTAACGAAGGAAGCATTTTAAAGCTGAAGCTATTTTAAAGAATATAGGGTTCATCTATTTGAAATAATATTTTTATATATTTCGCATATATATTTATAGTATTGTGTCTTTTATTCAATAATTATTAACTGAATTAAAAAAATGTTTTATTGTTGCGTAACTTTAAGTTAGCTTCAAAGTTTTTCAGTTTCAGTTCATCTAATTTATTTCCTCGCTCAACTTCTCAGTATTTTTACTAACATCGCGAAGCTGGACTTAAAACTTAACGTAAAAATTATCATAGTGGCTCGCTAGTATGCTGTTGATGTGATAAATTCCAAAGGGATCTGAAAATTTTATTTAGGACGAAAACTTCCTGGTTGTTAAATATTTTTACAAAATATGAGGTTTATCAAAGCTGGACCAGGGTACGAGTGATGCATAGCAATACAAATTGTCCTTTAAGGAATTTCAAGGCGAATCTAATGGAATAGAATACTTGCGTAGTTTGCCAAAGAATTTCTTCGTCAATACGCCATGAAACATTTGCAGTTTTATATTTACCGAACTCAATCCCGTAGAATACTGAATAATACGATTAATTAAATTAATGTTAAAATTATTTGCATGTATTGGTGGCATTTAGGTGAACCTATGATTGTGGCACTGCGTATTTTAAAAGGATTTTACTCAAACGATGCATAGTTGACACTCGTTAGTTGTAAGTTTTCACTGCGACAAATCCTTTCAAAATTGGTCTCCTAGCAGAATCTCTGCACTTGTTATGAACGAAAGTGAAATACCAGTCTCTTTCAATTCATGCAAATGAAGTATCAGAGAAAAGTTGAGGAATGCTGAAGTACGTCTCCAGGATGATATCCTCATGCGTGGAGTGAACTCTGAAAAGAGGAAATTTTACGGCCCTTTTATCAGAAGCGTCCTTTTTTTCCGGTTTGCACGAAAATTAGTGTTTGTGGCATGTTAATGTCAACGGTGAAGAATCTTAGGTCTCTCAGACGGAGAGTAAATGAATATTCTCCTTTCCCGCTGGATTGGAGAGAAAAGTGAATTAAAGGATGGACCAATCAAAGAAGCCAAACACGTTGGCAACGAAGGGCTCCGGGGAGGTTCAATTTAGATTGCGACAGTGAACGTAGTGATAACAATCGAAAGCAATTCATTGGGGCAGATCAGAGAAAGTGAAGTCTCATCAGTGGTGTGAAAGCGCTCAGGGATTTGAAGAAAAGCTCATTGGGGAGTGGGGGGAATCCTTGTTTCAGCCCTACTTGGCGGCACCCCTATCAAAACTAGAATCCTCCACGCTCACAAGGATCTCTCTTCTTTCTCCGCGGTTTATTTTTTCTCTCGTGACTTCTCCCACCCTACATTATGGATTCGTTCTCAGTGTCAAGCTTACCTTAACCATTTCGCACTTTCTACACCATTCAGATCTCGCCCTCCTCTTCTTTTCTCATCTACCAACGTACTCTCTCGGGCGAACTTTCGCTCTCTTCGCGTGGCCCTCTTCCTCAGAACCATTCAATTCCATGAGCCTCTTCGCCCTTCCGAGAGTCTATTCGTCCTACTCATCCTTTGGCTCTGTTCATTTGATTGATCCTTTGTCCATGTATTTGCATCAAACTCCTATTCAACCCACAAGTTAAACTACTCTGCCAATTATTTGATTTGACCAATCTTCTAAAATCAATTATCTTTTTATGGTCCGCGGGAATACTGGCCTTATTGAAAAATATCAGCAGAGCATAGCGAAGGGAAATTGGGAAGGAACATCACACAGCACGGGAAGGATAAATAATTAGGAATTTAACGATACACGGGAAGATCAAATAGAAAGATCAAAATTAACATTCTCAAGTGATGCGAGTAAGGAATTTTTTTTCCAGCTGCAAAAAGAAAGTGGACGCTGAGGTAAACTCGGAGTCATTGAATATGAAGGGTAACACATAAATAAAGCAGATCATGAAGGCCTGCCAGTAATTAGTTAGGCTGTAATTATTTTAACGAGTTTTTTTAGAGAAGGTGAATGATATATCGCACATGAATAGTTTTAAGTTTACAATCAAACCATTTACCTTTCTTTCCTGTTACATAGTACGGGAGAATAAATAATGTATTCAGAATACATATCACCAAACAAATTGACATGAAACTTATTTTTTTCATTTTCATATATACATGCATAAGTCGGGTGGAGCGGTGGATTTTATTTTGTAGGAGCTTGAGCTTTTCTGGGTAAACGCGTTTGTTAAGTGCATTGCGTATATTCTGAAGGTAATTGCTGAGGGACCTTACATACCACAGAAATACAATCCCATACCTTACGCAGGAATCAATTTTTGCACCACTTATTTCCCAGGTTCCCACAGACTGAAACCTTTTCTTAAAGACTCTTTCTAATTTTACATGATAATGACGCTACCTCATCTCTGCTGCCCCAATGCCCCTCTCTCGCATACAGACGACCCGCCAATCTCAGAAACATTCTCACATTCACCAACCCCTTGCCCCCCTGGCAAATTTCCTCATCTTTCCCCTACTTGCAACTGCCCCCGATGTAAAATATGCCCACTTATCAGATCTCCTCCCCACATCCCCTTATTGCTTCCCCACCTCGTTTCCACGCTAAATGCCTCTTCAATGATGCTATATATCTTCTGGCATGTGACCAATAATTCTCATTTTATATAGGCGAATTCATTACTCCTTTGTCCATCCGCATGAACAATCACCGTTACTCCTGTAATTCTGCCTCACTCTCTTATCTTCCTATCCCTTCATAAGCCAATTCTCGCAATACGTTTTTCGACCAGTGTTTCTCCCTAACCATTCTAGAATATACCCGATTCAGCCCCCAATATAGAGGTGATAACTCGAGAATCCGCATACATATTAGCATTCCGATCTTTTGAAATTCTCGGGCTCAACTGTCAACACTAGATCCTTACCGCTTCCCCCTTCCCAGAACACCTTACACTTTCCCCGCCCCAGTCCACGCATTCCCTTCCCCAGAAACCTTTGTGCCTGACCTGAAGAAGACCTTAAAGAAGGCCGAAAACTTTTTGAAATTTAAATGTCCTTTTGCGTATTTTTTATTTATATTTTGTGCCCCATTGTGCTATCCAAGTGTTACACGCACACAAATATGCATATATATATATATATATATATATATATATACATATAGCTTACGTGAAAGTCTCACGGATGTGAATAATAATGTACATCAACTTATTACTAACGAACAAAAACAGAGAAACGCAAAAAGAAAAAAACTCACAAGTTTTTGAATATTCGGTGGTCAAGCCACCTTTCTCAAGGAAGAGAATGAAGGAACTTAGAAGAAAGTTCTTTCCCTCTAAGTTATATGTATATGCTTATAATATACATTATATATATGTGTGTGTGGGTGTGTGTTGCTAGTCTATTTTTATTAGAGTCTACGTCCAAGTAAACAGTTTTCACACCAAGCCTCATATATATATATATATATATATATATATATATATATATATATATATATATATATATATATATATATATATATATATATATATATATACTCATTTATATAGAAACAGGTATAAGGAAAAGGGATAGGAACACACATAAAGATATACATATATATATATATATATATATATATAATATATATATATATATATATATATATATAGCAATAGTAAATTCCCCATCTAAAGTTAAAATACATATCGGATGAATATGCTGAAGTCATCGAAAGAAATATTTTGCGATGATACCAGTAATACGGACGATACATTTCCGTTCACAGTGAACCCAACTCTTTCAATCTTACTTTTCCATGCTGCCTCGAAAGTTTCAACGGTAAGGTGAAGATGACTCCATGGTTGTTTTCCTCGATGTTCTCTCCCGTTCTCTCCACTCCCCATCTCTCGCCCGAGTCCCTAAGTATGCCTTCCTTTCTTTCACACACAAGGGGCAGACCACAGAGTTCCAGTGGGGATAAAGAATCTCCCCACGGGTTTTCACATGCGACAGCCGCAAAGAGCGTGCCTGCACGGCGTCCTCGCTTCTATCCCCTTCTCTTCTCTGACAATTCTTCTTTCCCTTTAAATTCCCCCGGTCCCTTGCCGTCTCCTCCCTTTCCTTCCCGCCTCGTTTTCCTCGTCCGCACCATTTGTTCCAATCTCATTCCATTTCTGTTTCTGCTCTTACTCCTCCCTCATCCTTCTCGGTGCCACTTTTCACGACTTCGATCTTTTTTTCTGTTCCTTACCTCAAGGCCCGGCTCATGATCCCTTTGGCACCGCTTTCCAACCGACATTACCACTCCCACTCGACAGTTCCCTTTTTACGGATTACGAAAGTACCGTCAAACTAGGATCATTTGGCCTTTCATTTATTTTTGTGGTTCTTAAGGGCCCGATTGAATGTTGTTTACGAGAGCAAAATCGTGGCAATGGGGTAGTGGGTGTGTGAACATGGTGGGGAATGGAGTGAAAGCGAGAGGGATAAGAAAGTTACGAGAGCGACGAGAGGAAATGGCTCGGGGACATCTATTTGAGAGATGAATGTCGGTCGGACACAGCATAGCTATCGAAGGTGACTCCGCGGAATCTAATAACTCATGAAAAAATAACTTTTGCCCAAAGAAGAAGTGCGAAACTACCTTTCTTTCATCCTCTCAATTCTAGTATTACTTTTCAATTCCTATTCGAAGATGTAGCTTTCTCTTTTTATTTTCATTGGGTATAAGGTACGCATTTTTCTCCAAAAGAATAATTAGAGTTATTTCCTTACAATTTTATTCGTCTGATGCATTGGTTAAATGCCGCCCCCCAAATCTATTTTATCTAGTTTCTTTCTTTTTACGTGCCATTGCGTCCATTAGAAAATAGTCCGATGGTATCGACTGAAATAGCGTCCACTGTTGTGGACGGTATTTTTTTAGTGGGTCACATTTTTATAATCTGATACTAGAGGAAAAGGCCTCCAAGTGCGAAATCAGTGAACCAACCAGTATTTTCACTCATAACATATGAATCGGAAATATCCGCAATTGACGTCCTGTTATCCTCATACTTACATCGGAGACCCCGAAGAGGAAAATCCCTGATGACCCAAAATATGCCTAAGAGTAGATGTTAACTTTTTGTCATTTTCATTTAAATATATATTTGTATCTACAGGTATAAACTTAAAGCGGATATTCTATAGAAATTTTTCTCAATAAAATAAAAATAATTTTTTATGCATATGCTAAATTTGTGAATAAAAATGAAATATCTATCCAGTGTGCGATCCCATTTCATTAGACTTTTTAAGCGCGATTTAACTTATTTTTTGAGTCTGATTTATTCACCCCCATAATTTTTCTAGACGTTTAATGGTGGCTATATGTTTTCATTTGAACATCACTTGATGATACAATACACCTAAATCCCAGATATATTCCTAAAAATTCGTTCTCGCCTGAAATCGGTAGATACTCGTATCTACCTAACATTTTTTTTATGACAAGAGCAGCGGTGAAAAAGAAGAAACGCTCTACAAAACGATATCATTATCGACTTAAGAAATAATCTTTGTGCCTATTGATTATTATTTTCAAGCGACTTATGCAAGATGCCAACAAATTAACTTTTCTACTTTGAAAAACATTTTTTAGTAGAATGGAAGGACTAGATCTTGAATGGACCGTTATTTCTCTGTTTCACGGAATTCAATTTCTTTTATAAAATAAACTTCGTACAGGACCACTACCAAGGACAAACGACCACCGACATGTCCTTTTAAACGAAGCCAACCGACTGCTTCTTCCATTCAACATCCTCCGCGTTCTTCCTCCTCTGCATCCAATCTTTTCTTTACCTTTTATTCTTCGTTCTCTTCTCGTTACAACTTCTAATTCTCCTTCCGTTCCCCTCATCCGTCCTCCACTCTCAACAGCTTTCTCTGGCTCTCCATTTTGACAAGTTTCTCTCTCTCTCCCTCAACGAATTTCTTTTGTTCGGCCGTTGCAAGGCCCTCCAGTGGGGGAGCGGAGAGGGTAGGATTCTCTTCCAGAGCTCATTTCTTCGTCTCCTCGCTGGCATCGCGGAAAAAGGGGAAGAAAAACAAGGCTGGCAATGAAACCAACGAAATAGGGGTCGGAAAGCAGCGGAGGTGGCGTTTCCGCATTCTCTAGTTTAAAGAGCCAGCGAAGTCCTCCTCCGGGAGTTTTCCGCGCATAATGAATGGACTAAGTTCTGAACTACACGAAATTACAGAGCAATGGTCACAAACGGAGCCAATATTTTTTCCTTACGCATTCCACTCTTGTTAGGGCTTACAAATAGGGTCAAATTAGTAGTAATCTGTGTATTCACATGACCTCACTCATATGAAATATTTTATATTTTGAAAGAATCTTATACTTAATGCTTTTGGAACAAGTCGTTAATGTTACAAACACGTTTCAATTTAATCCCAATTAAACAGTAAGACAGACGATGTCGCATTATCTCGTTTAAGACCCAATTTCTTATGCCGTCGAGTTTTTCTACTGATCCCTAGATCGCATATCTCATTCCCATCAGCCAGTGGCTTTTTCTTTAAGAAAATACCGTGACCAGTAAAAAGATTCAATAGAAAAAGATCTTCCAAATTAAAATGTCCATATCAACATTCTCCGTAACCCGCAGTTTGTTTTTAGTAAGATGAATAAGGTCTCGAACTATATCGATTAATTTCACGGTTAAACTTGTGTTTGACTCCATAAATTTAAAAATATCCCCTTATTTATTTAAAAAAGGAAAATACAATGTATATTTTAGTTAAAAACAGAAAAATTAATAAAAATCAGGAAAATTATAAGAATTTGCATTGGCCCAGAACATTCAGGCAATTTATTGGTATTTACCGGTAATGTTAAAATTTTACTGTTTCTTCATCAAAACCTCATTTATTATATCATTATCATAATTATTTCAATCCTAGGATTGGTTTACTGCAGCCCTTCATTCTACTCTATTTAATGCCAATTCCCTCAATACTTGATGTGTTCTCTGTTTTACGTCCTTCTTAATTTGTCCTGTGTACATGTCTCTTGGCCTTCCTCGTGGAATCTTTCCTTTCTTATATTCCTAATCAATCCATTTTGCCTCAATGTGTGTCCAATCCGTCTATTTCTTCTTTACCGTAGAGTTCTCCATATGGTCCTATTCTCTTCTGCTCTTCTATATACTTCCTCATTCGTTATTTAGTCTGTCCATTTTGTCGTCATGAAGCCTCTGAAGCATGGTGCTGGAGGAACATTTATGAAGAATTCTCCTCCAGCACCATGCTTCAAAGGCTTCTATTCTTCATTGGTCCACTTTTCCAATGTCTCAAGTCTCAGAACCATAGAGCGCCATTCTCCACACGCGAGTCTTAACGAATTGCTTCGTTGTTTCTAGCCTTATGTTCTTTGAACATGTTAATTGCTTCTTCTTCATGAATGACTTCTTAGCTGGGGATATTCTTTGCTTGATGTCAGTGGAACTTCTTCCATCCCATGTTATGCTGCTGCCCATACAAGTACGCATATCATCGTGAATATTTTAATACAATTTTTACCCGTTGTTGGAGCTGTTTTCACATGTTAATAACTTATTTCTTAACTCCACAAGAATAGATGAATAATTCTCGAACAGCTACCTATCTAGTCATTTTCGGCTTTCATGGCGTATTTTTTTCCTGTTGTGGAGGTTAAAATAAGTATCAATTAATATTTATATACATTAAATGGTTGCTCTAACTGAATTGAGGTAAAAGTTTAATACAAATAAAATAATTAGTTACTGGTCCAAACTTTTTTTTGCCGAAAAGTCATACAAATATATAGCAATATGCTACGACTGTAAAAACACAATTCTTCTGAGGAAAGATTTGCGATTTCTTTTTTACTGATGACATGGAATTTTGGGAAAAAAATATTTTTCCCTCGATTATCGATGGGTTTTTGGAGTGAAAAACGTTAAAATCGCCGATATCATGCATAGGCAGGCACTGGAAATTGCATGCCGCTATTCCTTATCCGTTTCTTCTTGAGTTTTCGTCGCTTCCTATCCCCGGGCTGCCTTCTGTCCTCTTCTCCTCCCTCCTCCTCTCGCTCTGCCCCTCTTTCCCCCAACTCCCATTCCCTCTTCTCAAGAGCTAACACTGCGGACGCCGATCTCGACATTTCCACTCAAAATCTCCAGGCTGCGTCAGTATCCTCCCCTTTTGGCTCACTGATCCTCTCAAACAGGATAAGTGAGGCATGCGAGAGACAGAACTGTGTACGCGTATGTGAGTGACTTTGAGAGAGAGAAAGACGAATAGATCGATGTGCCGGGAGTAATATGGTATGGCATTCAGTCCTGGAAATAACCTTACTTTTTATGGGAAATCGCTTGGATTAAATGGAGGGAAACTTTCAGAATGCCTTGCTAAGATGTGGATGGACATAGAATTAACACAAGTACAAAGAGATATCGTGTTTCAGGCAATTTTTATATCGGATATATTTGTTACAAGGCTAATAATGAACAAAAACTTTTCATTTTTGCATGAACGGCTGTGGGAGGTCTTTTTTGAAGGCTCAAAATAGATCAATGTGTTTGTAGAAATTAATACACCAGTTGTTACGTATGTTAAATTCCTCATCAGTGATGGATTCTTGTTTTATCAATTATATTATGTTCATGCATTCATTTACATGAATTTATTTACATGAATTCATTTTCATCAATCGATTCTAAATTCAGAATCCTAAGTATTTTCAATAACATATTAGCTTCTTATCCATCAGGTATTATTTTCTGCTAGTTTTCGACATCTCCAAAATATTTGCTCTGCAAACAATAGTATTGCACCAACATATTGATAGAGGGCAAAAGATAAGGTAAGAATAAAATTAACCCGCATATTGATGGAAAACGCAAGACCTGTTCAATGACATCTAATCAGTTGACTTTAAAATAAATCATTTCAGTCTATCCATAAATTATTCTTTGTTTGGGACAGAGATTTAGGGCTCTTCAATCGTGGGAGAATGGAGGATTCTGGGCAAATTAATGACGGCCTTTTTCTCTCTATGGCAAAATTGATGTTTTCCATCTCTCCACATGTCAGTCTAATTTGTTGATGCCTTTTTGCCGTAATTGCTTTTCTTGTGGTAGTGCGAGGTTGAGTTGATGAATGCAGAGTTATTGATGGAGAAGATAATACATTTAAATGCAAAAACATATATTGACATTTTCAAGTTACTGATGTTTACGCAAAATGACCAATTCAAGTAGGTGATTGTAATCAATGATCCCATATGCAGTGTAAGAATGTTAAAGGTATGCTCTATGAGAATCGGAAAGAAATATGAATTGTATGAGGTAGTATGCATTTACCATCCATAATACTCTCTGAGCTATTTTTGGATTCCAGGTTACAATAGATTTACTGTTACTAAATAATTCATAATATACTACCTCATTTTTTTTCTTGAAAAAGTTGGAAAGAAGTAGAAGAATTTGTAATATTTCCATATAAAATCATGTCATCTTGAACATTCATCTTGAACATTTCATCTTGAACATTTCATCTTGAACATTTCATCTTGAACATCTTCAACAATTTTGTGAGGGGTTTTATCTGCTAGTTACTAGACCTAAACGAGACCGTCCACCGTATTTACATCTTGAAAATGAAATTCCTTTATTAGAATGATCATGAATTTTGTTTTTTTGGGGAAATGTAAACAAGTAGTTTGAAAGTTATTTTTTATTTTCTCAAGATGAAATATGACCGGCAGAACATGATTTTTAGGATTTGAAGCTAGATTGTACCTCTTTATTTTAGCTTTGCTTCATTTTTATTTTGATGTTACCCTGCTTAAATTCTTTTCCAACGATGAGAAACATTCACTAGTGTCTCCAGGCTGCGACTAAAACTAAAACTTTTTTGAAAATGGTATAAATATTTTAGCGATAGTAATGTTCATGATTAGGCAATTTTTCCGTTTGTCCACAGAGATACTAAAATTAGATTTCCATAATTTTCCTGCACTTTTGTGGCATGCACAGTCGATGAGAGTGGCTCTGCTCTCTGTGCGGCTTTTAAAATCGGGTTCATAAAAATGAGGGCAATTGAAAATACTTCAGAGAGACTTATGTTGAAGTCCTTCAAACTCTTCGAACTTTTTCATGTAGAAATCAATATCTCACCTCGATCCAACTTTTCTCTTGACATGACCACTGCGAAATGCTTATATGATGGTAACGTGTGTACCAAGACCAAAGGTTTAAGTTGAGAAAGATTTAGTAATGGCAAGAAAAGCTGAGTTCGGAATGCAATCTGGCTGAAGTAAGGTTACAGAATAGATTAAAGCGGGAGAATATCCAGAGAAGGAGAGGGGTTTAAGCAAGTTCAAAAACTTGCCTTTGAGAATGACAGAATGCTTGAGAACTAGTTAGTTTCATACCGGGGACTTCACGGTCTCCTCGAATTCAAGGACCTCTTCATATTTTTGTGTGCGATTAAGTGCGGTAAGCTCAAGTTTTAAGATCCACATTCATTTTAGGCATCATATAACGCTCGCTACCAATTGCGGCATATTTTATTCGTCTCCTTTAGAAGGAAGAGCTACTGTCGACAGCGAATGCCACAAAATGTGCTGGGGAATTATGACTCTCTTATTCTAGGGTTTCTCTGATCATTGCTTCTTCTACATGTAATTAATTACTCTCAGTCCCAATATTTATAACTAAGTTTATATTAAAATAATTAATAAACTATAAATCAATGTCAAATTATTTTATTATTATTTTGCTAAAGATAATTGCAACGCACCACAGCGTTGATTGCCAGGTTCTGGTAACAAAGGAGGAAGGGAAAATACAGAAATGTCTCTGTTTTTATTGAAGCTATATTTAAAGTTTTTATATTAATTCATAAATGGCATTTCTCTTCATTCTTTATTGTTATATTTTTTAAACCGAGTATAATTCCTCACGCATCAAGGTTTCAACATATTTGGTGTCAATAGTTAGCTCTTCAACCCATGTTTTATCAAAAATTATCAGTGGGTGATATCCACTCTTTTCCCGATTTGAAAAATACATTCTGGAATAAAAATTAAGAATAAATCCTAAAATAATTTTCTGATTGATTACCAAAAAATGCATACAAACAAGAATCAATGGTAATGAATAATTAAAATGCCTAATTAGTATTTATAATTAACTAATGAGGAAAAATTATTTGGAATCAAGACATTTAAGATCGATGTAGCGTTGATGAAACTGGGTCTAACTAATTTAATTTAAGATGTGAGTTATGATGAAGGAGTTACTGATAAAATTAAAAGCACAGGCTTCATTTCACAATAGATTTAATTAGCTACCGTCATTGGATTCAACTCTTAGAATGTATATACATTTTCAAAAACAGTTTTCAGTTTCATGTACCCACACGTTTCGTCGGTCACTCCGCAACAATCTTAACGGAAATTTCTCATGCAAGTATTTTCTATGCCACTGTTAGATTATGGGTGGATAATGGCTTAATTCACACTACTGCTCTGCATATACGTCTTAATTATTTATTACGCTGCATACTAGCCAGGTTTTCAAACAAATCGGAATTTAATCTTTTATTTGATATCCTTAAGTAGGAGATTTAGCTGCCGTATTCATGAATTAAGTTGGTTACCTTTTAATTCTACAGATGATAAATTTAACTTGTCAATTGGCGTAGTTAAATACAGCATATTGTCAGACCGTGAGAATTCATAAGCCAAAATAAATCGCAATTAACTTTGATTATAGAAAACCTGGTATATGAAGTAGTTCGTTCACAATACGTAGAATCCGCGGCTCGATTCCCGATTTATTTGAGCATCCTTCCGTGAGAATTAAACTTTCATTAAGAAAAAAAATTGTCCCAACCCATTTTTGAACTGAATAGTAGGAAGAGTTCAGGTAGGAATCAGGATCAATCAGAGAGAGTGAGTGACACAGAAGCCAGAGGAACGCGTCCTTCTCACCTCGGTCACTCCGGCCTGTCGGCGTCGCATGAATTTATGCATAGGTCGCCCGCCACTTAGCGTTTCGGGCGTGGACATGCGGAGTGGTGGCGAGGTCGCAGCCGCTTTAATCGAGAGAGAACCGCGTGCCTAAAGCACCGGATGAAACCGAACGACCTGACGCCCTTCTCTGGCAGGAGAAAGCGTGCTCACGCTTGTCAGGCGAAGGGCCTCTCAACGTGCCCTTTTCAATCTGCACGGTTACAACGGAATCGCCTTCCTCACGGCATCAATTTGCATCCACGGGGAGATTTTTAGCGGCAGACTCTGCTTTTCCAGTCTCTAGGGAATCCGAAATCATTGAGGAGAAGCAAGGAAATTCAAATTCACGCTCAACCCAAGGACATTTTCCCCAGATCGAGTATCTACTTTTATCGCGAGACGATTTCCAAAAAGCTCCAAGGTAGAGATATGAAATGGAGGGATCATTTCGACTACGGTATTTTGCCTCCCTTATGGTGACGTTCCAATAGAAGTTTCAGAAATATATCAGTAAAGATTTTTTTATGATGGCATTAATTTTCCCGTGGCGTAAACAATATTTAAAGGATATGCTGTTTATCGCAAAAAATCGTACTACCGCAATCAATTTATTATGCCCGTCCTTACGTTAACTCTATTCAGCTTAGTTTATATGTTCTTTTTTTCGGAAAAGTTTTTTTATTGTAATTCAGTTCACTACTTAATGTGAATCCTCAATCGTTTTCTCTTCAGTTTCTTCAATCTTGTAAAACTCATGATTTTATGAACGTAGCTTAGCTATATTCACGGAAAGTAAAAAAATAGCCCCTCGCAAATCCAATTATTCCACGCCAAGCGGGCAAATATTTCATTGAGATTAGGCGGTTGTGAGAGTGAAGAGCTTTCTGTAATACAGTGAAAGAGCCGTCAAGGTTGAGATAGCCACAAGATTATCCATCAAAATAAGAATTGTTCATTCGTCATGAAAGACTTGCTAAAACATTTTCTAAATTATTTTCTAAATGCATAATTCAAGTACACGAAGTATGAATGGGTGACTGCCATTAGAGTTATGTTACAGTTGATTATCAATGTACTTATATCAGCAAGAAAAAATACTGTAATCGCCTTTGCGTTGATGTTCAGAATTCAAGAGTGTAAGTTTAACAGTTAGAAATGTATTCCATAATTTTAATATTAAAATTAGGTCAAGGTTCTCTAATTATATTGATGGTTGCTCTCATAATTGAATTATGTTTTCAATATAGACTAAAAATGGCCGTAAGACATCTTTTTAGACGTGAATCGTAAAACACTACGAATAAGTTTATCGCAATATTTTAATTAAAGGAATAGTTTTCTCACCTCAGCTGCTGGGGAATTGGCAAAATTACCGTTCAACTTTTTGTCAGGTGTACCAGCTGTATATTTCTGTAGAGGAGCCTGGGCACCTTAAACTTTCTCCCTTTCGTATCCCACTAATGTTAGGGTTTCCGGTGTCGGATGCTGCGGTCGGAAAACCCAGAAAACCGAGAAGTATGCGCTTTCTCTGCTTCGGAGCGATTTCGTGTGAAGTTCGGAGAGCATTTTGCTGCCACACACAGAAGTCCTTACGAATTAGATTTGATGCTAAATTGCTATCCTGATTAATCTCTCAAAGAGAAAGGCGTGCGGGTTCGCCAGTTAACACGAAAAATTTTCCCGCGTTCCATCGTGATTCGTTTGAGGAAACTCGGAGGGCAAAGTTGGTTAGATTATTTTTCTCAAAAGAATCATCGGTATCCATTTTCCGGGTGGATTATAGTAGTCAAGGAATAAATAATAAAAAATTCCAAAAAATTGAAATGAATTTCTTCAAAACCATTTCCTATTAAATCTTGGCTCTTTGGTCTTACTCAGGCATTTACCGTTACGGAGTAAGGTTCTGAAAGAACTGACAAAGGAAGATAAATACGAAGTAATGAACATTTAGGGCTTGAAAGCGGTCCTTTTCGTCAGCGGAATAATGTATGTCCGCGTGTACCTATCTGTGTTCCGCCATATTTAACACGTCAGAGTGAATTTGGCAAAAGTTATACATTAAAGATGATTGAATAGATTCTTATGGTGAAAATGGGAAATTGAATAGGTCGCCCTCCATCACCTCTTAGAATTTTGATAAATAACCGAACGAAGGAGAGGAATCACTCTTTATATTAGAATATTTCCTTATGGAATGAGCTGTGTTTCAATAAAAATAATTATTAAATTAATATTATGTCCTCATTTCTTACATTGCTTGTTAACAATACAATGGAAATATGCAACAAATAGTACGCAAAAGCTACAAATAGCGACGTTAGTTTTGTGTATCTCAATGCAAAGACAGCAGAATTGATTTTAACGATTGAGACTTTTGAATATTTATATGGCCTAAACTTCTCAGAGAATACATTGCAGTGATGAAACAGTTCACGCATTGCGTCTGCGAAGATCTTTTACGGCTTTTCGATTAAATTCTTGTAGTTCATACAATCAAGGACTTTTTGAAATTAATATTTTTTCCCAACTCCCAAAAAAAGTTGCAAGGTGTCCAATTCAACTATTTAATCCTCAAATCTGAAGCGGTTAGCAAAGCTAAATAATTACGTTGTTCGCGCAGACTTATTACTGGCGGACTTTGTTAAAAATCACTACCCAACTAAGTACCTGAACTGTATCATAGCTTCTAGGCCACCTTCGCACCAATTAGCTAAAAAATATTGTCATCGTTATTGTTACACGATATCTCATTGATTAAACACGAAAGATATTCAAACGAATACATTGAATGATAATAAATTGCGAAGCATTCACGGGAGCATCAGGTAATCCTCGTATTGATGCAACGCGTATACATTTACGTTCATTCGAGACACAACCCTACTAGAGGTTACCCTACTAGAGGTTACTCTACTAGAGGTCCCTGCTGACATTTTCAGAGAAAATAAAAAAGCCCAAGGTTAAGCCTATAAATATAGTTAGCATCTATATACCTCAGCAGGTTTTTCCGTGGTCAGATTTACGTTTCTACAAGTCAAGCGCGTTTATCTGATAGGTTGAATGCATGTATGAGAAACAAAAAAAAATGATCTTTTGAAAAATGTGCCTTGTGTATTCACAAAAATATATGACTTACTCGGAGATTTTGTGATTTATTGAACATTGACACATTTAAGTAGTTGTTTTTTTAAAATTAAATCCACCTGAACCATTATTTCCTGGGGTGCAATAATAGGATGTCAGGATACTTAATCAATCATGAGGTTCCATTGCCTCCTGCCCGCAAAGTTTAAATTAGAATGGAAGTAAAAAAGTGTTCATTCAGTGTACTTCTATTTGGCGTATTCCACTGAAACTCAGCCAACACCCATATTCGTTACTATCCTTTTCGTTCCCTCTCTTTTTTATTTCCATATCTTTTGTTGCCATTGATTCAAATATTTAAATGAGCAGCTGTCCAGTTCACTTCGGCATTGTGCATCACAGACCTCGCATTTAAAATTGGCGTGTATGGACCGTAATTTCCATCATGATCCGTGAACGAAATGTTTTTCTAACTAGGCTTCAGGTATATTTCATTATCATGTCTCTAATTAACTAGCACTCTTCTCCAACGGTTATATTATGCTATATCCCCACCAATAATTGCGTTTGAACAATTACGTGGTGGGTATGACTGATTAGGATGATTAGGGATGAGGTCTATGTAAGTTTCAGCGTAGAGAATTTTCATTTTGATGCAATGTTTTTATCAGAGTTTATTTGGCTTCCAAAGAAGTGAAGGAAATTTCCTGCCTTTATTGAAAAGTGAATATTTTGATATTATCTCTGCCAACAGTACTGAATTCAGAGGAATGTGTATGTACTCTCTATGCATTTATCACTTCTCTCTCTAAAGAATGTGAGGATATAAATGGCGTTATGTGAACAAAATGGCTATATAAAAACAAGTATGAATTAAAACATCATTTATATACATGTGCATCAAATTTCACTCCTACTCACATTACATACATTTGCGTATTCCGGTGCAACCATACGTATGCGTAGAATAAATGAGGTCTCACTTTTTTGTTCATTTTGAATGAATGGATGAAAGTCGAACAACCAACAACGACATATGAGAGAAGAGCTATTGGTTTGATCAATAATAATAAGTAAGGAGATATTACGATAGTGCGGTTATATATGAATGTGAAATGTGATGCTATGAAGAATAGTTCAGATTTAGAAATTCCAAGGTTAAAAAAAGAAAATAGAAACAAACAATACTATAGGGAGAAATAGCATTCCTCTATAATCACTCAAAAGTTAAGAAAAGAAGGTAGAGTAGAGTTCTAAGGACCCATTCGTAGCGTTTATCGTATGAGGGAGAGATTTGGCCCGAAGGGTTCATCTATCAATATTTGAAAAAGGTTAAAGTCGAGGCATGTAAGAACTTTTGGGCCATAAGAGTATTTTCGTATTCATCAAAGGTAGTCCTGGGGTCAACAACATAAGGATAAAGATGCCGAATGATTACTTAGTGGACAATCAAATTGGGCTTAGAAAGTAATTCATGTCATAGGTGCCGTGAGGTCACTGATAGCAAGTAGTTTAGATCACAACCAGGCTGTAGGATTTGTTTGTTTCGAAGGCCACGAGAAGGCACTTGACAGAGTGTACTGCACACAATTAATGGTCGCTGTATGTACATATGATAGAACTTCTCCGAAACCTATTCGTCTCAGACTACATGGTTATGCTCGAGTATTCAGAACGAGTGTAGACAGAGGAAAATTAAACAGGAGGATTGTGAGGCAGAAGGACAGTGATTCAGTATTATCCCTTGTTCACCATCAACTTCAGTTGTAATTTTTAAATTGAAATATTTTCCTAAGAACTTCTATTGCACGAATAAATATTTGAATCTAAAAGGTTAAGTACACCATCTGTTGCTTCCCAAATCGTATTTTGATCAGTGGTATAATCAGCTACTGCACTACTTATAATAATACTATTAAAATATATTAAAATCTGTTTGAATGTACTCCTTTAAAAATCCCAAAACCATCTTATTACCTTTGAGACGTATGTACAAAGTCTTTAACTTTTAAGCGAATTGATTATACGTAGGTATTCTATTCAGTGAATAAAATCTTGTGAAACAAAATTGTATGCCATTTTTGGTCTCATTGGTTTTCTATTACATTATTTAATGGATATTCATCCATTAGTGAACTAAAACTTGAATTGCTTGGTGAACTATTTCGGACGAACTAATTAAACCTGGAGCTCACCCGAGACGAATTAAAACGGAATGACATTTCGCTAATTATTCACATGGAACTGAATCTGATGTCATATGGTGGAAAATATAAACACAGAAACAGTTCCTCAAATGCCCACCCGCCGTTGTTCACGGCGAACTAAAAGTGTAGTCTAATATTGTCGAACTGTGAAGAAGTTCAGTTCACAGGGTGGTCTTCAATCACTACGGCACGGAATAATTCACTTTTTCACCAAATTTTTCTGAGTTTTTTTTAGCATTTTACCTATCTCTAGTAAGTAATTGCTGGCATTATCCAGATTATGAGATTCCTCTCTCGAGTTTGTTTTATTCGCGCTCACCACCGCTCTTCTCTGTATTTTCCTTTTTTTTGGAGGATCGTCCCTCATTTCGCGTGGAGAACGCAGCAGACGCTCTAAGGCCGTTCATAATCCTCCAATAAACCAATGCTCGTATATTATGCTGACAACCTCTTCGCCTCATGTTTAAAAAATAAAACTTTGAGCTGCAAAAAGGCTTTATTAGCCTACCTTAAGGATCATATAAATTATGCTCAGTTCGGAATGGCTTTTGTCATCACGATTGAAGTCAGTTGAGTTTTTTTTTAAAAGCGAAAACTGGGATGGGTAAGTAATTTTCGAGAAAGCAAGATGACTGTAGAATCCCACTTGCCCAAGAAATGTACTCAAAGCACCCTCGTTTAAGAAATTAAAGCCTACTCTTGGTGAATTAAGTTGCTTAGCTATCCAAGTTAGAGAAATAAATTAAGCTACTAGACAAGTAATGGTCACGAAAGAATTAGTCGTAAATAAATTCCACAGACGTGCTATGATTTAACAATTTTCGAAGAATCGACGAGGAAAGATTGTCAAGAAGGCAAATAGAATTATCAAAACCAGGAAGAAGGAAACGCAGATGACCTTGGAAAACATGGAGGGCATAAATAGCTTTAATGCTGAGGGATCAAGGCTTGAAAGAGGAGGACAGCAATGACCGTGAAGACTGGATAATGAGAATAAAAGGTAGCCATTAAAAAGTGGAAACGACCCTAAAAAATTCCTAGGCAACTACTACATAGTGTTAGTGCTCCGTGGTCAGTAGTGGACTAAGCAAAAAGATTTCCATGATTCCTGTGGAAGAACATCCGCTGACTACGTAATTATATGGAATGCAATGCAATTAATATATTCAAAAACAAACAACTGAGTCACCATATCATGTACCGATAACAGTGCATGATACAAAATTCGAATCAGTTATTGACAATTGTAGAATTATATAAATATTCGGATACGATTCGCGTGTGTGACGTGTCCGGTCACGGGGCCACATATTGCTGTGAGATTTAAGAAATCACTTTAGCATCACAGGACTAGCATAACATTGACTGGGTAAATATCTCCTCCCCTGTCGGTATTTGCCCTTTTATTATATGTGGAACTGATAGCATAGAATTCACCTAAGAGAATAAATGTGGGCTGGTATGACGTCTAAGTCATTGAATGCTTTGACTGAGTGAGCTCAATGTTTGTACATCGATCAAAATTTAATAAAGTGAGTTAAAAGGGTAAGTAAAACTGAATAAAACGCCCGTCAGAAATTAAATGGTATCTTCATCCACAGTATTTAATGAAAGTTCCGTGACATTTGCATGTATATCCGGTGGTAAGCGTCGGCGTGTTGATACCAAGTCACCGTTATATTCACGCATAAAATAGACTAATGTTTTACAACTTTTGTTACGTTCCGTGATGTAATGTAAGTATTCGGAGAAAAATATCGGGACGTGGTACGTTTTGTTCTATCTGATATCGTATGCCTCACTGCGGGATAAAACCTTAAAAGAGCATTTCCTCTTAATTAAGTTATTAAAATCGGAGGTAAAATGCCAGCTTTCCTCTTACCGAATTAATATCATGTAAGAAGGAATTTCCACGTAATCCTACCCTGAAGCGTTCCCAAAAGGCTTGGGGATATAATCTCCAAAATATTTGATCAATGTTAGCAGCATGAAACGTAAGGCGAGAGAGACGGAGAAATCTCTGACGGGGACCCATTTACAAATCTCTTTCTTTCGCTTGTGTACGCCCGAAGGAACAGAAATACGATTTTTATCGACACTTCTTTTCGCGCAATTGAAAACTACGCAGCGGAAAATTCGATCACGTTAGCTCCGGGCTTGAGTTCGTTACCCAGCCTAACTTCCTTTTTTACGTAAACCTTTGAGTAACTGGAAAAGGAGAAAATTCTGCTTAAAAGTTTTAGTTTGTCATGTATATTTTGCCCACGTGTTTACCGTTTGAGTAAAATTTATGAATAATGGGCCTGGTGATCATAATTTATCTCAAGATGCTTTCTTGAGGTTCAAGGGGGAAAGTTTTGTTGGATATTCCCTGTGTGCTGAGTGATAACTTTAATCCCTGAGGAACAAGCTGAAGTAAAGGGTAAACAATGAAGTGGGAGTAGGGATTAATTAGTAAAAGTAAAGTACAAAGAAGCCGTTTACTTTTTGACGGTTATGTTATACCGACGATGTATTTTGAAGAGGTAGGAAAGCCCTTTTGGGGTAAATTTCGATGGTGGTTGGGTATTGTAATGAAAAACGATCTTAGAGGTTGTTCATTATTATAACAGAAAGGATAGATGTTGCTAGTGAGGAATTGAAAGGCCAATATGTCGCTCAATTTGTGGATAGTGGTTAAATAAAATGAATCGGAATTTTTTCTAAGGGACAAGTATACATTACCGTATGTATAGGAACAATGAAAATGACTACTGCAGTTATTTCTATGTCCTTAGTCAATCACGAAGGAATCACTCGAATGTAAACTAATGCAAAATTAGTTAAGTACCAGAATAGGTAGGCACCTACTAACGCCAAACTGATTGTAGGATAATGCATTTACATTATTTTCTCAGCATGTATTGAAAATTCACACTTTCTTAAGTGTATGTTCACAGAAATCTGTTTACCAGACTAGAAAACGTAGTCATTTGTTTACTGATTCATTTTTTGACTTTGAATTCAATGCTTGCAATTCGATATTTTGTTTAATAAAAGCGAAGTAGTAGTGCGATTTTTTCGGTTGAAAATGTTTGCCATCTTAGAAAAACCTGAAATAGCCGAAATTATTTAAATTATAAGAGCCACCCCATCATAAAATCCGAGTGCGCTTTAATATATTGTTGTAATTCCTTAAATTCATTCTCTTAATATTTATCACAATATTATGTTATTTTTAAAAAAAACAAACTTTTGATTCATACTATCGAATTTAGTTCTTAATTTGTGTTTTAAGTGATATAGTCGCCCAAGTAACTCGAATTAAACTATATTATTCATTTATTTTAAGTTCCAATGTCCTTATGTCTTGATTATTAGAGGATGGAGTGTCCTTAATGAGGTAATTTTAACTCTCTAAAATGCAGATAATATCTGTTTAATAATGCATCCGATTATGTAAAAAAATCCAAAGCCCCCAAGCACTGAGGATCAGCAATGTCATCCATGCTCACAGCGGAATTCGAGCCCGAGGTGCCAGAATATTCTAGTTACGTCAACATTAGAGACCGCCCTGACATGGGGCCATTTCTTGGTTCAATCAAGTGCCCCCGTAAAGTGGCAGTCAAAAACAGGAGAAGGAGTGGCAAACCGGGGACAACCAGCCTAAGAGGCGGACGAACCCCCACTGAAACTGGCGCTAAACTCAGCGCGCGAATTCCTCCATCGCGTTCCAATCGTACGTCGAATTCCCACGACCACATTGCTTGCGGCGCTGTCGTCGAACAGTGCGTTATTCCTTTGCTCCTCCACCCTCCTACCCACCGACACACACGTCCCCCATCTTCCTATCCCGAAAAGATCGTCGACGACAACTTCTCTCTCGCTCTACGCTTTCTCGCTTTCTCTCCCATCCTCTCCACCACACACTATCCCTTCCGCGTCAGTCCCTAAGCCCTACCCCTAGATCCCTTCAACCACAAACGTCGATTCTATTGCTCCATCTTGCACGGCGTTGCCTTCCTTTTTGATTCCATAACATTTCGCTGAGTCTCATAGCACATCTTGTCTCATTGCGTTCGTCTCTAAGGCGTGTAGATTGTACCAGCTTGATGTGTACTTTTTTCCTTTTGCCATTGAATAATGTTTTATCTCATACAATTTTTTCTGTGTACATGAGTTACATTTGTTTAATTTATTATTAATCATTGATTTGGAAATTTTCTCATAGATTCTAGTTAGAAAATTTCGGGGTTTTGGTTATTTCCAAAATTTTAACCGAACGTCAAATATACAGCTTCTGCTGTCAGAGTTGTGTTTCAATTGTTTTCCGTTTTATTTATTTCTGAAAATGGTGCCAAATTTATTTTGGGGTTAAACGGTATATTGCTTACGAGAAACGTATGCTGTAGAATATATGCCGTATAATAATCCTGGTATATTTTAGAAACTGTTTCGTATCTTCAAATGTTTTGTAAGGGATTACAACTAGTGTTACTTATCATTTAATGGAGAGGCTTAGGACGCTTAAGCCAACAACTCTGCAGTTATTTTTGGATACTGATGCAAAGTCTTTTCCATTAATTTTTTCGGAGAAGCTTTAACTACTCTATTCTATCCCTTGATAATGTTCCCAACTAAAAATATATGTTTTATCATCTTTCTCTCACCATGTTGATGTTTGGGCACACAGGATCACAATCATATATTTATCTGTATATCACTATCATTTTTATTTAAATCAACAGCCCTTCTGCTCTCAGAAATACTGTAGGTAGCATGCATGGTGATAATCGAAGAATGTTTATTTTTTTCCACACTAAAACAGAGCTAAATTCAAGAGTGATTATTATTATCATTTTTGCAACTAAGCACTATTCTATTCATAATTAAACCTTCGAGGAAAAATTCACTTCAAGTTCAAATATAATGTAATTGATATTTATTTAATTCAGGAACTGATCTATTTAAATTATTGTGCTATTATTGTCAATTTTCCATTGTTACATTTTTATATTCCACTACAATAACATTAATAATCTCTCTACTCAATAGACCTCTCTCTAAAACTTCTGATCTCTCTAAACTTCTCAAGTTTTCCATCCTATTCCCTTTAATGGCGCTGTTTACCCGTTGAGAGTCTTCCTTACGCGTTTATTCCTTCTATTTTTTCTTCCCATATTGTTTTATCTTATAGATGGAACTGTTTTATGGATATAATAGCACATATAATTTTATTATGTGGCACCCTTTTGCTAATATTAAGCATCCCTCTTTCTTTAATTTCATCGATTGTGAAAATGTTTGGTCTAAATTGTTAATGCTAAACAAACTTTATGCATAAAGAATGCTTACTCGCGCAAGGATGTGTACATTTCTAACCTAATCACAGTAATTAACGAAAGATCTGTCGAAAAGGTGAGGGTGGAACTCTCCTATTACTATACCCAACGTTTCGTGAAATTCGCTCATCAGGTTAGGGATGCAGTTCCTTTCCCTGTTTCGCCTGTTGTTTCACAAATATATATATATATGGCGCCCCAAAAATCTCAGAGCTTGGTTAAACCCAGAGGTGCTCAAAGGTCGCACCAAAAATCGAACCCAGACCTTCCTGTAGATAGCCCAACGCGCTACTCACTGAATTTACTACGCTCTAAATTTAAAATGCATACCGACCACGGTATTCCGAGTAACGCTCGCCCACTAACCCAAAGGTTACTGGTTCACATCAGAACTCTGTCTCTGTTGTGCTGCTACTCATTATTTTTTCAATGTTGGGTTACCGTACGACCACAGACGCTTGAATACCTTTTAATCCAATGAGACTAATAATTGACTTGACACTCTTCTCTGTCATCATTCTCTTACGTGTTCATCCCCCTTACCGCTCCGAGTATCCATTCATCTCCTTCCTCTCCCCACTTTCTCGTAAAAACCCTATACGCTTTCCCTTCCTAAGTCCTCACTTTCACCGTTAGCCCAATCTCTCTCATCTCCTTTCCCGAATCTTCCGCCTCCCCTCATTCTCGTGCTCTCTCTCTCTCTTCCTCCTACATTGCACCGTTTTCAAATTTGCGCGTGGGGAGGCCGACGACTTTGCGTCTCCGGCGAGTGGTAATTGGCCTTGGAATCCCGCTCGCACGACCACGCCCCATGCGGATGCCTCCTCCCCGTAAACCATTCCTCTATCCCTGCGACCCTTTCGAGGCTTCTCCCTTTTCCTCACCGTCTCCCTCCACTCCCCGCGAAGCGACACCCTTGGTTCCAATCGAGACGGGCTCTCCGGTAGGAGGAGACCATGGGTGAGCGGGGCTCGGAGACGGCGGCGTGGGCGTGTTGGAATCAGGAAGGGGATGAATAAATACGAGCACGCTGTGAAATACGTAGAGAAGGGGTAGTGAGCGGAGCGAGAAATCTCGAGTGAGATGGAGAGAGAGCGAGGGAAATGGATGAAAAGAGAGATATATCGGATGGTGGGCTAAAAATCGTTATTTGGGAGGCTTCTAAGAAGCGGGCAGTATTCGAAACGTATCTCCTTCCCAATGATTTAAAAAAAAACAGAAGATTGAAGATCATGCTGAATTTCCATGAAGCTAAATAAATGGCATACATTTGAAATATTTAGAAAGAGTTCTTCCACGCCTGCTGCTATGACAATTACGATGTTCGGGTAAGCACGTTCACACAATACATTGCGTGCAAATTGTATTCCAGTTGTTTCTTTACTCCATTCTCATTAAGGGGAAGTGATATTCTATATTGACCGTTAAAAGGCATACCCACTTATCATTCCCATAGTTTGTACTCATCAAGGCTATACTAGTGTTGTTACCAGTAGGAAGCGTGCCGTTAAATCCTTATCATCAATAGTTTGCGCGGTCACAACACAGGTTGAATGGAAAATTGACCAGTATATCTGTAAAACACGATACCAAATATACAGGATAATACCAGAAAATTATTAATATGACGGAAAGAGAAAGGGAAAAGATCACGTAGAGAAATTAAATGGGAAAAATGTTGGGCCAATAAGCTTAGATATAGAAAAGGAATGCTCCTCGAATGCTGATATCAGCCAGAAATACTAGGTTGTGTGATGAGAAAAGGCACACATTTTTCTCATGCTCATGTTTTCGATCAAAAGTCGATACACATCCCTTTTAGGAATACTAAGTTCATCAAAAACCATACTCGCACTGCGATCCCTCTCCAACAAAATCGTCCCTTTTTACAAGATGTTGTCACTTTTTGAGGTCTAAGGGCATCCTGAACGTTTTTCGTCTTCAATATCTTATCTATCCTCACGAAACAACTTCTGCCTCTCAGGAATAACCCATCTACCCACGGTCTAATCACTATAAGCTGCCTTGAGCACGTCATGAGTCTCTTTCCCAGTTTTGCCCAGTTTCACGCTAAATTTGATGGATTTAATAACCGGTTCATGACGGAGCGTAACGAGGTCACACTATAGAGGTTTCGAAAACGAACGATTTGCCCTCCGCAAAGGCAGCGAGCCAACTTCCACCGACTTCCAGCCTTTCCTGAAACTTGCCTCCCTTGAACCCAGCCAGAGAGACCGCTGCTCGTCCGTCTGCCTATCCGGGAAAAAATAAGTTCTTCTACTTTTGGGATAGACCTTATATGAGTGAAATCAGGTGGGAATTGGATTGAGTCACATTCTTGGGCGATTAAGTTATAGTTAGTCATTCAACAAAGGTATCGCAATCATTTTTGAGCGCTTTACTGGGCCAATACTTGAAGTAAGAAGTAAAAATAAATCCACAAACTATAAAATCAATTACAATACCAAGCGTAATGGCTACTACCGTTTACGTTTTATTGCATCCACATAATGATATGAAAATCTCCATTATTTAATTTATAATCGGTGATGAAAACAACGTGCTAACAAAAGGAATTACAGATAACCAAAGGTTTTCTAAACAAAATAATGGAGGGGTTTCAACCTCGGATGCACTGTGAACGTGAAATGTTGCGGTGAATATTGAGTATTTAACATTATCGGCGATTTATTTGGTAATTTGATCTAAATTTGTTGAGGAATTACAATAATTTAATCTACACAATAGATTAATGTTGCAGCAAGTTTTCTGCACCATTTTATAACTTTTAGTCCACCGTGACTAGGCGGCCAATAAATTATTTCTCCAAGAAAATCATATCCACCCCTACTCGCGGCATGTTTCTTACACATTAAGGCTCTCTTTCCGATACTTCAGATAATTTCTTAACTCTCGTTGATGGGTCTCAGATACGTGTAAGTTCTTCATATTTCACATGTGGCCTAACTGATGTGGAATAACGATTTTCTTACAATTTTTCATTCCACTGAAAAGATGTTTCTAATGAAGTTTACTAATATTCTTTTGATGAGAGTTCCTCGTAGAAGAACGGAGATATACTATAAATAGCTTAGTTTATACTTTTATCTTAAATTCCTTCTGCCTATATTGAATTTCGGCTTTAAGTACTTTGAATCTCGTGTTTGGGCGATTGTGGAGTCTTTATCAAGGCAGAATGAACAGGAAAATGTAACACCTTTAATTATTTGCGCAGATATTACACCAGCTACGATGATTTTTACCCCTGTGTTTCTTATGGAGCGATGATGTTTCGACGCCAAGAGAGACTGCAAGACATTTACTGGCACAGGCATGCCTTCGAAAGCATAAAGATAAAAATTGAATAGGATATAGCAATGCACGTATTTTTGAAATTTTATTAATAGGAATAGGACAGTAAAAGTGGAGTAATTAGGAAGAGAAAAGTGCGTTGCCAAATTAAAAAGTACTACAAAGAAAACAAGCATTCTATGTAAATACGTGAATAATGGATGAGAGAAGATTTTGATAAGGAGCTTACAGTTGAAAGCTTTAGTATTTTGTTCATCAAGGAAAAGAAAATTTTAACTGGTGAGGTTTCATATGAATTGAGGTATATTGAACAAAGAATGAAAATTTTTGGAAATGTTTATGAAGAGAATAAATACAGAAAATAGGTTGCAGATGTACGGGAAAAATGGGTGTAAGATATATGGAGAGGTAGCAAAAGGTTAAAATCCGTTAAAGGAATGCGAGTAAGCGGGTCGAAATAACAAGGTACATATTTTGGAAGGCATGAAATTTCCCACACAATAGAACACGTTTGGCGTTGAAGAAGGAATGAGCGCTGGAAATATGCTCACATGAAATAGAATTGCTTCATAGTCCACAGTGATATGAAACAGCGTTCTTGAGAATTTCAGACTAATACTCCAAACAGTTTGCTGCCAAATATAATTCTTGCCATTCCTTTTACCCTCGCTCTGCCTTGAGGTACCGCCTTCTATCAACTCCTTCCTCATTTACGACAGCAAAAAGCCAAAGTATAAGGACTTCGTTGGCAATGGCGAGGTGATCGCCACAGGAATGCGATTGATAATGAGAAAGGGCCTAGAAAGTGATAAGGTGCGGGATGCATGGCGTCGCATTTACTTTTTTTGCTTCCTGGAGATGCCCATGAAAGACAGCGAGACGGGAGACAGGAAGACGAGCATCGAGTTGGATAGCGAAAAAGAGAAATTATGTGGAAGAGCTAGTATTCAAATTTATATTCCGCCCCAAGTGTCGGTATTTCAGGGAAAGTTCCGAAGGTTGACATGGGGAACCATTATTCTAATTGCAGTCACTCAGGTGCACGCAAATAAATATGAAAAATACTGCATACATGAAATTCTGATCTAATATGTAAAATCTATAAATATAAGGAAAGCCAAGACTATATATGAAATTCAAGATAGCGCTGGGAGGGCATTAAAGAGGAGAGTTTAAATTATATTATATAATCAGAAAGAGGAGTCAAGTATATCATAAATATACTTGGTTGCTCTTTCTGATTATATAATTTAATATAACCTAGACTCCCTAGAATGCCCTCCTCGCGCTCTCTGAAGGATCCATTTAAGTCGTGGAGTTGCTTCGTATAAAATTATCAATGACTGGAAACCACCACATCTGGATTATTATGGTTGGAAACCACCACATCTGGATTATCATATTTATATAAATTTTATTAAGCACCTGAATAAAAGCAATTTAAGCTGGCAAAAGAAAAAAGTTTTGTGTCATCGTTAATAAGGATAATCTATTAAGTTGTTTTCAGCCTCAATTATCCTTCTTGCTAATAATATTATTCCTAAAATTTTTTCGAGCCTCGATTTCAACAAGATATGCCAGTGAAAAACTTTAAATCCCCCGCCAGATTTTTTCTCAATTATTGAAACCTTGAGTTATTACGGCAAATTATTTTTTCTTCGCTTTTGTGGAACTTAATCTGACGCAATTTTACGTTAAAAAATCGGCGTTGTCCAATTCTTAAGCAATCTAGGAAGAAGTTTCCTTTGATCTCCGGAAAATTAACTACCTTCGCCCACCTTTAATTCTAATAGAGAAAGAATAAACATTAAAAATGGGCTGTAGATTAGTTTAAGACTTCTTTTTAACGGCTCCTCTCTGACCCCCACAGGACTATGACGTTGCCAATATCAGCAGAAGGTCCCGTTCACAGTGGTTGTCAGTCATTCTTTCGTCAATAACCCAAGTTCTCAGTTAGAAGCTGAGGATTTTCAATTATTCATCATCCATTCTCTTCTTCAATTCGATCGCTCGTGCTTAGTTCCAAACTCTTCCGTCCTTCCTCAACTCCCTCATTCATCCCTCCCGGGCTCCCTCGGTTTACCAGGCGGTCAACTAATACCGATAATTCTATAGTTTTGACACTGCACAAATTCTTTAGCTGTGGACAAGAGCAAGATACTGAAGGCATATATACAATACATCCCAACCTTTGATTGCTATTAGGCAACCTCTAGGACCACGCAGCTCATTTTGCATTACGCTTAATTGAATAGTAGTAGCTATACTCGTATTAAATATTGGATTTGATATGGAGAAAATATGATCATTACTTTTATATTTTGTCATTTTATTCAGTTTCAGTTATTTTTTATTCTATTGAAAATTATGCCATTGTGTTACTCATTTCGCTTTTATGTACTTACTTTCAATAGCTATCCCGGTGTTTACTGATATTTCTTAATCTAAGAATTATTTCCAGTAGCTTTCCGTGCCACAATTTTGGATTCATGTGTATCAAAAATATGTATCATGACTTATTCCTTATAATTTAATCCATGAAATAATTTTTCTGCCTAGTTTAAAGAAAATGGTCGCCTTAGATATTTTTTAACTACCTTTATCAACCCAATGGATGGGTTGAGAGGGTAGAGCTATAATCGACGTCGTATGACAATACATATACCTATGATACATGGTCCTGTGGCCTGTTCCTTATTTCCTGTACCGCCTATTGGTTCCCAGGTAAATTTGTTTGCTGAAAAACCACATAGTTTGAGTTAAGGTGGAGGGTTCCCAGAGGTGCCATAAAAGAAAAGCCCCCTTAAATGAATTACCATACCAAAGTATTTATACTAACCATGATATTTCTCGGACTCTTTATTTTATCTTCATGCATGGAGTAATTTCTCTAATTTATTTGGGAGATGGTTGAGGTCGATACATTGTGGAAATCCATTTGTGAAGAACGAAGAAAGAATAAAATACTTTGATTTTCCACAGGAAAGTTTCTCTAATTTATATTTTAAAATAGAAATTCTAAAATAAAACTCGGTATTATTATAACACATAGTTACATGAAATATATTTTTGCGATCGAATGAAGTGTAAAATGCGTGTTTAGATTAATAACCTTAATGATACTTGAAACTACGTACATTAGAATGAATATTGTGGCGAATTACACAGTGTTAATGTGAATTACACCATGTTAATTTTCAAGGGTAGGTGTATTCAGTGATAAATTAAAACATCAGATTCCGTGTATTTGTCAATATTTAAAAAAACCTCATTTAGGTCTTAATAGTTTTTAAAATATACTTTACTACAAATTAATCATCTAATATTTGTTTCACGTACAGTTTACCCTCTCTTGTTTTTAATTTAATTGAACTATCATGAATATATCCACTTTCTTGTTTCTACCGTATTCCTCCTCTTCATGACTTGCTTCAATTAACCCCTCGAAGTGGACCTTACATTCACCTTTCTTTATTCGGGTGCTGCTTTATATTTCCTTTCGCTTGCTTTTCCATCACACCCTCTTCTTTCTCCTTCTCCTTTTACATTCTGCTCTATTCCGTTCTCACCCCCTCAAACAAACCTTCCTTCCCTTTCACTTCCCTTTGACATCTGGAAGTTTCAATTTTCCTACTGAAATTTATTTTTTTTATCCTCTTTGGGTGGCTTTTCAATGCAGTAGTTCTCTCTTGTAGGCTTTTAAGGCCTCTGTTTTGGTTCTCGTGGGCCAAAGTTAGGCAGGTAATTGAAAGGGAGACTTATTAAACTGAAATAAATTAATAATGGCTCCAGTGAAGCACAAAAATCCTAATGGCTTGGAGGTAGAATAAGGCTGAAATTTGACTGAAAACATTGAGTTATAATATATTTCAAAACACATAAAACTATTTTTTGTTCTACCTCATTTAGAAGAGTATCTAATGGTTATTATGCCCTCTTAAGTACATCTTTTCAATCAAATTTTCTTACGGTCAAATTAAAATATAACCCATTATTCAAGGCCAAGACGAAGAATGATAATATAACTACCGTATTAAACATACCATATTACCACTGATGAAACACTTTCATACTAACTTTCTATTTATTTTGTTTTATATTTACGTATCTTCTACTGTTCTTAGTAGTTTACTACTTTTACTAATCTTGAACTAATTGTTGGCAATTTTGAAACCGAGGAATTTTGGCACAAATACATGTCAATAACTAAAGATAAAGGAGAAGATAATGGAGAAATTATATTGGAACACTTTTGATATTGCTACCATGCAGAAGGAAGAGTTTTTTATATAATTTTATTGATAAATCTGTCCTAAAAAAAGTCTTAGTAACCTTGAGCACAAAGTTTTGTAGCAAATGAGATATGAGGACTTCTTAGTGGCTGGCATGATTCGATTCATTCCTTCAATCTGTCCAGGGTATTACGTCTAATTTGAAAAAGATTTCCTGTTGAAAAAATCATGAAAATTATTATTTCCGAGGGGTCGAATATTTTCTTTCGTGTTCATATTAAAAAGAATTAAATGCGCTTTATTTAATGCTTCCTTATTGATTTTCATTTCTGGTGGAGTATTAAATAAATATGATTGGCATGGCCGAACAAAAAAGTGTAAACATCATTCGCGACACAGAAAATTGGTTTTAAAAATATTTGAAACACCTTGGTGAAATAATTAAACTGTTATTTTTTCCTGTGAAGTTGTGTCCTTTAATTAGAAATCGATGAAGTATGATCGGGGTCATATTTCTTCTGACATAGGTCATCAAAAGGCTATTAAATATTTTTCATATCTTCTTTGAAATAAATAACCATTTTCAGTTATTCATCCTAACGAACTGAAAAAAAATAATATCCGCAGATGCTAATAAGCACGAAAAATTTCCCTGACTTAATTTTTTACACGAAAGTTCTTAATTATATTGAATGTTAAAATGTGTATCGATAACCCATAAATCTTTCTCATGAAAAGAAAATTGCATGCCCTATTGATTCCTAAAGATTCTAAAAAGTAAAAAGAAGGATGTGAACTTGGGGCATTACAAATGTCAGCGTTTGTCGCCGAGTAACCAGCAATAACGTTTTAGAAACCAATAAGTCAATCCTTATCCACTCTGGGTCTGCTTTTCGGACGGCCGTTAGATAGTGCTCTCTTCTCCTCAGTATATATACCGCCTCCATTTGATTAACGCCGAATTATTCACAAGAGGAAATTTCAACTTAAAAGGATGTGGATTCTCATATAGTTATTTGTATGAAACCAAAGGTTATGCATGATACGATATGAATTTTTGGATCAAATACTAAAGTGAACCAAGCGTAGTTTCTTAAAGACTCCAAAGAAATCCATCCCACTCTTTAAGAGCTTTCACCATGCCACTAAGAACTAGTGCCAGGGGGCATAGGCGTCGTCGTCATCATCGGAATCTTCAAAGGGTCATTACACAGGGGTCGCCCTTTTCATCCGCCCCTCAAATCCTCCTCAGCTCTTCCGCCCCATGTTCTTGGCCACCCTCGAGCTTCTCATTGCTCCTCCATTTTCGCCTCTGGTGCTTTCTCGCCGTATGTTCCAAGGTTTTTTTTAATGAGTTGTGATTTTGAGTGACGTGCTAAAAGGTCCAATTTTGGATTCCTTCCTAGAACTCCTCGACGTTTTCATTTCGTCCGAGTGAATGACTGAATAAATGAATGCGGTTTTTACCTCGCAGAGTTGCTTCTCTCTGCCTCTTTCAATTTTGAAGGGGCACTTTTATAAAACTTTTATTTTAGGGGACGACATGGTGAAAAACTTCTGTTCGGGCAACTTATTTTTATAAATGTAACGTACAAATATGAAATATCTTACGGAAAAACCTGGCTGACATTTTTTCATAGTTTTCTAAACGTTGTGTCAAGTTTCATTGCTCCGAGGACATTAAGTGGAACGCTCGGCGGTGTTGAATAGCCTTCAAGCTAAGGCATCAAAATGTGAAGCTCAGCTTTCCCAAAGAGCATCTGCGAAAGTTTGTTGAAGGAATGGGAGGGAATAATGGTTTATTTTCGCATAATGCGTCTGGATTTTTAAGTTACCCTTTCAGATAGCCTTCGGCTGTCTGAAAGTGTAAATATCTCGTACGTTTTATGTTCAACCATATTATACTGCTAAATAATATACGATATTATCACGTATTTACGAGAGAATGCTATTATTAATGCTAAAGTATAGAAGCTTAAGTTATAGCTAACTTCACACTATCAACAGGTCCGGTTTCATCGTATTAAAATAATTATAAATAAATAAACAATTTATAGCAAATGCGCTTTATGCTAATTAAAAACTTCACTATCGTCATGGGTTTAAAACCAACGCAGAATCACGAATGAGCATAAATACGTTTTTCTTTTCACAAGTTAAAAATGTGAAATGCTGCTGTGCAGAATTTGTGAGTTTATGCATGAATTTCGCACATAATTATTTGATATAGCCAGTATCCATGATAACATATAGTTTTTGAACCAATATAATGATCAAAATTAGCTTATACTTCATTATACTCATTGTCAAACTATAATCGTTTCAATTTTAATTGACTAAAAATGCATTTAAATTAAATATTACTTTTTATCTTGAGTAACTTTAACGAACAATAAAGCCCCTTTTCTGATGGAAGCCATAAGTTCCTTTGTGGATAATATTCTACTTATCATTTAAAAATAGCTTATTCAACAGCAGTAAATAAAATTCATATAAGTTGATTGAGTCAGAGCAGTATTAGAGCGATAATTGTATAATTATATACATGGAAAATAAAATACTTAACTGTATGTTAATTATTCTCCGAGTATTTCATTATAATTCTTATAATATACAAGACAAATTTTTGAGTGCCAGTTGGGCCATACTGCTGCTCCTTTTTTGGGCATTTTTTATGAGTTCCGATGTAACTTTTCATCATTAATCTAACAAAATCTTTACTTTTTTAAAAAAACCTGAGCTTTATAATATATGGCCTTTTTTTAATAGCTCATGAGTCATTGTTCAGAGAAAATATTCTAAATGTAAACTTATAATTAGTATATGAATGGAATTAATTAATTTGAACTTCATATTGTTGTCAGCAAAATTAATCAGTTTGGTGATAAATCTTAAGTGAGCGCAACGACAGAATAATTCTCTATTTTACCAGAGAAAGCCAAGTTTTACACTTGGCTTTCTCTGTTGCTAGCTTACCTCAAATCCCTAAGATTTATTTTCCTGAATTGAGCCATCTCCAGACGGGAATTAACCACGAGCTACGTTTAGACAAAAATCTATAAACTAAACAAGTGCATATGTTGTATACAGAATTAGGACAGAGTTAAATGTCCTCGACAAAGTAAGTCCTTTTGAATAATTAATCTCAGCCATTATTATTCAGTTTACTTCCACGGTGATCTTTCTGCCTCTGTAAGACTCTACGTCTTGAAATTTGAATGAGGATGCACGTCACACACTAGAAACAATTGAGAATCAAACCCCTAAGGCTTGGCGAGCATAAAATATAATAGTCATCAGTTATTAGTAAAAATATAATATAGATTGGTTAATAATGTAGTTAATTAAATAATTAATTTATTCAAAAAAGTTACCCTTTAGTATGATAGAAGTATCGGTAATGTCGTAACACTGCCTTGAAGAAGAAAATAATTAGAGTTGAGATAGGATGATGAAAATATAAAAATGCCAAAAATTATTACATATATTATGAAATTCGCTCTAATGGATACTAAACATCCGGTTAATACCAAAAAAATGTTAATGTTAAATTGAAAGGTTTGTTCCCATTAGGTATCTTTTCTTTATTATTGAAATCCATCCTACCCCATTACAAATTTTCTTACATTACATTTTTCTTGAATATTTAATGGCACGAAATTTCATAATATGGAGTTCACTAAACACGTAAAATAAATTATTAATTGAAATATGATCATGTGATCCAACCGCAAGGGATTATGTCTCATATGACTGGACTTCATTTTCATTGACTATTTTCACGTTTCGTTTCGTTTTGAGTAAAACCTTTTCGCCTACTCTTCGTATGTATGGAAATAAGTGAAATCTTCTTAAATTCACCGCTAAGCAAGATACTTCATTACTAGCGTTTCATTGACGGAGAAACTCTGAAACTCTTGTGAATATAGGTTGAGTAGAACATCTGAAATAAATAAACCCATCCCAAAGAAACTTAACTGATATCCTTTTGGCTCTTACCTTAAATACATTCTTAATTTTGATTGTTTGGGTAATTAGATGATGTAGATTATAAAGAACACACAAATATGGAAAACAATTAGAAGGCTTATTTTCGTAAGATAAGCCCCCACACTTAAGTTTTTGGCAATTTCTAATGTCGTCGTGATAAAAATTTCAGTAAATTTGTATATTATAATACTACGACAATTCGAGTGAAAACGTAGTGTCACTTTATCAATGTATTTATAGAATATTCTGTCATTAGATTCAAGTTACAATGATTTCTACGAGGGTCATCCGGAAAGTAGTACCCGTTCGTGAAATAAAGACACAAAAGTAAATATTAACAAACATAAAAAAATTTATTTGAAAGAGGATACTTTAAACTACTTCTCAACATAATCTCCAAGCAAATTAAGGCATTTGTCATAACGTGTGACAAGTTTCTGTATTCCTGCTGCATAGTCCTTCGCCGCCAGCTCATTGAGATACGCGAGGGACCCATCTTGCACAAATTTTTGCATAATGCAGATGGTGTTTAACAATTTCATGAACAATTGTTCGAGAAACATTGGGAAAATGCTCACAGATGTCATCAATTGTGACGCGCCGATCGTTCCTCACGAATTCGTCAACTGAGCTCACCAGTTGGTCTGTAATGACAGACGGTCTCTCCGAACGCTCATCGTCGTGTGTGTTCCCCCTCCCCATGTTGAAGTTGCGACACCACCGCCGAACAGACGACTCGTCCATTACATTGTCTCCATACACCTCCTTTAATTGGCGATGAATATCACATGGGCGAACGTTTCTTGCATTGAGGAATTTAATCACTGCCCTCACTTCACAACTGGCGGCGTTCTCAATTTTTTTAAACATTGTAAACAATCACAGAAACAACACAGGCAATGCTAGCGTCACGCAACTTGGCTCAGAGAAGGCAGACAAGCCACTGAAGCTATCTGACCTCGTCCAGCGGCTACTCGCGTCGTCAGCACTTCATGCGGCACGAACGGGTACTACTTTCAGGATGACCCTCGTATGTTTAAAATGTTGGTAGTATGTTAAAGTAGCTTTAACCAATTCATGAAGTGTCCTAATGATATAATTCCACGCACGTAAATTTGAAATTTCCACACACATACGAGTGCAACCTTAGTTTGGCAATGTGCAGGCATTCGATATTCTCTGAGACCCGACTTTAAAACTTTGGCAGTCGAAAAATTTCGTGGAAACGGAAGGGTGGACTTGAGAGTTAACTTCTTTTGTCCGCCGAGGTTCCAGAACGCCGGGAACAGGGCCTGCCCAACGGTATGTGTGTGCGCCGGATTAGAAATGGAGGGCTGACGGTCGATCCTATAAGAGTGCATGGGTAGAACCACTGGAAGGAGAGGATTAAATTGAGGGATTGGGGAAAGGGGTTTTGAAGGGAGAGAGGGACGTATGATGAATAGTCTGCCTTCCGTAAGATACAAAGATTTTTATCTATTTTGATGCCTCATCGTCATTCTCTCTCCCCCCCGCCAACACTGCCATCCTCCACTACCAGCGAATGGGTATTAGCGTTAGCCCCTCGATGCTCAGAATATTTGAGATGCAAGGTTCCGGAGAAGCAATGTAGGACAAAGGGAGGGGATAAACGACGGAAGGAGAATTTCAGAAGGAGAGAGTCGAAGACTCAACGGAAAGAGCGTGTAAGCAGTCCTGTTTCCGAAAGCAGCTCATTCATAATCTAATTTAGTCCAAAAGCCGGGATGGAGAAGAAGAGATACTTCATATCATGGGTGAATATCCATTTCATCATTGAATTTTGCTGTCCAACATAGCTTTGATGTGCTATATTCAGTTTTTTTTTATATTTTCGCCGTATTTTGGTGGTCTTTTGTGTGCAGTAGCTTGCATCCACTGAAAAACTTATTTTATTAATGAATTCATAATAGAGTTTTGCAAAATGATATCCCTTCTTGTGTATTTTAAGTTTTTCAAATAAATTACGGTTTTTGCGAGTTGAGATGATCATTAATTACATATGTTCTGAAAATTGTAGGATACATATATATATATATATATAACTTAATGCATTTTCTTACCAAAAATCATTAACTTAATGCATTTTCTTACCAAAAATCTTTAGAATACACCCACCTTATCCTTAAGCAATGCCAATGCATTCGTGAACAACACAAATCAAACCTTTTTTCCCTCTTTAAAATAATCTCTTTGGCTTCTGCTCACCTAATTCCACAACTCAACGCCATAATTTCGTCTGCCCTACGTTCCCTCCAACAAAAACGTCAAACTCTCCTTAAAAAGCTGTCCAACTTGTATATTTCCTACTTCCGAGTTGGTCTCAAAATTCCACACTCTCACCCTTTCCCGCCACCTCCTCCTCAACCACCCCCACTCTTTCAATATAAGCCTGACCTCCGCAGCATTTACAACCTTCCCCCTCCTCCCAAAGGCCCTCCGGTTTTTCCAAAACGCCAGCCACCACCGAACAATCCCAACACCCCCCCTCCCTCCGACAATGCCCATGACATTGTAAACCTTTCAAACACCAGCCTTTCAGACAATGAAATATCCGTTCTTAGCAAAGGCCTATCCTTCTCCCCTACACCAAAAATAAACCACATAAACATACTCACTGATACCCTCAATTTCTGCCGAAACCTTCGATGGCGCGCCTTCTGGAAATCACAAAGTAAACCTTTCAGTAACCTAAAAACCAATCCCGCACTTGACAAATTCCGCCCGGCTTCAACTCATGAGCCAAAACCCCTTCCTAGTAACCATCCTGTCGAGATTTTCATACGTCTTCTCATCGAAAAAGTTTCCAATCAATCCTTCAGAAAACATCTCAGACCGAAAAATAACCTCTCCATGAACGAACGTCATGCCCTAAAAACCCTACAGTCCAATCCTAACATCGTTGTTACCTCCGCCGATAAAGGCTCCTCTGTTGTAATTCTAAACACCAATGATTATATTTCCAAAGCCCTCGCTCACCTGAACGATACATCCACCTATACCACTCTAACCAAAAACCCAACACAAACTTTCCAAACCGAAATTCGGTCTTTTCTCCTCCACTCCGGACCAGAAGAAGGCCTAACCTCCCAAGACATATCCCTACTTTCACCCCCAAACCCCAGAACACCCCAGTTTTATCTCCTCCCAAAAATACACAAACCCAACATCCCCTGTCGTCCTATAGTTTCCAGTTACAATTCTCCCACCGAAAGAATCTCCGCATTCCTTGACCACCACCTACAACCACTTGTACTCTCCTTGCCCTCCTTCACGAAAGACACGTACCACTTCCTCGACCGTCTAAGTTCCGTCTCTATTCCCTCCACACCCAACCTACTTATGGCCACCATCGACGTTACCTCACTTTACACTTCTATTCCCCATGCAGAAGGTTTATCCTCCCTCCGGCATTATCTTTCTCTGCGCCCCCTACCCCAGCGCCCCTCAACGGAATTTCTCCTCAATCTTGCCACTTTCGTCCTAACAAAAAATGTATTCACTTTCCAAAATTGTTTTTACCTACAGACAAAAGGCACAGCGATGGGAACGAGGATGGCACCATCATACGCCAATCTCTTCATGGGCCATCTCGAAGAGACCTTCCTGTCACAGCAACCCCTTCAACCTCTTTTCTGGGTCCGCTACATAGACGATATTTTTATTCTCTGGACACATGGCTCTGACTCTCTCAACAACTTCTTATCCGCCTTAAATTCATCTTTCACGGTTAAATTCACCTCTTCCATTTCAGACTCCACCATCACCTTTCTTGACACAGACATCTCACTTCAAAACAACAAATTCACTACTTCAGTACACATCAAAGCCACTAACCATCAGCAATACCTACACCACACAAGCTGTCATCCTCAACACACGAAACGCTCGATTCCTAACTCTCTCTCTATCCGCGGACACCGAATTTGCAACACCACAGCCACTCTCAACAAATACCTTGCCAATCTACACCTTGCACTCCTCAAACGCGGTTACCCAGAAAAGTTGCTACGAAATAAAATCCACCGTTCCACCCGACCACACACACCACACAATAACAAGCCCACATCTGACGCAGGACTCAACCTTTGCACCACCTATTACCCCGGATCACACAG
The DNA here is from genome assembly GCF_022747635.1 of Hetaerina americana. Lineage (NCBI taxonomy): Eukaryota > Metazoa > Arthropoda > Insecta > Odonata > Calopterygidae > Hetaerina > Hetaerina americana. The sequence goes on from NW_027286069.1 coordinate 28,019,713, forward strand.
ACTGAAAACCCTCCTTAAAGAACTGTTTCCAATTTTACATGACAATGACGCGACCTCATCCTTACTACCCCAATGCCCATCTATCGCATACAGACGACCCGCCAATCTCAAAAACCTTCTGAGATCCACCAACCCTTTGGCGCCCCCCCGTGACAAATTTCCCAATATTTCCCCAACTTGCAACCGCCCCCGATGTAAAACCTGTCCTCTTATTATGCCTACTCCCCTCTCCCTACGTCCCCTCATAGCCCCCCCACCTCGTTCCCACGCTAATTGCCTCTCAAAAAATATTATTTATCTTTTATCATGCAAACACTGCACTTCCTTCTACATAGGTGAATGCATTACCCCCTTATCCATCCGAATGAATAATCACCGGTACTCCTGTAATTCTGCCTCACTCTCATCTCTTCCTATCCCTTCACACGTCAATTCCCACAACCTTTCATTCGACCAGTGTTTTTCCCTCAGCATCCTAGAATCCCTACCTGATTCAGCTACCAACATAGAGGTGAGAACTCGTGAATCCGCCTACATTCTATCCTTCCGTTCCTTTAAAATTCCCACCCTTAACCGCCATATTTAATTTTCCTCCCAGCATTCCCTCCACACCTCCCCTCCACGCCCATAACTCTTTCCCCTCTCCTGATCCATAGCATATTTTCAGTCTCTCTTGAAGAAGGCCCCTGAGAGGGCCGAAAGCTCGAACAATTTACCGTGTAAGTGTTCTTTTATATGTGTCTATTCTTTTCTATTTGTGTTATGTTGTGTCAGCCCATTATTGTGCCGCTCGTATGAGTTTTTCCGGACAATCGTTATATATATATATATATTTATAATCATATTATCCCTTAATGCCCTTTCTATCTCATCGTCGAATATGTTTGGGCTTAAGCTATCTTCCTCTACGTCATGTTCCTTTTATATGGCTAACCTTGTTAGCCTAAGCTCTTTAATATACAGTTCTTCTATTCATTCCTTCCATCTCTCTTGGATCTTTTCTATATCAACTACTATCTTACCCGACTTATCCCTAACTCTATACACCTTCCCTTCCTGCTTCCCGATACTATTTAACCTTGCTGTATGGGGCACCAATTTCACCATTCCTCTGAAAATTTTCCATATCCTCGTACTGCGTCTTCCACCATTCTTCTTTCGCTTTATTTGTTGCCCGTCTCAATTTATTATTTAACTCTTAGTACTTCCTTTTGCCTAACTCTATGTTTAAATTCTTCCATTTTCTTCTCTCATCTATCTTTCTAATCATCTCATCTGTGATCCATGGTTTCCTTGTTCTTTTCCCATTAGCGGTTCTTATAGTTTATTTTGCGGCTTTCGATATCCCTTTCTTGATACATTCCCATTTTCTTCCTTAATACTTAGCTCTTTACTATAATCCATGAGTTTCTCTACAGCCTGCTGACACTCCTTCCTTATCAATCCATTTAATGTTTCTACATTCTATTTCCTCATTCGGCGGCCCTGCCTTATCTTTTTGAAAAGGACGCTACACTTCATTGCAACTAAATTGCGGTCAAATGGTGGTCCTGCTCCCGGAATGCAATGCGAATTGATTACTCTGTTCCTGAATCAGTGCCTTGCCATAATAAAATCTAACTGATACCTTCCTGAGTCACCTGGCATTTTCCATGGATAGCTACGCCTTTTGTGGTATCTTAACCAATATATTTATATATATTATATATATATATATATATATATATATATAATATAACGTCCCAAACCAAATTTATAAATCAAACGAGGGAGTGTAATGGCGTTAGGACACTCAATTATAGATTAGACACATAAAAAAGGGCACTCACACGTATTCCGAAAGTAGAGTGGCTCAACCACCTGAGGATAGATGGAACGGAGAGGAATAATGAACGAGAGGAGGAAGGGGAAAGATTTGGGAGGGGTGGGATTGAAATGGAAATGTTTGGTAGAGGAGGAGGAAAAAGAAAGTTCTTAAGGGTGGAGTGGTTAATGCCTAATGTTAATTCCTGGGTAATTACAAGCGTCTAAAAGCCATAGATATACGTGCTTTCTTGTCATTAGTTTGAATGGAGGATGGGAGGGACGTTAAAATGGAGACATTGTGGCAATTTTCAAAGGGAATGTTATGCTTGGAAGCGTGCTTCGGAATTGGGAGCATCGCAGACAGGGAAGAAACTTTGCTAAACGCGCTTATTATTAATAATAATATGAAAGATTGTTGTGCACTGACCAATGTAAAAGGGAGGGCATCGTTAGCACTTAAGGAGATAAATTACAAGGCTGTCGGTGCAGGAGAAGAATTGGACGTGTAGGAGGAATTTAATAAGCTGGTGGGTGAGGGGCGAAATTAGCGTTTAAAAAATAGGATACGATGTGCATCTTACTTTATTGTATGGCGTGGGTGTGGCTTTGAGACGGGGTGGGGGTTTAACAAATTGGTTGATTGAAGGAGATCGGAATGGTTGGCGGTGCGTTTTAATGTAATGGAGGGACATTTGGGAAATAAGTTGTTCGTGAAATGGTGGTTCTTGAGGATGGGGTAAAGGTTTTTTAAAATGAAATTCAGAAATTCTATGCCTGGGAAATATGTGGTAAATATTGAAACAAAGTGGGTGTCTGTGGTGGAGGAAGATTTGGGTGTACGAATTTTTTTCCTACGAGAGAGAGGTTGGCATAGGATGGTCTGAACCTGAACCAGAATTACCCATTTAAGGAAAAGGAATTACGGGTGAGGATGAAATCATTGAGGCTAAGGAGAAATTCAGTGCTGGGTATGAGTGGCTTATAGCGTGGGGAGAGATATCGGAGGTAGGACAGAAGTTCTGAATGTCGGATTGAGGTGTAGAGGGGTGTGGTATCAATGGTGAGCATGGCCATTTTGGTGGGGTTGATTGTAGTCTTTCCAGGAAATGCTATGCATATTTTATGATTGAAGACCTCATTCCTTTAGGTCGACTATTTTTCTCAAAATATTCTATGTTTATAATGCAACAACTTCAGAGAGTAAAAATCATTCCCCTTGACCGGGGATTCGACTCCGGATCCCTCGATGCCCGGCCGAGTGCTTTAGCCAGTTAAGCTATCGAGGCGTCCTCTCACACTCTGAAATATGCTTCTTCAATTTGCTTCATGCATTACAATGTAACAACTTCTGAAGTTGTGTTGTGATGTATATTAGCGGATTACTTCGTCAAAAAGTTACTTTCGGTATCTCCCGAAGTTTCTTGGAATTTGTCTAACCCTCAGTGTTTGAAGTTGACTTTAAGACCTCGTGGATAGTGGCGCATTGTGCATGGCTACGGATGCATGTGACATTGTATATACGGTATTTCGTCACAATATCTTGTTCCTTTAAAGCCCCCAAATTTTAAGGTAGCTTAACTGAATCTCGATAGCTTAACTGGCTAAAGCACGCAGCCAAACATCCAGGGATCCGCGTTCGAATCCAGGTCAAGGCGAATGATTTTTTAAAGTTGTTGCGTGGTAATGTATATTAGCGGATGGCTCCGTCAAAAAGCTACTGTCGCGGCATCTCCAGCAGTTTCTTGGAATTACATGATAGGATAGTTTCCGGACAGACCTCGTATATATGGTATATATACAAAATTGTTTTGCATACAAACAATTACAGTGGGACGTGGTAGGTTAAGGGTAAGTTGTTGGACTACTGACCTCCACCCTCAGTTTCACCCGAGCTGTATAGTTTTTCGGGTATCAGAACTTCCTGGGAAATCATAGCCGACACAGGGGAAGGATCTGGCGCTCATACTCTGATTTATCATTTCCACAGCCGGCGACGATAACGTGTTTTTAACTGTGTTTATACATTTTTTATTTTCATACATGAATTTATGAATAGAAATAATTTTACCAGCATATGATAATTTGTGTTCATCCCAATCGATGGCCACTATTAACATAAAGAGCATACAGTGATAACATGCATACGAATTAATAGATTCGAAATTCGGCCTTCTTAAAATAATAATAGGAAATATCAATGTTTTTAAATATTTAAAACCCTAAATGTTAGGGATTCAATTATGCCTTGTAATATTTAACCCCATTTGGGATAGTCGTTAGGCGAAATAATTGAAAAAGTATTTATCTTGCCATTTTTTCTTAAAATTCAAATAAACCGAAATTTTATTTTCCTTGTTTATTAACTTGATGAACACTCCATTGACTTCATATGTTCTCTCACGAAGACTGGTTTCATCTAAATGGAGAACACACGACAATGTTCGTAAGTCTTCCCTAGATCACACAAAGTCTATGGCTCATTAGTTAGCCACGATAAACGAGGGATGTTGTGAGGTTTACTTTTATTGACAGAAAGGATACTACGGTGGATGATGAAGAACAAATAGGACTGTTGCCATGCGTTGAGTGGTGAAAACGAAAATAAGCGAAAATAAGGGTTCTGTGAGGTCGAGACGAACGGGAAGTGACGGAAATTAAGTGAAAGGCTCAAGGAGAGGGGTCGGGAGGATGGGAATGGCCTGAGGCGATGAGTAAATTCACGAGACGGGTGGGAGATTTGTCTGGTCCTCGACGGCCATTAAATCTGGTGAATGGAGGGAGAAATAAAGTGAGTGTATTTGCAATTGAGTGCGAGTGCCAGGCAGGTACGTTCGAAGATTTTTGGGTGCTGCATTAGGTCAGATCTGACGTAAGGGTCTTTCCTACACGGTTAATCTGTCACCTTAAGGTAATATTTGATAGGATGATAGCTTAGGACGGAGAGGTAGGTTATTGGCTATTTGGCTATTGATAGATCCATCACGGTTTCCAATTCGGATTGTGCTGATTATTAGGACTTAATTATATCATTAGGACACTGCTTGCCTATACTCATGTGAGTTCTGACCTCAATTGCACGTATTACATTGGTCTATGAATTGAGTATTGGAACCCTTTACATAAACTGTATATCTTAAGTACTTCTCGAGGGTGGATTTTGGAAATATCATTCAATATCCTTCCACTTTTTCCAGTATAATAATGCAGTCGTCATATCCTTCTTCAAATATTTCCATCTTTCTCTCCCGTTGTCATCATATTCTCTTTCGTTCCTTTGTTCACGGAAGCTTCCATTGAAGCTGAAAGAGAAGCGACATACGTCGTTCATTCAATCCATCAGTCGATTTTATTTTGAACCGTTTGCGTTTTATAGATTTTGGAAAAAATGTAGTACAAATTCTTTCAAAGGAGGGATTTGAAACGTTGGCCTCGTCATTGTACTCGCTTCGGCAGGGATGAACTGGGTAGGTTTTCTCTCTTTCATAACATTTTCTCCTAAGCCCCGTATCCTACTTTCTTCTTTAATATACCGAATAACCTTTTCTCATATGATCCACTCAGCATTCCCCGCGATGAATTACATTTGGCTTCCTGATGAAATGGGATACGTGAGTGTAGTTGCGAAATGGTAATAAAAGACGAGGAACAAAGTGTTCGAGCGAACGACCTTTGCTCCACCAGGAAACCTTTCTTGCGAATGAACTATTAAAACTGTGGGATTGAGAGAAATATCAGGGAAGTCTCGGACACTTAATTTGGTAAAATTAAGAAAGGAACAAAAGGCAGGGATTTTGAGGTGGAAAGATGATGGAGAATGAAAGAGAACAAAAGACGGGAAAGTTAAGAAGCAGGCGGCAATATGAGTTGAGAGAGGGATTTGAGAGAAAGGTTCATAAAAGACGGGAAAAAACAGTGCTGGCTTGGGCTGCGACCAGTAAGAGAAATATAAATGATCGGAGGAAGATAGAATGACTGGAATGAATGGGCAATGTGATGTGCAAGATGACGTTGGAAGTGTGGTTAATTGAAGAAAGGAACCAATGACAACGGAATGGGATAAAGCATTATTGCTGCAAGTAGGAGGAAAAATTTATCTTTACCTATGTCCTAAGAAATGACATAGACATTTATTGGGTGGTTGAAATTATGAATTTTCTTCAAAAGATTTTTTGAAAAATTGTCCATTCATGTAGCAAGGAAGTTTTTAGACATAAATCTCATCTTTTCCGGTATTAGTACTTTTCTGACATGGTTAAATAGAAAGATAAGGTGTTGACATAGAGTTACACTGCCATGAGAATTTCCAAGCCTATTTTGCCTTTTTTCATTTCAAAATAATAATAGTGCGAAGGAAAAATATTTACAAGTAAAATCCATTTTGTGTGTTCAGTATTTCTGATAGTGATCTCATAGTATTTTACTTCCCAACATTACTTCAACCAACATTAATTCAATTCAACATTACTTCCCAACCATACCATGGTTGGTACAAAATATGACAGACGTATTCTGGTCCCTAATAGGAGGACTGGTTATGGCTTTTCGGAGGAATAACGATGACTGGATGGCCCGAATTCGATTCCGGGTGACGCCTCTTGGCACCCTCATCTTTACCAAAGCTTTGCGATATTTCGGGTATATATTCCTGGGTAACCATAGGCATCGCAGAGAATAAGGAAATTCCCCCCTTCACCCTGATATGTGAATTTCATCCTCCGTTGGGCTGAGTACTAGAGTCAAGCTCTACCTTCCTATTAAACCGACTTTCGAATTAATAATCGTGGTATTTCTTTGATGTTTCCATAACCACACTCCAAGGATCTATTTGTTGTGAAATGGAATTGAGAAAGAGAATAAATGAGGCATAACACATTCTAAGGGCTGTTTAATGAAGACTCGGTGCTATAATAAGAACACATTTCGTGAACTTTGACAGGAATAATACACCTGCTTTATCTTTACAACTCCTATCTCTTTGATAAGAATAGTCTATTTAATTTTTCCTGCTGTCCCCCGGACAGAGGTTATCCATTTCTCTACAATCTGCGTCAATGGGCCATGAATCCGCATTTTGTTAATATTAATCTCTATGTTTATTGAAGTTGCCTTTATTTTAGGTAATTATAACTTAGCATAATCGTCATCTAGGAAGATTTTTGCCAGATTTAATTATAGATAAGACGGCGATAGATACGATAGCTGTTCACAATGGAAGTTTTTTTCATTATGAATCAGTCGATGAAGCGATTTTTACCCATATTGTTAACAGATCCTCATATATGCTTTGAAATAGGTATTATATCAACCAATAGCCTCTAGTGTTTTAAGATTGAAAACAATATATGGGTTAAATTGATTTCCCCCAATGTTGTTTGATTAGTATAGATATTAGACACGTTATTTTTTCAAAGGGTATATTTTAACGATAAATCTTGGCAAACAGTTTATTTTTCGCGAATAAAAGGAGAGGATGAACTAATTAGAAGAAATAAAGTGATCTCAATGATGGAAGAACTATTAGGTCGTTATGCCAGAGTAGGGAAGAATGAAGTGCTGCAACTAATCTTCCAATGGAACAAAATAATGATTGATGAATACAGCAGATTTTGGTACATAATCACATTAATCATACATTCAACTTATATCATAATTACTGTTTAAATTAATTTCAGAAAATTGAAAGAATAGGGTAACTCTTACTTTAAAGGAGAATCATAAGGAAAAAAGAAGAAGAGATATTGGATAATTTTTCAGAGACTCTTAAAATAATTCATAGTTTATTTTCACAGTACAGCCATATAAATGCTTTCCTTAAGAATGCTAAAATCTTTGTAATCTTAAAAATATGTCGAACCGTGTAAAACTCGGTCAATGGATAAAATTAAGGAAACAAAATACAAGAAACACCTAGAAGAATAGAAAGTGTTTTAAATTCGAAACAGAGAGAGGAAAAAGGAGACCTTTGCAAACGGAGAGGCCATTGAGAATGGAAAGGTTTCCGTTTGTTGAGGAAGCCCGAGGAAGGCGCGCTCGTTTGTTTGTAGTCCGAACCACAAACAGGCGTGCATAGTAGAGGGCATCGGGTAGGAAACGAAGGTGAGGAGTCAGTCAGAGAAGGGAACTAAAAAACCTTTCTCTTTTACCCCTCCTCGCGAACACTCTCGTAAGGTATGAGAAGGAAGCCAGCATAAAAATGTAATTCGGACGGACACAGCATGAGGCACTTGTAAAGAGGCTTGGAAGGAAGGAGAAATAATAAATGTGGGCGGGGGCTATGTCGTGTTGCGCAGGTGGGGCGAGGGAAAGCGGTGGAAAAAAGGGCAGCGGTGTGGTGGCGTCGGCGAAATGTCATGCATCGAAACAGGCAAGGGGGCAGGAAAGCCTCCTGCTACGCTCCCATTTGGTGGGCAAAGAAATGGTGAGATTATTAAAGGAGACAGTGCGCTGTGGGTCGTAGAGGGGTGCGGGTGGGATGAGGAGGTGATATAGAGGCAGCGACGAAACTGGCTCGCGAGGAACGGTGGGAAAGGAATAACTATGTGGTGCGTTGAATGGCTGTGACTGCTAAACAGAAATGTAGAAAGACGTTTCGGAACAGAAAATCTTACGCTATTATGACAAAAAAATAAATTGTATACAAACGGAGCACGCGCAAGTTTAAAGCAGAAACAATAATTAAAACCTGGAGCAAATTTGCAAACGGAAAAACTTACATGACAGCAGAGTACGCTTGATAAAAGTAGACAACGACAGGGAGTGGGGTGCCAGGATAAACTATTGCTTAGGAAGAATCAGAAGTACACCGTAACTGATCGTGCAAAAGGGGATGAAATAAGAGGAGCTGAAAAAGTGGAGCTAAAAATTAAATGAAGCCGATTTCATATGGCTAGAATGCATATCTCGTCCATATTGTCAAAAGTTTTTTAAGAATGGACATTATTAAACGATCAAAATGTGAGATCGAAGGATGCCGATCGAGGAGATAGTAATTTATTGAATGTTTAAAATGAGATAATGAAAAAAATGACAAGGAGAAAGGGTCTGTCGGAAATCTCAATAGATCAAAATTGAATATTTTGGATATTTTAACTTATCCAAAAAGACGTTATTTCATTTTTTTAAATTGCAGCATTGAGCCCGCAGGCATATTTTAGAAAAGAATTTTATGGTGAAATTATTATAATTAACAAACTAATTTCCTTCTGTGGGCATATTGTTCAATCCTTTAGACTATATTACCATTAAGGTGTATGGTGAACTTGGGAAGTTTGTTTTCGCATAAGAAATTGAAGGCTTTTTCTTACTTTTATTGATTATCTATTTGAAGGATAACAATAGGAGTATTTCAAATTTTTATAAATGACTGGATAGTTAGGCATCTTAATGCATTCTCTCAATTCAATACCCGTTCCTCAACAAAAGCCCATCCTTCCCCATTGGACAAACACACGGACAAACACAAGGTACCCGCACGGATTAAAACCCGTTCCCTCCGTTTAACAGCCAAATGTATACCCATTTTGCTAACACATCGCTCTTCAATAATCGTGCGCGTTCTTAAAAATTCTTTCCGTAATAATATGCTTTTATGCTTTGGTATTTTTAATTCTTTATTTTGATAGCGAGTATTCGTTAAAAATATGGCACCCTAGTTTCTTATGCCCTGAGAAATTTACCACAGTTAGAGTCACACAAATATTTTAACCTTAATTATATTCAATAAAGTTATTTGATGCGCCGGTTCAAAAAATTCAATTGTGATATTATGCCACATATCATGAACCTATTCTTGAGATGAAAGTAAACATATGTCGAACCCATGATCAAATATATCGTATAAACCAGTTTATCTCCAAACATCGAATTTTAGGAACTCTATATTTCCCTTTCTAAAAATAAATACGTCCTTACCCTATCTCTATCGGATTAACCTGCACTTCCTGTAAACCCAGCTTAACACTGGTCATTCGTCCAGTAAAAAATTAAAAGACTTGATTAATGCCAACAGTACATCTGGATTTAGAAAATTTTTAATTTAATTAAATCTCATCTTAGGAAATGCATTTCAGTGATCTAAATTTCTCAGTCTGACTCGCATCAGTTTTGGTTCACATTTTCGATAACCCGAAATTAAAATATTTTTCTTTGTGATATATTAGTTGCTTTATCGTAAATATCAAGTATTATATTGCATATTTAGTAATCCCTAATTCGTAATAAATCGCATTTGGACTCACTATAAATAAGACGAAGAAATATTATACTCAAAACAGAGCGTCGATCTAGGATGTCCATTATTTAGTTAAATGTATATATTTCTGTGCAAATATTATACTAACAGAAAAATTTTATCGTGAAGAAGATAAAGCCTTATCACGTAGGAAAAATACAAAGTTATTATGATTTTCTGTGAATTATTTGGAAATTAGTTTCAGAAAACTTTTGACACCACCATTTCTCAAGGATTCACGTGGAATTTTATAATTGTTAATAAATTCTTCCTAATGAAACCCTCTGCAAAACGAATGTTTAAGTCCTGCCAATTTTTTAAGAGGCACAGCTACCGAAAGATATACCAAAATTACCCTCGTAGTGAATAATAATATGGAAGCCTAAATAGGGAAACACCTTTATTTTTGCCATAGGAAGCCCTGGCACGTGACAGTTGGCTGAAAAGTTTATCAATCCATTTAACTGAACTGATATACAATGAAATCACCAAGAACTTCGAAGTTTATACAGATAGTTTACTTTTATCATTGTCACGCAAAGAACGTTAGAAGTCCGATATGTATGCATTTCCTTTGGAAGATTTTCTTATGAACGAACTCGTGTTTTTGACAGCGTGCCGTCACTTTTGCGTGAAACCGATTCGACTTTTTTCGAAAAGCCTTTGCTGAGATTTTTTGTGGGGTTATCTGTCTTTGAAAGTTATTTATTTATTTTTCTCGAAACATAAACTTGGTTTCCAGAATTAAAATCAATTCTTTCTAAACAGGTAAAGAGAAATACCGTTGATGGACTATGAAAAGAGCAGGGTAGAGACTGACGGAAAATCCGCTCCAGGGGTGCTTGACTTATGCATTTTTTTCGACTTTGCTTACGCTATTACTATTGTTTTGGAAACGGACGACTTAAGGTTCGATTTGTAGATAAAGAAGGAGAAGGTACTTTTCATTTGTATTCCAAATGAAATGTGAAAAAGTATTTCCATCAGTAAAATGCCATCAGTTTTAATCACCTCAACTTTCAGAAGCTTGGTCAGAGTGACTATTGTGTATTAGTGCTTTGCCAGGAATAATTTTTTTCACTTCAGCATCTTTTTCAAAGTCATTCATTTGTATTTTTACCGAGCACGTTTTGCCGTCAGTAATCCTGATAACCTTTAGATCATGTATTCAAATTTCAACGATAAACTTTTACTCGGTCAGCTGCCGATATATGTGAAATCGTAAAAGGTAATAATAAGTATAAATAAAATTGATCATTGAATTGATTTTATCGTGTTTCTCGGATTACTTGACTAAACGAGAAGCTGGAGTGAGCTAATTATTATAATTAAACTCAGGTTCCAACGCAATATGTCTCCGTCATGGAATATGTAGAATGTATGTATTAGAAATTAATTACAAGATGAAGTATCCGGAAATTACACATTTTCATTTGATTGCTCTTGAAATGAATGAACTCCGCAAAGTATTTTAACCCACACACATCTTTTATTTCGACAATATTTTCAAACGACTACCGCCATGTCCTATGCGCAATTTGAATTAGTTTCGCCCAAGAGACAGCCTTTCTAGCAAATGAAGGGGAGGGAGGTAAAAATGAGGCTGGAGATAGTGGAATACAAATTGAAAGTGGGGTGAGATCCGTGACTCACACTCCGCGTTCATAACAGTCTTATATTGATGTTCAACATTGACGTATTTTGTAGGAGGAAAGTGAAAGAAATTAACATTTTTGCAAAATCTATGTATTGAAAATGTGAAATTATTGATTAAAAATTTCAAACCAGCCGGTGCACCAGCAATGGATTAAATTTAAAAAAGTGTGTTGTGCCTGTTTGTGTCATGTTCGGAAAAAATAAAGGCATAAAGGATGAGAGAGTATGTGGTTATTGAAGTGAAAGGAATGGTTACGCCATTAAAGCGATGGATGAACTTAGTCAGAGAGACTATCAAGACATAGACAGAGTCACAAGAACACCTAATATGTTTGAGACGATGGATTATTCTCCAAGATGAAAGAAATATGCAGATATGAGAATAAAACATTTATGATCACTCTTTCATGAGCAATGCTCTAATTCTCTTCAATGATGGTGAATGCACCACATAAATCTAAGAACTAGATAAATTGAAGTTTGTAATGTCGATCGTGCGTTACTTTGTATGGAGAGATTGATTTTTATTCGTAGATTTCCGTTTGGATGACTGCGACTTGCTCATTGAATTGTAGACAACTTGCTTTTACCCCTACTTTGGGTTGGCAAGAAAGCGCATCTTGCACATTAGTGAATGTGCTGCAGCAAAAATGAGATTGTAGAGTATCCCATCTTTTAATGCTACTTAAACTGCCCGAAAATGGATTAGTCGAAATGATTCTGTGAAAATGCTTTTGCTTCAGCGAAAAGCGATGATTTTGTGGAAATAGATACGGTTGATTGAAGCTTAGTTATGTATGACGTTGTTTTTGCTTTAAATACGATAATTTAACAAAAGAACAAGAGCATTTACGTTAATAAATTGTTGAAACAGCAATATAATAAAAATACTATTTCAGCAATTGAGCATACTACTTTTTCCCTTAACTCTATTTTTGATTCCACTAGTTGCATGAATAAAAATTAAGAACATGATGTAAATATTTCGGTAAAACACAACCATGATTCGATAAATAAATGAAACTTCACCATTTGAAGGTAAGTTTATGGCACTTTTGCCAAAATAATGTTATTCATTTCGTGGAAAAGTGCAATATACCTACTTTATTAGGGATTCCTTCCACTAAAACAACCCTATAACTGTTTATCCGGAACCACTCTGACTTAGAGGCTTGCACTATTCCAATATTTTTCCAAATAACGAAAATACAAGTACACTGCAAGAATTTCTGCCAATCCCTGTTAAAAAACCTAGTCCTAATGTCTACCTAAAACGTCGTTCACCGCATAAATGTATTTATTAAATTTAGCATTAACATAGGGTACTGAGCCCGTGGTCTTCGAAATTATAAACTCACATGCCGTTGGTTAGTATTATTAGTTTATACTAGTTAGATTTTTAATTTTTTATTTTATAACTATCGTACATTAAATTATTATTATTATTCGGAAAAATTTTTACTCTGCAGTGATTTCGTTCTTACTAATTTCGTTATACGAGTAAAGAGGTAAATTTCATTATATGATTTCAGAACACTTACGTTCCCGTGTACACAAGAAAGATAACAATAGATATGCAAAGAATTTTTTCCTGAAAGTAACGATATTCACGAAGCAAGAGAAATAATATTATCCAGTATAAATATATACATTTTAATGATGATTCATTAATTTTTTAATAAATCATCATCGGAGAAATTTTCTGTACATCACCTTATTTTGATTATTCCTTTACTCTTTTTCCTACAGCTGTCGCAAACCAATCTCTTTTGTCAAATGGCCTTGAGTCAATTTTTGTCAGCGACTCCTATCGACACAAACCAATTGTAAAGCGGATAAGTCACTTGGGGTTATCTCGAGTTAACTTCCTTGATTAATTGGAAAGCATTCATTGTTCTTTAGATAAAAGAATGCCAACGCCCTTTCCTTTACAACTGTTTTCGGCATTTTTGGTGAGCACCTGCCCTATCTTCTCGAAGGCAACTGAGCATATTCCGGCATGAAAAAATCAAGCAAATGAAGGGTCTTATCAATTCGTTGAAATTTTATAACATTAATGAATCGAAGCTTATTTATTTGTTCAAAATTGTACTTAAGCTGAGCTTAAAGTTGACCATCCTATTGCGGAACTTCTTGTGTTCATGATGAAACAGAAATAAGTTCGGCATTTGGACGTTTTATGGAGTAATTCTTCGTTTTCGTTTCTTTCAGTATAACTTTTTCAATTTTTTCAATGGCTAATAACTCAGAGCTAAATGTAGGCATCCACGCGATATAGAGATATGATGGGAAGACTTTCTCCTATGATTTTTCGGCATGTAAGTGTCTACCTCTTCCCCTTGGCGTTTTCTCAGGGGCATTGGAAAATGACCAAAAGTATATTGGATTCTTTACACGTCGTTTTTTAAAGAAATATTTAGTTATAACTAAAGTCAAGAATAATGGATTTCTATTTACCTTCTAGTCTTTAATAATCCAACCTATTTTGTATTTGCAAATATTTGATTCAATGATTCAACTCATTTGACTATAAAAGTGAATAACAGCGATGAAAAACTTCACAGTCTATGGGAAAAAAACAAAGTGCGAAAAAATCAATCAGTCTGTAAAAGGAAAAATATGCATCATATGTATGTATATACATGTGTGTGTGTATATATATATATATATATATATATATATATATATATATATATATACTACCTTGATCAAAAATTTCCCGGAATTTATTCAGAAAATTAAAAATACAAGTTTATTCATCTAAATCTATATTGTCCCCTTCAAAGTAATCCCCATCGACTGCAACACACTTATGCCAGCGCTTGATCCAATCCTCGAAACATTTTTTATATTCGGTTTTCGGTATGTCCATCAGTGCTTCCTGCGATTTTTCCATTACTTCCTCTCGGCTGCTAAAACGCGTTCCCCGTAATGGTTTTTTAACTCGATTGAACAGAAAGAAGTCACAGGGAGCCAAATCAGGTGAATTCGGTGGCTGTTGGATGGTATTTGTTGCATTTTTCGTCAAAAAATTACGAATAATGATAGCACTGTGCGACGGTGCGGTATCATGGTGCAAAATCCACGAGTTTTCTGCCCACATTTCTGGTCTCTTTCGGCGAATTGCTTCACGCAAACGTCTCATAACGCCCAAATAATACTCTTTGTTTACTGTCTGGCCTTCTGGCAAAAATTCATGATGCACTACACCGTTGTAATCCATGAAAACCGTCAGCATTGCCTTCTTTTTTGACTGAAAACGACGTGGTTTTTTTGGTCTCGGCTCATTTGGTGAACGCCATTCACTTGCCTGATGTCTGGATTGCGTGTCGTACTCATAAACCCACGTCTCGTCTCCAGTAATGATCCTTTTGATGAATGTGGGATCGGATTCAGCCTCGCAAATCATGTCTTTTGCGACGTCAACACGGTCTCTTTTTTGCATGAAATTGAGGTCTTTTGGAACCAACTTTGCTGCTACACGACGGAAACCCAAATCATTAACCACAATGTCTTGGGCGGATCCATAGGCAATGTTCAAGTCCTCCGCTATTTCTCTGATGGTTAATTTGCGGTTATTGACCAACATTTCTTTTACTTTATCAATTTTTTCACCGACTTTCGATGTCGATGGTCTGCCACTGCGTTCATCATCTTCGATTGACTCACGACCACTTCTGAACCGCTCGTGCCACTGGTAAACGACCGTTTTTTTTAGAGAATCGTTGCCGAAACACTTTTCCAACATTTCCAACGTCCGTGCGCCACTAAATCCGTTTTTTACGCAAAATTTAATACAAGTTCGTTGTTGCAAATTTAAATCCATTTCTGCAATTGTAAAAAATCGCCAACACACACAGAGATAGATGTACTCTTGGCTACGTAACTTTTGCAAATGTCAAGTTATGACACTAAGATTTAAAGGGAATATCAACAACAGATGTACCAATTTAACAAAAAAAACAGAACTCAAATCGGAACGATGGGAGCGCCACACGGTGGTTATTCCGGGAACTTTTTGATCGAGGTAGTATATATGCACATATATATATACCCTTAAGACATAATATTTCCTGTCGGCGATCTAGTCTTTGGCAAGCAGATAATCTTTCCTAACCTCTACCAATTCAGGTCAAACTACCTCTGCAGTGGGCCAGATCTGCAATAGAATGTTGCATAATATGTACCGTATTAATGGTTTTATAACATAATCGCATGATTATATTTATTTTGCCAATCCGTTGTAAGGCTACGGCCTTTTGATTCTGGAATTTGTTCACGCGGAGTTTCAGGGAGCGTCAGGTAAAGATGACGCGTTAAATATGCATGTGCCCCATTTCTTTCGCTCACCACATCCCTCCAGCCGCAGACTCGAGAGGAAGCGATTGCAGGATGCGTGCTCACTGCGAGAGGGAGATTATCTCACACCGGAAGGGCAAAAGGATTTTGTCGTCGTTCCCATTGGTGCAAGAGAGAATGCGGAACCCTAGCGCTTGGGGGCTCCTTTCAGTCGGTGGAATTTCTTCTGCTATTGTCCGCCGCAGTCCGAATGGTTTCGGCGAGGTGCACGTGTGTGCGATGCGAGCTAGGAGTCGTAGGGCCGCCGTCTTGGGAGGAGGTGTAGTTTCTTATTTCCTTTGTGCCGATTCGGGTGATTTGCCCTCTCTTAAGCGCCGCTGTTTCTTTTGGAATTCGACGTTAGGAAGTAGAAGATAATCGATAATTTACTGTACCTACTTGGCTGTTTTTTCAACATTCAATATTCAAAATTCTCGGATTGAAGGTTGGCATATTCAAAGCGGTTAATTTTCGAATAAAATATTACCTTTGAACGTTAATATTATTTTAATGTACTTTTTATCAATATTTCATAAAATTTTCATGTTTATATTTTTTCGCAATGCTTTCCTGTGTTCAAAAGACAAAATTAAGGTCAACCTTTCAATTTTAACTGTTATGAATGAAAAGATGATTCATATCAGCTTCCCTTTTCTGTCTTTCCTTTATCATTATCTCTATAATATCAATTTTTTCTTTATTTTCAGGTCACACCACTGTCATCACGTCAACATCGTCGGTCATCTGTTTCGAGACTTCGTCTAAAGTGACCGTGGTAAAGACATAAGTGGGTTTCCTGTAAAGATATCACCGTCTCGTCCTGATTCATTTGCATATCTAAGCCCTTCCTCAATTATTTCACATTCTTATATCTCCATCAGTAGAACATACTGCTAAACTTACCAATTCTTCTTTTACTCCCAACAAACCTGTCTCTTTCTCCTCATTCTCACTCTTCTATGCGTTATACCCCTTCCCATTCAAGTGTGCTCCTTAGGCTTAACATATTCACGAGCCTCTTTTGAATGCAGATTTTCTGGTAGAAAAGGGAAAAGGATACCCCGGAATGGTTTGAATTTCAGCATCAGCCGCGAGTGAGGGAAGACTTGAAAGTGGACATTTTGGCCCTGGAGGAGATCTACCATTTTTTCTGGATACCCATGTGAAGACTTAGAAAGTACCCTCTCGGTGTTAAATAGCACAGTGATAGTGAGACCCATAGGCTGTCTACAGAAACTAGAAAGGAAATTCAGTTTAAGTCAGATATTGCGTTGTGTGATGCTTTCAGTAAATATTTGTTGTCCATTCAGTCTTATATACGAATGGAAGATAGTGACTTAATAGGCTGTACTACACCTCCATACTCAAAAAAAGGTGTCGCTTAAGCTTTCTTTTATTACTTCTCATTGAAGTTTAGATAATGAGCCCGTTATTCTAGTAAAATGGAAACGGGAAACTTGTGAAATTCAGTGAAAAGATGATATCATCAGTAGAATAATTACTCACCTGATGAGAAGTACTTAGAATATCACTTAACTCCCGAATATCTTTAAAAAAACAGTTCACCGTTTTGGATGAAACCCGTTGAAGTTACTGCGGGCTACACCTAACGTTGGAAATATATTCATCAATTGATTTCCCGAAAATCTGAAGATTATCTAACAATATCATCATAATTGTGCCAGAAGAATTTGAAATGTTCTATAAAGTGTGATTTGAGACATTTTCAGCAAGTCGTGACAAGGACCTTCAAAAAAGGATTTGAATAGAGCATATTAGAGACCAATTGGAAATATTGCCTTGAGGTTTTAAGCTCCAAATCGTTCAGGTAGCCGTCAAGATGAGCTTCTTCTCCTCACTGCAGCAGTATGTGTCAAGTGGCGTAGCCAGTCTGAACTTGAGTCCGAAAAGATTTTCGTTGGGCCGAGAGGACAGTACCTCCGGTCAAACACCAGGTGGTGCCGACGATTCAGCCGGGACCGGCGGCAGTATACGTCGGAAGACTTTGCCGGTGACCCCGACCTCTGGACAGCATGGGCAGCAGCAGCAGCAGCTATGCCAACTCCCTGTGTCCCCAATGGGCGGGGGTGTGTCGCCTCAAAGGGGTTCCAATGCATCTTCTTGCGGGGAGCTTGTGGTGCCTCCAGGGCGGAGAAGTAGACAGTCCTGGGCGGATATAGAGCAGCCCACAGTGTCTGGGTGAGTTAATGAGTTCTATATTAAAATATACTAGCACTTTTTTTAGCCGTTTTCCTCCTAGATTTGGGTCATCAATGGGGAAGGAAAAATAGGCAAATGAACCTCTGCGTCTAAGAGACCTCAAACTCTGGCGTATCCGTTAATTCCTTTTGAAATAACCGAGATAGTAGCTGGAGTAAGGTTTCAAGATGTTTGTTTGAAAATGCTTAAAGATGAATTTGAATTTTTAGAAGCGATTGCAATGTCATAAAGTATGTAAACCTGTGACAAATTTTGATTGGTTACAGTTTCAGAGCTATTACCACAAATTCATTTATCAGAAGATACTCCGAGAATTGATGAGTCTAACCAAAAAATTATATCTCTGTTCCAGCAGTTCATTTTGTTGCTATCAACTAAAAATCGTATTTCAAAAACTTACTTTCTGTTTAATGAATCTTTTCTACGCTTGAAAATTTGCTATTGACATTGAATGTCATTTGTCAGAATATTTAATGCTCACTGCCGGACTTACCACATAGCCACGATGTCAGCAATTTATTCTAAAGATATATAGAAATATTTTATTTTTATTTTTGATGACCATAATTAAATTATGCTGTGCTAAGAGAAACAAAGAACTCAGCAACACTTATGAGTTTGAAGGACTCAGCCTATGATAGTTCTCTGAATATTGTGGGTAATTTAATCTCATGAGAAAAATGAGCTCAAATAAACGTTTCCGTTTCTTCCGGAGAACTTTTTGTTGTTTTGGCCATTAAAGAGGAAGTCCTCCAAATAAATAGCCTCCTCCCTTCATTAGAAATTAGAAACCTTCATTACGTAATTCCTGTTCTTTAATTTATTCCAATGAATCGATCTTTTTGTGTTTCGTTAAATGTGTTTATTATTAACCTTCACTGAAAATAAATTGTACATCATAAAATTTTATCAATATAATTCTAGTCCTAAACGCAGTGCGTGCAATGCTGCATGGGGAGTCCTGAACATAGGGCTGTCTTGAAAATGTTGACGTTGATTTTTAGAATCATTTTTTAATTTTGTTAAGCAAAATGAAATTATATTTCAAGTCAAATTGGTCATCAATAACGTATATTCGAGACCTATTTATTTATTTGCAAATATAACACATTTTTCGGAAATGCTTTGGATAATTTAGGTTTCGCAATCTGCGCATACACCTACTATTTGTGCCAATGTGTATGAATGAACGGATAAATGTCGACCAACAATTTGAATAAGTGTTAACTTAACTCAGCTAAATTATTTTTTAAAATAAAGATTACGTTCATTCACCTGTCTCACGGCAACGTATTTCACTGATGGTCAATCCCTGATGAGCGAATAAATTTTAATGTTGATTGATTTCATTTCAACGCATTATAATTTGCTTTCACATGGCTCTACCTTTATTCCTGATAGTTAGTTCTATAAATATACATTGCATTTAGATGAACATTTATCATCATATTCAAATCTGAAATTGCATATTATAATCTTACCATGAAATACAAATTTGAAATGATATCAAACTTTATACAATGTTTTATGTTTCATTAACGTTAATGGTAACACACGATTCAGTTTACCACATCTCCGCAGTATTGGGTTTTTACAGTTGCATTAATAGAAATCAATAAAGTTTTACGAAATAACAATTATTTCCAAATTATGACTTGAATACTTCTGTTAATCATTGAAACCGTATTCAATTTTGCAGACGCAGTATTTCTTAAGGTTAGATTTGAACAACTTTTCACAATGTATATAAGACTAAGTCAAAACGTTATGACTGAACTTCTAATAATTCTGATTAATGTCATTAGTATAAAAACTATTGGGAAATAAATTATTTTTTTTAACTTGGCGTTCTTATTGGGGTCTTTGTATTTAATAATGATATAGGGTCCGTAATATGGGAAATACCGAAGCCTTTCAACTGAAAATGGTGGTGAAAGAAGTTGATAAATAATTCACGGATTATTTTATTCCTACAAAATCTTTTTTTCAGGTTAATCCCTCTTCTTTTATTCATTTTGAGTTGATCTGCTTCATACCTGTGGATTAAAGTTGTCTGGTTGGTCTTTGTGTACTCTTAAGACGATATCGGGCAGTCGTGAAAGAGTAAAATTACCGTTTTTAAAATGTGGTAAACAAGTATCGCTCTTACGTAAATTTTCAGCCTCCGTCATTTTATATGCTTAGGGATTATAAGTAAAAAACCATGCCAAATTTTAGAGAGGCCAAAAGCTTCGCGAATTCCATTGCGATGCAATGGTAAAGTGCATTCGCTTGCAAAACATTTTCCCTCATTTTATTTCTTTCGGAAAGTAATCTCGTGTCTAGTTCATCTACGGGAGGAAAATCAGTGAGTTACTTGGCGGACTTACAGATGGGAAAACTTTTTGTTAGTAACTCAATTATCTATTTCAAACAAACGAAAATGGAGTGAAGTGAAAATAACTTTTTGTGAAATTCAGGGTTCGTAGCTGTGGAAAGTTTAGTGCACTGAGTTTTCCTAAAAATGGTACCTATGAAATATATAAACATGATACTTTGAAACCGTGTTGCGTTACTATTAAATGTAAACAAAAATTATATTAAATTTGTTAGGTTGTGGCAGTCGTGTTGCAGGGTTTGCCAGATTTTCATCCCAGAGTTCCATTCATTTTTGTGTGTAGCACTATATGTTAATATTGCACTTAATGTTGAAATATTGGACTAAGCAATTTTGTCTTTAGTCCTATACCTTTGTTCGAACATGTTACCTATCCAGCTTTAAATCTGGGTGCCAACTAGCAACTTTGCCTTTCACGACAGTTTATTTTTGCTTTAACGCTATTTGTTGGCTTTATGTAAGACTTCGATCACTTTCATTGAAGAGCTGAGGGTTGTTTCCTCTTGTTGGGAAAACAAAGTTTCTACATGTCTCGTTTCGAAGATACACATATTAGCATTGAAGAAATGTGGGAATATTAATGGAGGTCCGAAGAAAGAATTTAAGGAATTGTGCTAAGAAATTGTACAAAGAAAAGAAATTAGTTTTCTCTCTATTATATCTCAGTACATCATATTATACTATAACTTATTTTCAATTAAATTGGCAATAAGCCACTGTGATCACGTATTTTATAGATAAGCCTTATAGAATTCTTTTAATAAGTCGTCGTAAATAGTAGTTTCTTCGTTAATAGGTCATTTCCATAAAGTATCATTCTCTCTAAAATATCCTTTTATAATAAAAGACTATACCATTGAGAAAATAAATTTAATATACTTACATCAACTGTTACCCTACATTACAAAATAAACATGTTTCATTTTGACATCCACATCCGAGATTGTCTTGATGCTTTGAAATAACATGAAACATGGCCGCATGCAATATTAGATAATTTCACAACTATTGGCTTGGTATTAAACCAACTTTATACAACCCAAGCCCAAGTAACAGCGTCATTATATGTCTGTCTCCTGCACCAATGTCCCTAAATTACTTCGTTAGTTCACACAATTTATTAGCTTAAGTGTGTTTTTGTATCTTGTTGAATTCGCTCAATACTAAAATCGACGAGTCTTTTTACGAGTCTTTACTTAATATTCTTGCTCAACGTCCCTGTTATCAACTCCCTCCTCCTTGTGAAAGCCTCTTTGCCTAGCGGAATTCTTCTCCTTACGTCCCTACTACTTTGACCGAGTTGGTTCAAAACGCTTTCGAGATAGGTAAACTGTTCTACCTGCTCTAGTTTTTCCGCCCTATTTTAATGTTTAGCTTAGCCTTTTTATTCCTTGAAAATCGCATAACCTTTGTTTTATAAACATTAATTTTCATCCCATTCCTGTCGCACTGAATTACCAATTCACTCAGCAATGCTTGCAACGCCTTGGCTGACTGACAAACTAAAGCTTGATCATCAGCGAACCTAACTGATTTTGCGCATTCCCCGCCCACCTTCATTCCTACCTCCAGTTCTTCCCATTCCTCTTTAATCATTTCGTCTACGTACAGGTTGAATAGCAACGGTGATAATGGGCAACCCTGCCTTACACCCCTTCCCAACATTGCCCATCCGGACTCCCCGTTCCCCACTCGCACCTGAGCAGTCTGAGACATGTACAGGTTGCGGATTAGCCTCATTTCCCTCCAATCTATTCCCATTTTCTGCAATACACTCATTAGTTTTCCCAATACACTCAATGAAACGCTTTTTCGAAATCTACGAAACAAGCAAACCCTTCCTGATTGTATTCTATATTCCCCTGGATTAATAATCTCATTACTGCAATGGCATCACGCGTACCTCCCCCCTTCCTTAACTCAAACTGATCATCCCCTAAGTAATCATTTGCCCCTATGTCCTGTAGTCCTCACATGATGTAGCCTTTGCCTTTTTTTGGGATTATATATATATATATATATATATATATATATATATATATATATATATACATTCAAACACGAAATCCCGCCAAACGGCGAATAAATACTCATATATACAGAAACAGATATAAGGAAAAGGGATAGGAACACATATAAAGGACGAACACAATAAAGGTGGGGAAGGCGGAATCGAACGGATCACAAGAGTAAAAATATATTTCCTTGACCGGGACTCGAACACCGAATCTTTCCACTTGCCGGGCGGATGCTCTTAACCACTTGAGCTATCGAGGAAACGCAATTTACCCTGAGATCCGTGGGTCTATTATGTCGCCAAGCGCCCCGATTCTTTTAGCCAAGAGATGGCGTCAGGGGACTGTTTCACCCACCAAAGGAGAAATAGACAATACACAAGAGGAAAGGACAGTGGTTTTAGAATTCATACAACATCATACAGGAAAGGAACAGTGCGTTTCGTGGCACGCATAGCCAGAAGAAAGAGATGAGCCACATTGGCCAAATACACATTCAAACACGAAATCCCGCCAAACGGCGAATAAATACTCATATATACAGAAACAGATATAAGGAAAAGGGATAGGAACACATATAAAGGACGAACACAATAAAGGTGGGGAAGGCGGAATCGAACGGATCACAAGAGTAAAAATATATTTCCTTGACCGGGACTCGAACACCGAATCTTTCCACTTGCCGGGCGGATGCTCTTAACCACTTGAGCTATCGAGGAAACGCAATTTACCCTGAGATCCGTGGGTCTATTATGTCGCCAAGCGCCCCGATTCTTTTAGCCAAGAGATGGCGTCAGGGGACTGTTTCACCCACCAAAGGAGAAATAGACAATACACAAGAGGAAAGGACAGTGGTTTTAGAATTCATACAACATCATACAGGAAAGGAACAGTGCGTTTCGTGGCACGCATAGCCAGAAGAAAGAGATGAGCCACATTGGCCAAATACACATTCAAACACGAAATCCCGCCAAACGGCGAATAAATACTCATATATGCAGAAACAGATATATATATATATATATATATATATATATATATATATATATATATATATATA
This sequence comes from Hetaerina americana, assembly GCF_022747635.1. NCBI lineage: Eukaryota > Metazoa > Arthropoda > Insecta > Odonata > Calopterygidae > Hetaerina > Hetaerina americana. The sequence goes on from NW_027286069.1 coordinate 28,043,415, forward strand.
TAAACACAGATGTAGATTTTTAGAATATAGAGACACAAATAACAAATTGTGAGTGTCCTTTCTTTGTGTCTCTATATTCTAAAAATCTACATCTGTGTTTTTATATATTTGTGCGTCGCCGAAGAGCGTTCCATTTCGAAGATATTTTATATATATGTATATATATATATATATATATATATATGTATAGTAAAAATATATTCATGCACGAAAACCCGCCATATGTTGAACAAATATTCATTCACTTAGAAATAGATCGTAGGTACACATATCAAGGACGAACACAGGAGAAGTGTGACGGCGGAATCGAGTAGATCACAAGCGCAAAAATATTTTCTTTCCGGGACTTGAACCACGGATCTTTCTACTTGCCAGACCGATACTCTTACCACTTAAGCTATCGAGGAAACGTAATTTACACTGAAGTGTGCGGGGGTTTTATTCAACCAAGTGGCACGATACTTTGGCCAGGAGATGGCTCTAGGATTATTTTTGCACTTGTGATCTCCTCGATTCCGCTTTTCCCACCTCTCCAAGACGAATTGCTATAACATTTGAATGCATGGGCTATTATTGCTTGAAATGTCTTAAATCGATTATGCGAGAAATCTCTTTTTTATTAGTCAAGCATTTTGGGGCAATGCCATCCCCATCCCCATATGGGTTTTTAAACGCCACCTGCGTAGCTTTATTATTTTTTCATATCGTTTTCATCTTGAGAAATAATTCAAAAGTACAAAATTGAATTAGTGGAATAAGCCACATTGTTTCTTTATCTTCAAAACATGGCCGTGAGAACGGTTTCTTTGTTCTCAAAGTTTGTTTCATTTAATTTTAAAGACGGAGAAGGCAGATGGTTACTTTTTCATTTAATTATTCCAGAGAAGTCGAAAGCGCCCTCTCAGTCTCTTTCTCTCATGAGAACTACTACGGGTCTCCGTTGTGTGCGATGGAGGATGTCCCGTCAATGGGCGTGGAGCGATAGGGTGGTGAGAGGAACAACTCAACTCTTCCCGGTGCCATTTATCTCAATGCAAGATGACTCTCTTGGGATTTTCGCTCGAAATTCTTTGGTAACCGCGTGAGAGGCCTTTACTAAACCTTCCCGGGCTGTACGACCAATAAAGGAGGGAATCGTGCTTTGAATATAGCAACGAAGCAAGTGCCAAGCCCCATTGGCTAAGAACTATCCGCTGACAGCAGGGAATTAAGAGTAATGGCGGACCCAAAAGTTTGAGGTGCATTGCAGTAGTCGCCGTACTGAAACGGTGGCTGTTTCGAGGCCACAGGCTAAAATTTTCAGAATATGCCTCAGCCGCGTGATCGAAGGTTATGTGAGGAGCCTGGGAGCTACGGCGAGGTCAATAGAACAGATAAAATGCGGGTAAATGCACCTACCCGGTGTATGTACTCTGCCACTGGGTTTAGGTGGTAGAATAGACTCCATATCTCAGCTTCGCCCCAAAATAAAGACGACTATTTATCTACCATTAGTATGCAGTCTTAGAATTCACTTTTGAATATAGAATCAATAATGATGATCAAAGTCTAATTACTCCTACGTTTTGACCATACAATGAAGTTCTTATGCAGAAAAAATTCAAACTGAATTTTTTAAATTCAAATGCAGTATTTTTAAGTTGGATCTTTATTTGTTTGAAAGGCTCAACTCATAAATATTCTTGTAGTTAAATTCAAAAGCCAATCACTTGGTAAATTAGCACTATGTGCGCTGTCGTTTGTTTTGTCATTTTTTCAATAAGGATTGATTTCAACCGGTAGTAGTAGGTTTCCTATTTTACCAGAAAACAGTGTGATGTAATTTTACTTGTATAAAATACATTTTGTGCAAAACTATAGTACAAAAATTTCAAATAAAAATGAGCACCAAATATTACGATAATAAAGATAAATATAGCAAGCAAATGAATTATGTACTTAATTATACCAAATCTTCACCGCAAGCATGAATCAATATGAATATTTCTATTTCCTTTTAATGAGTTGTACGTTGTCTCTATGTTTTTTACATGAGCAATTATTCTTCCGTCATAATCATCAATATTCAAATCTTCCTTGCTGAACCGAAAAATTTTAAAGGAATATGATTTTGTTTTGTTACATTGCGATATTCCTGAAGTGGAGACAAACCAATATGCAAAAAAAAAACCTAACTCAACACTTTGTTAACAAGGCCAATTAAAATCACTTAACTATGCGTTCAAAAAAGGTATACAAAAAAGATTTTGCATGCAATTGGGACTTATAGAAAATTAGAAAAATAATTGCCGAGGTTTGTATTTTACATGTACATGGTGAATCTAATTCTGTCTGCGAGTTTTCTGCAAATGCCTGGTGGACGACATTATAACTTAAATATAAACGGTTGGCCTGAAATCTCCTACACTGGCTCTCAGACTTTTAGAAAATTGGCTCCGGATGAAAACAAGATCATTTAAGGAGATGGAGGTCATTACGCGCTGCGTGAGAATTCGCTCTTGCACTTGAAAAGTCCCTCGCTCGCCAAGATGTCTTTGAATGGCTCGGACGTCAAGGTTGGAGCCTGAAAACCACGAGTACTCATGAGGTCTTGAATAAGTGAAATGAAACCCTTGAAGAGATATGCCCTTTAAAGTGAAGCAAGGCGTTAATATAAGGAAACTTTTTGGGGTCAGCTCTTCGACTGAGAAGGGGCGTAAAGGATAAGAAGTGTAAGAAGAGAGAGCGAGTCGGAAAAGAGGCACCGTGGAAAGAGAATAAACCATAACGGGTGAGGCGAAACCCCGAACACGAACGAAATGCCCTCGAACGTTTGAGGATGCAGGTTTGTTTTATTCAAGAAGAGCAGAGTGAAGTGCGCGGTAAGGAGGCGTGGCCGGGGCGGGACTGGACGAAAATGAAGAGGGGGACCTGGCAGATAGAGGCAGTAGGCCAAAGCAAGAGGGAGGGCAAAGGAAGGTAAGAGGAGGAGTGAAGAAAGGATGAAGTTGAGGAGAGGAAAAGGGGGAAGACGAGAGGGGAAAGGAGCGCGAGAGTAAAGGTGAAAGTGTGATGAATGAAAAGGCCGGAAGGTTCTCGGGATGGCTGATGGAAAATCCCGCGAGGTGAGACTCTCTTTTAGGGTTTTTCATTATTGACGAGTTTTATCAATGTTTAATAAGTTCATTTTCTGCATCGTAATCAAGTAAAAGTGTCTCCAAATATTCTTCATAGCTTTGCACATACAAGTAAGGGTATGAAAAGTTGTGATGAGTTTAAAAATAATACGGGAATAAAGCTCGTTGAACATTTACAAAATATGTATGGGAAGTAGAATTTAAATTTCTCAAGCTTCAGGATCATTTCGTATTCCGATTATTTTCATCAAAAACGTCACCCACATAACTCTCACACATAAATATCTATCATTTAACTCTCTTGGTTTAGATGGGTTATGGTTAGTACTTGTATTTTGAAAAGCAGAAAACTTTTGGGGAGTAGAGGATGTATTCAGCTAAAAATAAAGAAATGAAATATTGTAAGTTAAAATCCCACCAGAGCTGGCCTAGCAATATTTGGAATAATTTCTAACCAGGAGAGGCTAATGGTTATTGATTATATATATGAGGGAGAATTTTGGCAAATTAATTATATAATTTCTTAAACTACTGCTTGTAATGGCAGATACTGTCAACTTAATCGTATCTTTGAATTGAATACTAACTCTGAATCATCGTAAGAAAGAGGCAGTTAAGGTACCTCAAAAAGGATCAAATCCATAACCCCCGATTCGAGCCACTTAAAGCCTTCATTAAGTAAGAACATTTTCCAAAATACATATACGTGATCCCGTTTCCATTCCAAAATTCACAGCCGACGAAGTTTCTGAAGAATTCTACTAACTTTCGCGGACTTCTCGCGTTACCCTAAGTGTGGAAACTACCCTAATATCGATTTGGTATTTGTCTTAAATATCTGCTTTTGTACTGTTCCAATCCATGAAGATTGAACTTCACATTGGGAAGCGGAAACAAGTTACATGGGACTAGGCTTTAACCTAGAACATTTTTCGTTGAAATTCACAAGGCATTCTGCTACAGCATTTGGGATTTTCGGCCGTGTATATTCGTGGTATACTATTGAGTTTATTGGCTAATAAGACCTTGTAGTATTTCCAATTCATTCGTTAACTCGCATGTTTTATATGGAGTTGTGAGCTGGAACGACATTCTGTGGTGGTCGAAGAATGCTAAGACCATAAATTTCCCAGCAGAGTGACTATGTAATCGCGATTTCGCAGTGTTTCGCGGAACTCGCCGAGCACATATACGTTGAATGCGTAGTTTTTATGTTATCAACATTTAGGTGACACTAGATAAAAGCCTCAACATTTCTGATAGAGCTTCGCTCACAATGACAGCAACGGTGTTAATGCTTATTTCCGAGCAATTAATGAAGCTCCGGGTTCACCTTGTTTTGAAATGGATTCCCCTCTTTAATAATTTTAAAGCATCATCTAGCTGTGGAGTTGGGAATAGCATGCTCTTATAAGTCTCTTATAGCATTATGGCATAGACTTCAGCTTATGGTTAGTCCAGGTGAACCAGCCATTTCAATGCAGCGTATTGGTCTGTGCGTGTAACACTATCGTTGCCGTTGGCGAACTGAACATATTTCATCTTGCAACAGCTGCTGCTGAGACAATACAGGAGTAAAATCAATTTATTTGTTCCACTTATTATAAGCCAAAAATAATTGTAGAGCCTCCAGTTAAACCACAATACGAAATTAAATTAAATTTCTAAAAAATAAAGAATGCAATCAAGAGAATTGTGATCTATTCTTCACTGGTCAGCCCTCGTAGTTATCGGGAAATGGATATCGAAGGAAACCTTGTATCAGAATGAACAACTGCCAATGATTAATTTCACGGTTAGTCTTCACATTAGCAAGCGTTTCATGAAAATGTTTGAATGGACTATTGGAGTTCACTTCTCTAAAGATCAGGTTTCCGAAAAGTCACACTTTCTAGGAGCAGTTGACGGTGCCCAGAGTCATGCGTATTTTAACCCGGGTCCGGTGATTAGTATCCAAATTACGCATTCACTAGACTTTTATGACCGCTCTGTGTTTACGTCACAAAGTCATGACAGATATGCAGCCAAAAGGAGTGAATCAAGGATTCGCTTTTCTCAATCGCTCAGATGACGTTCTCGAACGTTGAGCGATGTACACAGAAGTTACTAAAAATATTTGTTTTACGTTTTTTGTACTTTCTCGCCATTGATTTTATAACACCACCTGCTTCACACTGTTACTGTGGCTCACGATACCGTGCAAGGGACAGATGGATAGAGGTCTTCATTTGGGCGAAATTGAGACCTAATGGTCCCTTCTTCCATTTGACCCATCGTCGTACATATTAAATTAGGCATAAAGCTCATAGTTACATTCATTCGTACACATAAATACATAAAGACAGACATAAATTCATTTCGCACAGATTTTCACATCGAAAAGAAAAGGGAAAAAAATTATATATACACACACACATATATATAAATCCATACATACACACACACACACACATACATATATATATATATATGTGTGTGTGTGTGTGTGTGTGTGTGTGTGTGTATAATTACATAACATACTCAAAGGAAATGACAGCGAAGAAAGAGAATAATAAAATAAGGAAAGCCGAAGCAAGGAATGAGGTTTGTATGAAAATCTGTGGAGAGCGTAGGGAGAGAAGATGTAGATGAAGTCGCATCAAACATACCAAAGGCTTAAACAAATAAATAGACCTATATGATGATTGGCTATTGGTTCTCATAAACTATACTCGCAGATATTATCACACGTTAATGTAATTGTCATAATTAAGATTGGCATTAGTATAGTTACAAGTTAAAAAATGTCTCAAAATCCCTTGAACTGATTTTAAGCCTATGAGTTTCATACACAGATAGCCCATCCAAAGCATTTTTACCAAGTTTGGCCCAGGGTAGTCTTAAAGGTGAGAGGTCAATATGAAGTCGGAAGCCTATGCTACGTGTACGCGAACCTAAGAGAACTTACACAGCCCCCTCTGCATGGTTAAAAAACAATGTATCTTCGCCGTAATGATTTCCTTTGTTCAGGATTCTTCATGCATAGTAATATTCTGTATCCTTTTTCAATCGTTTCTTCATTTTGGCTTTAATGTTATAGATTTTCAAAGGGCCATTATTGGACATAGCCTTTGCATAGTACCTGATTGAACCAGATAAGAATTTTAAATGAGACGTTTTCTTCAAAGGTTCTTTTTTCACGGACGCTCAAGTATCGTGTTTATGAGGCTTAAATTTTTTCCTACGGTTTAGTGCGACCGGTAGTCCACTAGCCTTTCTTTCATAAGGTCAAGATTTCAGTGTCCTATCGGGAATGCGTGATATTACTGGCTTTAAACACCCCGAAAAGAAGTTCACGGTGTTTCGAGAGACAGTAGAGCTAGGTTTTTTCTTCGCTTCGAAACTGGACCTACTATCGGACTTAGCTCTCGGTGTCCTAAAATAAGTCTTTTCTCCTGCATCTGATGGCTGAAGTATATTTCGTATGCCGACATTTCTGCAAGGGGAAAAATTGGCTCATTTTCACTAGAGAGTAATCATTCACAACCTTACACGCTTTTCCGAAACGTCAAAGGTCTTCTACTCGAGTTTCTATGCTCTGTTTGTATCTCTATTCTATTTGTGAACAACGTTTTGCTGAGCTGATCGTTGATAAAACGTTGAGGCAAATGATAGCTCAGTTAAGGCTATTATTTGCGTCAGGCTGGACACATTTCAGCATTATTGCGCTCTTCCTGTCACGCCCGTAAGTTCGGAACAATCAAATAACCCTTTTGGACCTACTGACGTCTATATCCTCAACTCCTCGTAACTGCTCGCCCATAAACCCAGACTATTCCGATAGTGGAGGTCAGCTTACTGAAGCACTCGGCCGCTGCTCACAGACACTTTTCGGAGACGGGAGTTCAAACTGTACCCAAAGTGTAAGGAAATCAAGATGCTAACGCCAGCATATCGTGCTTCTCACCTTTCCTTTCACATGGCGCACGAGCGCAGGAGTAGAATTCTTGCGTTAGGAGATTTTCTCCAGTGAAAACATTTTACCTATTCCCGACACGAAACCATGGGTGTTTTATCAGCTGAGAAACCTTACCTTTTCGATTGCAGATACGGCGGAAATAACCCAAGAGAGCCGATTCATTCTAAACGGAGGGCCACAATCCGTGATAACCTCCCGCTTCGGAGAAAAGGAGGCCCTCGGCTCCTTTGTGTCAAGTCTCATAAGTCTTCCAAATACTTCCATTTAAGGAGGAGTCAAAAACCACTACCCATCGATAGAAAATACTTACACTTTGACTTCACATATCAATAGCGCTTCCTTCAATTGATAATTTACGTGTTTTCAAATGGTGGCTGGTGGCTTTGAAAAGAAATGAATCCCATTACCCGTCCCTCTGGAGATTTGTAACCCGAAAAGTTATTATTAGTGAGGTAGTGCACAGCCATTTTGATCAAACTGGTTTAATCAATTATATTTATTACTAAGCGACGCGTGTAAACTCTGATTTTTTAAATTTTGAATCGTAGTTTTAAGGCCAGATTATCACACATTTGTGTTTCAGTTCTACTACTACTACTACTGCAAGATTTTATCCTATAAATGGTGCTCTTCTCGAAAAATATCATTAGAATACATAACTGAATAAAAATTATTGAAGTAAATAATTATGCAGATGCATCTTGTCCATTTTCAAAGTATAATTTACATGCGGTTTCGCGATTTACATTACGATCGGTATATACAAGGTGTACTGCTGTGAAAAAAAGATATTATTTAAATCGTTGGGCATGCTTTCTTGCTTCTTTGGTAGAGAATACTCTTTTAGAGATAAACATTTTTATGCACAGGATTTGTAAATGGAGAGGTAATCATAGCCAACAACATCAAAACAGTTAATCCGATAGACTTTGATTGTGAATATACCTTTTTTTTATTTGGAACGAAGGGTTTTTTGTCCTCACTGCACGTTCTCTCGAAACGGCGCTAAGCGGTAGCCTCCATAGCAGTTTTACAAGTATGCGTGCTTAAATAAACACCTGAATGCCTTGCATCAAAGCAGAGCGAAGAAAATACTTTTGATTATATTTTTATTTCCGAGAGAGAAATATCTAGCATTAAAATCGTAACTGTGATTTATGATAGTTATTTTATTATTAGAAGTTTTTTAAAGTCAGTTAAATTTATTGAAAGTTTTGTATTGTTAAATATTTAACCGCGAAACTTTTGTAATTATTCTAAAAATACTCAGATTTCTGCTAAACTTTTTTTGTTCCGTTAAATTACCTACTTGAAGAGTTGCTTGAAATGCTAAATTAAGGAATATAGAATCGAGCCATCTTTGCGCCTCCCTCGAAATATCTCGGTTGTCTCAGGAATTAGCATTAGTGAGCATGTCGTACTCCATTCGCAACTCATATGTTGAGTCACTTTTACGTACACCTGTATATAAAGACGCACGACTTTCCCCGTGGCTTAGAGGTGATAATTTCTGTGTTAACTTGCTCTTACATAGTTAGCAAGTTTTAAACCCGTATTCTTTTGACATTCCTCCTATAAAGTAAGTAATTTCAATTCATATGAATGATTCATTGTTCGATTCCAAAGTAGACTCATTGAACTGATTTGACCCGAATGGCAATTGAGTAATTCAATATAATTCGCTACTTGACATTCACTACGAGCTGTTGTTGATAAACAGAAGACCCCCAAACACTTAAAAAGCATTTTCTCTATTCTCATGCCCTCCGGCATTGTCGAGACTTAAATTAATCATCCTTTCCTTCCCAGAACCTATCAGCGGCGGAAATGAAGAAGAGATGGGAAGTTGGGAGGGGTAGGATAGAGAGAGAATGCCGTCATCGCAATCCGCTCCAAATCAACTCGTCGGGTTTCACTTTTTCCAGAAACCTCCTACTCTCTCACCCTCCCACCCCTCTTTCCTCACCCCCAATCCCCAATCCGCATCTTCCTACTCTGCCAATCTTCCGCCCAGCCTTCTTTCTCACTCGCGTCCACTTCTACCGTGGCCCTTGGATTCGATTTATCTCCTGGGGATCGGAAGCCCCTCTTTAATTGGATCCGGGACTCATCTGCCCGGAATCATCCCCATTTATATCGGAAAATGCTCGTTTCTCCCCCGTATTTTCCTCCGTCCAAACCCCTTCAAATTCGTCCGCGTCACTCTTGTCTCTCCCTCTCGGAATCACTGTACCAACTATTCCGTCCTCTTTAACTGTTAATTGTCCTCATGTAGTGAGTACACTCTCCCGGGCCACCTATCGTTTGCTTTCTTCCGGTACTTACTTCATGGCCGTCATTTTTTGTCTTCCAATTCTTTCGGTCGCGAAATAAATTGGAATCAAGTATTTATTATTTATAAGATGAGACAGTCGGTGAGCCAAGTATATTCCTATCCGTTTATTTTGCCTTGCTGTACAAATAACTACAATGGAACAATCAAGTATTTTTTTTAATTGTAACACGTTTAGGAATATAATTCCCAGGCGATATTTTACAACAAACCGCATTTGTCTTCATACTGCTGTGGCAAATTTTTTATTTCATTCTCCCTTAAATTTTACGTGCCGCCACACTCCAATCAACGACCAGTTCAACGCTCGGTTTCTCCGCAAAATTCTTTGGTGAACTGCATCTCCCATCGATCGCATCATTTCATATCTTCTCCGCCACTCATGTTATTGTGTGTTTCAATTTCTGTGAAATTCTTTCTTTAATCCACAGCTTCATTTCACTCCCTTTTACTTCCTCAAATTTTTGATACGAAAGATACAAAATTTAGGAGCAGTTGTTGCTGGTGGATAACGACTTTACCTTTTCGTGTCATTGTCACGTCAAAGACAATATCCAGAAGGTTCGCAACGGAAACTGTCCGGAAATTTGTACTTAATCGTCAGTGGTTCCTAAGCTAATGTTTACTGACACAATTGCAACAGAAACGTAGATATTCTGTGGAAAACTTTCTATAGATTTCAGATATCGTAAAACGCGAGTTTCACGATCTTTTTCGTCAATTTTCCTGCAGAGTTCATCGTTCACCACAGATGGTCGACCACTTCTGTCATCATCGTGGAGATTTGTTTTCACTATTAAACGAAAGACAACGCTGACGCACTACTCTGTCACGCATCACGTTTGACTCGTACAGGGCGCAAATTTCCCGATGACTGCCAGTATCTTTGAAGTTTTTATCAGTAAAAACCTTATCACTGAACGGATATCACAGTTGAAGGAAATTTCAATTAAATTGCTCGCAATTTTTTTTAATGCTTGAATGTTTACTCGCTATTCTAAACAAACGACAAGCTACGCGACCTTCCAACCACTCGAAGTGTACTGATATACTGTGTGCGTCAATACAGTGACCATTCGCCTCCCTTCACTAATTCTCACGCTGCACGAGAACGGAGGTTACTTTCTGGACAGCCCTCGTATTTCAAGAGACAAAGGAAAATTCCAAAGCTTCGGAAGAAAATGTACCCCTTTCCCAGCGCAGCCTTTCGCACTACTAACGGTAGTTTTCCCAAAATTTTATCACCTTTTCTTCTACCCTGAGCATCCTCAATTTTTCTTTATTTTATCTCCTCCAAACGGAGAAACCAAGCTGTGTGTGTTGGAAGTGGAACAATATTTATTTATAATATGAAATTACTTCGGATTATCTCATTTTAGTACATGTTTATATATAATTATATTATATTATTTTAGCATGTATAAATTAGTGTACTTCTTCCATTATTATTGTTCCATATATTTTCAAACGGCACTGAAAAAGTAAAAATGACTGTGACTGTGAAAAAGAAGAACAATCAAAAGTCTTTTCATAGGGGCCTGGAATGAAGGGTTTGACGAAATAATAGCTGTTTTAAAGTAATTTATTACGAAATACTACTAATTTCATATCTAAGAAAACCTGTCGTTCACTTCAGAGTTTAGAGGATAACCAGAAGCCACGGAACCATCGGTTAAAACACCCGGGAATATAAATGTTTGCATAAGAGCTCATGGATTTTAATCGTTTCTGGTTGAATCATGTTTCTTTCGCAGAAGATAGGTAGACTTTTGAAATTGCGAAATAAATATTTTCACTTGTCGATAGAAATGAACATCACACGGTTGGCATGTGGAGGTGTATTTCGGTGGGATAACTTCAATCGTTCTTGCAGGCTGATTGGGATTGTCTACAATGCGTTTGTCTTAGAGTGCCAAATTTCATTCCCCAGCCAAAGAATCGATAAGAAGAAGAAATCTTTCTTCCTTTATGTACGGTCGTAACACTTCCTCCATGTGCAATACACGAGAGCTAGTAAAAGGTTTTACTGGTACTGAACATGCCGCAAGCACACTCCTATATCGGTTCATAGTTTCTACCACTTTCAGTTTCACTCTCGCTCCAAACTGATCAGATAGTTCCGTGAGACGCAGAAACACCTGCGGCAACAATTCACGTTTTACTATGCGCTGCATGAGTGGGTTATTTTATTTAACTGAACTCAAATATCTTGGTTAGTCAGTATTTATCACAAATAATAGCTCTTATTGTATAATTAGATTTTTGCTTGATTCTAGAATAAGGAGAGCTGCTTTATCGTTTCTTCCGTAAATAAATTTTCTTGTACCTTAGATATTTTGTGTTTTTCCTTTGCCAATTCTAAGTTTACGTTGAAAACGATTGGTTCAACTCAGCGAAGCTCCAAATTGGAAGTCATTAACCAAAAACTCAAAGGTCACGGCCAAACCCGAGTGCTGAACGATGCTGTGGGTGCATGCATATGAAGCATTTGTGATAAAACTCCTCTGGTGGACAGTGAACGCATGAAAGTTATCCCGCCTAAAACATGCACTCTCTTAGTTTATCCGTTTATTTTAGTGGTTTTTTATGGGAGGCGACCGACAGCTGAGGTCATTTGCGTCAGAGATTGACGGGAAAGGATGAAGGGTGGAGAGAAACCCAGCGTTGGCATTAGCCTGCTCTTAACGAAAGGCGCCAAGAGATCCGTAGCTTAGCATCCCATCCGACGGACGGCGTACTCACTCATAGTGCCCTCCTCAAAGCACCTCAAGAAGGGACACCACTGAAAAATATCTGTCGTCGCCGGGATTCGAACGCAGGCCCTCTGGGTGGGAAGCTAGAACATTAGCCGCCGCACAATACGATCCTGCGCTTTCTCCGTTTGAGGCTGATAAAATAAAGAAAAATGGGAATGGACGGTGCAGAAAAGGAGACTGTACCTTTTTCGGTAAACCACCTTAAATAGCGCGTGAGGCTGCGCTGGAAAAGGGGTACTTTTTCTTCGGAAGATGGTGAATTTTCCTTGGTCTCTTGAAATCTTAGGATTGAATGGCCACATAGTTGTGTCAGTAATAAACGAAGCACTAAAAATATATTTAACAAAATAATATAAACATAAGTAATTTTTACATCACGTGAAGTGATATCGAATTGTCAAAGCTAAATGGCATGCAGCAGTGACTCGGAAAGTAGAGGATTAACCTCCGCAGTTGAAAAATATTTCACTCATATAAAAACGCCTCACATACTATTAAAATTAAAATTCGTTAAATATTAGAAAATTATAAATAATAAAACCGTAGAAAAATTTAGGAAATGAAGTGGCGCCAGAGAGCCTCGTGTCTCTGCCCTTTGATTTATCAGGTCATGCCTTAACCAACAGGTTAATTCGACGTCACATTAAGAAACTACGAGATCGGTACGTAGCTGAGCTGGTCCTTTTGATCGCCTTTTCGATTCAATACAATAGTTATTTTGGGAATATGGACTTAATTCTCAATCTTGAGCAAATTCTGAGAGTGTTGACGGACGCTCTCCTTGTAAGGTTTTCCTTCAAAATGAGCTTAATAGGATATTTTCTTTATCCACGCAACTAACATTTAATCTTCTTCGTTTTTAGGGCCATTCTTTAAATGATACTTGTTAGAATACTTTATAAAACCTAATCTTTGAAATTCTCTGCATCCCAAAAATAGTTATAGATGGCAGTTGGTTAAAACGGTATCCATTCTCCACATTTTCAGCTTCGAAATTCGAGTGCTATATCTGTCACTGCGATAGTAATATTGGAAGGTTAGAGAAACCATGCTGGTCACGACCTCAGAATGGATGAACTCATTTGTCTATGATTTTGTTTGATTCCCTAAACCTTCTATATTTTTATCTCAGAGGCCAACGCTACTCCTATCACTTTCCATTCTTTGTCATCTTTCCTTCATACTCCATAGCCATTTTCTGTCCGCTCTCATTTCGTTCACAAACCACCAGTTCCATCTTTCTTTTTTGCTCGAAGCAGTCCTCTTATCCATCACATTCAATTATCCCTCATAATATCACATAAAGATGTTCTCTGTGCTGATGCCCTTCACTTTGTAACGAAGAACCTCACGTTCAGGTTCTTCGATGCTTTAGGCCCCCGCACCGTAATTCAATTCCTCTTGTTCATATCTTGACAAAAATTGAATGCAATGTTGGGATCTTGCTATGGATCGTTATTAGTGCCATAGTAGAGCATAAAAACACCCTGACACATCCATAAATATTTAAAGTGCAAAGGTTCTTTCTGAAACTAAAATTATTTTCCACTTTTCTCAGTTTTTATTCGGTTATTTTTTGGACATTATGAATTTAAATGTACGATTGAATTTTACAATAAAGAAGTTTAAAGTGAAATTAACTTTGTCATTGATATGATTTGAAAGTTGCAAAATTGACTTTACCCTCGTATTCATGTGCAATAAAAATTTCTTTTCCACTTTATTTGCGGGTAAGCAAGAATATTTGCACCCATTCTATTGAGTTATTCTCTGACTTTTCTGAATGTACGTAACTAAAGCATAGCAATAGACGTAAATACAAAATTCGTCGTTTATCATTTGGCAACGTACATACAATAGTGATAAAGAATAGCTGAAAAAGAGCTGAAATGATAACCCATAGCCTCCTTTATAGACAATTAATTTGAATTATTTTGAAAATCATTATTGGGTTTTAATTACCTTTTCAGAGTTAAAATTAAATTATAAAAATTCAAATTTGTAAGGACTTTTTGACATTTTTTAATATTGACGATAATAAATTTATACTGATGTTGATATATATATTTCCTTTCAGTTTAAACGGACCCTTCTAAATTTTCATTCATCGAATAAAATTTAACCTTATAACCTTGTCTGGATATATAATACAATTGCATCGAATAGTATATTTTTACTCACTTCAATTGACTAAAGTTCAAGTAATGCATTTTTAGAATTGTCTCCAAAGTTACCCCAAAAATTTGAAAACTTTTGATTTTTTATGCTCATCTTTTTGAGTACTTACAGCATTTCTGTGGATTTATCTTTAATCCATATTGGTATGTTCCAAGAAACTGTGGGAGATGTCGCCACAGTAACTTTTAATGGAGTCATCCGCTATGTTAGCAAAACAATGCAACAATATCAGAGAGTAAAAATTATTCGCCTTGACCGGGATTCGAACCCGGATCCCTTGATGTCCAGACAAGCGCTTAATTTTACAGTTATTGCAAAAATTTGGGAAACTAAGAGGACTCCTTGGCAACTTAACTGGCCAAAGCACTTGGCCGGGCATCGAGTAATTCGGATTCCTGTCAAGAAGAATGATTTGTATTCTCTGAAATTGTTGCGTTAAATTGATGTAATGTCAAAAAGGGTTTCTAATACAACGTATTTTTGATAAATGAATATTAAAAATTTTAATTATTAAAAGAAATTGAAAGTCATACCCTTGACTTTTTAAGAACAAAATTTTGCCACCAATCGTCTAGTTTAAGAGAATTTTTAATTTTTCAGTCAACATTGAAACGGATTAATAAATAAAAATAGTGCGTTCGCGCTAATTTGGATAATACGAGCTATTCAAGATTTGTATGACTTTTAAAAATTAAAAGAGTCTTATCAGTGAAATTTTAAGAAATTTAGATAATGATGAAGTTCTCTCTTGACCTCTTATGGCCAGACAGGATGTTGTGGTACTATCTCGTTGCGGAAGCGAGATTTAGGAGTCATATGTGTTATATTTTCCTCGACTCGTACAGATTGGACGACGACTTTAATTTTACAAGAGGCACTAGGCTTCGATATATTTCAACGAATGGAAGTAGAATGCTGCCACAAAAGGTATTTTCTTCCTTTATAACGTCAATTTCCAAGTAGTATTATCGACCCTTGATCGACATAAGTTTTTTCAGCAAATTTTCATGTCCACGCAAGTTCTTTCATTATATTGAGAAATAAAAAATACTGGATATAGCTCAGGAATATTCTATTACAACGCATACAGCTTTTAGCGAAATCAGTTACCTAATCCAAATTCCTTTGGTTAGGTAATGAAATTGACTAATATCACTGTTAATTTGGGCATTCTTTGCCTTTGGTTTCATGCATTCGTTTGAGTTTATGTAAGCTAATTGAAAATTTCAGCTTTTATCGCTTCGTGGGAGAACCAAGTTACTTCTTTCACATAAACAACCTTTACCATAATTTCTAATTTGTTTTCATTTATATGTATATTTGTTTTTATTTTTTTTCTTGGTACTTCATCATCATCGGTATTGCAATCCTAGGATTGGTTCACTGCAGCTGCTACATTCTACTATAAGTACAATGCAAGGCAAGGCTGCATATTCTAGGTAGAGTAATGCGGTGGTTTCCCGTTGCCTTCCACATCGCAGTACTGCGGCCGATACCGTGAACTTCACTCTCATCCGCAGCAGCGGCAGCTAATGCCGCGCCAAGCCACTCGGTCCCAAATCTCCGAAATGATCATTGACTGCCCGAACGGGCATGTACAATGTAAACCGTCGCGGTTAGTGAAGTCTCACCTTTACCGGTCATTGTACATAAGAAGCGCATGGCATTGGAAGAAAGAAACATGGCTGAAGTGGAAGTGTGGTTTGCGAGAAGAAGAAACTTAAAACTAGGAATAAAATACGAAATCTTAACCTAACAAGAAAGAAAAGCCGATAGGGAACGACTTTTTACAAACAAGTACAAATAAGAACGCCAGTAACAGAACTGACTACCCGCCGGCGCGCTCTGAGCATGAGAGCGGTACCAAAAGGAAACGGAGGCAAGAAACGCACTTTTCCCACTGCGGGAAATGACACTTGGGTAAGGGGAAGAGGGTGGAAGCAAGACCGTGAAGTGGATAAAACACCACAATAACATTAAGGACGGAGGAAGGCTCTCCCCACTCGGTCTGCGCCACCACTGCCTACTGGTGAAACACGGGAACCAGTGACCAGCGAACCACTGACTCCGGCTCCATACGTAGACACGCAACCTCTGGTCTACCCTCGTCCCAGCTTGGTACTTCATATGGAATGGTTACGCATTGTGTTTATGAGCGAAACATTAATGGAGTGTGATTTGCAGGCATCCAATTTGATTAATTGTGTGATTCATGCATGAATGCAAGGGTCGTGGCGGCCTCCAAAAATACTCGTAATAATCAATTAAAGTATGTTTTCTTTGATAACCTTGGGGAGCGTCTCCATGTCTAAGTAACAAATATATGTTTTCGCTCGTTTGTGCGATAAGAAACGTGAAATAACTGTCCTCTGCGTAAAAATCTGCTGCTGGAATGTTGCCCAATAATGTCATGTCATATAAATTAATAAGTGAAGCGTTATGGTTTTGGCATTTGGTTTAGCTTTTTGTTGTACTGAAAATTTCTCGACGAATCAAGCTCAATCTATGAATCGCTGCTTCTTCTTACTTGGTCATAAATTCTCATCAGTAATCAGTGAATTCAAGTCGTAAAGCAGGGTCTTTAAGGAATTATACCATAGAATGACAATTGCATAGCGACGATCGCAATTGTCCTGATGTAATGAGTTTTGCTTATGGTAATATTCCAAGTACATTTTTGTGAACGCATTCACTTTCACCATTATCGATAATATATCAATCGTTATTGGCAATTGTTATAATTGAGCGTCGTGGCGGATTAACATCTTCATGATTCTTTGCAAAGATAGCTACTGACCATTTTTCTCTTCTTCTTCCCTACCGTTATTTTTCCATATAATAATAATAATAATAATAATAATAATTGGGCCCGTTCGAGCACGATCGGGCATTTATTGTTTCAATTTGTTTTTTGGGGTGCCTTATGTTTAAACCCCCAATACAATTTCGTAAATTTTACAAAATACAAAATATAGTATGAGTTACATGCCATTCCTTTCCGTTACTCTCCCCGTTCTTACTTTATCTTTTGTTAATAAATCTTGCCAATATTTTCCTAATCGGTTCCTCATGTAGGTATTGCCCAATTTGTTGGACGTTGTGCAAATACCCAAGGATAGCTTCCAGTTCGCGTCTTTCCTCGGCATAAATTGGGCAATAAAGGACTCTATGTATTGCCGTGTCCTCCTCCATCATGCATTCACACGTCCCCTCCTTTTTTTTCCCTATTTTCTTGAGGTATGATCTAAACTCCCCGTGGCCCGTTAAAATGTTTTCCATATGTGATATAAGTAATAATATAGTCGATTTTGTTAGTCATTCGAGATTTCTGTTCTTGGTTGTTAGGGATACCTCTCTTATTTGTGGCCGCCAGTGAACTTGTGGTTAGTTCTATAGGATCAACTAATTTGCACTTATTCACATTACAATTTTGGAACTCAAATTATTAAACGTTATATTTGTCATAAAAAAAGTGTTTTTCAAACGCGGATAGTACAGTAAGCAAGTTATTAAAAACACAGACCTTATAATGCAAAGGAATGAGCAGATCCAATCTATGTAATTATTATTTATTAATCCAGACCAAATTAAAAAATTTTCCATGGAGAAACCAGTTACTTAACAATTAATGAAATTTCGAACTGAAAAATTGTTTGGAGGGTAGAGAAAATTATAGATTCCTTGCATACAAAGTTGAAAGAAAACATTGATACAGGGAATGCTTTTGCGTGTCGCGAAAACGTCGTGGTTGACGCAATGTATTGGTAAAATGATATACATGTATGTATACACACACACATATATATATATATATATATATATATATATATATATATATATATATATATATATATATATATATATATATATATATATGCGAGGACAGGGGTTTGTTGGGAGCAATCCTATGGAGGCAGGAAAAGTGGATGAAGGGGGTTTTGACCGGCAGTGGGATGTTGAAGACGGTGATAGAGGGTAGAATGTTGGGCAAAAGAGGAAAGGGAAGGAACAGGATAGGGATGTTGGACGGGATGAAGGGAGGAAGAAAGTACTCAGAGATGAAGAGGGACCTGATATAGAGTAGGATGATGGATTTTTTTGTTTTGTTAGGAATAATAAAATACTTGTTTGGTAGTTGTGTCCATCCAAAAACCTACCTTAACCGGTAGATTACCTTTAAAAAAAAAATATATATATATATATATATACTATATATTCATATCGTAGATTGGCGACTTTTGAGATATAGGTATATAGATGGAATAAAAATGTAAGATGGATGAAAAAGAAGGCAAACGAAGATATACTTTGCATGATGGGGGGGAGAGAGGATTGAGGATTGATGGAGAAATCCCAAGTAGGGAGGAAAAGCGGATCATCTTGATTTGATGAGGAATGCTGATAGAGTAGAGAACGTTAAGCAAGTGAGGAAGGTGTACGAATAGGATAGGATAGGCTAGGTGTACGAATAGGATAGGCTTAATGAGAATAGATTTTTTGGTAATACAGGGTGCGTTCCAAAAGTAATTCTTTCATTTTTTCAAAGAATTATATTGAACAGATGTGCACAAACACTTAAAATTCTTCAAAGCACTGTCCTTGGGCCTCTTCACATTATTTCAGTGACTACCATGACCGGTACGCGTCCTGGAAGGCGTCTTCCGGGACCTCTCTCGAGGTCTTCGTCGCGGTTGATTGGATCTCTTCTATGGACGAAAACTGGGTTCCTTTCAGGGCTGCCTTAATCCGAGGGAATAAAAAGAAGTCTGCTGAGGCGACGTCGGGACTATAGGGGTTTGGGCCAGTGTTGGCACCTGGTGTATGGCCTGGAACTCGCGGACTCGCAGCGCGTGTGGCAAGGCGCGTTTTCGTGATGGAGTTGCCATGTAGCGGAGATGCCTTTCCTCGTCCTTATGACCCAATTTTATGGGTCTTTCCAGCGCATCCACGAAGTAGGCAGGGGTAACTGTCCGTCCTTGAGGAACAAACTCCTTATGGACCACTCCTTTACTGTCGAAAAAGACAATGAGCATTGTTTTCACTTTTGATTAGCTCATTCTTGCATTTTTGGGCTTGGGGGACTGGTCGGTATCCCATTTAGAGCTTTAGTGTTTTGTTTCTGGGTCGTATTAAAAAACCTAGGTTTCGTCACCAGTAATGACGTTGTTCAAATAATCAGATTCATTTTCAATACGTTGCAAAAGTTCACTTGAAATTTCCACTCGGTTGGTCTTTCGTGACACGGTTTTGGAGTGCACTCTGTAGATGCCTACTTGAGCGAATAGAGCAAGGAATTGTAGCCTATTTATTAAAGAAATTCTAGCCTTGAGTTATTCTAAAACGGATCATAGGACATTTTATTTTTTTCCAATCAATACCAAATAACACCAATCATGTTAATAGCTGCCAGCAAGAGATGTGCTCGACTACAATATCCTACTTCATAGCTGTAATTGAAATGTATTATAATTTTAGTCTTGATCAGGTAAGAAGAGTTTTCCGATAATCTGTGTGACCCACTTCGACAGTCAAATTTTTTAAGATCTGCGTATCTTGAATTGTTTCTTACAAAAAAGACATGCTAATTATGTAGACTTCATTTAGAGTATGATGCCTATTAAGTGTTTAAATGTTTGTGAAAAATATACGTTAGTGAACCCAGTGAAATATAATATCCACTCTTAAAATTTACCTAATAAAATCAATACACGATAACGTTCCCTATATCAAAAGACATGTTTAAATAAAAACGGTGTTATCCTTGAATACGAAACTTTTTACTTCAGAGAAAGCTCCTCTGTTTGCAAAATCGTTTTGTGGCGCTAACTGCTATACTGCTATGCAGGAAAATTGCCATCAGTATTCTAAACGGTCACCCGTAATCTTGCTGACCACGTTTAACTTTAGTTTTCCCATTGATTTTAGGGTGGAATCAATTTAGAAAATTATATACTTTTCTGAGCATGATTTCAAAGAAATAAAAACATTTATCGCCGGAATCTTAAGTTCTTTGATAACCACACTTCAAGTAAGGATGGTGCAAACAGGAAGGAGAAAGGAGAATTAGTTTTCGTGGCCAACTTGATCCCGGAATTTAATAAAATGCTTTACGCATACTGTTTTAGAAGATAGAACCTCCCAAAAGTAGCGACCGCAGAGTGAAAAATAATAAATCAATACCTCCGTAAGCTCTGGGGGATTTCCCTTTATGTGACTCGGTAGAGATATTTTCAAATCACAGAACACATGTTCATGGAGAACTCCTAAACGATTAGGTTACCGGAACTTTGCTGTATCTTGTTTGTTACATATTTCTTCTTTTCTTTAATTCAGGCCTCGCACTTTTTTTTAATTTTCACCTCGTGGTATACGTACCATTCCGAATCTTAGCATACAAATATCTTTTTGAAAGTAGTGCATTAAAAGTATTTAATAATTAAAATATTGTAATTATAATGAATACAGCTAATGCTATTAAATTATATCTTTATAAAGAAGGATAACTATTTATTCCTAGGTACAATATTTCCCCAGGATATACTATATTCATTTTTCTACTATGTGAATTGTATAATACATTTCCCTGGTAGTTCCAATGCAGAAAATGTCATTGGAATAGAGTTTGCAAGAATTATCACTGGAAATACTTTAATTTCATTTTAACCCCGATAAATTTTCCTCTTATTTAATCCCCACCCTCTTTAAGCTATGCACACTTGGAAAATCAAAGTAACTTCCGGACTGCATTTCCCTCATAGAATAGATTGCTCTTCAATATGCAATTATATTCTAAGTATGTACCAAAATTATCAACCCGAAGATTGATCGGTGACGGTAGAGTTCACCTAGTATTAAAGCCAACGGTGTTTGAATAACGTGTATGGTTGCCAGTTCCTTCCACTGTGCCGCGCATGTTTTCCCAGGCAAATCTGGTATTCGAGAAAACATAGGCCTAGGGTGAAGCTGAGGGTGCCCAGAGGCATCCGTTCAGCAGGTCAACTCTACCGAATGGGCTATCACGTTCCAATATACACTTCAAAAAAACTTCAATAAAATTGAATGTTTCAATTTACCCATCGCCCATTTATTAATTATATATGATATTTATTCTATTAATTTTCTTTTAATATGTATACTGTATGATGCTTTCAATTAATTAATGTAAACTTTCGTGTTCATATAAGTCTCCTATATTTTTAATTTAGGTAACTTATTTCATTTTCTTTTGTTCCTATTTCCATACCCTCATTGGTTGTCATTCTACAGAGTACGATTTCTATTTTTTGATCTACCGGAGGACTGTGGGAAAGCTTGCCATAGCAAAACGACCGGAAAACGCCATATTTTGGGAAATGGGACTGAGAAAAATCTTCTTACAAGGAACAACAAGGAAGTGATTCTGAGTTAGATACTGACATCTTCTAGATCTTTTCACTCCCATCAGAAGAAAGTGTATCTGCTGCTCAATTATCCCATTTCATTCCTGTCAACCTCCAGCGATTGCCAAAGAATCCTTTATGAAAATTACACTACTGTATTTCATCGTAGGAAGAGAAAAAGGATATTTAAACTTTAAATTAATTCCTCACAATGAACGTATACTAAAACGATAAATATTAAATTCGAGTAAAAATTAAAATATTTAATGAATCGTGCACTATTTGTTTTAATTTAATTAGTCTACTTAATGGAAAAGTGCTCTTTATATGGGTAGCAACATTCTTTACTGACGTGTACTGTGGGTTTCCACCAACAAAACATGTATACTTGATACATGATCATCAAATATCTTTGAATTTAGTACTGGCTTTGATTTATAACAGTAATTAAATGGAAAATCTCAAACATATTGTATTTTAAATGAATTTCTTTAAACCTTTAATCCCTTTTATCGTTTAAAGATATAAATCAGCTATCAAAAATTCAGCTATGACTTGAGGAAAACTTGAATGCAAAGTAGTGCTTATATGGCTGCGTAGGTTTTAGCGGCGGTGGTTTGAAGGATTCTGCATTCTCGGGTTTCACCGCGTCGCGGTGAAACCCGAGAACGCAGAATCCTTCAAGGTAGTGCTTAGTTCAAAATTAATTCCACAAATTCTTAAGAGCAAGTCTTAAGAGGACGCTCCCACTTATGTGTGACTCTACTCACCTATAGGCCATTACAACGTTCGCCCTCCAGGTCATCCATTTATCCTCTGCAATTATCCTCGCGGTTCCTTTCATCGTCCCAATGCTTTCTTATCGACGGTACTGGCCAATCCAATCGTGTGGAGAGACTAATAGGGCCATCTTACGCAGACCATATCAAGTGCCTAAACGCCTCCCAATCATCCCGGCCATCAATTTGGTCCTCATCTGGAACAAGTCTGTGAGTCCTTAAGTCTTTCTTATACTTTCGAGGCTAAAAAAAGATGCATTCCAAGATCTACGCATCAATGTATTCTCCATTCCACTTTGATTTCCATTGTTACTATTCCCTTTTCTTTAAGCAGTTTTGGATTCCCCATCTGTGAATTTAGCTACTGTCATCTATATGTAAGGACCTAATCATTCCTCCGTTCTGACTGGAGGTTATAGGAGAGTGCCACGATACACCTTGACAGCTATCTATACGGATTCTTAGGCCTTAGAAATAGTAATGCAATCGCAAATTTTGTTACTTATTGATATTATTACTATACCTCAGTGTGAGTAACCAGCTAAAGATTGGGTATTGTAAATCTAGATTTGGCGACTCAAAATAACTTCTGACACCAGTGTGTCAAAATTATTTTAAACAAGCATACGTACACCTTCACTGCAATTGTTTTTCCTGTGTACATTCATTTTTCTTATGTCTAACTAATAAATGCTTTTATTAAGTATTTTCTTTTAACACAGGCTTACCCGGTGACGTTTATATGTTACCAAAGTATTTGAATTATTCTCGCGTTGTTTCATCTGGCTGGACGAGCTTCCTGGCATGAGAGTCCAATGAGTTGATTGGCGTTGGTAAGATCTGACTGAATACACGTCGAGTATTTGGGACTCTGCAAAGTAGAACCTGATTTCGGGATTAAATAGTATAATTAAGGAAAAATCGGCCCGTTATTCAAAGAATCGTGAAGAACGAAGAGAAAGATTTGCGTAATTGTTGGAGGTCCTAGGCTGGGAACCAATACAAGTGCGAAGATAACATACACGGCTCAAATAATTAGATGAGTTAAAATCGAGACTGGGTGACGTTAAGGACAAGTGACTGCTGAAGAGCCGCATATGAAGATACTAGTTTTCTTGTTGGATTCGTGATCACAAATGTAGGAAACATCAAGTACGGCAATTTACAATTCCTGAAAATAAAATTATGGCTTTCCAACGCTAATCATTATCAATTGCTTTCATGGCTAGTGACCTAACACCACTTGCCACTCTTATCCGTAGTGCAAATATATTATTCTATTATTTTGCACTATTTTTAGGATGGGGTCAATTTACGTGTTTTTCTCCTGGAAGAAAAAGTTATTTCCAATATACTTTAGAGATTCTCCTATACTTTTTAACTTGAAAGATGGATTTTCTTAGTCATCCTCATCAATGATTTAATCCTTTCTAAAGCATCGTTTCCCGCTATAGGAAGCAGTTAAATATTGGGTAGGGTTTTCAAGGAAGATTGGGGACCCTATTTCATTCCAAGACCTGTATTTTCTTATCTTAATAGATCCACCACCGAATAGACGGCTTATGCTCATTAATCTCTCTTTCAATGAAGCTCCCAGCTCCTCTGATGTTTGCGTTATTAAATAATTTCCCAGAACCCCAAAAGCTTCACTTTATATCAGTGTTGCCTTGCCATTGTATTTCCAGGAATTGGCCATGTCCAATATCCAGTTTATTAACTTGAAACTTGGATCCCTGGGCGTAAGGTATGTATATTCGGACATATCTTCAATCAACAGTATTCTTCCCATTATTTCCGGATCCCGTACCATTGAATTACTTTTGTATTATTTTCCATCATCATCTCAATATAGTAGAATTGCTCACAAATAAGTTATGACGCTATTCTCTATAAGCATATTTCGTAAAAAAATGAGCCGATGATCTATGTTATGCTACTTTACTTAGGATATTTTTCTGATTAATGATGAACATCACTAGCTATCAGTAGGCGTGTCTTGCTCTCGATTTCTTAAACATAAACGATCAAAGGTGTTATTATCTAATGTTTTTCCGAGTCAGAAGATTGTCACAACTCAGGAAAACATCACACTCTATTTGATAATAATAGTCAGGAGAAAAGAGATAATAACCTCTCAACGGTAGTTTCACGCTCTTATCTGTATCCTTGTTGAATTTATTTTTTCCGTAACCCCGCAACTCAGTTACATCTCCTGTTAAAGCTAGAAATAGATACTATTACCTTGTGATTCGCGTCGTGCTTGCCAAACAATCCGTTTCATTCCTTTCGTTCGCAGACACCCGAGTTACCCACACGAGATTTAATAAGGCCTCGCTTTATTTTCATTTGATCAGAAATCGCCCGTCAGAGAGGAAGTCCACAGGGCACCGTCGCTAGCTTTGATGTGATTTCTCTGTCCTGATCCCGTTCATCCTTCGCCAATCCTCCACCCACTTTGGAACCATTTCGACCCTGCTGCGAAAATCCCTTTGAGGCCTGCATACCCTCCTGTCCTTGTGATTTGGCCATCTCTCTCTCTCCCACCGTCTCTTTCATTGCCCTCATTCGCATGTCCCTTTTGTTACCTCTCCTCTCTCTCATGTCAACCTCTCACATCCTCAACATCCCCCCTACCTTCGCCGCCCACCCTCTCGGATTGTTCCCACCGGTCGACCAAATTAAAGGTCCCCGAGATTAGTCGACCGCCGAGAGACGGGAGCCAGGAAGGAAGATGCCCCCAGGACGGGACGGTAGGCCCTGGGGAGAGGGGGGAAGGAAGGATGAGCCGGTGGAAGTAGCCCCCGGGGGAGTATATGGATGACTCGATGTCAATGGGTCTCCGCGCTCTCTCGGGGTTGCTATTGGTTACGCGCCCACACCCCGCGCTTCCCCGTGTCGTGCGGTTCAGGAGTTCCGGGAAAAGAGAAGGAAGTAAATGCCCACCATCCAAACTTTAACAATCTTGCGAATGAATGTATATCTGTGTGGGTGTCTGTGTGTGTGTAAATTATACATATGTATTATGCGTGTGTATGTGTGTGTATATATATATATATATATATACATATATATATATATATATATATATATATATATATATATATATATATATATATATATATATATATGTATACGTATATATATATGTATATATATATATGTTTATATAATATATATTATACAAACACATTTGTGTGTAAATCCTATTACCGTTGTGTCGGTCAATAAATATTTCCTAATCTGATTTCCTTTATATATGAAGGGTTCTGATCTCGTTTATATACACACACGGGCATACAGGTACCTATATACCTGTACAGAAATACCTAGACATACATACCCTCACACAACTTTGTAACTATCCATGTTCCCTATTCAATACTACGTCCATTATGCCCCAGTAAATCTTCTTATATTCTTCTATTTTGATTTTACCACGCAATTATCCCTCAGTGCACCTGCACTTAACGCAAAACGTTAGCCGCACTTCCCGTGCATAACAATTAATGATATCTACTTTAAATGAATTAAATAATTTACGTCATCTTAATCCTGAACCTTGTCCCTGGTTCATTGAAGGTGAGCTCTAATTATCTGACCCGAGTAAAATTAAACACATTTGCAGAAATATTGCCACTTTATATCTTGATTTCTCTCAATCGGTTATTGAGTTCATATTAGCAGTTAGGTATAGTCTAACTTTTCTACTGCTTCTATCAAAGTATACCAAATACTAAATTCTTCAAATTAACTAAGTCTTGGACTCCACAGAGTCAATTAGACATTAGCAACCAATTTTCAGAGCAATTTTAATATTTATTAATATTCTTACTTCTTTCTCTTTATATTTTATTTATATGTTATAACTTTTCTGTGTATTTAATTTTAATGATCACTTTCTTCTGAAGCCAATATTTATTTGGCTTTAAATTCTTTATACCGTATTGCACAGCAATACGGGAGCTTAGATCAGCGATTCCCAAGCATTTTCAATCATAGAAATTTTTCACCGAAACAAAGTCTTCAATACCTTTCTTATTTTTCCAAAAACAAAAGATTTATCTACAAATCCTTGACAGTAAAACTTCTTGGAATAAGCAACTTATCACAGTTTCGGGGACTCGCTAATTTACGTAGGACAAAATTGTCTGATATCCTATTAAAGACCAAATAATGGTGTATTTCCGAGAGTCCAGAACATAAAAATATCAAAGAAATGAGAAATTAAGTTGACCCTCTGCAGCGCCGAATATTTTAGACGGGAGAAAAAATAAATACTAAAAATATGGAAACTAAAACCAGCCACTTCAAAAACTAAACGCATACGAGTGCAATTTTTTTCAAGAGTTTGCAAACTTATAAAAATGGGCTTTATTTAAGTGTTACGTCCTTTGATGCATCATGTTTTGACCTAAATGAATAAATAATTTTCCATACGAAAAGAAGGGACCAAGTCCGAGTATAAGAATTTTTACGGCATTGTTACATAGTCTGCCAAAGAGAGTCAAGAG
Organism: Hetaerina americana; assembly: GCF_022747635.1. Lineage (NCBI taxonomy): Eukaryota > Metazoa > Arthropoda > Insecta > Odonata > Calopterygidae > Hetaerina > Hetaerina americana. The sequence goes on from NW_027286069.1 coordinate 28,070,424, forward strand.
GGAGTACCTAAAGCTGCTGCAAATAAAGACACGGCCACATAAAAAGTAAAAAAACATTGGAATGGAAAGGAAAATACAATAGACCAACACATTAGCTTGTATTACAGGTCTTCGAATAACAACAAATAGACCTATACACGTATCATTCATATGAGTGAGGCATTATGGTAAATAATGAAGGCATAGTAGTCGAAAGGAACGAATTCAAGACAGACGGCACCCATATTTAATTTGCTGAAATATCCGAGAGTACTTTTGGTGAAACAGGAGAGTAACATTTATTAATCCATTTAAGGGATTGGACTTTTCTTTGAAAGAAAACAAACCTACTTAGAACCTAATGTAAATCACTGGATAAATTATCATGACATTTTGAGGCACTTGAAAACATTTATTGAATTGCGACCTCTATGGATAAAATGTGGATCTATTTAAAATTATATCAGGGGAAAATAAAAGCTTTATACGAGACATGAACGGCATAAATCGAAAATGGTAGACCAGCAAGCTCATCAAAATACTTTGAAGAACGCCCTCCAGCATGTTAATTTCCATCGGTGGCTTAAACCAGGGACTTTGCTCATCAAATTCCTTAAGAAGGAGCATATAGACGGAAAGAGGTGCAACTGTTGCCGTCCTTCGGCGTAGAATCAAGTCAATTCTAATACTCTGTACTGTTATTATTTAGACTATAAGGCAGAATATAATTCAGGCCATTTGTTAGTTTAAAAAAGTCTAATTTGAGCAGCAACTTATTGGTCGCACACTAAGATAAACTTCGTTAAGACGACCGTTCTTAAAATTGCGTTGTTTTCTTCGAGATGAACTTCATTAAATTTAAGTTTAAGGCTGTGTATGGAGCAGCTATTCGTGGATTATAGCCTTGACATGCTGGAAGGGTTATTGGGAAGAAAGCCAGCAATAGGTGAAGGAAAACATAGGTGCACAAAAAAGCTGCAAGAATGGCAGTAAACCTAGAGCAGGTGATTGAAAAACTAATATTAGTATAGCTGTAGCTGAGCAGTAGAGCTGAAAAAAATGCGTTTTAATCTATGATAATAAGCTGAACGAACGAAGTTTTACATAATACACGGTCCACAGGGGAACAAATAATTGCAGAGAGGGAGCAATAGACAGGGTATACCAGAATTGAGAGGAAATAATTTCAGGTGCTCCTAGGAAACATTTAATACTAATGAGGGATTGGAACGCGCCGGAGGGCGAAGGGAGAGATGATAGTGAGGTAGAGGACTACAATTTATGAGGAAGGATTGGCCTAGAAGAAAAAAAACATTGCAGTATCCTGGATTAGGAGGTAGTAAGCCAATTAAGAGGAGATAAATGGAATGAGGCTAGATAGATAGTATTTCGGCGGAGCTAATCGTGTCAGAGTAAGCATGGGAGTTTTACAGGCTTAGTTTTAGCATTTATTAGGGAAGAATTAGGCCAAAAGTTTTCATAAGATTAGAGTTATTTCCTCTCTAAAAAAGGAAATACAGCTGCATGTAATCAATAAAGAACAATGAGTCAATTTTTGGTCACTCCGTTTTTGGTCCTAGTTTACCCAAATCCTGGCAAAGTTAAGGCTTTTGCCTCTTGTCTCTTTTCCAGCTCTTCGATATGATACTGGATGAGTAATGTTTTTTATGGAATACGGAGATTACACTCGCAAAATAGACAAAGCTTAATAAATGTGAAGGGGATGAAAGGAATTTAATAAGAATAAACGAATGAATAGCAGCACTTTTGGTATTTAAATAGTAAAACAATTGAACTTGATTGTGCATTTTATTTCTCCATGAAAATCATACGAACATATTCCCATGCACGCGCCAAAATTATGGATTTCACTATTTCAAAACACTTCCGTTAATATAAGTAAAGGAACTTTAATCTTCAATTAAAATAGGCGTATTAACGCAAGTTACTCGTATATTTTCTTTAAGTTATTATATCTCAGAATATGTCCAACAAATTTGATTTTCCTTTTCTCTATCCCTTTTATTAGATTCCTTTCCTCTTTATCATACATCTATGTTGCTTTTCTTTTCCATCCATCTTGCTCTTGTTATCCTTCTCCAAATCCACATTTTCATCGCTTCCAACCGAGCCTTTTCGCTCTTTCCCATTGTCCAAGTTTCACATCCATGTAATAATGTACTCCAAATACACGTTTTTTAAATACAAAGAATTTTCTAATTTCCAATATCATTCGTTGGTTTCCTAAAAGATTTTTTTTATTTTCCTATGCCTTCTTCGTCAAGATTATCCTTCTTTTCACTTCAGAAGCTCATTTGTTTTCTCATGTAATTACGCTCCCAAGGTAGCAGAACTCTTCTACTAGGCTTATCCTTGATTCTTCTATCATTAAATTTACAAGGGGTTCTATCTTGTTCCTTGATTCAATCATAACTTTAGTTTTCTTCACATTTATTTTCAGTTTCCATTTTTTTCAAAGCTATGGACAGGCTTTTGAGCATTCTACTTATATCTTTGGCAGAATCTGCCAGGATCATAATATCATCTGCATACAAAAAGCAGTGTATCTTTCTTCTATGTATCTTTCTGCCATTTGTCTTCTCGTTCACTGTCTCTATAACCTCTCAATAAACAAGTTAAATAGATATGGTAAAAGTGGACATCCTTGTCTTACTCATTTTCTATTCTTTGCTTCTTTCTCACATCCCGTTACTTGTAAAATAATTTATTTCTCTTTCCGTTATACATTTTAAAAGCTTGAGTAGACAATATTACTAAGAGCTTTCTGAATTATTCAGTTATTTAAAATGCAATGTTAGATTAGTATTCAGGAGAGTACATTCAAAGAAATACCTTCGATATTGCTTGACGTCCTAAGGGATATTTATCCAATATCACTGAACCAAAACAAACCATTTAAGCCAGGAGGAAAGCAAGGGTAAAATGATCATCCGGAGCCCAGGCAGAAGAACGTGTAATTTGATATGCTTCAGGGTAGATCCCAGGGAATATACCTGAGAATGTGCAATTAGTAAATGCTGGGAATCTAAATGGGCGTTGGCCGCGAAAGCATTAAGCCCCTGGAGGCTAAACCTCACTCTCTCCGTCTCCTTGCTTTGATGACTGTTATTCACCCTACCCCTGTGCATCACAGAAAACAGGGCTTTTACTCTCCGAGGATGGATCAATACTGGGGAGTACTTTTGTCTGGAAATGAGCTGCACTTAATTCTGAGAAGCAATACTAATCACATAAGATCATAATGATCATCAACGGCGTTTATACTTTCAAATTCTTTTGAAAGAGAATTAACGTCACCAAGGATTGGAATAATTGATCGTTGCTATGCTTTCGTATTTATTTTGGAATACAATCAAGTGTTTTGATAAGTGTTAATGCAGGTATGGTGATTAATTGATAGAAAATAGAATGGCAGCATTATCTAAAATGAGCCATATGGGGACCTGAAAATTGTCAAACATGTAGACACTACATTCATCTAGGTGCTCTCGCAAGATGAAATTTAGTCCCATCTTGATCAGTATATAATTGAAAGAAATGGTAACGTTCCGAAATGCATTAGGTCAACAAGATCAATAGAAATTTATTTTATAAGGGTGAAACATCATTCAGATCATGATTTATGCTGATTTATTATTCCCTGGCAATTTACACGTTGTATCAAATATGGTCTTAATTTTATTAGCAAATTTTAGAAGCCAATTTTGTATTTGGCGAATTGATCAGAATAGAACTCACCGCACAATATATTTTGTTTTTAAACCTAAATTTTATTTTTGACTAACTTTATGAGAGTCTAGCCGTTTTATTAATACTTATATATTATATTTATATTATTTTAAATTAGATAAAGGGTCCTGCATAAATAAGGTGAAGGTGATTGATATCGGAAGAGAGCCTTGCTTAATTTGGCTAGAGAGTAAACAGAGAATAAATAATGCAACTCTACGTGAATTAAATTGAAAGAAGTATCTCATTATTGAAAGAACTATCAGATCTCTCAAAACGTTTCTCGTCCATGTTCCTTCATTCATCTAAGCTTCTGAACCTCTGCTTTTGATGATAAATGCAGTTATCTATTGAAAATATCATTAGTTTTGTTTCTACAATGAGGTGGATTCGATAGGAAGTCATTCAGATCACGAAAAATATTCATGAATACTGTCTTAACCGAGGATCGACTTTATACAAGTTGTAATAATGACTCTTTTTGGAGTTACGGTAGATATAAAGATTAAGGTAATTTTAAGTGATTAGCCAACGGACGCGATATTTTTTACTTTGAATTTGAAAGAGTTTATGCTTAAAATTACAAATACAAAAGGATAATATATGATTTATAATACAATGTTGGGCTAGGTGTACAGAATTTTGGTGGATAAGCAATGGAATTTGCAAGCGACAGAGAAAAACAGAGCATTGCCTCTGGGCACGTGTTGCCCCGAAACGAAGTCAAACTCTTCATAAATACACCCTCCTCTTGACGACTCCTGATTCGCTTGCACTTCTCCCTAGGACCCCTCTGGACTCGGGGGGTGATTATTCGTGAGAGGATAGGTGGAATGGTGGAGGAAGAGATAAGAGGACTGGGAAATAGAAATAATCCAGCCGCCCTCCGAGATACCCCAAAATTTTTCTCCTGAAAGGCTACTGGCCCTATGACCCCTGTCCGCTACATGCTATCAACTCTGTCCAGCTCCTCGGGATTCCCCATTCTCCCTTTCCCTCTCCTCCAGCCATGTGCAACATATACCAAGCGCCGCCCCGCGCTCTCTCCTGGAGTCTGCTATGCCTCAGGCGACCCACAGGGTGTTTGGGGTAAGAGCGTAGTTTGTTAGAGGGAGGGGACGAGAAAAGGTTTTCGGGTGGACTTCGGAGAGCTGGGGAACGCTAAGATCCGGTCAATATACAGGAGGAGGGGAGCGAGAGGGAGGGCGTGTTCTAAGGTGAAAAGCAGGTAATGAGAAGGTGGAAAGGGAAAAAAGGCGGGTAAAGGGGGCACCTAGAAGGTTGAGACTGAAGAAATTAGAACGTGGTGTGGGTAGCTAGCTCCTGGGCGCTCTTATATGCGTAGGATGGCATGGAGTAAGTGGTTAAGGAAAGTCGTGGATGGGCTGGGAAAGCCTGAAGTTTTTAGGGCTTTGTTACCCCTTTCTCAAACATTACGAAGTCAGAGGCCGTTTGAGTAGTTAGCTCTTCGTCGTGGGTGGATTGCAAATTCCGAATTGAGACTTCAGTTAGGTGTCTTCTCAGAGCCCTTGGAAGCTATTGCACAATTCTGAACCAAGCTGCAAAAATATGCACAAGTTATTATTGATATTTCTCTGGTGTTTTCATATTTTTGAGCTAAGCTTTCCTTTCATTTTCATATTGGTGAATAAAGGACTATGTTAAAAACACAGCTTCAAGAATTTGATTTGCTCTCGAGTGTATCTTCTTAGAAAAAAGGTTTCATGGTCCAAAGAAAAACTACTCAATCATAAGAAGAAATATTATAGTCAATAATGAACTGATATTTTGTATTTTACAATTTTTGGAGAAGTTATTATAAAGAAAATGTTTTTTATTCATTGTGAAAGAGACTAAAAACTTCGTTCACCTGAATTAAAGGTTAATTCCCTGTGTAAAGGTAGGATAGCTGCTAAAGGGCAGTGACGTTCGCTTGGTGGGTTGTTGGCACTTGAGCGGCTGGCAAACACCCAACAAAGGATAGAATAGTGAAATTTGAAAACGTTGTAATGGGTAATTGCTAAGAGGTAACTATGATGAAGTCATTTGTCTTCTAAAAACTGAAAATTAATTAACTTTAGCCGGCAGTGTAATTTATATTTGGTGACACTGATTTAATTTGGTGCCTTTTTAAGTATTCGTTGTTCCTATTATTCTCTTCGCCGGTCTCTACTTCTTACGACATCTTCAAGGGCCTCTATTTTCCTTGTTGCTCTTTCTCAAAATGTAATTGAATCTATTATTCTCCTGTTTTCACCACTCTCCAATGTGCTCTAATTTTATTCTTTCAATTTAAATATAATTTGAGCTAGGTTCTTATCTGTGAAATGGCTAGTAGTCTTGTTTACTTGAAATTATGAGCAGGCATCGCAGAGTTAGGGAATGTACAGCCACAAATTTTTGTTCATTCGGATTTTCCATTTTTTATACAATTTCTGTTCATTTTTGGTATTAATGTCACGAAACATCCACCTTAAATTATTACGCTCTCACATATTTTTTTAAAAACTCCAATTCAGAACGAAAAAGTGACAATTCTCTTTAGTGATTTTTCTTGTATTCAGTTATTCGTGTAAATCTCTGAGCGAACTTATATTCTTTGTTTATACTTCGGTTGTATCATATTAGCTCTTTATGGATATTTTTCTTTTTTTCGCATTCAATCCAAACTATGGAATTGCCATTTATATCCTTTCGTTTTGCGAAAATAAAAGAAATACTATTAATTTGTTAATAGAGAGCAAGTTAAGGGTATGATAAATTCGATAATTTTGATTCTCCGGTTCCTCTTTAAGTGAAGTGAATGTGTGAATACACCTAAAATAAAGTGGTTATTGGAATGCGTTTTACGAGAGAAGCCTTAAAAAAATCGAAAATATGGGATTGAGTAGCAAAGTACCCAATTTGACCACGAAAAATTATTCATATCATAAAAATACCAGTCTATAAATTGATTCGGTATGTGTTTTGAACGACAAGGAATTAATGAAACCAATTAGTGGTACTTAATGTCAAAATCTTACTTGCAATAAAATTCCGGAAAGTGATACCTCAACTTTAAAATCAAGATCACTGGTGATGGTACATAACATTTAATATTTTTGGAACTAGTGACAAAATTTGTTTTTTGATACTTTTCTTCATCACGCAAACAATATTTTACACTTCACTGATGCCATAATTCAAAATTAATATAACTCCTTTAACCCAATGGAATTCATCGCCGACAAATTCACCACTACAAAACTCATTTTCTGCTGTGCTCACTAAATACTTGTTATATGCGACGCCTCATATACCTTTATGTGTGGTCTTTGCTGATGTTAAATAATCATTAAAGGTGTGAAGTGACAATGGGCTTAAGTTAACGGTAAATTTATCTCGGACCTGTGGCTTTAAACAAAGACCATTCCGAAATGAAGACCTCACACATTAGGCGCAAACACGTCTTGAGAGTGCTCACATTCAATTGAATGCCCTCCGCATTCAACCGTTTCCCAGTTGCCACGCTTTAAAGACAAATTTAAACGGTCCTTTAAGTGCTGGCATTCCCCGGTCTTTTGCCGATGTTTTGACGCCAGTTTAAAGTACCACAGAGATTTTTACTACGGGTATTGACGAAGAAAAATGCTCAAAAAGATCTAAGCTGTGTTTTCATTGTCCTTTCTTTCATGCAAGGCCTGTTGAGTAAACTAATTCATTTATTTCTTCTTTCGCCATCCTCACTAACCTTTTTTTTATCCCTTGTATGTGTTACAATCCCTTTTCCCGATATCCATATCCGTATGAAAATTTTTTCGATGTTTCGTTGGTGCTCGAATTGTTATGTGTGTGTACACACACACACACACTAAGCGGACGATTTTTATCCTAAAAATATAATCACCGCGTATATTTTTGAAATTTGAGGCAAAATATCCCTGATTAAATCTGTGCAGCTCCAATTACGATCCAGGAAAATTTTTATATAAAACCCTGAAACCTTCATGACTTCACTTCACCATAATGAATATCAGCTGTCTCAGTTTAGGTTCCATTTAATTGTTGCTAATCATAAAACCTTATACTGCCATAAAGATCTTAGCTGTTACCCTGTTTTTCAAGTTATCGCAAAATGTTTCTAGGATTACTGCTGCTGTATTCGAAATTCACCGCGGAACTCTGAGAGCACATTCATAAACTTTTCGAACATGTTGTTTTTTTGAATCCGGGCGTTATTCGAGCAAATTCAATTAAATTCCACGCGCAGTGGCGTGGCGATCGTTAAAACTGCGAGACAGAAAGAGTGGCATTGCAAAAGAGCGGAATTTCCGCTACCATCTCCTTGGTCCAGGAACTTGTCCCCACCACCCCGATGTTCACCGTGCCCCTCTTTCCCGGGTTGTGCGGCATTGGGGGAAGAACGGGGTCGACTGGAGGACATTTCACCCTGCTGCAAGAGGCGGACGCAAAGTGGCAATTAAAATAAGTACATTTCCGATGCTGGAGGAGAGGGAGGGGGGGAGATTTGCTAGAGGATCCACGGGGGAGGTCTACGAGGAGCCAGGAGAAGCGGTGAGTTCCTGGGGAGAGGGGGAGGTTAGGAAAATGGAAGATAGATATACGTCGCAATGAGAGAGAGTGCAGGTTTGGCGATTGGGAGAGGGTAGGTACTTCAGTGAAACCGCACTGGTCATAAAGAAGATTGTATATATAGCTCTTTATATGCCACTATATAAACTAGGAAATGAGCATGATTAATAATGTAAATGTAAAGTTGTTTTTGTGAATTATATTAAACCATGAAAAGATTTTTTTTCGGAAAATAAAATATTCTTCATAAATACTCTATGGTTTCCATATTTCACGGAATTATTTAAAGTAAAAATGTTCATCGTTCTGTATCTTACCAATTTAATGTAAAGGTTCTTTTAATTTCAAATATTTCTAATGAAAACGTTATTTCAAATCGTTATATGTTTTGTACCTGGAAAATAACACCACGTGGATCTTAAGAAATGGTTCCTAAAACACATTCCGACAATGAACGTATTATGCAATAATCTAACCGCACTAGTTGATGTCAGCCATTTCATTGAATAATATATATGTAACCGATGCATGCTAGATTTATTCTGATCGTTAATAAAAGTGCTCTGCAAAAATGAATAATAATAAATGTTAAGTGTGATTATTACGAATGCTAAAATATTCGTACAGCGATATGGAGACGGAAGTCTTCAGACTATGCTCTTTCCGTTATTTGTGTTAGTCCATTAAAAATAAACTAAAATATTTTTTCTCTCATACCTATATTTTGACTTTGGAGCATTGATGTATACAATTATGGAATTTTGGAAGGATGTATGTACAATGTCAATTTTATTATCTTCTCACTCTCTCTAATGATACTACAGCCCAGATTGAGCCTTGTCCTCCCTTAGTTTTTGCTTTCAAGTTTTGCCATCTGTTACCGCTCTTCTCCAGAGTCGTAATTCCAAAAGATCATGGGCGTCAACTTGCACTTCATCTTCCCAGCAATTTTACGGTCATCCAAGTGGTTTATTGTCATTCTCTTCGTTGTCCCATGTTCTCTTTGACAACATTTTATTATCCATTCTAGCCGTAGGCCACAGCAGTCGTTGTACATGGATGATCTTTGATAGAGAAGATACTTAGAAAGGCTACAGAGTTCGTTGTTTAATCTGATTCTACGGATATTATTTTCTCTAATAGGTCCTAGAATTTTCTTCTGGCCATTCTTCTCAAAGCAATCAAGTATGCATGTGTTTTTCTTTTCTTTCATGATTGAAGCATCGTATCAATAGATTGTAATTTTCTTGGTATTTTATAATATCAGCATTTATACTATGAAGACTTTTTTATCTAACCACATGTGGAATCACTAAGAAGCTTATTTCAACCAGATACACAAGTCGATCAACTGACTTCATAGGGTCTTCTTAACTGATATGTGAAGTTCTGTTGCCTCTTCTGTAACAGTATCTTTGTATTTAATGAATGATTCATGGAACTGATATTGTTAGCATGTTTTTTTTATTTTTTAATAGTCTTTTTGTGACCCCGCTGCTCTGCGGCTGATAATATTGATATATTACCGAGTAGGCAGCCAATTATTTATCATAAATGGCAAATATTGAGATAAAATATTTTTTTGAAATCATTTTTTGGGAAAACAGTGAAACATTATTTATCTCCTTGCTTACAATATTTTCCTCCTTAGCGTTTTTTCATGAACATTTTTTTAAGGCTCCGTCATGATAATCTTAGAATAGCGTCTGACTCACTGAGTGAAATATTAATCTAAACTCTCATTCATCTGAATACTAACCTATATTCATCTAAAATTATTTTAATATATACATAGACATACGGAGGAGGCTCTTAACGAAGAAGGAGAGGTGGAGGGCAAATCAACTGACGGAGTCTGTTCTTTCCCATTCATAATTTTTATTGCCCTTCAACTTCAGTCCTTTTCATGCCCTTTGACCCACTTCTGGCCAACCGTTACCTTCACAATCCCCCCTCCCTCCAGTTCTCTTTCTTATATACGCGTACTGTGCCAAGTAAGACTCTGACCCTGAAGATACCTCGACGAAGTGATAGGTGTTAGTAAAAATCATTTAATGTATTGACCTAAGTTTTTTCGTGTTCTCCGTATATCCTCAATATATGATGTGATAACCTAATCGCTACCGTCAAATTAGGCGATCCTTTTATCTTTCGGATACAATCATCATTATTATTATATATTATCAACTGGTTGAGATAGGTTTTTGGATGGACACAAATCATTATCTGATCTCTCCGAAATAAAAACAATCAAACATCCTAGTCTACAACAAGACCTTCTTCATCTCCGTTTATTTCCTCCCTCCCTTCATTGGGTGCAAAAACCCTATCCTATGCCTTCCCCTTCCTCATTTGCCCAATATTTTCTACTCTATTACGGTCTTCAACAGCCCATTGTCACCCAATATCCTTTTCAGTCATTTTTGCTGTCTCCTTATGATTTCTCCGAACGGTCCCCTATCCTCCTCCATCGTTTCTAGTACCTCCTCATTTTTTTCTTTTCTGTTCACTTAACCTTCTCCACCGCTAAATTTCAAAAGTTTCCAATCTACGCCAATCATTCTGCTTTTATGACCATGCTTCCGCGCCTAACATAACTACACTCCATTTCAAAGTTTAGACAAGTCTTTTCTTAACATCCCTGTCATCAATTCTCTCCATGTGATGGCCTCTTTGCCTATTGTAATTGTTCTCCTCATGTCCCTACTACCCGACTATTTTGGTGAAAAACACTCCCAAGATACGTAAACTGTTCCACTTGCTCTAGTTTATGCCCGCCTATTCTGAAATTTAACTTAGCCTTCCTCTTTCGGGATATCGTAATATTTAAGAAATGTATTTCTTACATTATCCATTTGTATTGGATATACTGCAATTTGTTTTCACTAGATTCATCGTGCTTTAAATTTCTTAGATTAGATGCTGCAAATGACATTCATGCAGACCCATGGTAAAGTCTTTCATTACATTTGCCAATTCCAATTTTATGATAAATGTTACAGAAATCGTCGTAAAATGACTTCTGGCTTATAAACTCGTGCTTACAAAACTGTCGGGTGCAGTTAAAGCGTTTCAAAAGAGTGTGAAATCATTTAAACGATAAATAATCTGTTTTCCCGCATGGACGAGGAAAGGATGATGTAGGTTCGGAAAGTGGTAGTGAGGAGGGAAAATTGCGAGAGAATATAGAGTTTGGAGCAGAAACTGCGGAAAATGATTCTCAATTTACCTTCGGGTGGGAGTGGCCGGAATGAAAAGTTACGTTATGATATTATTGCGACCGCTTGGATATAAATGGCGTGACAGAGCCTCTCAACCCCGTCTAAGCCCGCACCTCGATCCCTGGAAAACATTTTTCTCCGCCAAACACCAGATTACGATCCTCTCTCTCCATTTTCAACCACTTAAACTCCACTTCACCCTCTTTGAACGCTTCTCTTCGTCCTTTTATATTTTATTTCAGTGATCTCGACACCCCACCCTTTTAACCTATTTTACTCTCTTCCTCTCCATATTCATACAGCATCGAGTTGAACTATTCCTTCATCCTTCATAAAAACCCACTTTTTCCCTAGGTTTCTTCACTGAACATTTATACTCAATGTTATCGTAAGAATGACATACTACGGGGTGTGTGTGTGTCGTGAAGGTGGGGTGAAGGACATTAGAGAAGGTGGGGTGTTAAATTATAAAATAATGAAATTTTAAGTGGCATAAGCTAAATTCATGGAAAAATTAAAGCAAACAAATATTTTACTCTCTGCATTTTTATATTGATGTAATAATATTTGTTCAAAGAATATCAATTAATTTGCTTGATATTAAATTTAGTATTCCCCTACCGCTAGCATGGCATAATAGACGGAATTTCTGAGTGATCGATTCGCAGTAATTGGTTCGACCCAAATTATGAGCTTAATTTCTTTCCATTCAAAAGAAACACTTAAATAATTGGAATAAAGTGGTGTTCCTTAAATCAAAACTTGTAATTGGGCAGCGCAATTGATGGTCGTGGTTAGTCAATCATTTCTGGCAGAGATATTTTAAAATGTTGTCCAATATCCACTTGTACCATTGTTCACCTTATTTTATTATACATGCGGTCCTTATCCCCTAATTTAGTCTGTTTTGTTTCCCCTAAAGTGGTGTTTTGCTCATTGAATGCATTTTGAGTCAGATTAAACTGTTTTTGCAACAGAAAAATATTTATTCGGTGATGCCAGTTCAAATTACAAGCTTTGAAAGTATTTCTGCTAAATACGATATTTATTTCTTTCATTTAGTGCATTTTATTTGGAGAAGGGTAAAACAGTTTATCTTTTATTCTATAATACATGTTTTTTGGTGAAAATGTAATAATTTTGATCTATAATTTGAAATATTCTACTCAAAAATCTATAGAACTGGTCCTTACCTTTATATAAATTACTACTCATGTATTCAATTCGAGTTTCAAGTGATGGGTATCTACTCTTTTTATGAGTACAAACCCATCACTTTTATACCCATAAACTCTGCATTTGTGCCAGAGAGTTAATTTTTTTGGTTACATCACAAAAAATAACTCACATCAAGCTGTAGTAGACGAACCTAATGGATTATACGTTTCATTTTATTGGTATAATGTTTGCAAAGGCCATCGATCTCTATAACTGGGTTAATTACATTTTGTTTCCTTTCAAACCATCATTTATTTCATAATTTCTAAACAATACCAGTTATAATAGTTTTTGGAGTAAAGATTTGTTACCAAGGTATACCAAAGTTATTACAATTCATTGAGTATTTTTATCCTCATTGTCTAAGTATAAAAATACTTACAGTCCATATCCAAATTACAACTTTCAGGAATGTTCCTTTTTATTTACCATATGTTTATTGCAAAGTATTGGCTATGGTTTTAATGTTGATTTGATATGGTATTTTAGTGCATCGTTATATTGCATAATTCCTAAACATGGGACTCATTTTTCGTATGATTTTAGTTTGGCGTTGGTTAAATGCCCAGCGAAATCCATTGTTTTACATTCGCTCTCGCGATTCCATTGTCCATTGGACGTTTTTGCTTTCACCTCTGATAACTAGTTTACGCCTCTTACCATAACGCCACTGACGAAGAGTTGTGAGATGAAAGCATGTTTTCAGTGGTCTCAATTTCACTCGCGTAAAATCGTTTCGCTGTTTCCACAGTCCCTCGCACGCAAGGCAACCTCTTGTTTAAATCCCCCCAACTTTTGTCCTATACACTCTCGTTCCGACCTAAACACTCCCCTTTTCCCAGATACACCCTTTCGATCTCTCTACTCTGTCCCTATCTTCCTTTTTCATCCTTTTTTCTCCGACTTTCTCCACTTGCTCCCCTTCGGATTCTCAGCAGTTCCCCCGTTCCCACCCGCGATCCCCCATTTCATCACCCCCTTCCACACTTGACGTCAACCCTCCCTCATATCCCCTGCCCACCAACCCCACACAACCTCGCCTTCGTCGACGTCACTTCAAACCTTCCCCACTCGTCCAATAAAACCAATACATCTCTTCATCTCTCCCACGCATCCTTCCCTCAGACATTTCCGTTTTCCTCGGAACGCGCCAAACTTCACTCGTCTTTCCTTTTTTCTCCCCCTAAAGCACTATTCTCACATCCCGAGGGGATGGAGTGAGGGAAAGAGAGACTTGAAGATTTATAATCAGGAAGGGTGGAAATTGTTAAGCCGGATATTGTAGGATGGAGGGCTTTACATGGATGGATTTTCCGGAACATTAAAAAATCCCCGACAGTTGAAGTGCTGACCGATCCTGTGTGTATAAATTTATGTATCGATCGGCGTCCTTTCGTCCAACACCACTGCTCGTCCGCCCACCTTCCCCACCCTCCGCTTCCGTTCCCCACACTCTGCCCTCAATTCCCCTATCATAAACCACCATGCTTCCTCCCTCTGCATTTGATGCCATACTTGACTTATCCTGCTTTATCCTCCTCTTCCAATGAAATAAGTAAAATATTCGTATGTTCGGCGTGAAACGTGCCACCATCTACGCACCTACAGTACCTGTATTTGGTCCATTGCTGTTCCTCGTGTCAGTACTCGTCTTCATTTTTGTCGTCAGCCGTAATGTACTAGTTGGTGAGGAAAATGTCACGTCCATTCTGCATATTACAGTATGCCAGCTGGAAATCATGCTATCTAGTCAGGAAAACAAATTTCAATTTTTTACAGTTGACTAGGAAGATAGATTAACGAATAATTAAAATACAAAGTTAATTCAGGGATGTTAAAGGGAAGATTTTCATCGATGAGAATTATACAAGTACAAGTATCATACAGGTAAGTCAATTAGTCTTCTTATTACATAAATCTGAGAAACTAAGAATTTTAGTCTTAGAGTAAGAATACGCAATTCTACAGTGAGAAGACTCATATACAGAATCTTACACTCGTGTTGATCCCTGCCACTCTGATTCGACTTCGGGTATTCTTTATGCGTACAGAAATGATTTAATATATTGTCTAATCGTATTGGGTATAAAAAATGGATTATTTCATTATTTATAGACAGGCATGTAAACCACATATCAATATAGTTTTTATATATATATACATATATATATATATATATATATATATATATATATATATATATATATATATATATCGATTATACGGAAACACTCAGACGAGCAGTATAATATTGGGTCGGCAAAATAGAACACAAATAAAAAATAGTAACACTTAAAAGGACACTCACACGGTAAATTGTTTAAGCTCTCGGCCTTCTGAGAGGCCTTCTTCAAGTAAGACTCTTACGTAAGAGTCTTACTTGAAGAAGGCCTCTCAGAAGGCCGAAAGCTTAAACAATTTACCGTGTGAGTGTCCTTTTAAGTGTTACTATTTTATTTGTGTTGTATTGTGCCGTCCCAATATATATATATATATATATATATATATATATATATATTTCCTCTTGTGTATTGTCTATTTCCTTTCCTTTCCTCTTGTGTATTGTCTATTTCTCCTTTGGTGGGTGAAACAGTCCCCTGACGCCATCTCTTGGCTAAAGAATCGGGGCGCTTGGCGACATATTAGACCCACGGATCTCAGGGTAAATTACGTTTCCTCGATAGCTCAAGTGGTTAAGAGCATCCGCCCGGCAAGTGGGAAGATCCGAGGTTCGAGTCCCGGTCAAGGAAATATTTTTACTCTTGTGATCTGTTCGATTCCGCCTTCCCCACCTTTATTGTGTTCGTCCTTATATGTGCCTTATGTGTGTTCCTATCCCTTTTCCTTATATCTGTTTCTGTATATATGAGTATTTATTCGCCGTTTGGCGGGATTTCGTGTTTGAGAATATATATATATATATATATATATATATATATATATATATATATATATATATATATATATATATATATATATATATATATATTTATATATATATGTATATATATACACAGGTAAATATATAATATATATAAAGAAAATATACCTGCATATATATATATACACTATATATGAACCATTTTAAACATTATATCTGCGATGCACAGAGTTAATATTAAAATTAGTTACCCTTACATATTTTTATTAAATATTACAGTAATATATTACATCTAGTTCTGCGATAGCATGATGGGAATTTTAGATGAGCTAATTTGAATTTTGAATCTTTGAAGCTAATTCACTAGGCTGGTATCATAATAATGCTATGAAAATCAAAGTTTATTATTGCTAATATATTTTCTATTGAGGATTTCCCTTATTTATTAGTCAATAAATTTGAAGCAAACATTTATTTTTATTAACGGTTTAATCAATTACATACATCCGGTGTGTGCCGTTTGCGGTGAAAATTGTTAGCTAAATGCGCGCCACAAAACATCAAAATGTGGTTGAGTAGTTAGCGAGCCAAAAAAAAACGCTTCATGTTTCTTTTTTTAAATATCTTTCATTTAGTACACCGCAGGATTCAACGAGTTGGATCGGGAAAGTT
Organism: Hetaerina americana; assembly: GCF_022747635.1. Lineage (NCBI taxonomy): Eukaryota > Metazoa > Arthropoda > Insecta > Odonata > Calopterygidae > Hetaerina > Hetaerina americana. The sequence continues at coordinate 28,086,717 of NW_027286069.1, forward strand.
AACTTCATTACCATACTTTAATTCTGTTCTTTTGCAAGACCCAAATTTAAACTTTCACCAAAGAAGCTGGACAATCTCTTTTACTGATGAATGACTGGTAGGTTTTGGTTTATGTCCTAAATGAAGATTGTAATATCATCCACCTCAATAAATATTCATATGATGATGAAGAGAACTCGTGTTTCAATCACTTAAAGTACCAATAAATTAATGACCATAAGACATTGAAATTGTTTTCCGTTTTGATAACTTTCATAATAATAGTATCTTTGGAAATTTGGGTCATCTCTTAATTTTTATTAATTACAAAATTATTCGCAATAAATATAAAGATGGTTGTCATTCAAATCAAAGTTTTTAAAAAAAGAGTAGATCATGGTATCGTTACCAGTCCCTCACTCTTGTTGTCCCCATGCAATGTATAGTTATTTCCTTCGCACTAATTAATCTGTGGTAAAATCGTGTCTATTTTTAATCTCTCATTTAATAACTAAAAATATGCACCCTCTTTTGTGATTATGTATTTTTCGTCTCCAAGATATTTTGCATTTAGTAATGTCTCGTAATATTGCTTGTTAGTGTCATTGTATTGTTTCGATGGATAATTCAGACTGTAAAAATTAAGAATCTATTTTCTAAATTTACTTCATATTTCATAAGCATTTACCTGATATTTATTGATTTTCAAACGATACCTTTCTATCATAAACTAATTTTAACTTCGAATTCTGTATTAACCCAATCCTTTTATGGTTAATAGTTTTCCTGAGAATGTAGCGGGCTCCTAATATCTCAATGTCAACCATTCTTATTTCCATCGACAGATTTCCATGAGCTAACCATTTAGGTGTAGTAAATGTTCATGGTTGTAATGAACTGCTGAAGTTTCCCATGAATATTTAACGATTTAATTAATTTAACGGTTCACATACCTAATTACTAAGTAGCCTTGTAGTAGTATTCAATAGCTAAGCGACAGCCAAAAATCATTGCTCTAGGAGTGTCGCAATGCACCAAAATTCCTGCTCAAAATATTACAGTAACTTAACTGGTAACTTCATACTTTTAAGGAGCTCTTACCTGTATATTTGTGTATAATCTAAAGCTGGACAATATCGGTTTATATAACATCTGTTAGAATAAAAATATGTCATGGCATATGTAGTCACGCCCATCAATGTTCTTGAATAATAAGTCAATTCTTCATGAAAAAAATCATTCAGCTTATCCGAGAAATTTACCTGGATGTGTTAATCGCCAAACAGTTTTGGTGACTACCACTTGAACTCCATTTTTCCCAAGGCATATTTCTTATGGATAAGTAAAACGTACCTGCAAGTGTGAGAAACTTAAAATTATTGATTATTTTCAAAGGAAAGATTCCTTCACTTAATAAATGAAAAAGAAAAACTTTGTTCCAATCCACCACTTTATAAAGTGGTCTCTATATAGATAATTCCTTCATTTATCTATAATAATGCTGGTTGCTCCTAAAATGGAGGCAAATGTAATGAGAGGTGGTAGAGCATGAACTTTGTTCTTTTTCTCTCGAAAATATATGCGACGGAAACTTTTTGCTGTTTTCACTACGAAAAACTTAAAATGCCTTAAATTTATGTGGTCATATACTTATAAGTGGATTAAATCATTTCGAGTCGTTATATCTTAAAAAATATAATACAATTTAGGGCACCAATTAAATATTTCAAGGTTCACCCATGTATACATCACAATTGTTGCATTATAAAAGAGCATATTTTAGAAAACTTTCAATTTTACAACCACTAATAACGTATTTCTTTAAATTTTTGCTCATTTAAAAATCGTTTCCAATAAATTTTAGTGTCATGTTGGTAGCAATTAAGCAATATTTTTAATCCCTATAGTAGTAATTTCAAAGTTTTTCTACCTGCTTCCACCTCTGCTTAGCCTTTCCCTACTTCAATGAACTTTTCGTTTACTGGTTTTTCAAATTTAAAATAGTACATTTACATACTTTAAATTATGAGATTCACTATTTTTTAATTCAAAGTCTTATTAATTTGACTCCTCAATTTCATTTTTTCGACTAATTACGTATTTGGCATTCACATACGATGTAAAATTTAGTATTGTGAAAGTGCTCGCGTACGAAAATAACCACTACAGTTTTACCGACGGAGCCATCAATCAGTAGAGCAATAAAACTCATGACAGAGAGATGAAAGTTTTAAATCTAGTAAATTGAATGCAAAGATAGCCTTTCATATGGTGAAATATTTCTACCTCACCAAGGTACAATAATGAGCGCGCATCCGTCGTTGTGTTTTTGACTGAGGCCGCTTCAAAGCCTTACAGCACCAATAAGCACAATCAACCTGATTATGTCACAGTTAAACCACGCTATAGATAGAAAAATAGCAGCCACCTCCAAATTTTTACTTGCAATTATGGCAAGACAAATATGTTAATATTTTTAGATTCGGTGATATGATAGCATCAGCAAGAGTTGTTAAAATGAAATGATTTTAATTATCTTATGTACTTGTGAGAAAATAGTTATACGGTGAATATTTTGCTAATCAGGACGCAGAAGCTATGCCTAATCAGTCCTACTGGTAGTCAAAGCCCTTGTTTTCTATTGTTCGTTCCATAGATTTTGCCTCTTTAAATAGTATTCTTTCGGGCCACACCCACAAGAAACATTAGTTATTCTCCCACCGAGATTGCCATTCCGCGAATTAAAACGATAATTCTGCGTTTCTTGTAGGGAATAAAACTATTGCGTTGACAAATTACATTGCCCGTACTTATTATTCAATGCCATTGTATTCTACTCTTGCATCCAAACTTCTTTTCCACTTAAGATACCTATTATCTACAAACAGCAGGACCGTGAATTTTCTTTCTCTTATTTTTGTACAGTCTCTAAGCTCTTTCGCCCTATCGGTATCTTTCTAATCTTTCTTCAACTATTAATGTTATGATTTTCCTTTTCCAACTCCTTTTTTCTTATGCCTACCTACTCAAAGAAGTTGTATAGTGTTCCTAGTTTCAAAAATGAACTCGTACCATCGCGCTGGTATGGTAATATGGCATCGTCCAAGTTGTAAGCAATTCCTCGGTCTCAACTTCACAAAGTTTAATTGAACTGTCAATATCACGTTCTAATGAGCTCGGAATAATTGAGAAATTGGAAGTCATTAGATTGATGACAATTCCTAGATAATCGTTTCCATACCAAGAAATATATGATGAAAAACGTGAACAAGAATATAGGCAACAGATTGAAATTCCTCGAATTTGAAAAACTCCTTTTATTGACGTAAACATGCCTAGTGCGCACGTAGTCACCTGAATGCGCGTAACTATTTTCTCTTATCTGTTTCGAAACTTCTTTCCTATCGTGAGTGAATCACCGTTTGAAAATCACACAGATGTTAGAGGTTTGTCCTTTCCTTGAAAGCCAAGGATCCCACAGGAATCGATTGTCGTAAGCTGTCGGTCATATTCCTTCTTGCGTCGCCTACGTGACCCCGTCCAGTCAGGAGACTTTTAACGACGGTAGAGGTAGCAGTGCCGTCCTTGAGACCTCCCCTAAACTTAAGACGGCCTACCATCCGTAAATCCTTTTGGACGACCAATCAATATCGAAACATCGGCGTGGAACATGGGAAGGTAAAAAAGTAAGAACCGAAAGTGAAAGGTGTAAAGACGGATAGGAAAATCCGATGGGGAGACGGGATGCTTCGCCAGAAAGTTTTTGAGTGACTTCTTCTGAGGGACCTGGGTTTATTTGAGGGAAAATACTCGGAATAAGCGAAAAGTCCGTTTTATGTCAACAGTCAGTATTTATAATAATTTTCTGAATGCAATAATTTTCCGTGCCACGCCTGCGCGGAATCAATTTCCCGATTCGCATTTCCTTCCCGTAAGCAATACCCCAGGACACAAGACCCGACTAGAAATACGAGTAATTAGTTAAAATATGATTGAAGTACATGAGTATCTATCGTAATTACCAAAGTTCGAGTAAACAGTTCCCTTTAAAGGTAATTATTACTTCATACTGTAATGCTGTTTAGAAGCATTCACTTCTCCACTTCTCTCGGTTTTTTTATTTACTTCAATCTTTAAAAATAGATCATTGAGATTGGTTTTCTTCCCTTTTATTTGATACCTTACAATTTGCTGACTAGTCTCTCCAGAGCATCTATTTGAAACTTCTGAAAGTTTTGAGAGAAAAGGCGGCGGTTGTTGTCAAATGTCTGAATTCAGTGCCTTTGGCTTTAGGAGTAACTTGAAGGAGAAATAATTTCGTAATGGATCCCATTTCACTCTAGTAGCGAACGCAATGATCCGCTGTAGACGATCTGCACCCCAATCTTAAAGGAATAATAAATTACTGGAAAGACATTTATCGATAAAATTATTTCAATACCTATCTACTTAAGTAGCTTACAATTACTTAAAGTACTTACCTAATCTAGTAGGAAAAGAAGAAACCATTTTGTCATCTCCTACAAATATCACACTGAAGTGTCTAATGACCATTACTTTACAAGGTATTTTTAGGATTCGTTTGGAACAAATGGGAGTTGATAGCCTTTGTCTCTATTGTAATTGGCGAATTACATTCACGGAAAAATCTCTTTAATTGAAATTTAATGGGCTGTGAAAAATTAAGCTCAAAATGCTTCTGTACTTGTTCAAGTGATGATTTTGAATAAATGGATTGGAAAATAAATTCGATACTGAGTCTTTAACAATTACGTATGTGTTAAAATGACAAATTATGAAACAAATTGGATTTCGTTCCACCCCCTTCTTAATCTATTACTTTACAACGCGTTTGGTTTTGAACATGATGAAGTTCCATGTATATTACTTCCACCAAAGAGCAAATAACTTCCTCTTCACTGCTCGACTAACCGATAAGCGCCAGAAATTCGGAATATTAGAACAGTTATAAAAATTCCGTGAATTTTGAATGATGTGAATTGAACATTGAACTCAATTCTGAAATTAAGCTACTGGTCGTAGCAGTCAAACGTTTTCGCTACGAGACTGCATCGATATTTGTTAGTGAAATGGATGAAGTTGTAAATAACAAATGCCATTTTGTCTCAAGGATAATTCATGTCATTATACAAATATTAAATTCCACAAAAAATGCACTTCCTCATAGCGAAAAACATACTTTTTACGTAGAATGTATTGCAATTCGTCATGTTGTCTTAGTTCATTCATTTATTTTTTCAATTGACTTATCGGGCTCCTCTGATTGCAAATATTTGCCATATTGTTCATATATTTTAAGGCGTTCATATCTGGGACGGTATTCGAACAAGAGACGTTCAGGCGTCCATATTCAAATAAATGGGCGGGGTGTATGAATCCACTAAAATGTAATTGGAGTGTCTCTGACTCCAGCAGAGTGCATTTTAATAAAAGCCAGCGAATAACAATTCCCTTTTTGTTTTCGCGAACGAGAATTTTCTAATATTTCAAAACACCATGTAAAATATCCAGAAATTATTGGTAATTTGAATTAATTGGTTTAAGTTAGTAATTAATTTTAGACTAAGAAAAATATCAGCATATTTTGAATAAAATAATTCCTTAATTATTTTTACTTCGATTTAATACTAATGTACCTTTTTATCCTGAAATGTTGGCTTGTTTCATTATAAATAATTTTAAGAATTAAAATTTTCATTCCCCATTTCAATTATTATAGTAGATTTGTAAGCATTATTCCCTCTACAAATATAATGTTACCTATTTTAGAATGAATGTTTTAGTAGATGTATAAAAGTAAAACAGCCGTTTTTTTTACACCAGAATATATTTTTGAGACACCTAAACCTCAGCATATATTATCCGGTTTGAAATACTCTGGCTCTGAATTAAGGAGCCAAAATATTGCAATCGGTAGCTCATCCAAGATTTTATGAAGGTGAAGGTGTCATGAAAACATGAAGGAATCCCTTGACAAAAGCATATTCTATTGCAATCTGGGGAGCACCTAAACTGTCGGGTACAAATTCAAGATGCGGTTGTTTTCATGCAAAGAAATCGAATTTGAATGTTTGAGGAATGCTTAAGGCTAGATTTTCCCTTAACTACTTAAAAGGTATATCATATAATCAAAGCTGAAGCATGCACAACATCATGTCACAATAATAACGCAAGAAATACATTTCTTGTGTATGAATAATGCACTGGATTTTAGGCCACTAGGGCTAAATAAAAAAGAGGATATTAGTGTTCATATCAATTCTGAGTCTTGTATTCCGTTCATTACTACACGGGAACTATTTCTTTCGACATTGGCGGCCGACCACTTCCGTAAGCGACACCATTTTAAACAAGTCCACGTTCCCGTCCCTCGTTCTGCGCCCTTGATCATCAAATCATTTTGCATGGCCATATACACAATCCTTTTCGAGAAATTTAAATAAACCTTGGTAAGCACATCTGCTAATAGATTAAAAGTTCAGGTCGAGTTATGTAGGTTATTTGTAAGTTTTTTTGAGTTCTATTAGTTGGAGCTTTGTGGCTACGAATTGATCCGGTTGTGGAGCGTTTTCAAACGTAATGCTTATAACTTGCTCCTGGAGCGTTTTTGGCCAAAGATGGTCGAGCTACGACATTAAACTGCAAAATGGTTAGTATTGTGTTATATTTCCATGAAAACTTCCCGGAACATGATTAAAAATCACAGGAGAAATACTGCGTAATGCACCAGCGTCCATATTGTATTCGTATACGTTATGAATTCGTTGAAGGTCTTTCGTAAGGTATTGTATTTCACAGCGAACATGTCAGTTTCGACTATGGCTTCGAACCAAATACGAAGCAGATACGATGGAACGTGTGTTCTCCGGGAAAGATGAACTTTTTTGCGAATCTTTATCTGATAAAAATTATCGTTATTAGTTTATGAGCTGAAAACATGTTTTATAGTTGAAACCCAGTGTAATGCTTTGCAGGTAATTCAAAGGAAAATGTCGCAGATTTAATTGTCCAAAATGATTTTAGTCCCGCGAAGGTAAAAACATCTAACATTAATGAAATGTCTTTTCTAATTAGGTTATTCCTTGAGAAAAATTTCAAGGGAGTGGTCTCTCACAATTTTTTATATCTCCACTATCATCCTGGCTTTAGTTCAAATTGCTCCGTCACTTAATCGCACAGTTGGAGTCAAGGATGAGCTCGCACCCGAGAGCTTTAAAGCACAGAGTCACCAAAGATTGCCTCGCAGACATTCATTACATCATGCAGGAGGTCTCCACCGCTTCCCGCTTTTGTCAGCCTCGGAGTAAGGGGATGGTTTGACTTTTGGACTTGGGCCATGCGCATTCGGTGGCGGTGCTGGGGAAGGGGGAATTATGGGACTATGGAGAGGAGGCAGAGAAACCACTGACGAGGACTAATTAGCTATGAGCAAATATTGATACTATCTGCCTTCCAAGTCTCCTCTCTCAAGTTCTCTCTCCCTCATTCATTTCCTCTCCTCATTCTTCTATTACTTCTGGCTTCACCCTTGTGCTCAAAATACTCTATTTTTCTCTCTTACCAACGATCTTATTTTCATTTCGGAGGTTGTCTGCTTAAATCTGCCGTACTGTACTCAATTTAATTTTTACTGCGTACTGCTTCTTCCAGTAATAGGCGAGTAAGAATTTCCTTGACTGTGCTGATTAAATTTGTGAACTTTATAATAAATGGCATTAAAAGAGCCATTTGGTCCGTCATCCGAACTATAAGCCTATTTCAACTTACGAGACGATTAAGTAGGTAAATTAATAAGCCGTGAAGTCAGAAAGGCTTGAAATGATATTTCCATTCTTGGAAGTAATTTCCTCGTGTTCTTCCATTCTAACTGAGAACTCTTTTGAGTGTACTTGAGATTGCGTGGTGAATATTCTCTAACTATCACATTCAGTGGAAATAAAGAGCCTCATCTTAACGTGAGTTATTCTTAAAACCCTTCGTGTCAAATATTCCCCATCGTTGGCATAGTGAAGAGTGATGAGGGTGAAGTTTAAAAAAGTGTATGCGCCTCCAATCTAGACTCATGACATTCTAATAAATGAAAAAGAAACACTTTGTTCCAATCCACCACTTTATTACAGGTACGACTAGTTTCGACGCTACGGCGTCATCCTCAGGTACATGTTTCTTTTTCATTTATTAAAATGAACTTCCACAAAGTTGAGGCTGAAACTATTGAACTCATGACATTCATTGATTTGGGGTTACACTCCCTCTGTGGTTCCCTGTTTTTTTCCATTTCGACTGATTTTTCCACCTGTGGCCCTTCGATTTCGTTTCTAACCATCTCACACCACCGATAACATTGGTTATTGGATTTCCTGAGGTTACTTTTCTGCTTCAGGGTATATATCTTTTGGCCCATATTATGGTAATTTTTAACATTTAATATCGCCGGTCTGTGCCTTACGAAAGCAAATAAATTTCTTTCGCAACGCATTTTTAGTTTAATTAGAAACGCTTCGTGTTTAGGTTTCGTTTGAAATCATTCAAGTGCGTTTCTTTGCAAACGGAAGAGAGGGTGACTTTAAAATAATGAGGTCATGTAATTTCTTTGATGATTTTGTGTGCTTTGCATAATTTTCCCTTGTAACAAGCGCAAGCGAAGTGAATTCACAAAATCCGTCAGAACTGCGTCTCATCATTAAATGTTCTCATTAACCTTAATTGTTTACTCAGAAAAATGTTTGTTTTTGCCACAAACGTGCTTTATTCATTTTCTATAAAGTAACTGCTTTATTATCAAAAATTTTTTTGAGCATAACGTATCAGCGAAATAATATTTACAGATGAACAAAATTCTACCATTTTATTTAGGTAGTCATTAAAATTTTCGAAAAGGGTTATTCTTTCAGACATTAATTCGACTTTGTATCTTATGCCTTTGGAAAGCTAGAAAGATCAAAGTTTTATTAGAGACTCTCAAGGTACTTGTATTAGTTCATATACATCTACGCCTACATGGGAATACCCATAAGTACCCGGCCTGACTTAAAGATGGAGGTAGGTGTTAAAAAAATATCATTGTATTAGAAGTGAACGATACCAAGAAGGAGTTGAGAGAGTAAATGAAGGAGAATAAAGTTTGGCGTCCGTGGGACCAAAGGAGGACAATGTCATCAATATAGCCGGCCCTGAAGAGTGGTTTGAGGGTTTTTTGGTTGAGAAACATGTTCAAGTTTACCCATAAAAAGATTGGCGTATGCAGGAGCTATACGCGTGCCCATTGCAGTGCCTTTTATTTGCAAATATATTTTGTCGTTAAATTGGAAAGCATTCTGGTGAGGCTGAGTTGGGTCAGTTCGATGAGGAAATCTGTGGATGAGGTGTGTGGTGTGGCTCGTAGGGAGAGTTAATATTTCAGGGATTCTAAGCCTCCTTTGTGGGGAATGGAGAGTGAGATGTAACGTCTATTGTGGCCATGAGAATGGTCGTGTTGTAAGGTATTCAAACTTTCTGAATAAAACAATATTTCAAAATATTGTTCGCCGTGCACGAAAAGGTGGAATGGAACGTCGATTTAGTTAAATTAGTTAAATTTAGTTAAGCATAATGATTTAGTTTTCATCCATTGTTATTGATAGGAAACAATTATATAACAATATAGCGTGCTAAGGTGATGAATGGGCTTCATGAGTCGAGCAATGAAATGATCAAAGTACCAAAATATTTATTCTGCTGAGAAATTATTCAGATTTAATTCCAATCAGTTGGAATTAGTATCATGGCACTAATTCGGATAAGTGGCCCGCTGTCTCAGCGGACTGGTTCTTTGGGCCGGCGGCTCGGCGTCTTAAATTTTGAGGAGCAAATGGGTTTGGAACGGTGGAATCGCCAGCTCGATTTGGATCTGTGTGGTTTCGAGTTTTAATCATGGATGAGGGTGCAAAATTTGGGTTTATATATTAATTACATTTCATAAGGAAAATATAGTTTAACAAGAAAAGAATAAAAAAGCATGAGAACATGATTTCTTTACCTGAGAAAAATTATCTAATGATAATCCAAGAATTATTCTCTGATTTACGGCATATGTTGACCTGTTTGAACGAGTAAACAGAGTATGACTAGGCAAATGAGTTGTAGCTGACCAATTCGACAGCCCGCATATCTAATCATACTTACTTGTTTAAACACGTCGACTTAAGCCACCTACAAGATTTAAGTCAGAATTTAGCGTAGCGGAGAAAAACCCACCTTTGCAATCATATTTGCATTTAGCCATAAATCAGGTCCCATTCACAAGCAGACGGCGGGGCACAATTCTCGCCGCTTACGGCGGAGAAGTATCGTCCAGAGGGACGGAACCAAAAAGGCGGACATAATTCACAATGCATTCTTAACTCATAGAAATTATCGCTCTGATGTTTTTTGGGTCAAATAGTTCCAAAGAAACTATAAGGACACTCGTTAATCCAATTTATGGTACATTTTATTCAATAGCAAGTTTGCCAAGACAGCATTTATCAGTGACTTCCATTAAAGAAACATACCTTGGTACAAATAGCGTAGCAGGTAATAATAATTTTATATTGTCTTTTTCTTGTCACAAATTAAAGCAATAACCCCTTTCTGAAGAATAAATGTCTTCATCAATGGATTTTTATGGTTCCTCATTTGACATTAAAATGCGCAACATTTCCTGTTGTTATAGGCTTCCGTTTCTCACGTACAATTTCTAATTGAAGAATTGAAAGGATCTGAATGTACAAGCGGCATCATTTAAATCCTCAATTATCTCCACGCGGTGAAAGATAAAGCTAAATGAAGCTACTTGCAAGGTAAACCGTAAGGTTTACCTAATGATGACCTTGTAAGTCGTAGTAGTATTTAGGGGAGGCGACCGACTGCTGAGGTCATTTGCGCCATAGGGGATGGACAGGAAAGGATGAAGGGTTGAGAGAAACCCGGCGTCTTTACGAAAGGCGCCAAGGGGTCTGCAGCTTAACGTCCCATCCGGCGGACGGCGTACTCACTCAAAGTGACATCCACAAAGCACCTCAAGTAGGGATCGAGTTACCTCTAAAAATATTCTACACCGGCGGGATTTGAACCTGAGCCCTCTGGGTAGGAAGCCAGTACGATAAACATCGCAACAATCCCGATCCCACTTTGTAAGTCAAAACCTAGGTCGTCTATAATAAAATATGTGTGGAAGAACAAATTATTTTCTTTCCCAAACCGTAAGTAAATAAAAATCTGGATGGCTTTCTAACGTATTGGTCTTTCATTCTTTGCTCGCTCTGGATCAAAATGAGTGCGGTGATATCCACGAGTTGCTTTTAGTGCATTTAGAGGTATCCGCAAGGGCTAATGGCTACTTTGTAATGTTCAAAGTTTCCATTGTTGTTTGTAGAAAGGAAACGCGTTATTTCAGACATTTATTTGATAATTTTAATTTTTATACATATAGAAAATTGTGTTAATCGAACTTAAGTGTGATTGATATGAAATAAGGCATGGAAAAATACATGTTTTCCTCCAATTACTTTGCGGTATAATTTTTCCATGAACAAATTATTCAGAGTTTAATTTTTTGGTAAGGATTACGACTAGAGATACAAAGTGTTTCGTGAATTGGTGAATCATGAGATATTGGATTAAATAGCGGTTCATGGACTCTCTCTGAGGGAAAGAGTGAATTGAATAGGATTTAAAACCATTATTTGTTAGCATTTAGTAACGAAATTGAGTTGTACCATCATGTGTCGTTTGCAGTCAGTAACATAAAACTAAGGGAATATTTTGCGTGTCTCTGCCAATTTAGTGAAAGATGGAAGGAGAGATATATTAATTAAAATATATATTTGTATTTAAAAGTGTTTGTTATAAGGGTATTGAATTTTTAATTTTTTCTTGAATAGGCAGGAATATTAGTGAGACACTTTGTAGTAGTTTTAATTTATAGAGATGAAGTTGGGGTAAGCCGGGATATTGCATGTGTTACCTGGGAAATCTCATCACTGCTCATGTGTTCCCAGGCAGTAGGTGAATAAGATGGTGACTACTTTATTTCCGTCCTGAGCAATAAGGATTAGGTAATTGGTTCTGGAAAAAATCGGGCCTAAACTCTTGTTACCACGGAACATTAGTAAGGGCTTCGAACTTGCTTTCCCCGAAAAAGGTAAAACAAATGTCTTGGAGCCCATTTTTTGTTACGAAAAATCTCGCGGCAATCTCTTTGAACACTTTTTTTGACATATTCAAAAGTTACATCCTAAAGCGAATTTTTATGTACCAAAACTCTCTCCCGCTCCTTCGTCAAATTTTTAATTCTACCGAGACTTCCTTGGGGGTGAACGTATCAAGACCTTTCCTCATTTCCCACACGGACTTCAATTTTTAATGGAAAACAAATTACTCGCAGCGCGTTGGTTGTGTGCTAGAAAATGTATTTTGTGAGGCGAATAGAGTTCATACTTCCGAAGTAAAAATTTCCGGGAATAATGCTATGCATGAAACTTGCGACGTCGTTGGAATCGACCTGATATATTTTTTTACTGCTCTCTCTGGGTAGATGAATGTCGGAGGGAGGGTGGGATGTGGGAGTTTTAGAGAAGGGAATGAATGAAAAAGGAAGACGAGGGGATTCTGAGTTGGAGGGCAGAGAAGGGGAGGTTGGGGATAGAGTGTGAGGGAGTGGAGAGCAGCTCGAAAGTGGCGGCTGGAAAGGATGGTGCGCGGGATCCGGCCCCGAGTGAATGCCTCTGCAGATTGCGTGGCCTCGCGGCGATGCGTTGTTATTATTTTTTTCCAATTTCGAACTCAAACAAGTGATCAAAGGCGATCCGGGGCATCAATCATAATAACGAATCCTCTCTCCTCTCCGTTCGCCATCTCTCACGTTCCTCTCCACTTCTTTTGTTTGGTTCTCGGCGTCCTGAGCCGTGAATAGCTCAAGCCCATGCCCTCACCACCTCGCGACCCACCGTCCTCAGTATATTCTTCTTTTTCATCGCATCAACTCCATCCGCTTCCAATTTCTCCACTCACCCTTCTCGAGTGCATATAGCCGGAAAGACAAGCCCATGTCACACACTCAATTAGATCGAGTGCCGCACGTGATCAGGTGTACATAAAGCCGCATCAACGCATTATAAATCTCGTGCACGCCTCCTTACGCTCTGAATTTTTAATCGCTGAACATTTGAGCTCGTTACAAAAGAGATAATTTTCAAATATTTTCCGAAAGGAGTACCTTTATCGAGTTCTTATAACTCTGGAGAAAAGATTATTTCCCAGTGTCGGCGATATTCTTATTTATAAGTTTACTGTGTTGCTTTGCCAATCATATTAAAATCAGCTATTTGCAAATAATTGGTCAAACTTACTACGTAATCAAAGTCAACTAAAATAATAAAAAATTTTAAAAATATACTTTTTTAATAAAAAAATATTTTTTAGTTGCCAATAAATTTCGAGTTAGAGGCTATGCACAATTATTAATTATTATTAGATCTTGAATAATATAATTTTAAGATTTAACAGATGTACCTGTTATGTTTCAACCTTTTTTATCTTAAATTAAAGCCATATTTGTATCAATCTGCATTTCCTTCCAAGCATACGAGCCCCGAAAACACTTCAAATGCACGAACCACCACTAATATGATTCAACCTTACGTATTTTATGAGAACATAAAATACACTACCTCGTAGTTTATCGATAAAAAGGTATCATATTTTCCTGGAAATAGATATTAAAAAATTTACTCTCTTGGATTACTTGGTACGTAACGGCTATTGGTGTTTTATGCAAAATTTATTGTATGTCCACTTTCTTTTAACAATAGCAGAACGGTAAATTTTTCCCGATTACTGGTGGGTCCAAAACGAGGGTGTATCAGCAACTGCTAAGGAAAAATAGTTATCCAAAAATCACAGTTCCTCATGTCCATCCCTTTAATAGGTTTACGAAATTCAAAGATTGAGGGATAGAGGTCTTTATCTAGGCGTAATTGAGACCTAATGGTCCTTCTAAAGATCTCCTTCTGGAACCGAAGTTTTATTAATTTGAAATTTGTGTCAAATATTGTTTCATTTTCATGCTTTTCGCATGATCAACTATATAATGAATCTCGTTTCATTAAAAATGACTTTTCATATCATAACATTCTTGCCGAAAAATATCTCTGTCCATCTAAGTGAGCGTTAACATGCCTCAAAGAAGAACTCTCGAACGGGTAAAGGGAATTTAAAATGATAGCATGGATGAATAATAAACTCTATTTAGAATCAACAACTCTATATTTTGATCTATATTTGCATCCTTAAAAATCACGCAGCAATGTCCACTGGGAGCATCAAATGTATACCGGTCTAAAATTATTTCGGAACGAACAGTCTCGGTAACTTCACGGATGTTCGAAATATGATCGTTAATTTCTTTTATATTGGTTACTATATTTAATTGTAGTAGTAGTCAAATATCGTGGGTGTGGTAGATTTCATTATTTCCATTAGGTTTTAAATAGTTTTGATAAAGAATAATTTCATTATATCCACCATAACTCAACTCATTAAAAGTAAATGTAGAAAAACGCCATGATGATGGTTATCAGTAAAGCACAATCGAGAAAGTCCGCGCCAATACCACGCGATTCCATTTTCTTGCCTTCCACGAAGTCCCCCAACAACGTTTTCTTCTGGAAAAGGAAATGTTTCCGCTGATTCCATAACTTCCTTTTGGAAATAGATGTAAATACTGGAAACATTTATGCCAAATACTCCTTAAAACACATGATATCAAACAACTAATATCATTAACTTGTCCACTAATATTTGCACTGCCCACTGCAACTGACGAAGATATTAAATTTGCCTTTGCAGAATGGTCGGAAGCCGTTTCTATGATAACTCACAAGTAATTATATTTGTTTTTAGCCTCAACATAATACCAGCTTTTTGATGTACTACCTTGATCAAAAAGTTCCCGGAATAACCACCGTGTGGCGCTCCCATCGTTCCGATTTGAGTTCTGTTTTTTTTGTTAAATTGGTACATCTGTTGTTGATATTCCCTTTAAATCTTAGTGTCATAACTTGACATTTGCAAAAGTTACGTAGCCAAGAGTACATCTATCTCTGTGTGTGTTGGCGATTTTTTACAATTTCAGAAATGGATTTAAATTTGCAACAACGAACTTGTATTAAATTTTGCGTAAAAAACGGATTTAGTGGCGCACGGACGTTGGAAATGTTGGAAAAGTGTTTCGGCAACGATTCTCTAAAAAAAACGGTCGTTTACCAGTGGCACGAGCGGTTCAGAAGTGGTCGTGAGTCAATCGAAGATGATGAACGCAGTGGCAGACCATCGACATCGAAAGTCGGTGAAAAAATTGATAAAGTAAAAGAAATGTTGGTCAATAACCGCAAATTAACCATCAGAGAAATAGCGGAGGACTTGAACATTGCCTATGGATCCGCCCAAGACATTGTGGTTAATGATTTGGGTTTCCGTCGTGTAGCAGCAAAGTTGGTGCCAAAAGACCTCAATTTCATGCAAAAAAGAGACCGTGTTGACGTCGCAAAAGACATGATTTGCGAGGCCGAATCCGATCCCACATTCATCAAAAGGATCATTACTGGAGACGAGACGTGGGTTTATGAGTACGACACGCAATCCAGACATCAGGCAAGTGAATGGCGTTCACCAAATGAGCCGAGACCAAAAAAACCACGTCGTTTTCAGTCAAAAAAGAAGGCAATGCTGACGGTTTTCATGGATTACAACGGTGTAGTGCATCATGAATTTTTGCCAGAAGGCCAGACAGTAAACAAAGAGTATTATTTGGGCGTTATGAGACGTTTGCGTGAAGCAATTCGCCGAAAGAGACCAGAAATGTGGGCAGAAAACTCGTGGATTTTGCACCATGATAACGCACCGTCGCACAGTGCTATCATTATTCGTAATTTTTTGACGAAAAATGCAACAAATACCATCCAACCGAGAGGAAGTAATGGAAAAATCGCAGGAAGCACTGATGGACATACCGAAAACCGAATATAAAAAATGTTTCGAGGATTGGATCAAGCGCTGGCATAAGTGTGTTGCAGTCGATGGGGATTACTTTGAAGGGGACAATATAGATTTAGATGAATAAACTTGTATTTTTAATTTTCTGAATAAATTCCGGGAAATTTTTGATCAAGGTAGTATTATCAAAACATCGGAACCAGCCTTCAGATTAGGTTTGAAATTACGATAGGGCATTTTCACTCGACAAAGCCATTCTTTCCATGCAACTTCCGCATCTTTTTATGCCCACCTACATTACGTTTTCGTTTTTGCCGATAGCTGTGTACATGGGACCAAAAACTGAAAGGCAAGTACTACAAAGAAAAATAATGCCTGAAAGCTTTCTCTCTTTCATAACTTTTTTTGCCTCTTCCTCTCCCTTCCTTCGTGAAAATATCTCCAAAGTCGAGATTGTTTGCTAGTTCTACTAGTTCCCCCCTGGTCCCTTTCGTCCCCATCTGCGTCCAACTAACTCCATCTCTTTCATCGTCACCTCCCCCACACTCGGCATTTCGACCTACCACTGGTTTGTACACCGTCGCCACTCCCTCAATTCCTTGTCCTTTCCAGTTATGCCTTTCCCCACGACCACGCCTTCAGACTGCCGTTCCCCCTCCCCTCGCATCACTCATCTCACCCTACTCCCATTCCCCTGTCGTCACCGGCTAAACCAGTTATCCCAAAGGGAAACTTACATAACGTTGTCTCTAAGTGAAAAACAAATACAAGCTCAATTATTCAGAGCTTTGTTTAATCCTTTTTGTTCTTTCCATTCGTGCGGCGATGATTATATCCTCTCCTTTCGTACTATTTTATTAATTCTGTGCACCTTTCTTTACTTCGTATCTTTCTCTCCTTTGTTTTTTTATTTGACTGTCCCATAAGTTTCTCATTTGTTTCTCATTCACATTATAATACTTGTTAAACAATTCTCATCTGGATGCTTCATTTTTAAAGTTAACAGAGAGCTCTCTCACCTCCTACGGCAAACTAATGTATTTTGGCTGCGAGTAGTAACTGGAATTTAATTTTCTAATTAATAAATATCCCGCTCGTAAAATGTTACCATGGATTTTGAAATTATCTTGGCCTTTAAAATGAAATGAAAATTCATTGTCATTTTTTCCGAAGGAGTGTAACAAATAGGGTTCAAGTTGAATATATAAATGTTCACAATTATCACATAATAGAACAGGAAGATCAAAAATGATGTTGATCATAAATATTTTTAGTACATGAGCAAATTTTACAAAATATAATTTGTTGAGCGATTGGAGAATACGATAATACTCCAATTTTACCTTTTAAAATCAACTTTGGCTTTGTTGAATTATGAATTATAATTAAAGTGCCAAAATGTAGTAAGGGAAATGGGCTTTTTATAAAGAAAGAACCCTTCTGAAATACTGTTTGATATCAAATGTTTAGCGTTAATCCATGAAATAGCTCCTTCAATAGAGTAGTATATATAGTATGTAAGAGCTCGATTAAATTGATGGAATTTATAAGTGTTTCCTTGAGGCGACCTCTTGGAATATTTATTAGCTACAACTTGCTTTCCACGAATGCTGATCAAACGTCTATATCGACCGAAATCCGTTTTTAATTACGACAGTGGATTACTTATATCTTCCCGGTGTCACTGAATAGCAGGCATACCACATTTTGCTGGTCAAATATGGGAAATCTAGGTCCAGTGTAACACGATCGTTGGGGCAAGAGTTGTGGTGATTTGTGTCCACAATGACACATTGAACTTCCAAATGCTTACGATATATTATTCAATATAAATGCATTGCATCACATAATTTAAGTGGTTAACTCAATCTTAATTTTTTAATAAATAATTCCTAAAGGTATCGTAGAATTGGGGATTTATCTTCAATAGTATAAAAGGTCAAGGCAGTGTTATAACCATGAGTAAAAGAGACCTACTCCTGTATTTAAAAGGAGCGCCAAAGAATGATGGTTTCTTGTTCTGTCATTGAGCGCCCAGGGTTTACATTACAAATGATCTCATTATTCGTGCTAGCGTTTGGATGCAAGCACACGATCAATGTGTTTCAGCGGGCGATAAAAATTCATGACTTCCTCTTTCCCAATCATGAAATTTGTAAAAAACACTCGCAGAGAATGAAACAATTAAAATCATGATCTATTTCAATGTATGAGGGATTCAAAATTTTTGAAAACATACGGGAGATTGTGCAATATTGTGTATCCCTTTACTTGAAAGTACCTCAAAGTAAATGTAATTTAACTTCTATAATAATTCCTTTCTAAACAGATACAAATTTCGGAATATGAAGTGGTCGTTGTAACTTACATATTATTTATATAATCACTATTTTGGTGTTATCTTTTTATTACCTTATTTAGTCTTAATATATCACAAAATTTTAAATGATTTCTACAGACCACCAATTTATATTCTAATGGAATAGGATCGGCATAGAATATGGACAATTTCATGGTTATACTGATATAGATTGTGATATATATATGCAACTGATAATAACCACCAGATTCTGTAGAGTATCATGGCTGATTACATTAGTTGGGCCATTTCTTCGCGATTTAATGTGTGTTAATGAATCTCTGATAATTTATAACGGCTTTGTTTGTATACAAAATTGTCCTTGATGGCTAATGAAATTATTTATCTTTAAAATTATTGCTGTAATTGATATACTTGATCGAAACTCTGATAAACGCTGAATGTAAAGGATAAACTCTATTGTTATTGCTCACTCCCATATTGCTCGCCATGTAATTGCTATCAAACGTAAGTGGAATTAAAGGCACCACTTCATATTTGCTTTGAGAATGTTTCCTATTCAATTCAATAATTTTTCATTAAATAATTTATTCTGTCAGAATGTTCACACATCTGCACTTGATTAAGTGTTTTCACGATTAAGGAGAAAAAAACCGATTTTTAGATGATTCAGTTTCCAGTGTTATTTAGGAGGTTGTGGAGGTACCAAATCGTATTTTGGCATTAAATAAAAATAGTGATTGTATTTAATAACCAAAAAATTGACTCATTTATAATATTCGTTAAGTCACTGTCATTACATCAGAGGTATGAATTATTGATGGAATTGTTCGAAAGCATAATTAATAACTTTAGGAACATAATTAATAACTTAATAACCTTAGGAAAAACTTCCAAAAATTCCAGAATGAAATAATAAAGTTACTTTTGTGTGTTTGAGTTGAATGTGTACGTATTTTATTCAATATGACTACGATATGTTTAAGTGAAATAAATGTATTAGGTATCTTATCTCCCACTCTAAAAAAATCTGGGGCATTCATCAAATAACAAAAGGCTACAAAATGCATACAATACCAAACATCTAACAGCTATTATATAGCTATGGATATTTCTGAACCTCAAGATGCATAGCTAAATTTATGTTAAATTTTATATAAATACTCATGTTATAAAATAAAGAAAATTGAGTGCCTAAATTTGAAGTCGTGATTTTGAAGGTTTTCAGTGGATATACTTGTAAGTAAGGCTCTTATACCAGTGTGCACAAAAGCATGAATACTTGACAAGCAAAAATAAAAATTCAATTTTCCATTTTATTCAATATATCTTAGGATGTGGTTCACTCAGAGTCTAAAATTTACCAGTTTCTATTAAAACCTTAATTTTTACTTCTCTTATGATGTAATTATGAAGCTATTACCCCTGAAACTCAGGATTTTCCGAAATGCTTCACTGCTTTGCATTCTTGAGACGACGTTTCGGAGACATTGCAGCTTTGATTCTCTGGGCAAGTTACTTCCGTCGTGAAGACGGAAGGTTGTACATCTCCGAAACGTCTTCTTTAAAATGAAGATCCAAAGCAGCGAATCATTCCGGAGTCCGGAATTACGAGATGAGCACTGCGAAAGTCTCCAGTATCAAAGCTTCTTTAAGATATCTTTAGTATTCATTAAGCTTGCACATTTTTTATTGTAATTAATTTTTAAAAATCTCTTTCTCCTTTCAGGTAAGTCTGAAAGTGTTACTCAACGCAAATCAAGCTATGCTCGAAGGAATCATTTCCATGATGTGTCCAATCGGTGAGTGCGTGTTTGATTTTACTCAAACTCTTACTCCTTCCGAGCAAAGGGAACCGTTTTATTTTACTCAACCTTCCGAGCAATGGGAACACGCCATAAAAAATAAATATAAAAATAATTAACTGACGCAGAAGATACCGAGATTCCTTTAATCGTATTTGATCGTCGCAAGGAAAGAGATTTTTTTAAGTATTCCTCGTTTTAGGTTCGTTGTCAAACTGTACAATTAACTATAGTAATTAACTCCAATTTCTTTTTTTGACCATCCTCTATACTTCAAGTTCAAATTCCATCAAATAGTCTTAAAGATAATTCTGTGATAGTTGAAAATTTGTTTAGTGGCTCTAGATTTTTTTAAATAAAAATTCAATTGTTCCAAAAACTAAATTTTACTCACTAAAGGTACCGTACATGAGCAATGTTGATAGATATACTAAGCTTACACACACGTCTACAAGATAAAAATAAAAAATAAATGCTGCGTAATTTTTATCAACTGAAAAATTCATGGTTTAAAAAAAAATTGCTTTTTTAGAACAATGGTTACCAATAATTCCAGCATACAGTAATAATTCATGTTTTCATTTGAACACCATTGATGTTAGCACCTAAATTTGGCATTGGAATTTTCGGGTGTTGATCACACAAATTACCTTGTGCATATGTCCTTTTCATTACTACATTCATTTGGAATTAACTATAACGAAGATAAGTAATCGGTCTCTTTTCAATCAAATAATTATTTTTTTAAATTATGCTCGTACGAGGGTTTCTATTTACATTATCAGCCTTATATGAAAATACAGTAATTGATTGTTGAAAATGGCTTTAGTGTTTTTCGGAGTATTCCTAATGATAATCTATACACTTTTACATGCGCTCGAACCAATTTTCGTAACACTTTTTCCATTCCGATTGAGGTACCTCCAAAGTAATGGTTTTTGAATGCATCGACGGCTTCTTCAGGCGCCGAAAAACGTTGGCCACGCAATGTTTTTTGATGAAAGGGAATAAAAAGAAGTAATTCGGTGCTGAATCAGGGCTGTACGGAGGATGACCCATCAATTCGATGTTTTGGCCTGTCAAATATGTAGTTGTTTCAGCCAATCTGTGAGAGCTCACATTGTCATGATGAAGAATGATCCTTCGTTGCCACTTCTTTTTCCGTACATCAGGAAGCACTTCTGGCAAACAAATGCTCGTGTACCATTCAGAATCTACGGTTCCACGTTGTTCTAATGGTAGGGTTGCCACGTGTCCAGTTATTCCGAAGGAACAGGCGATCATTTGCTTCGATGTGCTTCATGCACGAATCACTTCTGTCGGATTTGGTTCGTCTTGGAAGACTCAAGCAGTGGATTGCTATTTTGTTTCGGGCTCATACGCATAGATCCAAGATTCATCACTTGTGTAGATGTTATTCACAGCTTTTGATGCACCGAGATTGTATTTGTTGAGCATTTATTTGCACCAATTGACTGGAGCATCTTTTTGAGCTTTTGTCAAATTATGCGGGATCCAACGTGAACACATTTTTTTCACAGCTAAATGTTCACGCGATATCTTATTAATGCTCATCATACTAATCCCCAAGGACGCCTTAATCTGACGATTATTAACATGACGATCTTCCTTTATTAGATATTGCACAGCATCAATGTTTTCTTGCACAACAACTGATTTTGGACGGCCTTCGTCGCTGAGAGAACGGCGGCCATGATGAAATTCGTTATACCAGCGTTTCGCAGTGGCAAAGGATGGGGCTTAATCGCCAAAAGTGGAAGTAAGTTGATTGATGCACTCCTGTCTGGATAATCCACGTCGAAAGTCATAAAAAATCATCGCACGAAAGTGTTCACGAGTTAACTAAATTTTTTCGCACGAGACAAAATTGTCGAGTCACTGTTAAGAACACAAGTTATGATCGAACGACAAAATATTCTGGAGAGAGTTAGCGTAGAAAGAGTCAAACTTTCGGATTGAAACATCAGATGGCGCCTTAAGCAAGAAGTGATGTCAAGGCTCAAAATATAAATAGCAACCCTCGAATACTGATATAGAAACCGCCACAAAGTACTGCGTATGACTGAGGAAATTAGCACACCTGCTACTGTGTGAAATTGGGATTTGAACCATATAGCATAGCAACAATCATATAATTCAGAATTGATTTTTTTTGCTACTATTTTGAGACTATTTTCACAAAATTAGGTCGTATTCCAGTGATTATAACTTTTTGTTATTTTAGTGAGAAAATCGAATACCCAGTTTGCTATTTCACCGGTAATTTCATCAGCAGCAATATTTTTAAAATGAGAATACTGGATGTATTGCATTCTACAATTGGGCAAATATTATATATTGTTATTTGATTAAAATTATTTCGCATGAAGCCTCAAGTAACAGCACACATTTTACCTTCAAAAATAAAAGTTGACTACATCTAGTTTACAGTGACAACAAAAATTATCAAAGTTTAAATTAATGTAGTTGGTCATTGTTTATCTATTTTTAGGCTTATGTCATGCGAGTTCTACAATCGTTCTTTAAATTTCAAATTTTGGTTCCCGTATTTTCAAATTTTTAGCAGTAGTTCTAACTTGACATGAACAAGCATTAGTTATTGTTTGAAATATATTTTTATAACCTTTCCTCCACTGGGAGAAACGTAATGCTTGCTAATATGTACTGTTGGATTTATTATGAAAGAGCTAAGAGTCTATTTGTATTTCCCGCAGCGCCGTGCTTATAAAATCCCAAAGAAATGTCCGCAGTAGTTTGCTGAAGACTCATATAATAATATAATATTCTCTAAATATAAACACTCTAAATATACGCTATAAAAGTCATATCATTATTTGTAAACACTTATGTATTTCCAAATGATGTTGTGAATTTTGCGATATCAGCCTGTAGATAAAGTAGTATTCTTATTGGATAGTACACATTTTCGATCTTGTTCTAGCATACATCGATGCGAGTAATTTACGTGTTGGTCATCATAGGGCGTAATTGTTTGCTAGTCATTCAATTCTCTACCTTCATATTCACCTAAAACTCATTATTGGGTCGTTATTCTGCCTTCGTTTCTTGGAAATGGCCATCGTCCTATTTTAGTGCCGACCATTCTCTTTTGTACCCAAACCTGGCTCTCCCTCAGAATCCCCGAGATAGACAGAACCGCCCGCAGCGAACGGTTAATCGTCTTTTAGAGAGCCGATACTTGCGTCGAAGTGCTTTACCTATTAAAAATTGAGAGTTCCATACCATGCGAGAGGGATTTAGTCCTGTCGTATTGATCCCCAAAAGGTTTTGCGGATAAATTACGTCTCAGTAAAATTCGCTCTCCCCCGTTGGTGCTCGTCCTCCCGTATTTAAGGAGGGAGTTGGAATATAATCGTGGATTCCCCGACAGTTTTCCTAAGACTGATGAAAAGGCCCCTTACTTTGATGAATGGAATAAATTGTACTAGTAAAATGCTAACAACCTATATTAAGCATTGTCTATTACTATACATACATTTATATAGTAATAAATTGCTTGATTATATATGCATATATACATAAACGACAGAAATGATTCTATAAAAAGTATCGGTAACAGTTTCGGAAAAATAGATTCATTTCAGATATTGATACAATACCTAGAAATTTTTCAATATAAGATAGTCAGCAGCAAAGTCAAAGTCAGCAGCTTTTTTACAACTCGAAGGTGCCCTGGTTGATGGTTTCGTGAAGGAGACATCCCACCGAGAGGGCCTGGGTTCCGATCCTGGAGACAACAAATATTTTTCAGTGGTATCACGATCCCTACTTGAAGTGCTTTGTGGCGAGCACTTTGAGTGCGTACGACGCCCGTCGGATGGGACGTTAAACTGCGGACCCCTTGGCGCCTTTTGACAAGAGTAGGTTAATGCCGATGCCGTTTAGCTCCACCCTTCCTTTCCCTACTATCCCTAATGGCGCAAATGACCTTAGCTGTCGTTCGCCTCCCATAAAAATGCCACTACTTCGGGAAGGTCCTTGAGGGTACGAGTGCAAGCCTTCTTGAAGACACTAAGGGTCCCATGGTGGTGTCCTTTGAGCGATGACTTCATTTTTGGGAATAGGAAATAGTCTGCTGTTGCCAATTCGGGACTGCAAGGGGGTTGAGGAATCGTCGCGATGGCATTTTTTGCCATGCGTCGGTTACCTTGGAGCAGGTGGCTGGGTGCCTTCAGGACGAGTTTAGCGCAGATCTTTCGCATTACCAAATTTTCAGTGTTAATGGTGCGCACTATCATTTTATCAATGCCAATAGGATCTCCGTTCATGCGCACATTTAACCGACGGTCTGAATTCAGCACTTAACGCACACATTGCACGTTGTCGTCGGCTCTTGACGTCGACGGCCGTCCGGGGCGGGGCTCGTCTTCCACACCCACATCTTTTAAGGGCTTATGCCACTTACAAACCGCATTTTGTGACATTATTTCATCCTTAAACACTTAAGGATCTCAGTTTTTCCCGGCGTATTGTATTCAGGAAGTTCTCTCGGGTTTCCCACCGGGTCGGCGTGGTGTGCACCCACGCTGACCCGGTGGGAAACCCGAGAGAACTTCCTGAAAACTTAAACACTTAGTTAATCAAGCCCAACGTCTCCGTACCCAATTTACCCAGTCCAACACAAAATATGATGTCCAAAACTTCCCAGGGAAACACGTGAAGTAATTTGAGCTTACTCCCGACCATTCAAAAAAGCTTTAATCCAGTCCAGACTATTTTTATCTATGCCATATGCTTTTAGCTTTGTGATTAGTTTACTATGAGTTACTTTGTCGAAAGCTTTCTTAAAATCCAGTAAAACCGAGTCCACTGGAACACCGCTCTCTTCCGGAATAAAAATATCTTGAACAAAAAGCCCAATTTGTGTCTCGCAGGATCTACCTTTTCAAGAAACCGTGCTGATTTTCCATTCGTAACTCCTCACTATCGAGGTGTCTCACGATCGAACTAGCAACTTTAAGTCCCATAACATTACACGAAATGGATGTGAGGGAAATAGGTCTCTTATTGCTCGGTTCCTCCGGCTAATGTAGCACTAATATTTATAAATATTGGTGTTACATTGGTGGTGTTCGCCGTTTTCCAATCTTTGGGAACCTTGTAATCTACTGACGACTTCTTAAATATGATTTCAAGATACGGTGAATTTCCGAAGCTAGTTCTTAAATATACGAGCGGGTATTTAATCGGGCCCGGAGGATTTTCTAGGCTTAATCTTTTTCAGCAAAAGCCCTATTCCATTATACGAGACGATGTATGAGACTCGTATGAGACTTCAATTTTGGGCATCAGTTGGCCGGCACGATTTAGTAAGCTATCGGAGACATTCGGTGATATATTGGTGGAGACACTTTGAGAGATGGAATTTAATAAGTTAGCCTTTTCCAAACTGCTGGTTACGCTTTCAATTTTACCATTTTAAGTGAATTAACAGTTGACTTATTTCCCCGAACCTCTCTGACGTACAACCAACATGCTTACGGATTCCCTTTCAAATTTTCCGCTACTCTTTTCCTTTTGAATTTGCTTAACGCTTTCCAAAATTCCTTCTCGGCATTCACCCTAGATATCTTGTAATCATAACAGATCTCATTCTTTTTGTCGTTAGTGATGTCATCCCTAATGTTTTTCATGTTGGCGTGACATAGCCTTTGACGTCGTAATGCCTTTTAACATCCGCGTTCTACCATCTAGGTTCCGTGTTATCTTTTACATATTTATTGGGAATGAACTTGTTGACTGTTGAGCGGGTGATCTAAAGGAATTGATTCTACGTATCCTCGGCATTTTGGTGATTACTATCTTTCTTAAAATTTGCAAACTGACTCTGTAGCAAGTATCTTAGACCATTACAGTCCCCTCCTTAAAAAAATGAAATTTTTCTTTTAGGCTTCTTATGTCTGAACCCACGGAGCGAAAACTTAGCACTTACTGCCCTATCAACCCAATCTTTTATTTTATCTCTTAGGTTTGACCTCACCTCCCTTTCATCCCTGAAGTATGCAAGATTCACACACCAGGGTAGGGGAATAATTTGGGCTACAGCTTACCACGGTAGGATATCAGGCATCCAAAAAATTACACAACTTTGAGGTGTAAAGACTGGATTAAAGCCGTAATCCTTGTGTCGTCACCCAATCGCTGCAACTGTACTGTACTGGGCTATCGTGATAATTGCGAATGAACATCTTGATGAATATTTACTCACTAAGCTTCATAGTTGATCATATCTAAATTAGAGCTCATGATGCTTTATTAAAGGTCTAAAATGTAACACTTTTTAGATTATATTTATTCGTATATATGTAATTAATATTGATAGTTAAATGCTTATTTATATCAATCTTTAAAATGTTTTCATTGTCTCATTTTATTATTTTCCGGGCGGCATTGTAAGTTTTGTTTTTAATTCAATTGATATTGATCAAATAACATCTCAACATCGGTTTGGATCATGTAACTTTATTGATCTTTTTTCGAATGCTTATACCCTTAACTTATCTGCATTCACCATTATTTTCGTCCATGACTTGTTTTAGCGTTACCGTTTTATTTAATCAAATTGAAATTTTCACCGTTAGTATTGGCTCATGTAAGCCATGCAATAAATTCCTCGTAAACCTGATCAGTTAAATTATTTCGCATGTCTATTATTCCTCTGAGTAACGGTAAGATTTCACATCTGGTTGTTCTTGAGTTTAGAAAATTTGCTATTTTAGAGAGCTGCATACATTACTTCTGTATTTATTCAGTCTTTTGTGTGCTGCGCAAGAGGAAAATATTAAATTAAATGTTTTGGATTTCATCCTTATCCGAAAATTATTTTGTACGTTAATATATAAATCATTAACAATCCCCATAATTCTGCCGGTTGAGAAGGGTTTATGATCACGCCCAAAGGAAAGAACCAGCTTCCAGGATTCCTACCTTAAGTATGTAGACCGCATTAGTTTCGAGTGACTGAATGTAGGTAGATGCAGGCCGTTAGTAAAATTTCCCTGAAAAATAAAAGTTATTTGCTGCTTTTTTATTCTTTTCAAATGCAATACTTTCGTCTTTTGCTAATAAAAAGTTGAATACGTAAGTTAAACCGTTGTGCTCCGAATGTAGGCAAATTCATGTGCATAATTTAAGAGAGTTTCGATACTACAATAACGAGGGGTCATTTAGACGAACAAGATAAACGTCGGTAACAATCTCCAAAAGGTTGCGAAAGGCATTTCGATTTACATTGCCAATTTATTTACGACTATAGTCGGTCGTATTAAAATACGACACTAGAAACCAACAGATCTAAAACGAAAATATGATGTAGTTTATGGTATTACTTGCCATTTTTCTCAAAAAAATGCGTAATAAGGTCAAAGGACGTGTTCCTCTTAAAATCATCGTCATATATGGCATGATACTTTTATATTCCATGCTAATCTTCTCCATCAACCCTCCGCTCTGTTATTCATGCAGACATTTCGTCTTCCTTCTGTTAGGTCATCCGTCATGTTCTTTCCTCCCCATCTTCTTTTTTATTTTCCCTTTAGTATGCCCTCCGTCACGTGTCCTAATAGGCATTTCCTTTCCAATATATGTTCGATCCACTCTCTTATCCAGTTGTATGTGGTTTTCGCCAACTCTTCTTAACCTAATTATTCATTACTTTGGTTTATTTTATACCTGAAATAATTCTGTAAAAACATTCCTTTGTCACCATTCTTTCATTAGAAAAAGAGGGTGTTTTTCATGGAAAACGACATATAACTTGATTTCTTCCAAATAAGTTGGAATATAACAAATAAAGAGTGGTCATATACATATGTCATTTATCTGGCATTAGTAAAAACATTATATAACATTCATTCAGGATATTCTACTTAATGAAACGTATTTTATGATGGTCCCTTAAGATATTTGTTTCTGCCTTTCACTTCCTTCATTTTCCTACATTATTTCTCTCTTCATTTTTTCATAACTTCTGCCTGTCTTCTTGCTGTCTATGATGCCTACTCCCCTCCTTCTCTAACCGACTTACCCCCGTCTATTATGACCTTTAGCATGCCACTTCCTTTTAATGTAACCCACGCTATTGTTCTCTTTTTCATATTTTGAATATAATATAAGGTAATAAATAAATTTGACTTTTTAACTCTTTTAACACAATTTTTTTAGGCATATGCATATATCAGAATTGTAAAACTTTGTGACTAAAACTATGAATGAAAAATGTTTCACTATAGTTCATACATATATCTTCCCACCTAATCATTATCGTCAAGGTTATAACTGAAAATAAATATAATAAATCCTTACACCTCCTTAAATCCTCTTCATTTTCATCACCTGTACGATAAGTTGTCTGAGATGTCCTACGCAATCTCAGGGTATCTGAAACATAAGTGGTTTCAAGAAGGGAGTTATGAGTCTTTAATACTTATCGAAAATGGCTCTTCGAAGGCAGTTGACATTCTCATTACCCAGAATCAGCAACGTGACAGGGTGTTAGGTTCAGAAGGTGAATGAAACTGTTATGCAACCCACTAAACTTAGGAATACCGTCATCAACATTACGCTATAATAGTGCCCTTTTAAGGTTAAACAGTGGCTCCATAAAATTTCAATAAAGGAAAGAAACTAATTTAAATTAAAAACTTTCTAAAATCGTTTTGTCTTAATGTTTTAGCAATTAAAAAAAAAGAAAATGCATACAAGGGCATTATATTAAATTACTTGGAAAGTACAATAACGGTTAAATTCGGAGAGCTTTAACGTAATGATTTGTTCGCATTTCTTGAATGAGATACAAATGCTCTCGCATTTCTTCCTGTAGAGCAACAGAATAAAGAGTTTCTTTATTCTAAAATATTTTTAGATTCCTATTATTAACTGGACTAAATTTAAGACTTTTTAAAGGATAACCTTCTGAACAATAATATCTATTCACATTTCGTAATATCATTTAGTATTTTTTTGCAGTCGTAGCATTATTTTAATGCCAATCCCTTCATAGAAAGCGCTAGTTCTTTAAGATCGTTAAATTGTCACTCTACATGCTTTATAAAATAGTATCCGAGTGTGTAGTTTGGAGGGCGAGGGTATTTTCATCGTATTCATTCGATATTAAGTAATAGGAACGGAGGAAAAGGGCTGCTTATGGGTAGGAGATAACATGGTAAGTGAGAGGAGGTATGGGTGTGTGACAAGGGTTGATGATTATGGAAAGTTCTGCGTTGTGTAAGACTATAGAAGAAGAAAAACCATGAGTGACAATAGACGATACGTGTTGGGAAGAAAACTTCGCTCTGATAGTTTCCGACTCCAAAATTTTCCGCCTAAAGTCAGCGTAAACCGGCAAAGATAAAGAGAAATAGTAGTATTCCTCGACCCTAGCTCGGTGTTGAGATCTAAACATATGACCCTCCCCAGCGATCATGACGTGGAAAGTCGGCAGATATCGGCGGAATACGTTGGGTCTAACTTTTATGATTGGGAGGTGACAGCATTTCTAAATCGAAGGGGCAGCTGCCCCTTCCACCCCCTACGCCTTCTTCACTGCCCAGAAGGATCCTTCTTCAGGTGTAAATGTGGAAACATATTTTTGGGGGAATCAGGATTTTGCGATTGACGGGAAAGTTTTAAATATTTTTTCATGCATACGAACTTCCTAATATTTTGCTGTTATCATTTTGCTAAGTTCTGTGCTATGATACCACTCCACATGTATTGAAGTATCTTTAAACGCTACTGATGTTGGTATTTGGGCCAAATATCTCACTTTAACTTTAGACAGCTCTCTGAAATTACAGAAGTCATTCCACAAAACAATTTAAGCCATGAGTGCAATGTGTATTCGTGTATGAACTTTCTTGGTGTCTTTCAATTATCCGATAAATCAATATTGGATCCACCTCTTTGACTAGCTATTCCCGATTGCTAGAGAAATACGCGCTTTAGAAACGGACAAGCAGTCGTAAGTCGGTGAAGAACTATACTTTGAATCGCATTCGGCTCAGACGGAAGTGATAAGTCATATAGGCAGACGAAAACAATAAAACAACCAAAACTATGTAATAAAATATGAAATTTTGCCCAATTGAGCAACTAGTGTCACATGATCCGGAGTAAGGTAATAAGTGAACTTATTTTGGTACGAGAATGTAAATGACAGTGAATAATACAAACATTTTTGCAAATAATGGCATCGTATAAAAAAGTAAATGAGGAAAATATGATATTCTAATTGAGGAAATGTTAATACAGACCCAGTAAGTGGGTTCATTGATAAACAGACAGACGTGGGCTGAAAATTTCTCAAGGATTTCCTAATATCATTTACAATTTTTTTAAATTTCGGGGAAATTTATTTACTAGTAGTAAGATAATACATTCATATTATTATCGGGCAGACTTAGAGTGAGGCTATAAAATAGCACAGAGTAAAAAAACCCTTTAAGTGACGTTCTTTACGGAAAAATTATTTGTGTTGTGTTTGATTTCATTCGACAATTAGGCCAAGGGTTGTCTTCGCTCCAATCCAGCCACGGCTTTTCAAAGTGGAATATTCTGTTCAGCCCCGCAACGAGACCTATCCTTACAGCGAATCTTACTCAATTGATTCGGTCAGTTCTCACCCCATCCACGTCCACCGTCGACTTTCTCCCTTTCTGTGGGCTCAAGGTATCCGGCAGCACTTATATGCCCTTCGCTGCTCACTCCATTGCTTGAAGACAAATGTCCTAAATGGAATTTAGGGTGTGGGGAGAAGGGAGATAAGAAGCGAGCGGCACATCTTAAACCCTATAGGGAGAGGATGTTTAACACAGAGGGAAGAAGCGGAAATAGGAGGACAGTGGTATAGAGGAAAAAAGAAAGCATATATTCCCTTTTCGTCCACCGACCATTTAATCCTCCTCTTGTTTCCGCTTCTTCTTTCTCCACATCGGTTGACAAAGCCAAAAGATAAAAGCTTTAGTGTGCTAATGCAATTTGAAGGGTCCGTAGAAGATAGGAGAGGGAAGGTGCTCCACGCTTTCCCGTGGACTGAGGGAGAGAGAGTGCGAGTAAAACGAGGATGGAGAGGGGAACGTAGGAAGTGAGCAGTCGTTCGTAAGCGAGGAAGAACCTAGTTTCGTGAATGCGGGCGAGAGGGAGTGACTGTGAGCGATGGCGGATTAGTAGTCGTATTGAGGCGATCGGTCCTCGCCGGACAATGGAAAGCATGGAGACGAAAGAAGCCCTAAGATATTCCCTTAAGTTATTCAGCATAAATCCGGTACCCATAGAATCCATAAATATGAGAAACTTTCAGGAAAACCGGCGAAACACCCTACGAAAATATGAGGTTTTGAATCCAATTCTCTTCTTCCGATCTATCTTCGGCCGGAGCGGATCTTTCCTCGAGAAAGTTCACTCATATGCACCTACCCTCAGACAGTGGTAATAAATAAGGTAACTGGTATCAATTCAACAATTAAATAAGTAACTTTGAAAATTATTCTTATTTAATCGATACTTTTTCAAAAATTAAATAAACATGCAATTTTAGACAGATATTTTTTATATGATCGCAGAGAATATGAAAAAAATCTGTAGAACCTTCTTTTTAAAAATCATGAAGCATTTCCAGCACTTTTCACCTGATACCTTTGAATCCAAACAATACTTCGACGGAAATAAGCAGTCAGATACTGTTCAAATACACAGGCATACCGTGTGTATTTGAACAGTGATATCGATACGCAATATTCGTTGGTCTCGTCACCGTGATACTGACTTGTCACCTGTCACGTGCGCGTAATATCGGCGATATCGGAAAGAACGAAGGTTTATTATTTATAGTTTTAATCTCAGTAACACATATTATCTCCCAAAATAAAATACAATCGGAGCTCAATGACGTGTATGAAAGATATGAAATCTCATTAAAATGAGAAAATATTGATAAAAATCGGATATTTTTTCTTAACTAATTTATCACTATAATGACACATGTGTAAAGGTGAGATACGGGCATAGAACACACCATCTCTCAAAATAGCTCACTCGTTGTATTGCGCCCTTGAACTGGTAATATACAATATGCGGCCAGAGTCAGTTTTCACGAATTCCAATTTTATCTAAGAATACCTTCCTCTATATATTTTTGCGTTCATATTAGGCGGATACAGATGTAATGTAGGTTTTTTGTTGTTCTTTCTGGCACAACATTTGATTTTATTTAGCTCAGATAATAAGTATTTTGGGGCAAGAAATTTGTTTTGTCAAATAACTGCTCGACTATACCCAATGCTTGAAAAGGACCAAGGTTCAAATTCAACCGATAGAAATATTAATATTATATTTCTTTGGTAAGTGCACTCTCTCTTAGCGATACATTAACTAAATGTTCATTTTGATTGTAAAACTGTGGTACTTAATCTAAGAACTTAAAAAAATATTTAAAATGCTAAATAAAATTATGATTATTAATAGGGTCTTATAGTATACTTTATGTATTGCGCAGAGACATATTCTATGCTATCAAACATACCTGAGTCTTATCCATTACAATTACGATAAAATCCAATCCGTTATTTAAACCTATTGCTTCCGAAGAACGGACGTAGGGTGGAGTATATATAAGGAGTTAATTCATATCTCTTCTCCAGCTGGTCGCAGTCGCTTTTGAAGCTTAATTTTCAGATATGGTCCGTAAGCATAAAGTCTTCTTTTGAAGTTAAACGTCTTTCCCTATCGGATTCAAACTCGTGAAATAAGAGTCGATCCAGTAAATTCGAATTCAACCATAAATTTCGCTTGCGAGTGAGATTCATATCGTCTGGTAATAAAAGGTAGATTTAGGCATAAAATGAACTGGCTGGAGCGATTATCATAATTTAGATGCTTGAGGAGGGAAAGGTATCATCTGAAAGGGATATCACTTCAAAGGAAATCTTTTAAGTCTTCATCTTACCTCTTTCCTTTGAGTCATCATTACTTACGACCTCAAATTCAAAGAAATGAAAAGTCAAAATATATCTTTCAAAAGAAAAGTAGATTTTTCGTTTTTATTCATTTTTAATTTTTTATATATCAATGGGGTAAAATAAATGGATTCTATAAACCTATCTTCCCAAACATTCTTGATATCATTAGAGAAAGTATCTTCTTTAACTAAATGCTAATAATTAATGCAGAATGAAATATCATTCATATGTGATGATTATATTAAGGTTCAGTATTTAAATAGATTGTCATTAAAATAAATTAATCACTATAGGATGATTAACATTGTATGTCACTTCTATAAATATCGAAGAATATGTAAACGAGAATAACATTGGTTTCCCCGCTCTTCAACTAAGTATTACATATTGAATGATTTATTTTTCCTTGCAGTCATGTAAGGACTGATGCGAATGTGTCATTACTTTTGTATCCCTGATGAGTGCAGGCACAAATTTTCATGTAGTATTAACGCTGGGAAAAATTAATCAAACTAAATTTAAGTATCTATAACTATGGGAATCGTAGGCGTACGGTGGAGAAGAAAGAATAAAAGGGAAGAGAGGATTAGATGGTGTGGAAAAGAAAGAAGGAAATACGAATGTAATAAAGAGAGAGAAATGTTGGAAAGGAGTCGGGCATGGTGAGGGATAATGGAAACTGGGGAAAGCGGCATACCAGATGAAGAGATTGAAAGAGCAGCGCACTTATCCACAAGTCAAATTCCAAACGCGAACCATGGATGTTGATTAGCAAGATTGTGGTATGTGTTTCTTCACAAAGTCTTAGATATAGAGCCTTAAAATGATTATAATCATCTCCTATGCCTGTCAAAAAATTCATTTTAATATAACTTATAATACTTTTTATTTATTCATTTGGCCACAAACCCGTAAAAGATAACCGCACACCAATAATTTCGTTTCTCTCTATACATTCTACTCCCAAGTTTGAAAATAAAGTCATTGTAGAAGGTGAGTCAAGAAAGAAGGAATATAATTCAGGAAAACCCTTGGAGTCTGTTAAAAAAACATGGAAGGTATAAAACGTCTATGAAAGCGGTTTGGGATGTCGAAGGGACCTAGGGAGGATTCAGACGAACTCCACGCAGGAAAAGGTCGATGGGGAGAAAGAGGGGAAAATGTATATACTTTCGCAAACCCCCACCAATAGATAATACGAAGGGCATAATCGATTAAGTAAAGAGAGAAAAGCAAGATGAGAGAGAAGTGGGAGTGGAAGAGGGCTTTGGAATACGATGGAGGGGACACGAGGAGAGGAGGGGAGAAAGTGGGACAAGAGAGCGAGGAAATCTCGCCGCCGCTCTTGGGTCCAGTTTTATTCTGTTTTGCATGGTCTTTTGTTTTATTTCCCAGAAAACGGGTTTTTCGTCCCCCGTTGACTTCCTCCGCCTCTCTTCGCTGGTTTTTATCGCTTTATCTCCAACTGGTATCTCTCTTTCACTCCCTTTATCGGGTATGCCGCTTTCCCCAATTCCCACTCTCCCTCGCCATCCCCGACTCCATTCCACCCTTTCTCCCTCTTTATTACATTCGTATTTACTCCTTTCTTTTCCCCACCATCTAATCCTCTCTTCCCTTTTAATCTTGCTTCTCCACTGTGCGCCTACGATTCCCATTGTTATAGATACTTCATTTTAGTTTGATTAATCTTTCCCAGCTTTAATACTACATGATATTTCGTTCCTTTCAGTTTATCTTACACTCTTGTTTTATGAGCATATTTTGTCCACATGTTGTATGAATGTAATATGTTAATCTGGTACCCTTTAATTC
Source organism: Hetaerina americana (assembly GCF_022747635.1). Classification (NCBI taxonomy): domain Eukaryota; kingdom Metazoa; phylum Arthropoda; class Insecta; order Odonata; family Calopterygidae; genus Hetaerina; species Hetaerina americana. The sequence continues at coordinate 28,121,669 of NW_027286069.1, forward strand.
ACACAAAAAAAGCTTGTTATGTTTCCTGACAAATGTGTGCAAGAAATACAGTTGCAGAATGTTTAATCTCCATACGGGTTGCTTATGTTCAACCTTCTTCAACCCTTTCTTCTTGATGTTTTATACGCTGAATTTTCTCCTTAAAGGTTTGCATTCAAACTTTAAAAATTCCCTCAGCAGCTACCGAAAGCATAACTAATTGATTTATTGTTTGGCAACTTTTTTTTGAAAACATTATATGGGCTCGGTGAAGTTTCCATAAAATTATTTGTAACTTGAATTTCATTGTGTATATACTTTCGTTTATTCAATTATTTCAAATTCAATTAGTCAGTCGATATCTGTCGTAGCGAAGAGGGTTCCCGTCTTTCCAAAATCCGATTCCCTATCGATCCATAGGAAAAAATAATCAACTTTCTATACATAGAGCACGAGGAGGTAGGTTTGCTACAAAACCAAGCAAAAAAATGGGACCAGTGTTGACGAAGAGACTATGACGTGTATATTAACCTAGGAACCGAGCGGTTTAACTTATTGACGGTATTCTTACGGAATGTGCATTCCTATGATATTTCCTTGAAAGTTCTCGATTCTTTCGGCTTACACTCCTTCTCGGAATCGATGGCCAACGCCCATCAGTTACGACGAATTTCATTCGTCGTAACCACTGATGAAACCGACAACTGTTTAGATACCACTGGCTGCAACTATTTACTGCAGCATTTATTAGCTTAATTATTTATTGTACTGATCATTACATTTTTTCTTTTTCCGTTAATGAGAGCCCTATATTGACAGCATTGCATTTAGAGAAATGATGTTTTGTTTTTCTCGAGCTATATCTACTTGACATTGGTGTATTGAATCAATCATAACATTGTTTTAATATCCAATTATTTATTATTGTTATGCTAACCTTTACTATTGTATTACAGATAAATTAGTATTTTTATTTTTTAATTTAAGGGAAGAACATACATAAATGTTATATACATAATATATATAATATACATAATATAATAACATACATACCTTCAATATCCGTAATTCAACTATCATATGACATTGGTATTTTCATTAATGAGTCGGGTGGATGGCTTCCCGGAACACCCGAATCAATTCAGATTGTAAAGGTATTAAAAATATGTGAAATAATTTTTAATGTGTTTTTTAAAAATAATTATTTTCAAATGCATACATTCCTATAGAAAGTCACAAAATATGCTCTAATTAGACTGTAGGAAAGGCTGATTCATTTTTCTGCATTTCAAAAATATTTCCCTTTTTCGTTGTACTGCTTTAATGGCGACACTTACAGGATACGTGTACATTGTTTTAGTGCGCGCATAAAATGACATAAATTTATACTCATTAGTTTTAATAGCCACAGGTCTTTGGGTAAAACAAGTACACTTTGATTTGATGAAAATATCCTATGGTGTTTGCTTTTGTCGTCGGGAGGACTGTACGCATACGATGGCTTGGAAAGGGAACTTTGTTTTTCAATGCTGTTCGGTTCCTCGGTGATTAATAATGCAGGCTCGGAAAACGCGACGATTTCCCTACGTTTGGAACACACAAAATTTGATTTTTTTATTGGTAGAACAGAATCAAAAATGGGTTGCCAATAAATTCCTCTAATGAATGCCGCCTCCTGAAGCGTACGAACAAAGTAATTGCCTCTAAATATTGAATTAAAAAATTATTGGTTCACATTCAAATTCTAAATACTCTTATACAAACGCAATATACACCCTTTAATCGTATTTTATCATTTATGCTCGCAAGTTCATTATTGAAATTAATTTCCTAGAAGTTTAATACATTGTCTGAAAGTGAATATAGCTCTAATTAACAGGGTTATATGCTAACTCATTACATAATAATAAATTATTGTCCAATTGGAGGTATTTGTTATACCTGATCAAAGAGTTCATGGTAATCATTTATTTCATGTTTCATTTCCCGTTTGAACGTTCTTCCATTAATCGTAAGTTTCCATCTGAATATTTATCGAGTGCAAAACGAATAAAGATTTGCTTTTATGAAGCCAACCCATGCCTCGAAGTTTCAGGTTCATTGCTCTACCAAATTTGATTCAGTGATTGGGGTCTTCAAAAATAAGTTACATTAATCATCAGTAATAATTCGAACAACGGTCAGATTATATGGTTCGTCATTTTAATGACCAATACTGTTAATATCAACGACGGCAAAACAGTATAATAAATACGAAAATTTTTCATCAACTACATTTGAACCAAGTTCATTGTAACAATATATCGACTTCTAGGTTTGTGCTCGTACACATGTATGCTAATATGTTCTCTATCATTTAAATTTTCAATTATTAATTAAAATTTATATATTTTAAGGTTTTATGATGCTATTATTTCAATACTACGTCATTATTCATCACTCATACCTTTTCTTGTTTCTCCCACCACTTTCACTCACCATTATCTGCAATCAGATAGCGATATTCCTTATAACGCCCAGAAGGTTTACCCAGGGAATCTTTGTCAATAGTTTATGGAAACCTAGTCACGCTATTCCTTCTTTGTCACGGTGGAATTCATTTATCTCTGGTTTTCTTTGCTCTTTCACTCCAAATCCGTACCATTAATACATCCTTTTCCCGCTTCCAACCAACTTATCGAGCACAGTGAGCTGCCGTTCACATTTCTTTGGTACACAAACCGCCGTGCACACAATCCAAGCTACTCGAGTGTGCTTCTGCGCCATGTTGCTTAATCCCAGCTTTTCCTTACCCCACTCTACACAGGGGATCTGGTAATTTTGATTCCGAGTTCGTGTCAATCGTCTCATACCTCTCTCGTTGACAGTCTTTTCCTTTCCTTCTATCCTTGCATTAGTTTGGTGATTAACCCATTACTTGAGCGCAAGCTTCAGACCGCTCTTCGCCTTACATCCTCCCTCCAATTGTATCTCCTTTTAATCATTTTCCATCTATTATTGCTTTGCCTCGGACTTCTATTTGTTTTTAAGATTACATTATGTAGTGAACTGAAGCCTTCATGGTGACAGTAAAGAGATGTCAGATACTGTCCCTATATCTATAAGTATTGTAGTTGATGTTTTAGAATGGGGATTTGACTTGAATCTGCACCTATTTGGCCATTATTTTATTGCAAAATTCGATGATAATTAATATTTTTCGAAAACTTCTTATAGTAACGTAAATACATGGAGACATTGAAAGTAATCAGCCCGAAAAATGTATTGCGAATGAATATCTTTAATTCAACGCCGCATGAATTTTTGTGAGGCTGACTCAATTCTTAAATCATGCTTTAAATGCATGGAAGTAATCAAATGAATTTTAATTTATACTCAACGAATGTCATAAAGGAACTTTTTAAGGACATTTTATCAACTTTCGAGGATTGGAAAATTCAGAGAATCACTTATTTAATATACCTGCACTAATATGGACTAATTTTTTTGGTCTTGAGCATACTTTTAACCAATCAATAATATTTCACTACTCAATTTTGCTCTTTATTACATTTGTCTCGCTAAGAGCCATAAATTATTCTGGGTTTTGTGTTGGGAAACACTGTTAAATTAACATCTTCATCTTGCTAATCATCACAAGACACATTTATAAATCTTTTGTTCTTAGGGCTCTTTATCGCCCATATCAAGTCTCATTCTGCATCGTTGAATTATTTTATATTTATTACTGAGCTGCGAATCAACTAATTGGCAACCGTAAAGAATAAATTATTGAATTTGTTGAATACCACATGCATGTATAAATACGTGTATTACTGCCAATAAAAATTAAATTGATTAATAAAACTATAGCTGCATTAAATAATCCAAGCCAAACTTGGGGATATAATGTGTATGTATAGTGATCGCCATGCTCAGTAGTTCAGTTAAAATGTTTCATAATTTGAGAGGCTAACCCGGTCTCCCTTTCCCATACAACTGCAGTGGTATTCCGTGCATCATCCACTTACGTCCTCTTTCATCTGTCCTTCTTCTACCGTCTTCCTTTACATCCCATTTATCAGTCCTGACTTCGTTTCTCCTTAACACGTCCATATAACACTATCCTCCAACAGCACGCACACTTTCATCCCCTCTCCCATAAGCCACCATTCTTTTCTCCGGCTCTTCCCGTCTTTGGCCTAATCCTCTCTTAAAAGGACGCGTTAAGAGTAGCAATAAGCTTTAAGATCCCTTCTCTGGCTGGCGTGGGTTTACCATGACGTCTAATTTTCTTTCTTGGCAAAAATTAATAAATGAATTTCAGTACTCGCGTCGTTGCACCAGTAAAGTCAGAATTCATTCATTTGTGTCCTACAAAGGTAATGCTCATTCCGGACTCGTCAATTGGTTCATAGAAAAAAATGAACACTAAAATATAATCAGTTTAAAATAATTGGGTTAAATATCCAGACTGGTCTCTATTTTCAGTCTAGTCTTCGTTAGTACCACGTTAGTACAGTGTAATTCAGTCGTCGTAGTTGACTATGGGAAATTCCGAACTAAATTCAATAAAAATAAATACGAAGGGTGTGCACATGCCACTTCATTTCAGTGAGCTATTCAATAGATATGAAGTAATTTAATTCTTGTGTCTCGCTTGTAACTTATTTACTTTTTCTGGATATGCGTGCCTTTAAGCGCACTTTATCTACTCTTTGGCAGTGTATGACTGCATTCCTTGTTATCCTTTCCCCTTTTGTGTTCTTCCATTCCTCTGACAAATGAAGAAATAGCTCACGAGCCCAACTATCGGCCACAGAATCGGGGCACTTGGTTGCATAAAACCACACAGATTTCAGAAGAAATTATGCTGTCTTTGGTAACTCAATGGTTAGCATATCCACCGGTTGTGCCACCGAACAATACATGTGAGTAACCTTTTTAATGTGTATATCTTTATTCGTGTGAGCCAACTTCATCTAGATCCTGTTAGATAGCTCCCTGTAAAACAACTAATACGGATGTGCATAATCATGAAAAGGAGACAGTGAGGTCTTAAAATTTAAAAACCGCTTTACGTTAATGACCTTGATCAAATTAATTTACTATTACATCTTTCCTACGGAGGCCTTACCTTCGTAGTATACTAGTGTTGAAACTGGACGAGATGGAGTCTATAAATGGGAGATTTGTTATGATATGTTAGTTATATTCTCTTTAAGAATTATTTTAAGAACTTATACACGAATTTTATTACGTTTCAAATGTCTCACCGATGCCAGAAGATGTGTCGTAATCACATTATACAGTTTACGAGATTTTACTCTTCATACCGCGTCTATCTAGCGTCCAATTCAATCGCTTGAGTCTCAAATGCCGTCTCAAATACCTGGATTCTACTTTAAACTGGCTTGATTACTTTTTTCCGAATGAAATTTTCCTCACTACCTTTAAAGTACTTCTGATTTCACTAATACAGGGTAATTTCAATTCCCTATCCCACCATTCTTGATAATGAGTTGCATACCTGAAGTCTACGTTACGTGTTTTGAGTATGAAAGTGAACGCTCGTCAACCAAAAATGTAAAATAATTAGCTAACAGCTCCGTTCTTCTTTTTAATATTACCATAACTTTTATTGAAACTTATATTTGATAAAATAACTTTGTAATCACTAAGATTTACTTTACTTAATCACTTGAAACGAGGTGTATCGTCATTTCGCCAAAATATGTATCGACAAATTTATATATGTCTACCACTGCTGGTCTTTGCTTCCATGAGTTTGAACTGTGAGAGGTTAATCAGCACTTAAAGCGTTATAATTAGTTGTTCCTGAGTAGCGACCACCTGTAACACCGATCCCTTCATTTTGGTTTTCTCATAGTAATTTTCCCACAACTTACTCCGTTCATTTTTTTAATCTTCGGGTTCTCCATTAGTCCATTTCTTAACATAACGCCTCAAAACCCGTTTTCTTCCTATTACCCTTTCACTTTTAAAACACAATCAGTCTATGCTGGTAAATTCTTCGCGAAAAAAAGGTCGACGCAGCCAGAAAAATTTAAGTAATTCGCCAGCATATTGGTGTCCTGAATCCACATATATGCCTTTACTTATAACGGTCCTCCCCTTACCTTCTCCTTCCTCAACTCCAACCATAGCATATTCCCCTTTTTCTCTTTGGCCGCTATCACTCATCACCGAACCTCCACTTCCCCAGTCCCCCGACACCGTTCCGCACCTTTTTGTTGTTTTACAGGGACCATGACGCAATTCCCTTCTCTTATCCTGCCTCTCCCTCCGGTCTCATCCTCCTCCTCAACAAGCCGTTCCCCTGGGTCTCCACATCCACAATAACTCCCTCTTCCCCTTTAAGCTTCTTCGGCCCCCTTCTCTACCCATCCCCACCAAGGTCTAACAAAGCCGCCTCCTTGTCCACCACTCCCACCTCCCACGCAATACATACAGACCCACCAGGCGCGCGCGCATACACACAAACCATCCCAACACCCCACTCTTACCTCCATTTTGGTGTACCCCTCCATGTCTTTCTCTCTTCTTTCTGCTCACTACAAAGCCTACCTCTGTTATTTTTCCCAATATTCGTTTTAAGGCGCAGTTTGAATAATGGCTTTGTTTCTTTGCCCATAGTAGAGTAAACAACTAATGGCCTATGTCTCCCACAATGGCCCCCTATGTCTCCTCCTGCCATGACCGTCCCTCAATAGAGCCACTCGATCTCTTGAGAAAATTTTCCCTTAAACCCTCAGTAGTATATCTCTTTGTGATCTGATGTTTGATTTTTTTTTCGAACGCTTATATTACGATTAGGTGTCATGTGAAAATTTGAGTAGGAACCTTAGCATTGCCTTTTTGGCAGGATTGAATCTTGCGCGAAAACACGAGGGTTTTAAGGGAATCCGTTAAGGTGTTTCCAGCTTGAGGTTCTGTGAAAGCAAATACTCCATGCATTTTATTTATGAATATCAAATAAAAACTGACTTAAAATTATTAAACTTTACAGTAGCTGTTTTATAATGTTTCTCATTAATTCATAATAACGAAATATACTTCATAAAATGTGATGCAATGATGGCGTATTGTGAAACTCAGGAATTCTGAGTAAGTTTCAAACGCGTAGGAAGGTAGAAGAATGTCTTTAATGTTTAAATCAATAACGCAATCATGTTTGTCGAAAATTACCTCTAAGATATGCTCGTTCGCTGTTTACCTTATTTAGTTATAAAAATGCGCAATGTCTTTTTGACAGCTAACACTCAACATATTGCTCATTTAACGGAAGAATGCATCAAGGGACGCCAAACTAATTTGAATCAAGGAATTTTCTCTTGATAATTTCGAAACTCTCGGGATTATCCAGTGATATTTTCCAACGAAACGTGGACAGGCAGACGAACATACCCATGAAATGGAAATACGGTCATTCTTAAAGGAGTGAATTTTCACGTTAACATCCTACCTTATTGGTTGATGTCAGCAGCGTCTTTAGAAGCAAATGTTAAACATTTTATAAAGAAGAATCAAACGGAAAAGGGCAGTAGATAAACCTTGCAATGAATGTAAATCTTCTTGAAAGTGTTTCGGTTAAATTTCCTATATATTAGAGATAATTTAAACTGAGTTTTATAATACCGAATATCGCATTTAAAAAATCTTCATGTCATCTGATTCCTTTTATTCCCATGCCAACTTAGTTCAGAACTTCTTTGCTTCGAAATGGTCGAGTTCCTCTTTTCACGATTATGAGGTTTACTAGTTTACTAAAAATGTCACAGATTCATAATGTGCCTTGACCGTGTAAGCATCTACTACTTCAACTAAACCCGAACTCTCGAACCACGAAATCAGACATTATTGAAACCAAGGAATTCTGGTGCATATATTGTTCATACTGTCAAAGAATTACTTATATTCTGGGCGATCCTTTCCCCAACAGTTCGCCACTGTGCATCAGAGTTCAATAAGCAAGAAATCGTAAATATGAATTCTCCGATGGTAGTGCAAATGAGGGTGGTATCTAATAGTTCGATACATATTCATTTCATTATAAATTTGACTCAAGGTATGTTAAAATATGAAATTTCAGCATTTTATAATGAGAAATTCTCAATTAATGATATCCTTTCATGTCTCTATCCCTTTTCCTCGAGCTTGTATCAGAAAGAATGTTTTCGCCTTGAGGAGAGTTTTCGTGGCTGGGTATGTCTGAGTGTATGTCTATACGTATACATACGACATCAAATGTTCTGTTGGACTGGGAAAATCGGGTACAGAGACGTTGTTAGGTGTTAAATGAGGAAATCATGTCTCAAATTGTGGTTATTAAATGGCACAAGCTCTTCAAATGTGGCCGAGAGAGTGTGGAGGACGATCCCCGCGCTGGACGGCCGTCACCGTCAAGAACCGACGACAATGCGCAACGTGTGCATGGAGTGTTGAGTTCGGACCGTCGGTTACGAGTTGGAGTGCGCACCATTATCGCTTAAAATTTGGCGATGCTGAAGGTCTGCGCTAAACTCATCCCGATGGCCTGCTCCAAGGTAACCGACAACCTGACGAAAAACGCCATCGTGACGACTCCTCAACCCCCTTACAGTTCCGACTTGGCACCAGCAGCATATTTCATATTCCCAAACGTGAAATCTTTCCTCAAACCACACCAGCATGGGAGCCTAAGTGCCGTAAAAGAAGCTGGCACGGCGGATTCTGGAAGGTCCCCTAAGGACCTTCCGGAATCGGCCTGCCAGGGAGCCTTCGAATGGTGTGAAAAACGCTGGAAAAGTGTGTCAACGATGTAATTTGAAGAAATTTGAGTAATTGTGGCAATATCTGAATCTATTTACCCTAAACCTTTCATACCAAACTTGTGTGAGTGTGTATGTATTCTCATTCTCCCACGAACATAAAGGACGTTTTCTTCACTGTACAAAATATAAGGAAAACTACCTATGACGTATAATTTCTTTGGATTCAAAGGAAAAAATAAGGACTCAAAAATATGACGCCAAAAAATAGGCAGAATTTTCTTGAAAAAGCTTTACTTTGAATAGCAGTCATTGGTGCGTTCACAATTCCGTACAGTAGGCGCAAAAAAGGGGAGAAACCCGATCTCTCCACCAAAATAAAAACACCAGAGGAAGGAAAAGGGAAGGAAGTGTGATGGGAAGAATTAATAAAGGAGAGAAAAGGGGTGAAGTGGATCGGGACACGTGGAAGGAATGGATCTCCGAGAGAGGATGAGTATGCCGTGACCCTTAAAGCGTAGGAGGGATAAAGACAACGCAAAGGAGGGATTGAGAGGTCCGTGAATCCCCAACTGTCCTGCAGATCGTAAACACTTGTTGACATTTTCTGTAAAGACCCCTTCTTCAAATCCCCTTCTTAGAGCGTTCCGAGGGAATTCTATATGGAGATGGAAAAGAACGGCTCTCATCAGAACATTTTTGTGAAGACGAACGCCACTCTTTGCATCACTTCTTACCTTTTCTCTTAGAGATCAAGTCTTTCCGACGGCAAAATTTTTTCAGTTGTCAAAGTATATTTGGCCAATGAATAGACCTCCTCAACACGGTGAAAACACACTTAGAGACACAATAAAAAGTTTCCCTCATTGATGTGAAATTTGTGAGAGCTTCTGTTAACGGTAAGAAAATGGCTAGACCTTTTGAGACGAACTGACTGAAAATCCTGACTTCATAACGATGTGGATAATAATGGCAAAGGCAACTTCGAATGGAGACGTTTAGTGGGGAGACGGAATTTCGTTTAATTTTTCCCTGTCTTCATTCCAATCGTGAGTTTTTAAATCAAATATACGTTCTGCGTCATGCCGATTGAACGAAAGCATAGGCATTCTGTGTGGTAGTTTTTGTGTTACTACCGATTACCTTACATTCAAGTGGTCCCGTTTCTACATCCTTCCAACCCTTCTCGTTACCTAACGCAACGCATCGGGTGAAAGCAAGGGAGCCCGAGATAATCCAAATTCAATACTATGTTTAAGTCTCCAATGCACTAAATCTTAGCAAACTAGCCTTACCATAGCATTTTTAACAGGTTCTTGGAATACAAAAATTAATTAAAGTACAAACATTATTTTGAAAATGTTGCAAGATGAAAAGTGTCCTGATTTCGTTTTTTTAAGAAAATTTTTTGCTAGGACCGGAAGTGGTTTGATTGATCATGATTTGATATAACTCTGTTTCGAAGCATTCATTCTGGTCACCAGCTGGCTTCCATCTAAATATCTGAGTTTTGGTTCACTTTGGTTTAACTGCGTTCATAGTAAAATTTTATTTTATTTTTGAATTATCATAGATAAATTATAATTAATTTGCTATATATTTTACTGATGACATTCAGTGTTTGTGAACATTGTTGTGGATGCAGAGGTAGCTTCTTGTGGATGAAATAATCTAGACCCAAGAATGTAAGAAGAAAATCGTTGTTATGTGATGACCGGAAAATATTTCTGTTCTAATGAAAACTTAAACCATATATTGCGTCACTGAGGGTAAAATATTCTTGATGGCGGGACTTAATATTTCCTTGGGAATTTGCCTGACTTCCGTTTTAAGTCATCAAAGGTCTTATAATACGAAGTCACATTGTTACGTGTAAGGCACCAAGAGAGGAAAATATGAGAAGTTGGGAAGAATGAGATCGGCAGGCTACATCAGGGACAAGAAGTTCGTGGAACAGTAGGGGTTTGGGGTAAAAGGGATTCCTATGTGGAACAAAGGGGGATGAGTGGGAAAGGAACAAGATGGATGGCGTCGGAGATTAGAGACGGGCGACTGAGTTCTTTTGATTCTTTCTTATTTCTCGCCCATATCGCTGAAAAATTAAAGAGGACTAGGGACGGTGTGTAATGGCGTCTCCATAATGTTTCATGATTTAGAAGGATTAAAGACGTTCCGACGAGGAGTTATCAGAGGAAATCTGTCCAAGCTGCGAATTAGTGGATGAGTCCTGAGATACTATATGTTGGAGGAGGGGGGAGAGATGAAGTGTTTAAAATCCGATGATTAGAGGGATAAAAGACTACGAGGAAGACAAAGTAGTACTTTTAAATGTGGTTTATAAAAAGAGAGCGATTCATTCCAAGCGGATGGGTCATTGGAGATGAAGGATGACGTGAAAAAATGGTGAGGTGTGGATTCTTTGTAGTGATTCTGGGTAAGCTCATTTTCCGAACGAAATTGATCGAACGAACGTCATTTCTGTCACCAAGAGGCAATAGCAGAGGATTATCGTTTGGTCTATCAAGGTACTTTCTTTCAAAACTTTAATTTTGGAATTTTTTTTTTAATTTTGAAAATGAGAAGGAATAGGAAGTGTACATAATTTTTCTATTGTCCAGGAATAGTGATGAAATGTATCTATAGGGACTCCTATTTAAATCGATAGTCATAAACTACAGGTATTACTGCAGTATTGCCAGCTTAATGATGCTGAATCAGTGTAAGGATAATGAATAACCGCTTTTTACTTGCGTCTTAAGTAATCTGCATATCTTTCTATCCCTATTTATAACTTAATGCCTAAATATCTGAAACAAATTCATGTATTTCACCAACGTATACCAAAATTAAACCGCGTAATATCTCCCGCGACCCACACTGTAGATAGCAAGAAGCGTGAGGTGTCATGCAAAAGTTCTTGAAATGTATTTCTCTAAAAAGAAACCATGAACGCAGCCTCAAAGGCCTGTTACCCAGGCTTTTAGCGACATTATCATGAAAAGAAGTTGTGAATAGTCTCTTTCATCAACGAATTCACCTGCTATTCTTCCTGGTTTTCAACCTGATATCCAATCTTTTCCGCTTTAGACTCGTCAGCTTCGTTTTCAGATACGAAAAGGGAAGTAGTCACAGGAATGTACTGAGACTCAATGTTTGGGATCATTTTGTTGTGAGATGGAGCCGTATGGAGGCATTCCGAAGGGTACTTAAGATCTTCCAATTTGTCAGACGCATCCTCTACATGTTCTCCCATAACCGTCGCAGGACATCGTAGTGGAAGATGGTCTGACCTCGAAGAACAACTCCCATGCGGGTGATACCCGCTCAGCGGAAGAAACAGATCACCATCGATGTGATTTTAATTCTCACTCCCGACGCTTTATTTGCTCTTGGAGTATATGAAGCCATTTATTGGAACGTTAGTGCTTGGATTTTTATGTTACATTTATAAATCTTGTTTCCGTTGCCATTTTCGATTCTTACAAATGCGGATTATTATGATCATCAATTGATGTGCCTCCCTTTTTAACGAAAAATATAGTTTTCGTCGTTTGTTAATTCAAGGATCAGCGTCTCAAAACCTACTGTGAAACTCTTGTGACTTTAAGGTAGATGCACCCCTCTCCTTAATTTCTACGAACGGAAAAAACTGAAAGGCGCCATAAAATGAGATAAAAGTTAAATTATGATACAACAGTTAATTGGCGGTGCGTCACGGTTGGGTACGCTATTGGTTCCACACATATATTTTCAATTCAATGCTTACATATTTCTGAAAATTATTTATTTATTTCAAAACAAAAAAAATTCTAAAACATTGCTATTGATTGAGGGATGCAATTCGGAGTACATTCCAGGACATTGAATGCCTAGCCTGTGGTGAAACCTCGTAGAGATTGTTCGTTAAAGGGAGATGTTGAGATCGCGACGAAAGGAGATTAATGCAACACTAAAAAGCAGACACAATTAAGTCAGTAGCGGGACTATTAAGAGGTGTAAATAGTGGGAAGAGATAAGGAAAATTGGGGTAATCTAGACCGTCCGTAGTTATTTGTCCTTTGTTTTCTCCTACGAGGATGTCCTTCCACCGTAAGAACGGTGGGTTGTCCTATCGAAATGGATCCATGCGATAGCTAATAAGAACGGCTACTGAGCGTGATATATATAATTGGGATAATTCTCCTGGGTAAAGTACTATGAAGGTGGTTTGAAATATGTGTTCACAAGATTCAATTTTTTCCCTTTAAATGTTGTTTTTTGTAAAAATGTGCATATTAAATATTTAGGTAAGTACGAGGATCATAATTTAAGGGAAAAGATTATTAGTTCGTTCAGTTTATCGGTTTTGATTTGAAGATCGAAGGAAATGCTAGGAAATCATGATATTAAGAAAGACTGAGTAAATACTTTCCCAGCATATCAATTTGCTCCTTTCTGCCTCTGTTAGGGAACATCAGCCAAAGTGTTGATCCGGAAATAGTGAGCAACATATCTACCTACAATGCAGCATATCATGTTTATATGATGCTGCCTATTTGCTTATTAGGCGCTGAAATATTTGTCACCCAAATATAGACAAAGTCATACCATGGTACCTATGTCAAGTAACTTTCGGTTTAGCGACAGACTACTGATAATTATTCTAAGTATGTTTAGCATCCTTGTAGATTGTAAGTAGAAATAGGACGTATGGGACGTGACGTTTTAAGATATGGATTGGGAGCAGAAATAAGTGATTTCACTAAAACATTATGGTCAATTTTAAATTATTGAATGCCAATTTCATGTTTTTTCACTCGTTATTGCTCTCTTATTCTTTTGATTGGCGATGGTTTATTGAAGAGAGAGAGAGAGCTCTATTGAGCCAATATCAAGAAGAGCTAGCGAGGTAGGGTAAGGGTGAATGTGTGACCTGGGCTTAGGTGGTAGAAGAAACTCAATAGTCTCAATCTCGCCGCAAAACAAAGGCGACTATCTATGAATCTGTCGGTAATCCTTGAATATATTATTATTATAAGGTAATCTACCGGTTAAGGTAGGTTTTTGGATGGACACAACTACCAAATAAATATTTTGTGACTCCTAACAAAATCCAGCAACCTGCTCCACATCAGGTCCCTCTTCATCTCCGACCACCTCCTTCCTCCCGTCCAACATCCCTATCCTATTCCTGCCCCATCCTCGCTTGCCCAACATTCTCCCCTCTATTACAGTCTTCAGCATCCCTTGAATAATATATATATATATATATATATATATATATATATATATATATATATATATATATAATATAAAAAAAACATAAACACAGTAATCAACCCGAAGGTCGGTTTGGTAGAGTTCACCCTGTAATAAGCCCGACGGCGTGTAAAATTCATACATCAGCGTAGGGGGGCAGTTCCTTTCCCTGTGCCGGTTATGGTTTCCCAGGAAGATTCGTACCCGAAAAATCACATCGCTTGGGTGGAGCTGCAGGTGGCCAGAGACTTGCCCGGGAATGCCCGCGAACCTGGGACCCTCCGGCCAGTAGTCCAACCCCTGGACTACCGCAACCCACATAATATATATGTAATAATATATTATTACACATGTATATGTATATATATATTTTTGTATATATATATGTGTGTGTGTATATATACATATGTAGATATATATATATATATATATATATATATATATATATATATATATATATATATATATATGTGTATGTATATATATATATATATATATGTATATGTATATATATATATATGTATATATATATGTGTATATATGTATATATATGTATATATATAATAATATCATTTTGGAAATTCTGTAAACTTAGCTTTAGTTTCATTTCCTTGAAAATGATTTACTCGCTAAATGCACCGATAATTTCGTCTTTAGATCATATTTATATCCTTATCTCTTCACTTTGCTCAAACAAAAGTAAACATTAATTTGCTTGGTAAACGATGGAATCAACTATGTCAGATGAAGCTTCAGAAGTGGGAATTGTTGTCAGGCTTATTTTGTATAATCTGTTTTAAATTTACATATTAATATGTTTATTTTTTCTTTTATTGTCTGAGTTCCATTTCATGATTCTGTTGAAACTTTCTTTATTATTTACTATTAGCAGTCGGACACAGGTGACCTTCCGGACACAGATTTCCGGAAGGTTGGTCCAATTAGGCACTCATAATTAAACGAAAATTATATTTTTTAAGCACCAAAATCGTTGAGAAGTCGAATGTGGGACAGGAAAAGGTGCAGATTTCTGGATTAACACTTATAGTTCTCTAAATTCATCTAACTATCCTACCGCAACGTTGAATATTATAGCCAAAACTAAGGATTTTATTGCTTCACATGATTACTCTCGGCCGTTTGAACTTCGATGTTACCTTATTATTTTTCGTATATTAAGTTTAAGGGTCAAAAAATTTTCCCAGGCAAAAGAAGCATGAAAGAGTAAAGCGAAATCATTTCAATAATAAAAGCCGTTGGAGGTGTAGAGTCCATTGTATAGTGTTTCCAACCCCCACTAGTATTATAAAGTTTTACAAATATATATAAATACAAGAGACTAGGCGTCTCAGTCTGAAGCGAGATTCTACTCTCAGAATATTCTTGACTATATGAGGTAAAAGGTTGACCGTTCAATCAGTATGCTTTAATGCCATGTCATACAAATGTCTTTTTTTACTGCTATGCGTAAAAAAATATACAACCTTCCGATGCTTTTTTTAATATTCATAGTTTCCATTTCTAACCAGATGTGCCTCTTCTAGTATAGAAGTGTCCCGCCTCGTTTTTATTTAGCTTAACTCCTCGGCTGCTCTGGGCGAAGTATATTTTGATAAGGAAAGAGTTTATAATTTTCTTCATTGAGAGGAGATTGCGATGCCTCGAAAATTCTCGGAAAATGTTTCGGCAGCCATAATCCTCCCGAGAACTCTCGCATCGGCAGCTTTCTTTTCTTTGCTATTTTCTCGTGCCTTTTCACTTCCTCACAACTAACACCTCCAATTTGAGAGACGAACTCTTTTTTGCTCATGAAGGAGAAATAAATTATCGTTCTTTTCTCTCTTCACATGAAGAGAGAAAATAGATATTTCCTTGTCATAAAATTGAAGAACGTTTTTGTGTATCTCAGAAATATTATTTTGATGGCATTGAAAAAAAGCAAAATTCATTCCTTATTTCGGAATTAATACACATATATTTGCGCCAAAAACTTTTAAGCAATGCAATGCTCAAATAAGTGAACGTGCTCAGTGATGTGTTTGGAAATCACCATCGGATTCGCAGTAATTCAGTAATATTTTTACCAGTGTGCGGAGTTGGTAGATCGATAGGCTAGTTTGCAAGGAGATATAGTGGGAAGGGTGTGAACCGACGGACAGTTAGAAACTTGATGCGAAAGTAAGATATCAGCAGAAGTTTTATCAGGTGACGGTAGTGTACTCAAAATGGACGAGACTACTGGCCCTTCTACGGAAAACATCAATTTTTCTCCCTCAAAACCACACTTCATGATGCAAAGAGTTTGTTTGTATGATCTTCTATGCTATACGTTGAAAGGAATGCTACATTTCGTTTTACGAATCAATTTCATTTGCAATGGTTAATATTCATTTCAGAGAATTTAAAAGTGGACTGGGCTTCAATGTATGCCTCTATATTGGAAGGCATACCGTGTTCAAAGTTTGTGTTGAGCGTCCTCTTATTCCTTTGCGCATTGGTATTTTAATTTTTTGTCACAAATATGTTGAAATGTACCATTGAAAATATCAATATTTCAAATTCAGCCGATACAGATGAGTTAAACGGGAAAACTGTATATGAACACCATCATAATGGTGTTATATCAAACGATAATTTTGTACAGAATGCAGTTTCACCTACTAGTGGTGTTCTCTGTTAACCATTATTGTATCAAAATTGAATGTTAATATTCGACCAAAACGAATCAAGACCGATTCCAGTGTGCATAGGAATAATTCCTAAAATACTACATCTACAATAAAATATATATATCCATTATTAAAATAGAATGAAAGACTCGTACTTTTCCACAGATTTTATTATACGGTACAACGCGTTTCACCGACTTGCGGCATCATCAGGTACGTAGCTGTACCTGATGATGTACCGTATAATAAAATCTGTGGAAAAGTACGAGTCTTTCATTCTATTTTAATAATGGATATTAATTACTTCTACGAAGTGAAGCCTGAAACAATAGAAAATATATATAATATGTTTTCAATAGTTTATCGAGTATACATACGCATTCTTATTATACAATGCACAGAATCGTGAGAATTATATCAAAGAGATATTTTTTAAGATGTTGTTTACCATCTAGTACGATAATTTTTTTACCTAGGAATTATACTTATCCATATGCATGAAATTTGAAATATTAAGTTTTTGCTATGGAACTGTGATCAGAACCTACTGGGTAATAATGGTGATTAAATTTCAGTGATATACTTAAGATTAAATAAATATTCTCACTAGTCACCTTTTAAATTAAATATATGCCGCCGATTTGGAATGACAAAATTGTATTTTAACTGCAATTTGGTTTTTCTAAGCCTCCCGCCACACGTCCTTGCGTGATATTATGTAGATTTCATGTACTCGTCATTAAGTGGCCCTTGTCAATCCAATATGTCATTCGTCCTCTTATCGTCCGACTGCATTTTTCTGACTTCAAAAAGGTATTATTGCGATCACTGCCAATTGGCAAAGAGTGCAACATTAGGATTTGGGATGTTACGATTTGACGATAAAAGTACCCAAACAAGGCCACAGAGGGAATAACTCGAATGATTTGTAAAGGGTGTTAGGTGTTACGAGCAAAGGGGGAATAAATGTAGCCCAAACTCTCGATAAGCAAATACTCGGGGAGTTGATTAATATCAGTGATTTGACAGAATAAGAAGGGAAAGAGAGAAGTGGACTGGAATGTAATATGTAATGGTAGGTAAAATGGGTTAAAAAAAGAAGTGAGAAGATGAGTCTGGTTATTAGGACTAGAGAGGT
Source organism: Hetaerina americana (assembly GCF_022747635.1). Lineage (NCBI taxonomy): Eukaryota > Metazoa > Arthropoda > Insecta > Odonata > Calopterygidae > Hetaerina > Hetaerina americana. Next base: position 28,139,443 of record NW_027286069.1, read on the forward strand.
GTGATACTTCTCCATGACAGTGAACTGTTACGTTTTAAAGGTGAAATCACGGCAATTGCTAGAGTCCTTTTTCGAAACAGAGAAGTGTGAGAATAGCATTGGGAAATGAAGTTTTATTCACTTTTCATGTGCCCTACGAGGAATACACCTTCATTAGTTGAAAGGGATTGGCCCCTAATTTGCCTGCTTTTTTCCACTGAGCTGGACGAATGGAGTTTCATCTGACGAGACACGGAATGCGATCTCATGGGCTTGCGTATACTATATGTCATCAATTAGTCTACGCGACCAGTCCATTAAAGAATGCACTCGATATTTTCTTCGTTTATTAATTGTTGTATTTTGTTCTTGATTTTTGAGATTCGCCGTTTTATTTTTGAGGTTATTTCACCTTATAAATGAATTTTTTAGATTGTCTTGTTTTAAATTCATGAGAATTAGTTCACGGTAATAAAAACAATGTCGTTGAAATAAAGGATTATTTTTAATCTTGGGCGTGAACTTTTGAAATGTTAATTAATTATCCTGCATCCTCTGGCAAGCCATTGCAAAACTTCCTCCGTGTATTTGTTCTTTCTTGGGATATCATACTTCGAAGAAGTATGTCTTGTCATCTTGAAGAAAATGACTTCATGTCTAAATGATGTAGATAACGTGAAAATAGTGGACATTTGGAGTAAGGGTATGTTTTTTCACAAGCTAGTGATAATCATCTTTCTCGCATATTAGGCAAGGGATAACTCAACGATTCAGCTATCGAGTTATTGCTGATACGCATTTACGGAGAGTGGGGTTCTGGCCTTTGTCACTCGATTGGTCCCTTGCGCAATCAGGAAGCGTCATATTTTAGAGATATTTTTGGAAATGCGATTGCTTCTCACCCTTTGGAGGTAGATATGGCTGCGATCTGCTCTTTCCTCCCCTCAAACCCATTTGACCGACTCAACCTAAAACCATTCCAATCTGAAAACAAGGCTTAACACTCGAGCACGAGTGTGTGTTGCCTTAAATGTGGCGATAAGAAGCACATTGCTATTTAAACGTTCTTTCACACTCCAGAGTATGGGAATCGTGATTATCTATTTTGAATTATATCTAATCTTACACCTCGTTCACCATGAAATTAATTAACTAAATTTCTTGGGAGTTAATAATTAATTCGTTATTAGTAGTATGTTAAGAATGATGGCTCACAATAAAAAAATATAGATCTGATTACTTTGCAAATAATCGTTTCTATGCGCAATTCCCGCGAGAATTAGTTCAATTCTCTCATTTCCAATGCCTTGATACGACTAATACATGAATTCTATGCTCATAGTGACCTGTGAGGTACTTTCTAAGCACTGCCCATCCAAAATTACCGACCGAAGTATAAATTACGCGCAAGCGGAATTCATGTGAACATTTTGATTTCTGGACTAAATTTTCTGCCCTTTGCGGTTAATTCTTACATTTCTGCCTCTTAGTTGGGTAAGCAATATGCCCTATTTCACTGCAGAGTAGTAGTCGTGACCGATAGGCATACCTACGTTCCGATTGGCATATATAATGTTCCGACTTCATTCCCCCTCGAATGTTTCATTTAGCGTCTAAACTCACTCTGGATTCCCTGAGTTATGGTAGTTAGAATTTAGCGTCTTAACTCACTCTGGATTGCACGAGTTATGGTAGTAAGCATTTTTAGTAATTATTCCTCATCCAGTGTCGGGATAACGAACACAAACCTTTAAAATGCCCTTATACTCGTTAAACATTGTTAAAACTCTGATCGCTGTGTGACCATTCTGGTTTTTAGAACGATGATACTGCGTTAAGTAACCCCCAGTGTACTTATAGTAGACCTATCAACTTTTTATGGATATACGGCTCTCAACCATCTTGGCCCCTTAGGATTATTTTATTATAAACCATTATCATTTTATTGATTTATTATATTCTATGGCTATACGTAGGTTTAACATGGCATCAGCACGATGACTCGGAATTCCATAGAGGGCAAATAGACTTTTGTGCTATTTATTGTAGCCAATATTTAGGTTAATAATGAACGCACATGAATGGTGGTGACGTAGATTCAGTCATAATCTCGTCGAAGCTCCGAAAGCTCTTGCAAGCATTGGCTTCTATCGAACTTTTGCATGGACTGAAGTATTCAGAAATTATTTATTGAATTGAAACTGAGTTGAAGTTATTACTGAGTTGAAACCTACGTCGAGTCAGCATTTCTTAATATACCAGAATGCAGTCATATTACCAACTGAGGGCTGAGCGAAAAACGATTAGTAATAAAAGTTTATGAATCTCAATATTAAATCACTAGAATTGAAAAAATGTTTAATGTGATGATAAAATAAAAACAAATGGATCAAATTGTAGATGGATGTGAAACAGAAGCATTATTAATCTAACACGCGTATGATACGTAAAGTTAGTGGAAAATGAAAGCACTATATAAATTTAAGCTTACAAATATTTTACAGCGATATTACATTAGTAAACCATTTAATTAATTAATTAAATGAATAAAATTCTCTCTAAACTCTCACTTGAATCCTCATAAAGATATTTTTACTATCTCTTGGCATATTCTATAACTCTACAGTTACCGTAAATTGGTAGCAATTTGAATTCATTTTGTTTTAGAGCATCGGCCAAGCGGTACGATTCTATCCCCATGGATGAATTATTATTCAGTTGTTTGCCTTTTGAGTGTCCGATTGAGATGTCAAAAATCGCCTTTTTTCCCTTTAACTTTTAAATACCGGCTGTTTATAATCATTTGCGGGCAAATTGAGGCAACACATTGCTTCACACTAATTATTTGTTTCACCCACTCGATGAAAGTGGTGTAACCATGCGGTTGAAAGCCACGTTGACGAGAATGATGGGTTGGAGGTAATTACAGGTGATTTAATAATGAAAATTACAGACGTGGAGTATTTGTCTTTTTCTCTCTGCTTCAGTTGTTACCCTGGTGCTATTTTTCCGAATTAATGCTCACCAAGTGGATAATACTTTCCCCCCAGTAACAGATAATGCCCTTTGGTTACGCCACAAACGCTTGCGTTTTCTTGTAACTGAGAAATAACTATATTAAACGAACAACTTCATCCAAATGGAAAATTCTAATGGAAATAAATTTACTTAACGAAGGAAACTTTTCCTAACTTAAGCTTTGAATTGCCTTGAACAATTATCTTGTCTTTCAACTTAAAAATCGTGAAAATTTCACACCCCCTCAGTCATACAAGTATGTATGTGGACTTGCATGTCAGTCTCTCGTAAGGATAAGGCTCAACTTGCATAAGTACAAGTCTACTTCACCATAAAAATAAATATGACACAATAATAAAGTAGTTTTCTAAAATAACGACGAAAGTATTGGATATATTTATGTATACATATTCGGGTTTCTATATATATATATATATATATATATATATATATATATATATATATATATATATATATATATATATATATATATATATATACACATATATATAAATATATATATATATATATATATACATATATAATACTTTTCTTTTATTTACATTTTTTTATATATACATAATTATAAACTTATTCGACCCTCTATTGAAATGCGTTTCTTTTTCATACTGATGTTTTTTATTAATAATTAATAAATATTGCAAATGCACAAAATATAAAATTTGGTGGGCATTCAATTTTGTCACACCTATCCTATCTTTATCATAAAAACTGATATTAGGTATACACGAACAAAACCTTCAAAGGGTTACTTTTCAGGCCAATCACAGTTTAAAAAAGAATGGGTTCGTATTAATCAGAACATTAATATTTACTAACAATAAAGTAAAAAATATATTCTATAATACATGTAATAATGAATAATTATGCTAAAATTATAATGAAATCATTATAATATTAATAAATTTAACTTAGCAATATTTAAGATAAAATTTTAGAAAACAGCACAATGTTATCTCGTCTACGGAAATACATTTTCCTAACAGAAAAAAGTACAAGTGGTAAAGTAGATGTTGAAATAAAAAATAATTAATGAGGATTATAAAGTTCATTCTTTTCTCAGAACCTTTCTAAAATTTCAATTTGAATGGAATTAGGTTTGCATATATTATACTTTTTATACCATCATAATGAACAAGGACAGTCAGATAGATAGCCAGATAGGTCTATAGGAGCCAGACGAAAGGTAATCGGCACTGCGTTTTACTCAGTGAGGCGGTTAACAAGGCGTTAGACCGGAGTGCGTTGGCATTGAGTGATGGTGTCACATTAATAAGCACTTTTGAAGAAGAAACCAAAGGAAGCACTCTGGCGAAGGAAGATGTGGTAAGTAAGGTACCAGAATACGGTTTAGCAATACGGAATGATCTGGGGATAATGGAGTTCTGCGGGAGATAGAGGTTAACCATCATCATCACTTTTATTTAGACACCACATAAAGCGTAGGAATACATGGAAAATGTCTCGGGATTCAAGAATATATGAGTTAGACTATGGGCACAGATTTAAGAATAGCGTGATCAATTCGCACGGTGCCCCGAGAGCGGAGCTCAAGAAAGCATTATAGGTCAGCAAGGTTAGATATAGAGAAAGAATATGATGTAGATGAAGATAGTTTAGGTCCAGGGTTACAAGATATCAAGACCGAAAGGAAATAGAGGAAATCGAAATGAAATAAGGCCGTAATATCCCCCGGAACTACTTTAAGGTTTTAGAAAATATGGGAGGAAGACTTTTCATGAAATAATTCGTGGCCTTTGCGAGGGAGAAATACGGTCGGAAAACTACATCAGAACAGTGTTCGGTCCTATTCCTATTTTGTTCCACGTAGTGGACGAATCTAAAGATTAAGTATGCTTCCTTGGGCACACAGGATACCGCCAAATTCGCAGAAGTAAATTTTTCAACATAATTTCATATTAATAATACTTCTGCTATATCCTTTATTACTATTAATTATTTAAAGATATTTAGTATGTTAGTTTTATTTGGTAGAATTAAACTCATAAAATCTTATAGCTTAATATAAAAGGATAATACCTTAAAGTTATTTCCGATATTTTTGGAATATCAAGTAGAGAAAGAATACGGTATCCTATCCTATACCTATGGGTCGATTAAATTAAAGTAAAAAGTTTTTCTCACTCAGTTATTTTCTTTTTTTGGCCATAATTAGAGTATTTCGTTTATTGTGACATATCAAATTTATTTCTTTTATTCATAAGTTTCATTTAAATGGTTTACTAATGTAATATCGCTGTAAAGTATTTGTAAGCTTAAATTTATATAGTGCTTTCATTTTCCACTAACTTTACGTATCATACGCGTGTTAGATTAATAATGCTTCTGTTTCACATCCATCTACAATTTGATCCATTTGTTTTTATTTTATCATCACATTAAACATTATTTCAATTCTTGTGATTTAATATTGAGATTCATAAACTTTTATTACTAATCGTTTTTCGCTCAGCCCTCAGTTGGTAATATGACTGCATTCTGGTATATTAAGAAATGCTGACTCGACGTAGGTTTCAACTGACGAAAAATATTTTATATTTTAAGTACTTCTGATAAATATCGTAATATGGTAAATTGCTTTGGTGAAAATGCTCAGCATTATGTTCAAAAATAGTTCTATATTTCAGTGTTTAGTGCTTTTCAGCGCTTGTGCGGCATCGGAAAAAAAAATTTCCGCGTCACAGGTTCAGTGAGCAGTATTTCTTTCTGTGTTATATCTTACGTAGCGAAATCCCAAATTCCAGAATGGCCCTTTGTAAAAAGTAGCAAAAAGCAGATAACGGGTTCTTCGTTTTTATGTGGCCCTCGATTTTCTTTTGTCTAAGACGTCCGCATCTTGCCATCCGGTTAAATAACCATCCAATGTTTTTTGGGAGAGGGCAATCAGACAGGGTCAGGAGGATGAGGGAAAACGCATCTCTCTTGAGCCAATCAGGACCCCCCGTGATGTGTCAGTAGAGGTAGAGGGGATTTTAAGGGCGGAGGTCAAAGCCGGCTAGCGTCGTGCGATGGGATTAATGGCGTTGGATTCGTTTATACAGAACCAAGGCGTGCCAAAGCAAGCCAGCCAAAATTAGGGCTTCGATTAAAGACCTGGACCCCGTTTAATTTCAGGGAGTCGTAACTCAAGGGATGTGCCTTACAGGTGATTCGAGCGCCCCTTCAACTCTAATCCCGAAACAAACAACTCTGCGTGATTTCGAAATTTCAAAGAAAAACAGAGAAGCTCATTTATTATTCTTTTCAGCTCTCAGTGAAACATGCAGATAGGATTCAAATTTATCTTACCCTAGACGGAACGCTCCGGTATCATTTGAAAACATTTCCTTGAAATTTTTAATGCTTTTCTTCTTTTCACTCTAACCACACTTTACCCCCTTACACCTGAACTATATCTATTTAATTTCTTACTCTGGGAGGAAATATTATTATCATGAAACAAATGATGTTCCCGTGCTCAAAAAATGTTTACGTTTGTGAATAAACAGCTTCACGTTTCCCAGGAAACGACCGTACACCCGTAACCCGTAACGACACCTTTTCTCAAAATAATGAATTCCACATTAAATATTAAAATAAGTGCTCAGTAACTAAGGAACAGTTTACTCATCTCGAAATTATTGTGGACCAAAGTAGTCAAAGAACATAAAACAAAGAATTGCGTTAAGTAAAGAAACCTTCGCCAGGGGTATGAAATTGATACCAGGGCCCTTAAATGAGAATGTTAAGAAAACCTCGTTAAAATTTGACATAAAGCGTGATTTCTTACTGCTTGAAAACATGGTCATTGAAGCATGATGATAGGCTTTTGAAATGCGAGTGTGGAGAAGGATAGAAGATGAAGGGGTAGAAATAGTAGAGAATAGATAGTAACAATTTTCCACTAGATACTCGTAATATAGATTCTAGTGGAAAATTGTTACCATCTGTTCTTTATTTTGTTTAAATTTCGCCGAATCACACCCGAAACTACTCAATTTAGGGTAGAAATAGAATGGGAAATTGGACGGGAAGAAGAGAGGAAGGCAGTACACAGAATTGAAGAAGAGTTCATTGTAGGGTCAGGCTGGGTTTTATTAGGAGAGGCAAGGAAATGTATCGTTGTACCGTTGTTTAGTCTATGCCCATCCAAAACCTACCTTTATCGGTAGAAAACCAATAATAATAACATATAATTACCCACCGAAAATTAGCTAAACGAATAATTTTCTCGCTTAGAGCATGATTAATGATTTTTCTAATTCTTATATCTGATTACAATACAAGCCGGCAACAAGTTGACACTTAAATGTTCAAATCGAAATTTCACTTACTTGGATTAAAGTTTCATTCCTTATAATCACGTCTAAATTATCTCTCAGAATTTTTAACCGCCGCCGAGATTCTCCACAATGAATTTTTCTCTAGGGTTTCTTTTTCTGTCACATAAAATATCAACTATTGCATTTGCACTTCGTATATTCAACCAAGCCGACAAGATTACTTTTATGCACCCTGATTTGCATTTACCAAACGGATGTGCTCACCCCGAGCGACTTGTATTTCACTCTGCCCCGCCTTCTTTCCCATAGAGTCGTCAGCGCTGATCTCTGATGCTCTCTTCAGCCCTTTGCCGTGACTCCAGTGGTCTGGGCCTCGTACGCCTCGCCTGAGTGAGTTAAAGGACGGTGAGAGGGAGAGTCGTGAGTCTTCCGATCGATGCGGTGCACGAAAATTAGTACAGAATTTAGCTGCTTGATAACCGGCGGAAGATAGTGGAAATATGTGTTATTAATGGTAATAATAAATTGAATCACAGTGCACTACCAAAATGCCACTACTTCAGATACATGCATGACTGTTTCGTTACTCTTTAATATATATAAAGTAAAATTATTTTATATATGTCCCTCATGCTTAGTAATGAAAATAATTTTCTGTTGGTTTTATGTGTATAATGCCTGCTTAAACATTTTTTATTTCAATTGATATGCAGCGCATTGATATAGCGGCGAGTCCAAAAATTATATCGGGTGTTCTATTTTTTGAAAGTCGTAATATGGCAAATCAGTGATTAAAATTTATTTGCAGAGTACAAAGTATGAGACGAGCTTTTTTGATGGAAGGATCTACAAACACTCATTAACGAAAGGAAAGGGAAAATTGGATATTGGCTTCCTTATAATTAGAGTCGAGATTTTACCTCCACTTGTATCTTCCATCGTTGTGATTCATTGTCAACATTGGAGACTTGGGTAAACACTCTGGGAGTAGCATATTTGAAAGATGGATATTTGTTCACGTATTATAAAAGCTTCATTAGTTATAAAACTGTTCATAGGTTCATTGGTTCATACCATTATTTGTTTTTGCTTTGATGTAAGGTTTTGTGTTAAATGGCTTACATGAAATCACTCACAGGCACTAATAAAATATGTTTAGAAAATTAAAATCAAGTAACTGTGGAGTTGAAACTTATCCTTGAGACGATGAGATAATATTCGCCGTAAAGCAAATAAGTCACAGAAAGAACATATTTTTTAAGCTTTAAAAAAATTTAGGTGAAATATGATCGGAAATTCCGATTCAATGGCAGCTGAAGCTATTTACTTAGTTGTCCCAAGATTAAAGCTGTCATTTTTTAAATGGATTCGTACAATGGACATGGATTATCAAAGCGAGGAGTTTATAACAGCTTTCCAAGCTGTCCTCTTCCATTTCAATAAATTCTTTATTTATATACCATAAAATATATTATTTATATAAATGTGACATATTTCATATTTCGAAAAAGGTCAAAATAATATTTTTTAAATATTTTTTTAATAAAGTGCATATTATTTTTTGTATGGATTCCGTTATACGCTTCTGTTTCCATAAAATATAATATGCGGTCACCTTTTGTAGAAATTCATCATTTAAATTCCCTGAAATTGAGTGAGAAAATCACAGTTATCAACCTGAAGGTCGGTTTGATGGGAGACCATATTGCTCGCTTAGTATTAAGTCCAGTGGTGTGTGATGTATATGAATCAGGGTAGAGAGGCCAGTTCCTCTCCATGTTACACCTGTGGTTTACCAGGAAGATATTGTACTCGAAAAAACACAGTTTTAGCAAAGTTGAGACGTCCCTAAACCTCAAACCCGGGCCCTCTGATCGGTAGTTCAACGCTAGGGTTTAGCACGATAGGGTTTATAATGGATAGAGTCTTTAGACGTCAGAAGACCAATAACTAAACTAAAATGATTACCGAACTTTGAGAATGACTACTAAGCTACTAGAAGTAGTAGTTATTAGTTAGGTTATTAGTAGTAGCAGTAGTTATCAGAGGAGGCAACCAACAGCTGAGATCATTTGCGCCATTTCAAATAGGTGCGTCATTTGGTAAAGTAAGTATATTCAGTGAATGGAGAAAGAATGGAAAGAAACCCGGCGTCGGCATTAGCCTAAAATGAACAAAAGACGCCAAGGGGGCATACAGTTTAATGTCCCATCCGACGGACGACGTACTCTTCTTGAAATGCTCTCCCAAGTAGGGTCCCGGATACCACTGAGATCCTACCCTGCCGGGATACAAACCCCGGTCCTCTGGGTTATAAGCCAGCTCATTAGCCACCGCACCATACCTATCTCTTCCATATATGATTTTTCATTTATATTTTTAGATAAACATTTTTTTCAAGTATTGCAGAATTTACAACATTATACACCAACTACAAATACAATAAATTTAACGTTTGATAAAGTAGATAAAAGTACTACATATACGAGATCTGTTCAAAAATTATTGCGACTTTCGTGTTTTTTCAAAAATTATTTATTTATTCCTGAATATCTATTTTGTCCCCTTCAAGGTAATCCCCATCAGATATTATACACTTGTGCCAACGTTTTTTCCAATTCTCGAAGCACTTCAAGAAATCATTTTTTGTGTCTTCTTCAGCTCCTGATGCAGTCTTTGCCTCGTCAATCGCAGCGTAGTGTCGTCCTTTCATGGGCCTCTTCAGTATCGGGAACAAGGAAAAGTCAGTGGGGGCCAGATCTGGGGAATACGGTGGCCGCAGCATAATTAGTGCGTTGTTGTTGGCCAAATATTCGCGCACAAGTAACAATGTGTGAGCAGGGACGTTGTCATGGTGCAAAAGCCAATTTCTGTTCTTCCACAAGTCCGGGCGTTTGTGGCGGATTACTTCGCGCAAATTGCGCAAATCTTGCAGGTAATATTCCTTATTTACCGTTCTACCCTATGGCAAGAACTCATGATGCACCACGTCCCTGCAATCGAAGAAAACTGCAAGCAAAACTTTCACATTCGACCGGACTCAGCGCGCTTTTTTCGGTCTTGGCTCGTGCTGCAGTTTCCATTGGGATTATTGAGCTTTAGTTTCCACGTCATAACCATGTACCCATAATTCATTACCAGTTATGACCCCCTGGAGCAAGTTTGAGCCGTCGCGGACAGAGTCCAACACCTCATTAGCAATTTCATGCGTGGCTTTTTTTGGTCTAAATTGAGCAATTATGGTGCGAATTTCGCGGCGTCCCGTGTCATGCCCAAATCATTGGTAATGGCACGAGCCAATCGATATTTTTAGGTCCTCGGCAACTTCTCTAACGGTGATTCGACGATTGGCCAATACTATTTTCACCACTTCATCAATGTTTTCGTCTGTCGTTGACGCGCTTGGGCGTCCGGCACGGTCTTCGTCGTTCACATCTTCTCGGCCCTCTGAGAACATTTTGTACCACCGATAACCGTTGCTTCAGTCTTAGGTAGCTTCTCCATATGCCACAGTTGACATTCGGAATTCGTCCGCGCCCTTAATTTCGTTTTTCACACAACATTTTATACAGATTCATTGATCCATTTTTAGGAACAGGCAAAAATCGAAGACAAGCCAAAACACGTCCAAGCACAACAGCTGTCAACAATTGACTGAACATTCAAAGTGGTCGAACGTTTTGGCATAAGTGAGAGACATAAGTACCAACATAACCCCACCAAAAATCGAACATCAAATATACGTGACCTGCGGAAATACAAAATTCGCGATACTTTTTTAACAGACCTGGTACAAATTTAAATCTAGGTTTAAGGATATTACAAAAACAACGCAGAAATCTTTAATTCCCCAGCAGAAAACCAATTCAAATATATTATCCATATACGTGTATACATGTGCTAATATTGTCGATGGATTTTGAATTGTACATTATTATATGATTAGGAGCAGTCTAAATATTTTATACTGACACAACGCCTGAGCAAGTCATATTATATGTGCTTGGAAGAGAAAGGTGAATGAGGGATGAAATGTTAGTACATAATTTGAAATTGAGTTAAACAGTGAGCGTTGAGTCTAGTCCTCCCAAGGGTCTGTTATATTAGTTGCTACCCTGACGGGTATTTGAGAATGTGTATTGAATGGAAAAATAGGGATTCTCCAGTTTTTGGCCAGTAATTTTCCATCTCAGATGCCACTTGAGGTTTCCCAGAGTGATAAACAGAGTAAATAAATCCATCAGTTCCCATGAATAATGATTTCCGACTCTAAATTTTGAATGCCTCGCATACTTGAACAATTCATCAAAAAACGAGGCATGGTTATCGCTTAGTAGACCAGGAGTGTGAGCCGTTCGCATAATCCAGAATGAATACCGAGTATTGAATGAATCACGAAGATGATATTCAATTCTTCGATTTCTATCTAAATATATCGAAGGTGAATGACATGAATTTCGATGTTTCCCAGAAGTTTGTTTCAGAGTCGCGTATCTCACCTTTGGCAAAGTGTAAGTATATGGAACTTCAAGCATTCTATATTCAAATACTGCAGCAACATTTCTCATTCCCCTTGCGGAAACTTGGGCCCAGTAACAAATTTCTTGCAAACTCGCGCAACGGAAACCACTTCTGTGAAGATGCGTCAAGCCTTAGGGCTTGTTTCTACACTTCTCATCGTTCGTGGAAATCTCTAGAAGCGAAAACTCAACGGAGCTGTTTTGATTTATGCCACTGAGGGTTCGAAAATTTTTAATTTATAAACTTCAAGGTGTTTTCTCTCCTGCGATCAGAAAAAATCTTTTAAATATCTGGCAATTTTATCATGTTTTGATCTACAAAACCGAGAATATTTTCTCAATCCATTCAGGTAAATTTGACAAAATTTGAGTGCTTAATCACATACGATTTATCTACTTTACATTGACTAAGCCTGGAAAAGTAGTTCCCTCCAGCATCCAGTTATAAGCAATTGTGCTTCTTCTTTAGTTTCCTTAGAGCATTTGTTTTTTCTTCACCGCAACAGCCGTCTAATTTTCTAGTTCAAATAACGTAAGATTTCAGGAATGGATCAGTTATATGTTTCTTATTTCATAATCCGCCATAATTTTAGTAACATTTACGTGAAAAGGGCAAAAATTGGTTTGATAAATGGGAAAAACCAGGGAAATTCTTTGTTTTAGCAACCAAAGTTATTACATTTCCTCACATTTATGGACCCCCACGTCTCTTTCCATCCCACCAAACACACTCCCTAGCAGTCTCTGCCCATCTCTCTGCTCGTCCCCCCCACCCTTCTCACCCCTCTGCCCTTTTTTCGCATTTAATGCGCGTCCCTCGCCCGAAAACATGCGTTCCAATATCAGTTCTGTTAAAATGGCGGAAAGGGTGGGAGGGAACGTCCTGGGTATGTGAGGGTTCGGGGAGTATAGCGGGGACGGCGAATATCCACCATCTTCCCAGAATCCAACCTACTCTCTCCCTCTCACCTCTCTCCCAACTCCTCATCATTCGCGTCCCACTCCCGGCCCCCACGTTCGCCCTTCCCGCCCCGCCAACAGTGCTTCGCCCCCCGGCCTACCTCGAAGCCCTCCCCCATACCCACTTGCGGACTCCTTCCCTCATCGTCCTTCGAAAATTTCCATTTTGTACCCGATCCCACCCATTCCCCCCAACCATCCCACCCCCTTCCCATCTCTCTCTCACAAGAAATCCTCCCTTGGCGGGCCCTTCTGCGCTCTCCTCGCATCACCCTAGCCCACCGTCCTCTACCCACGCCGAAAATCTTCCTATCCTTCACCTACCTCTGTCGCTCTCTCTCTCTCTTTTCGCATCCCTCTTTATCGATCCCATTTTTTCCTCCCTTCACATCCCTCTCTGCGTCTCGTCCCTTCATCCCCCCTTTTTCCGTTTCTTCCGCTGTCTTCCTCACATAGTTCTGCCTCAGCACTCTCACTCGGCTTTTTCTCCGCTAAATCCTGTTTCTCAAAGATTCTCCATTTTACTCCTCCTCAGCCGTCATTTCCGTTATGCGTCCACCAATTCTCATCCTTTTAAATCTGTTTCGAATGGATTTGCCGCTTTTCGTAGCTATTTACAATGAGGAGAATCAAATATTTTCATATTTGAGTTGCATTTCATCGTGCTAGCGAGATAGTTACTGCATGAGGATGTGTGAAGCTCGTCAGTTATTTTATTCATTAGCTAAGCTAGAAGTCTGCACCAGAAGTTGCCATGAAATTTCCGCGATCCTACCATTTTTTGTCCTTGAACACGCTGTGTTTTTTTCATAGCCAAGGTTGTGAAAAAATCGCAGTGTGTTTATACTAATTTGTGCCGAAATGTCTGTGTTTCTCCTGAAGAAATGTCGTTTGCAGACATAAAATACTATATAGTATTTCAATTCATTTTTTATTTTCCCAATTTGTGTGTATCTTTTACTAGACGCAAACCGGGTAAAATGATAGACGGCGAAGAAAATATTTTTAGTGCCTGCATATTCTTCTGCCAACTTCCACCGACCTATTCTCATCCTTTTTCCCCTCCTCCGGGAACGTTCTATTTCCTCTTCTTCCCTTGCGGGAGAAGAACATCCGGGCGCCCCTCAGGGCTGACCCTTCGCCGCCCGCCCCTTCATCATCCGTAGGAGACTCATACGGAGGGATGCAAGCGGAGCGATTTGCATTCTTTCCCGTATCCCATGGACCCGCGGGGTCATCCGTGTTATTTCCCCTGTTCTTCTCAATTTTGGACAACTGCAGAGAGAGATTGTGTGTGTGTGAGAGAGATTGTTGCGTTCGAGTGCCTTCCTCCGCCTCGCACGTCGACCGTGTAGGAGTTGATATCGAATGGCAGCTTCCGTCGGAATATTTCCGATCCCTTCCCTTCCAATCTCCTACTTGCGTGCAAACGGAGTTGGTGGAGCCTGCAAGATCAGATCCACCCACTCCGCTGTAGAATTTCTCCCTCGGACACCCGTCGTTCGTGGCATGTAGACTTCCGCCCCGTCCTCTTCGGGGAGTGTGTTTGAGATCCTTCGACCCCTCTCCCTCTCTCCTCTATGAACGTAAATTCCAAGTAAAATAATGCACTTTGTACTTTAGCGACGTCTGGGGTGATATTCGGTGTATGCCTAGTTATTTGCACATTGCATATCAGAAAAAGTGACATTACCTAAGCGCATAATGAATGGTGCTCAAAAAGTTTTAGTTGTAAATGAGAACAGCATAATTCTTACAGTTTTTCCTTCCCAATATTTCTCACTCTTAACAGTAATTCTTCAATCAAATTCCTCACAGCTTTGTTTTATTTTTTATGCGCACTAGTGCTTCTGAATAAACTTGACAAATTGAGTAGTACAGGTGTTAGCATTGGTTTTTTCTCCACATTTTAACATTTTACTATATATGTTTACGCATCACTCTGATATCTCTTTCCATAAAACATCTTTTAAACCATAATCCTGTTTATTGAAACATGATTCATTACTTGACCCTAAGTTTTGAATGTCCACGATTTTAATATTTTCGGCCAAGTCCCTTGACTTTTCAGCAAAATGCAATATGCATTTGTAAAATAATAAAGGGCGTTGTCGTTTTTTATGGTCATGCCAAACTAAAGATATCCCTTTGAAAAAAAACTAGTTAGGGCGCTTTGTTCATGTGGTGTATTCCTTTTTCAAATAGTATCTGTGGGTTACAGTAAGTAATAATTCAATTGCCAGTTGAAATTGATGTAATGACGGCGTGCAAAATCCAACATTAATTTGGCTACAAAATCTATTTTTATTTTACCTGTTTAAAACTATTTCCGTTTGATACGAATACATTATTGAAACAATTTTTTGCTACAAGTTAAATGTACGTTCACAACAGGGTAAAAACCTTTCTAACTTATATCCCCTACGTTCGTCACCCACGCACATATGGCATTCTACATATTTACATAAAACAGTATTTCCTTGAGAAATGGGAACTGAATGTGAATAGAGCCACTTCCATACAAACGCTATATTTGGGTTCATGAATTCCGTGACGGTTTGATGACACGTTATTAACCGAGAGACTCAGCGCCATGGCAAGTCGCCGAAACACCTTGCAGTCTAAACCTCACTTCAATTCGGCCTTAGGATGTAAATGCCTGATATTTCATCATAGATTCGTGAGCCGGTCGGTATTTATTGCCAACTCCGATGTTTTGCTCACTGTTGATTCACATGTCATTCAGCCGTTGTATGCCACAAGGGGCCAGTTTATAGTAGTCAGAGTCTGTTAAACGTAACTTGGACCGCATTCGAAGGGAATGATTATGGTAGGAGTTTTGGTTAAGTTCTAAAACTCCATATGGTCCATTGGGGGCACCAAAGTGAAAGACTTTTTAATAATGTCCATTCTGAATTCCATTTTAATGGTAAAGTCATTGCTTTACTCCTGTGTGTGATGGTTTGAAAAGGTTTGCTCCCTCCGACGAAACATTATTATTACCTGTACATTAGAGATAAGCTCTACCTTGAGCTCCTATCAAGTTGCGGGTATAGTTACTAATTCTAAGCCATTGCCGTATTCAATTTGGTAGCATAATTTTTTGTGGTAGTTCTTTTCAAGCTCTCAGAAATAATTCAATACCACATTTCCCACACAGTTTTAATTCTCATGGAATTAAATATTAATTATAACTGTTTATTATTAATAAGTTAATAAATGATCGACTCCATTTTTTGCCTTTCCATGATGGATGAACGTAGATTAGCCGTTTAGTTAAATGAATGAGATGCAGTAAAAAAAAAATAACGGCCAATTTTATCATAATCTTATTCCGACTCCCGGAATCCGAAGTATTACTTCGCCCTTGTCTATTTTATTTTTTTACATCCTTGCCTGCGAAAATTGAGAAGGGGCTTCTGTAGCATTTCCAACATCGCTCCAATCACTCGAGTTATATGCACAAGGTAAATTGCTAAAGAAATAAAATATCTCATATTTTAGAACAATAGCACTTGATATATTTAACGTTTCTTTTATTTTTACCGTCAATTCACGTAGGTATTGTTTCTTCCGAGAAAATAAGAAGGTAAACATAGAGCCTTTTCTAAATCGTGTATTGTAAATTAGCCATGCATTATTAATTAATTGGCCCTGATCTACTTTTTTTTATTTAATTAGAAATTCTGTAATTCAAATGGCCTCACTACTTACGGCGACCTTATATTAGGCGTTCACTGATATGAATGAAGAACTTCAAAAGCGAGATTCAGTTACAAAATAAACTGCTAATGTTATTATAATCTCATTCAGACTTTCAGAATCTGAATTATTACATTCTTGCCAGCGAAAATTAAGAAGGGGCTTCTTTAGAATTCCCAGAGTCGTTCCAATTACTCGTGTTAAATGAGGAAAATTCCTTTAGAAAAAAATGCCTCTTATATTTCAGGGCGATGGCGCTGGATTCACCTAACGTTTATTTTACTTTTACCGTCTCATCGCACAGTTATTGTTTGTTCCGAGGAAATAAAAAGCCAATATGGAGTCTTTTCTTAAAGTTATCAGTGTCAGGAATAAAAATCAAACTGATAAAAAAGTCATATATTAAAATCAATCCTCATGCTTTTGAAACTTAAGGACAGTTAACTTTTTTGCGATTACACTCGTGTATATTTCTTGTATTCGGTATTTTTTGTTCTCATGGATGAAAATTTGGGGTCTGCGAGATGTTGTTAAGGTTTCAAATTCATGGCTTGAATCAGCTTAATTCCCATGACTGGAGATTTTGGTTCATCAAAAACATTAGACAGAAATCCCACAACACACAAGTAAAGCAAAGCGAAGTAATGGCCTCATCAGAATAACATATAAATCGGATTTCTCTCAGCAGGTGATTGAGTATACCAATATATTTAAGAGTATTGGTTTATTAGCCTCGGCGTATGTTTTCCATTGCCTTCGACTCCCATATTCTCCTTCCACTCACCGTAGGAGTATATTTCAGTGGGTGAAAATTCAGCTCCCCCCTCTAAGGCGTTATTGAATTTGGCTGCCTACGCATCTTCAAACAACGGAGACTTATAAAATCCAATGAAAATGAATATTTGAATTTCGTTTGCCATATTTGATTTCTCCTAAGAGCCTCGCCTTCCTTTCGTTCGTCTCCCCATGGAGCTGAAGGCTACGAATTCCTGCACCCATCATCGTACTTTCCATTTGACAAGACTAAATAAATAAGGCTCTTAATAATGACTAGTTCATATATACTGAGGTCTTCTCAGTGTAAGGGAAATTTTCTCACGGTATCCATATCTTTTTTCCCAGTTAAATGATGAAATTCTTTGCTTTACTCTCGATGTCAAAGTTGGCGAATTTCGAGGATTTTTAATCCTTCCCCTTCTGTGAACTCAACGTTCTCCCGGTTTATATCAAGTGACGAGAAAAATTAAAGTTTCAATTGCCATGAGTAAAAAATGTAGCTCCAAAAATATAAATAATGTGGAATTTCATTTTACGTGGATGGAATAAATTACAAAATTAACATTTCTCAAGTATGAATTGATTTCGATTCATTCTCCGTCAAGTTCAACGCACATATCTCAACATTAGCTCTTCGCAGTATGCCAAAATTTTACACTTTCTTTTGGAGCACTTGAAGGAAACGTTTTCTCATACTCATCATCAAAAACATGAGAGTCTGTCCTGCTAATTTATTCTTTGAAATTCCAACCAGGAGATAACCAAATATACATATCTCTCCCGTAGGCCATTGGAAAGAAAGCCTTCCATAATTCCCTAAAGGTAATAGGACAATGTAATTTATTTAAATTTTTGATAGAATATTTCATTAATTTCACTTTAAACAAAACGATGACTGTAATACTCTTTTATGAAATACAAAAATAAAATCAAGATAAATTTATTATTCGTAAAATATCAATACTATCATTGTACGAGCTTTATTCCCGCTAGTCACACCAATCAGAGTCCTACGAGATTTTGTGATGTTTAGCGATGTTGTAAATTCCATCAATTTCTAGCGTAAAAATTGATTCTGAATGCGTTATTTTTTGTAAATAATAACGTTTTTATAATGTTGAGTTTTTGCGCCATGAGACTCAGCGTTTCCAGTGCTACCGTTTTCCAAAATATCATATAAAATGTTTGATTACGATTGCTATATCATTTTCTGATCAACATATACTTGATCACGTAGGTCGGCAAAAACCGCTTACCAACTTTCGTTGCAGTTGAAAAGGACCATAAAGTAGCTATGTGCAGTTCCGAATCCGTATCCCATGATTGTCTGATAGTAAATTACGCCTTAATGTGCAATTTCATTCAGATGTATGCCGTATAGGTTATTTCCGATCTTTTCAGTAATTCGTTTGCTAATTTTTCAATCAAAATCTCGAAGCAGGACTTATCCCCAATTTCATCGTCCCATAAGGTCACAAGTGAAGATTTTCCATATCATTGAAACTACTTCTAAGAAAGAGGTCTTATGAATTATTTTTTATACATGTGGGCATAATTTTAACACTCCCATGAATTTTTTGGGCATTTGGACCGCATTTGTTTGGGGAATAGGAAAGAGAAAGGAATAGACGCCGGAATCTCAGAAATCGTAATTACTTCCGAAAAATATTTTGTCTTTTTTTCACCATGATTTCATATGAATTAATTTACCTATCTTCCTATATCTATATTTTCATTTCATGTTTTTCACCACAGGGATGCTAAAAGGACAACTTTTATGGCGTGAATTTTTTTCCATCGTAATTTCTTTATACCTTTCATTCTTATGAAAATCTCCTTTGTAGGACATCATTAATTTTTTAACAACTAATTACTGTTATAAAAATAGTTTACAATTTTCTAAATGATTACTAAGCAGGTATATCTCGATCCCTAGTTCCATTACATTTTTCAATCATGAACCCAAATGGATACCAAAAATAACTCCAAAATTTCCTGATTTCCTTCTCTCGGCTATACTATCTGATATCATTCGCTGGTTTATTATAATACCCTTATTTGGTAACCTTAACCTTTACTAATGATATGAGTTAAATTTAAAACGATGTCCTAAAAAGTTTTACGTACAGCGAAGGCAGGATGGAGAATTATTTTTTTAAATTTTATTTTCTCACCGAATCATTCGTTAAATGAGGGTAACGTGGAGTCAAAATAACCTCAGCGAAGATCGGGTGTTTCGGTGCTGCTCCTGGATGCTCGCCCCTCCCCCAACCCCTGGCGCTTCGCGCACCATTGGCTCCATAATGCGTGAGCGCCCCCACTCCTCCCTCTATTTGCGGAGGTTGGGCTCTCCAAGGACCGGCGGCGTCGGGACACACGGGCCGTTGAATTTAACGCCTCCTTTATGCACTTCAAAAGAATTGACTGGCGCCTCTGCGTGTCTGGGAAACAGAATGCCTACCCAACGTCAGTAGTCTCTTGCTCCATTCTCATTTTGTGTCGTCCAGTCCATGTTAGGTAGTTATTTTAAGAAAATCTTAGCAAAACTCTTCTGTTGTGGCAATTATCCACAATTGACTATTGGAAACTTTCACGACTATATTTTCTCCTGCGTTTAAAATAATATTTATCGATTTTATCATGACAGGTGCATCCAAATATCGAAAAAGATATTGTTTCTTGCGTACCGCTCTCGTGAGCGTACATTAATTTCTCTTCCATCTTGGGACGTTGCCAAATTTTTCTTTCTAATGACAAAATTATACTTGTTCATTTTAGCAAATCTTTTGTAGGCACTGGGAACCAAAAATCTTTTTACTCTACATAATACTCTGAATATATAATTAAATTATATAAGTATAAGAATTGCATATATGCGAATATATATTTATATATACGCATATACCTGTATATATATATATATATATATATATATATATATATATATATATATATATGTAATTTTAAATCAGTGAATTAAGAATAAAATCAATGTCGTATATAATATTACTGGTACACTAATTATTTCTTTGATCATAGGCAATCTTTCAATTTCCATGCGCATTTGCATGACGGTAATATTTTTGCATAACCATTAGTAGTTGTTTGAGTGAAATACTCGTATTATTCTTTGCAAGAAAAAGTCAGATTGATAACCTGAAGTAAGTTAGCATTAATTGCAGAGCTAAAGAAGACTAATTGCTTGATCAAAACCCCTGACTCGTAAGGATAAAACAAAATAATCGTACTCTATTCATTTTTCAATTAAACTACGCATTATTTTCAAGATGTTATTGGGCAATATGCACACAAGGTCAGTGATAGTGAACCATTTGCATTTAATACATACTACACAAGCTCTAGTTACATATATGCTCGTATCCCGCCACAACTCATGTGATTTAAGTGGCATTAAACATGTATTGTGGTACACCTGAAAGACATTTCTAATTTAAACAGATATAGACGAGACTCGCATGTTAAGGTACATGAAGTAGTATTTCCACTAAAGTGACACGCTATGTCTACTACTGTGCATTGCAACCCTTCCGAGCGCAGGATACCTCATGAAAATAGTACATCTCCGGAAAATATCTATGGATGAGTGATAAAAATGAAGTCCATCTCTGGTATATATTCCTCTTTTGATTATATCTCAAAATTTCTCAAATTTCCAATCCACAGCAGTATCACGATGCAAAGCAGTACTTTCAAAAATAGCTTTAAAACAATGAATTGAATTGACATGTACTAATCGTTAACGTTAGTTATATTCCTCTATTGGATCCTTGCCATCTTAAGGGAATATATTTCTGACACAAGGTTGGTATCGACGACTGTGGTGAATTTCACTTAAGAAAATCACATTAGAACTTTGAATTTCTCAATTCTTTAATTTTCCCGTTTCCGTCAATTTTTTTATGATGTCAAGTAATCAACTTACCAGCTAAGCTTGCAATCGTGATCAGAAACTTTAGCGAAACTGTGATGTATAAATGAGAATAGGTAAAATTTTATTTGAATGACGTTCTAGCTCGTGACATCGGACTCTTTATATTCGGTCTTTAGACTCGGAGACTTTATTTAGCATGATTCGGAACGCCTCTTACCCGGAATGCAAGAATGGGATTTGCGTTTTCTACGTTTCATTTCCAGAAAAAAATTGGATTATTTGTTTCTAGAATGTCTTTCGTCACCCCACACACACTCAGCGCATATCATTCCCTGACATCAGCCCTCACCCTTTTGTCTCTCCCATCTACTAAAATCCCTCTCTCAGTATCATTTCAAGTGCGAGAAACTGTCTCCCAGGAACAATCACCACTAGGTACTGCGTTCTGCTGGGGAATTTGTGGGGAGGGTGTGGAGTGGATACGTAGGAGGGTGGAGATGGGAGCTCCCGAAAAGCAATCAGACTCATATAAAAAAATGAATTAAAATTAAATGCAGTGGTATGTGAATTTTGAGCCTCTTCCGTTGGAATTTTGGATCAGGTTGAGTCCACGATCCTTAAATTCCATAGAGCTGTGCGCAATGCCGTGCGGCAGTATTAGGGTGTGGAATATGGCGAATGCATCGCAATGCATTTTCGGATAATTTTCTAATATTATGTGACTTTGCTCATGTGTAGTCCAACCTTCCAAAATTAATAATTCAACATTTTAGGAAAATGGGAAATCTACCAAGGGGAGAAAGACGAAGGACTTGATGAGTAGTTATTCAATTTCATTTTCTTTTTTCGTGTTTTTTGTTTAACCAGTAAGAAAAAATATGAAGGCAAAATCAAATTTTTAATGAAAATATTAGCAAATGCTCGCCAAAATTTAGGACTATATAGGCTAAAGGTGATATAGAATGTTATGTAATAAATTATATTTAATATTAGAAGTTCATGCCATTGTTTTCCAAAGTACAAATGTATAATATGTCTGAAATACTGACTTACAACATGAATTCAAGAATAGTTATCCGCTTTTCAATTACGAGGGTCATCCGGAAAGTAGTACCCGTTCGTGAAATAAAGACACAAAAGTAAATATTAACAAACATAAAAAATTTTATTTGAAAGAGAATACTTTAAACTACTTCTCAACATAATCTCCAAGCAAATTAAGGCATTTGTCATAACGTGTGACAAGTTTCTGTATTCCTGCTGCATAGTCCTTCGCCGCCAGCTCATTGAGATACGCGAGGGACCCATCTTGCACAAATTTTTGCATAATGCAGATGGTGTTTAACAATTTCATGAACAATTGTTCGAGAAACATTGGGAAAATGCTCACAGATGTCATCAATTGTGACGCGCCGATCGTTCCTCACGAATTCGTCAACTGAGCTCACCAGTTGGTCTGTAATGACAGACGGTCTCCCCGAACGCTCATCGTCGTGTGTGTTCCCCCTCCCCATGTTGAAGTTGCGACACCACCGCCGAACAGACGACTCGTCCATTACATTGTCTCCATACACCTTCTTTAATTGGCGATGAATATCACATGGGCGAACGTTTCTTGCATTGAGGAATTTAATCACTGCCCTCACTTCACAACTGGCGGCGTTCTCAATTTTTTTAAACATTGTAAACAATCACAGAAACAACACAGGCAATGCTAGCGTCACGCAACTTGGCTCAGAGAAGGCAGACAAGCCACTGAAGCTATCTGACCTCGTCCAGCGGCTACTCGCGTCGTCAGCACTTCATGCGGCACGAACGGGTACTACTTTCCGGATGACCCTCGTACATGGATTTCAGAGGTGGCGAGCAATATGAGGTATGTCGCGGTGTACGTATTACATAGCGAGAGAAACTTCTAAAAACATGTTCAGCTGAAGTCAATAGGACCTCTTCAGATCAATGGGATGCCATTTATGTTGAAAATGGATAATGCGTTAGTTCCCTCTCCATATAAATTATAGAAATCCGCTCATGTTCATTTGGACACACTTTCTGACCCACAATTACGAAGAAATCGGGCGTAACAAGAGTTGTTTTCCTAAAATAATTTTTACCGTCATTAGTTATTTTATTATTTTATTAACTACTGATCCAACAATAATAAAGTTGACCGTCTCACAGGATTTTTAAACTGCATATAACAATGAAGAAAAATCATATATAACACCAAGATGTAAATGCTCAAGATAAAGAAAAACTCCCCTTGGCGGGAATAAAAACCACGAACTCAGGATGTAGAAAGCGGAAAGTTGACCCGCAGTGGGTGATTGATATTTCTACTTCCCCAGAGATCAAGCAACATATTAGAATTTTTTTCATTCAAGGCAATTTTCTCACCGGTTTCATTAAGGGGACAAATTTTTATCCTTATTTGAAAAATAAAACAAATTTATAAAATATTAACCGAATGTGATAAATCATCTTTGTAATAACAGCAAGAAGGTCAATTGAAATGTTCTATTAAAAACTTTAAATACCCTATCTTTATTTCTTCTCTGTTAGTACCACCTCTACAAATGAAAATAATTTGTCAAGGTACACCCACGAAGTACCTCCGGCAATGCTGATACAGATAGCACAAGAATTCGGAACTTTAATTTGTGTAGCAGTAGGAATATACTTTCAATGCAAATTATGATTCTAATGTGTTAATTGGAATAAAAATTTTAATTATTTCTTTTCCTCTGTATTAGTATCTACGTTGTCGACTGAGGTCCCTTTATTCGCATTGCCCAGCATAAACTAGTGACTATACAAGTAATGTAATTTTACTGATTGTGCGAGAGAAAGGAAAGGAAAATATTCATGCGGACAACGAGCTTGGATTTGAAAATCTCATCACATTTTTTTCAATTTGTTTTTCGTAAAAGCTACTTTGTTTATAAATCTAGTTAACTTGTTTATAATAACGCCGGGTGAGAACTGTGAAAATAAAGATCCTTACTAGTATTTAGATTGGTTTACTGCACCCTTCTATCCTCCCTTTCGAATGATAACGCTCTTTATTTGCTATGATATATTTTCTGCCCAGCATTCCCCGTCATTTGGCCCTTTTATTTGTCCCTTCCATTCCTCGAGAGGATTCCCTTCTACTCTAATGCCAACAAATCCATTATATCCAATCCAATTGGTTCTTTTTTCCATATATTGCGCCATAATTTTTTCTGAAAAATAAGATAAAATCACTAATTTTCTCTCGTCCAAAGTTCTGAGTATTTCTTGTTTTCTGCCCTTTAATTATATGGCCACCCCTTTTCCCAAAACTATCGTTATTTCGTCATGCATTCCGCTAGTCTTTGTTGATAGCAAAATCTGGTTCATTAAATAACAGTATAAGCAGGAGCACAAGTGCGCATATGTGGCGAGAAAGTGCAACAAATAATCACGCAGCCTCTACTTTTGACGAGTAATGGGGGAATGCCATCCTACGATTGCCTTCCCCTTGTTCCTTTTCTTGACTGCAAATGGCAATATAAATTCTAGTCTCAGTTAAACATCAAAATGGTTATTCAACAGGAAAATGAAAACAATTACGGTCCAAATTTGGCTGTATCACGCAGTTGATGACTTGATGATAAACTGAGAACTTGTAAAGTGTATGCACACACTATGAATCGCACAATGCACTATAATGTGAAAAGCTGAGTTTTTCTTTGAATTATTATAATTTTCGTACACATTGATCAAATTTTGGCATTATAAGTAATGGATATTATGTGCTTGTAGGATAAGAATTAGAGGCTATTTTTTTCTTATCTATTGCCGTCGGATTATTTCATAGATCCATTTCATTTACTTGTACAAAAACAACTGTAATACAGTATTCCATTACCATTGGGTTCTTAAATTCTATTTTATATTTCATGCTAAGGATCCATGACTCAGAATTCATGCAATTCATCCTTTTTGTGTCTTAGGTAAAAACTATAATAGTAGCGATGTTTTTTCGCAAACTTTAACGTTTGAATTGCCATTTCACGGGATGTCTTCAATTCATAATAATTAATCATTTCATCTCAAAAGAAGATGAAATGTTATATTTTCGGCATCTGATAAATTTTCATGCAATCTGGGAACAACTATTCCTAAAATACAATAAATCACACATAAATCCGTATGGCATAAATATTTGGATTCCCAGTATTATAAAATTGCACACGTAAATAAGTGAGTGTATTCGAGTAGGAGCTGTCACTGAATAATACATTTTGGAATGACTTATCTTTCAATTTAAGCATCTTTAAACAGGTAAATATTTATAGTATATTTTTCTGTATTGAAATAATTCTTGTGGAGCGTTTATGTATTTTAAAATAAACGACGTACGATGAGATTGTCCCTAAGGCAGATGAATATATGTTGGTCATGATGGTAAACCATAGTTACTCCTTGTATTTTTCCATTTTATATTATCCGACTATTTTACTAATTACATACATGGTTTGAATAAAAAGTATCCGGAAAATTTTCTTAAAAATAGATTAATTTCAAATATTGGTAGAATGCCTAAAAATTCTTCAAAGTACATCCCTTGAGCGTCGACACACTTTTGCCAGCGGCTTTTTCAAGACTCGAATGCTCCCTGGTAGGCAGATTTCGGTAGACCCTTAAGGGTACGCGTCCAATCTTCTTTGATGGCGCTTACGATAGGTAGGATGGCACATTTTAGGGAGGATTTCACTTTTGGGAATGGGAAATATTCTGCTGATGCCAATTTAACACTATAAGAGGGTTGGGGAATCATCGCGATGCCGTAGCAGAAGGCCTTTGCAAGTAGACACTCGACTCTGCTTTTGGTTGTTCATCAAGACCTTTGGGATGAGTTTATAGCAGATCTTTCTTATCGCCAAATATTCAGTGATAATAGTGTGCACTGCCATCTTAATAATGCCAATACGATCTACGATCTTAACCGACGGTCTGAATACAGCACTTTATGCACACGTCAGTAAAAAAAAATTGTTACTGATAGTAAATCAGTAAAGTCAGTAGTAGATAGTAAATCAGATCAGTAAAAAATTGTTACTGATACTTTTTATATAAGCTTTGTAAATATCTCATTCCACCGTTGAACTTATTCCAGTTCAGGTTTTTAAATAATTATTCTTAATCTTTTCCTTAAAGTTCATTCAACACAATTTCGCTCTCCAACGTCCCTTCAACAACTGAGATTGCAACAGCGGTTGTACATACAGGGTGTATAACAGAGTTCATTCAACTTCGTTGCCGCTTTATGCCGAAAATACAAGTTAAACGCCAGCACCACTCACGGCCAGAATAGTTCGCCCGCTGAAGTTCCAGTGTTTCATTCCATGCTTCAAGATGCCTCTCCTTCTGATGACCTTCTAATTCAAGGCGATTATCACGCGTACACCCGTCGTCCTTTTCACCTTGCCCTTCTTTGTTCTCACGCATCCTGCCCTGTTTTCACCACTCACCCTCATCCCCGCCACCGATTGCCTTTCATGGAGCTTCGCCAGTTCGTTCAAGCGTCGCCTAGGTAACCAATGACGAGACACGGAGAGAAAAGGGATTGCAGGGTTCGTGGTGGGGGAGGTGGTACGATGTGGCGCCATGGGGTCGTGAGGTATCGAGGACATTTTTGGGAGGGAGAAGCGGGAGAGAGCATAGATAGTGCTGGGTTTTATGTATATTTATAAGAAGTGGTTACGAGATAAAAAAAGATCCCGTGAGACTTGGACGGACGTTATAGGAGGGATGCTGTGGAGATACGGCGGAAATCGTGGTCCTATCATAGCACAAACACGCTCGGTCACTGATCCACCGTCCCCCGATCTCTCCTCCCCCTTTTTGCTGGTCCCTCTCATAGTCTCTGCCTCCAATATTCACTCACAATGCTTTCCCCACGTTTACCCTTCCTCCTCATCGGCATATATTTCTATCCCCCAATGAAGGGTTTGATCATACTAACCACACGGCAACTCTTCCCCCTCTCGAATTTTCTTCCTGACTGCTCCCTCCCATTATTTTCAGTCCCCTACCAAGTTACCCCCCCTTGTTCCTTCTCTCCTTCCATGACCTCCCCTCTCTCTTCGACGGATACACCCTTGTGAATCGGTGCCGTAACACCGATTGGGCGGGAGGGGAAACCTGGCCGACCTAAATATATTTTCCCGGTAATATGCCGGTCATCTGCTCTAACTCAAAATATTGGCTACCTTGTACGCTCATCGATATGTTTTTATCCGCGTGTATTATTTCTGCTGTGCACAGTCATAAAATTAATTATTTATGCCCTTAAACGTCAATAAATGTGAGACCGAACATAATATATAGTATTTGGATGATGTAATTTAAATACCCGAAGTTGAAAAAGAAGTGAAAGGCGTGTAAATGGAAGAGCAAAATTATGTTATTCCTTTAAACGTTTTCGGTATTATTTTTTCAATTCATCTGATGATAAATTTTGTTGCAACATTTTTTTCTAATAATTATCAGTTTTAGGTATTTAGAGGTTTCCGTTTGATTTTCATTATTATATTCTACATACTTCCCTGGTTATTCTTAATCAACAGCAGATCAAATAATCTTATCTACTTCAGTTATTTTAATCATAATTTAATTTATTTTTATTATAGGAACTTATCCAGTTTTTCCCAGGATTGGCGTTCCCGATTCATATGAAATGCTTTTTGCCAGATGTGGGGCTTTTTGACAAAATTATTTATTGTTAAAAAAAACGAAGATTTGTTGTTAGCATAATTAGCATATCCGCACCGCACACATTGGCTTTTAGGGCTGTTACTGTGAGTGTTTTTTCATTCTCGGAATTTGCTGAATTCGCCATTAAACGCGAGAAGCGAGCACGGTCAATACAGGCGGTTGAACACCGCCCACCTAGGAAATCGCAGTCCGCGTTCGAGCGGTAAGTGGACGATGAGTTGATTGAATCTTGAGGTTTTCCCTCCGTACCCACACACCCTCTTCCACCCCCGTGGAGGGGAGGGAGGGGAGGGGGAATGGTGTGGTTTGGGGGTAGGTCGGGCGGAGGCAAGCGAGGAGGAAGGGAACATCCACCACCCTCACAGTGGATTGAGTGGTTTGGTGGAAGAACGAAAATTATTTATAGTCTCCTCATCCCCAAAGTGTTTTGGCCTACAATCATTGCAAAAAGGGGAGCGCTCTGCGACGGGCACTCGTGCGCGTGGCCCTGCGTGTGACTGGGGACTCCGAGTTGTTGGCGTGTTTTGCGCTCTCACGCCTCCTGGTGTTTGCACTCTGCGGCGGCGTATGAGGAGAGTTAGGCCTTGGGTTTTCTTATTTTTCCCGAGAGACCAAGCGACGCCCCCTAATATTTTCTTGGCGTTCGGCGGGTGGCCACGGAAAACTGTGGTTCTCTTCGGCTTTCTTTCTCTCTTTCTTTCTTTGTTTCTCTCCCCGTCCTTTCTCTGTCTCCCTCTCTATCCCATTTTTTATTACCCGTGTTGGCGGTGGCCATGCATCCAAGTGTCGGCGATAGATTCCGGGAGGTATTTGCATGCAAATGGGCGTCACATAAATCCTTCAAATAAAAGAGGTGATCCCTCTACTACCGATATTCTAGCATCCCTCTCTCTCGACCTCTCAGTTCTCTCCCCTCTTTCCCCCACGTCCGAAATCGAATAAAAAATACCGGAAACAAATAGGAGCAATATGTGTGCCGGCGAATGTCGTTGATCAAACTTCAGAGATTGAGGTGCTCCTTGTCAGATTGCGATAAGTAAAATCCATCTTCATGAGATCGAGAGGTTTGAGGATCAAGGAGAAGAAAAGGGTTCAAATGGAAGTATGTGCAGTTTTTCCTCATTGTACGCTGGTGCCGTAAAAAATGTGATCAATGATTTAGCATATTTAGACGACACGCTTATGTTAATAGAGAGAAAGAAGAAAACAGGCACCGTCTTCTCTTTTTGTTTTTCCCACCTCTGCTCTTTTTTTTAGATTAATCTTCAGTAAATGTAGGGTTGGTGTCTAATTTTAATATTTCTCGTGATAAAAAACTACTACATTCCATTGGGCAATATTTTGCACAAAATTTCAGCTAATATAAAAAAAATTGAAAATGAACTTGAAACTTAGCAATTTTCAATTTACATGTATATTCAAGGTGTCTTTTGCATAATAAAGTTATGACAGTTCCATATATAGCTGATAGATGTCCTGAAAACAGGTTGTGCCTGCATTTGCATGGATTGATTCGTGTCATTTTGGTTGTCACTCGCAAATATAAACTTATCAAAGATAAAATACATACTAAATCAACGTCGACGTAGAAATATAATGCGTGATATTACTGAAGAATTTTTTAACTAAGGATTATAGGTCTTAAAACTTTCGTTTACTAACCCAATAAGGCCCAATTTATTTGTTCCCTGAAGAAATGTTAGTCTTTTCCCTGCCTTATTCTTCGATTTTCGGAAAGTAAATGCATGACTAGATTCGATAGTTTTATTTACGTCCATTTAACTTGTTTTTCTGGTTGAGTCGACCCTCCCTCTCCCATCCCTTTCCAACAGCTCTTTTCCCTTTTTCCTGCCCTTCACCTTTCTCGCCCATTGGCTTTTTACAGGCCAGTAATCACCGCGATGCCTTTTGACAAGGGGTTATGTGAGAGAAGAGACTTCGCATGTCAAATCTCGCCTAACATTGATCAACATAGTCAATCAACCCACTGAACAATCAAACTCCCTCTCCTCCGTTTTGATTTCATTGTTTATTTCAACCACCATACGATTTTCTCAATCTGGGGAAACACTATTAACGAATTAAGAGTGTTATCAAGATACGCCATTTCATTTTATTCTCACGCCAATGGGAGTAGTGTATTTTAATAAGAAACGTTAAAGATACACGTTTTGCACAAATTTAAGCTGTATCAAGAACATATCCTCGTAAAACTCCTCCACAGCGCAACGGTCGACAGCGTTGAATCTCCTCACGATACCAAATCGTGGTCCATAATTCCCTGATTTCACTTAGAGCGTCAGCGACTAATGGAATACGTCATGTTAAGCATGCACTTAGCAGTGAGTAATTTTAGTCCTTTAATATTCCGCCTAAGCTGCTTGCATGCTCGCTCTCGTACACACAAGGCTTGTGAAAGGGGTTGGTGTTGCTCCCCATGTTCTATAAACAAACTTTTGGGCATCAAAGGCCAACCTGTAGGGGCGTCCTTGCGCGTGTGCATAGGTCGGTGTGTTTGCGTGTGGTCTCCCGGATCAGTGTGCGTGACTTGTGCGAGAGTGTGAGAGGAATAGAGGGCCCGCCGTTGGGAGGCAAATGAGTGGTGGGGGAGCGGAGAGAAGGGCTGGGGGCCGTGTGTGCTATAGACCAGAGGTGGAGGAGGAGACCGGGCGAGTCTGAGGAGGGAGGGATGTTGCCAGGGCATATCCTCGTGAGACCCAAAAAGGGAAAGGGTCGCGGCACGAGGAAAAGGGTATTTGTCAGGCCGGGAGGAGTGGGAGCAGGAGGGAAGAGAGGGAGATCGTTCGGGTGAGGAGAAGGAAGAGGGATGGGGACCGCCGACCGAGTCTCCGCTTCATTTGCATTTTTGGTCTTCAGCGAACATTTTTAGTCGGGAGTTTAGCGTCCCCGTCCGCACTTTCACGGGCGAGCGGACTTGAAAAAGAGAGTACTTACTCGTGCTCGTGGGCGTGTAAATATGTACTTACATGTGCGTGCGCATCGCTCGCCTGTATGTAAAGTGCCCGTTTCCTTGCGTGTATGGGGAGAGGGAGTGTTTTGAAGGGTGGAAGAGGCGGAGTGTGAGGTGGCCGCCTGCTCGTCCACCCCTCCCCGCCCCCCACTTCGGTCCCCCAAATCTCCCACCCCAAATATCTCACCGTCGCGCAACTTTGACGTCACGAAACTTATCATTCTGCTCTGTGAAATTTAATCTCCCCAAGGTTGCCCTCGGTGCGAGGAATTCGCACGCGGGAATGAGGGGGTTGTATTGAGGGTGAGAGGAGGGTGCCTGTTCTTGTGAAATTTGGTGTATGGAGGGCGGGATTGTTATAGATAGAGAAAAAGTAAGAGACAGGGAATGTGGGTGAAGGGTCGGGGGCTATGAAAGGGAAATAGTCAGTAGTTGAATCATTTACCCGCGAAAGTGCGATAGTGTGTTTTTCCTCTGGCTCAGCGACTCCTTAAAGGAGGTTGAAATACTAGTCCCTCTTTGTTCGTTAAAGATACACATTCCTCTTTGAATTACACATTACTTATGAGCCTATGCATGTTAACCTCTTTTTGCTAGGTTTTCGAAGATCCCAACTCCTACTATATCGGGAGGAGAGAGAAGCGGTCCCAAAACCCAGTTACCCTCGTCTGTGTAGGTATTATCGAATTAAAGCTAACTAATTCTTAGAATCTGGGAGGAATATAATTTAACCCTCCCACTTACCGTAACTGCAAAAATTCGTTTGGACCTCGGTCAACATGAAACTCTATCTAATGATGAGATTCAAAATCTTAGAAGCAAGTTGTGGAACATTCCCGACTTCCCGGTTTTTCCGTATGGGAGAATGGTTTCGGATTTAGTCGAATATTTTCTTGGAGCGCCAACATCTTCCTAAGGTAATATGATCCTAACATCGTTTCTGAACTCGGTGTTTGGAATTTAAAAAAACTTTGAAATCAAAAAATAAGAAAGTTACTCGTTTCGACTGTTGATTTGGCTTTGGGGAAAAATTTGAAGTCCTTTTTTAGATGCCTAATCATCAATGAAAACCAAATATAAATTTTACTCCTTAGTCGTGTTTTCCAGAAAGTAATGTTATAGATACATAAAGAATAATGTAAAGAATAATTCTCAATGTACTCACTAAAATGTCTGCAACAAGTATTCCATTAAAATTGTCGTATTTTTTAACATTTATCACTCATCATCTCTTTAAAATAGTGCTTGACTTTAAATATCCCTCTATATTTTCGATGATACTTTTCTCGAAGAATCACCTGCGTCCACGCTAATCTCCGCAAGTATCTGCGAAGGAGTGTGGCGGAGTATGTAAGGGCTTTTGACAAGGTTCTTTCTTTTTAACAAGTTTTAAGTTGGTAATTGCTAATGGTCATATCTGATATTTTACTCTAAGAATAAAATATGTGGATCCGGAAGGATTATATTCCAAGTATGTTGGTATAATATATTAGAGTTTAAGAAATAAGTAGGAACTACTTATTATTAATAGCATATCTACCCCTAGAAACATCTGGGTACACTTGAGAGCTATGTCTAAGAAATTGCTAATGTGAGCCATAGCATTAGACCGTTTATTTGAGAATTAAAGCCTAGCATGTCTGAATCCTTCCACGCTATTAACAGGCTGAGTGAGTCGTTTATTAAATAATCATGAATTTCCATACTTTTCCCTGTGATCTAAGGAGTGTTTTTTCGGGAAATTAGTATCTTTTTCCAGCTTATACCTTAATTATCATAAAAGCAGACCCCTCTTCACCCAATTCATTGAGCAAAGGAACCTTCTTCTCGCCACTCACCCTAATTGACCTTTCTACGTAACTTAATCTTCATTCTAATCGATTTTTCCTTACCTCTTCTAATCATGTAGGCACAGCCACCGTCTGTAGTGGAGACTTTGCTTCAAAAAGCAGGAAAAAACTTAATTTTTTTTCCTTTTCATTTTTTCCTTTCTCCTTTTTCTTTTTCTTTCTCGTTTTTGTAGTTTTTTGTTTCGCTGAGCTTACTGAAAAAAATAATTTGTAAATGATTTCCTCTATTCTTGATTTCTTCTATTCTAATTCATTAATGCCGAATCTGGCTAGATTACAAAAATTAGAATTTTATACTAATTGGAATGAGAACGAATGTGAACGTTACGAAAGCAGTAGATGCGTCTCCCTAATTCAGGAATCGTTTCCAGGTAAAGCGAGCCTTTGAGCGGAGACAGGACGAATGGAGTCGAAAAAGATTTTGAAAATAAGGGATTTGTAAATGCTCTGTAAGTTGGTGGTGTTACGCAAATTATGGAAACTGCTGAAGCTTATTGTGCTGATCTAAAGTATCAAGTTTATTTTCATTTGAATTTGTTTCTCTAAACGAAACACAACCCAATATCCCACTTAACAACAAGTCCCTCTTCATCTCTGTCTACTTCCCTCTTACCTTCATCCCGTCTGCCATCCCTATCCTATTGCTGCATTTCCTGGTTTTACCATCCGTTTTTTTCAAATTACTGGGCCTATGCTTCTAACCTCGCCCGTTCCTCCTTCGGTGGGTGAATATTTGGCTAGCGGAAGGCATCTTCTGGCCAAAGAATCGGGGCGGGTTGGTTGAATAAATCGCTCGCCATTAGTGTGTGTGTGTGTATATATATATATATATATATATATATATATATATATATATATATATATATATATATATATATATATATATATATATATAATTATATATATATAAACACGACCTGTCCAATATCAAATCGCATTTTTTAAAGCATCTGCGGGGATCGGGATTTGTGCGGTGGCTATCGTACTGGCTTCCCACCCAGAGGGCTCGGGTTCAAATTCCGGTGGTGTTGAATATTTTTCAGAGGTATCTCGATCCCTACTTCAGGTGCTTTGTGGAGGGCACTTTGAGTTAGTACGCCGTCCGTTGGATGGGACGTTAAGCTGCGGAACCCTTGGCGCATTTTGTAAACAGTAGGCTAATGCTGACGCCCTTTTCCCCTGCCACCTCCCCTAAAAACTACTACTACTAAAGCATCTGCATAATTGCGTGCCTAAAGACGACAGCGTGAGAAAAAAACCGCCCACGTGTTTAAAAAGACCCATAATAAAAATTAATGCAGTCATAGTTTTTCGGATGAATTGGTCCGGCTCTGCCGTGCGTAGCCGCTTGCGTATACACACACACACATATATATATATATACACACACATAAGAAAAATGGATAGAAACATATAAATGACAAACGCAGGAGAGGTAGGGAAGGCAGAGTCGAGCAGATGACTTGTACAAAATTATTTCCTGGACCGGGATTTGAACCGCGAATCTTTTGACTTGCCGAGCCGATGCTCTACCCACTTGAGCTATCTCACTGAACTCTGCGGGAGGTTTATGCAACCAAGTACCCCGATTCTTTGGCCAGGAGAGAGAAGCGCTAAGGAGCTGTTTCACCCACCAAAGGAGAAATGGACGATACAAGAGGAAAAGGATATTATGGAAAGCAATCATACAGCTTTGGCGGCGTTGTAAACGGCATAGCAAATCAGGACACATTGCTGCCGTAAGTTACGAAGCCGCAAGAGTTGCCCATCTCTCAAGGCTTGCGGCGGCGAGCGAAAACCTACGGTTGCTGTTATTTTATTTATGTCTCATCAAAGCATTCATTGCACGGGTCATTGAGGTCTTCCGTATTTCGGTGCCGCAATTAGAAAACCGGATAATCAAAGACGAAAAGCAATACTGTAAGCATGAAAACTTAGTTTAAACAATCACCACGCTCCTTTTTCCCCAGC
Source organism: Hetaerina americana (assembly GCF_022747635.1). Taxonomy (NCBI): domain Eukaryota; kingdom Metazoa; phylum Arthropoda; class Insecta; order Odonata; family Calopterygidae; genus Hetaerina; species Hetaerina americana. The sequence continues at coordinate 28,174,131 of NW_027286069.1, forward strand.
CTCTCCACAGGTTCACAAAGATGTCTATCTCAGCAATGACTGTTTGAGTGTCTCAATGATTACCTTCCTTCCCGACGCGCAATTGCACCTCAATACCATCAAGGCGGCCTATATTTAGCTCCGAGGAGCGATTTCGGACCCAAGCTTGAACCTTGCCCGATAGAGGGTACTTGATAATTTCCCCCCGACGCCCACTCCTACCCGTTGCCCCTCAAAACCTGGTCCCTGTCCTCTGCCCTTATACCATGGCTCTCCCCTTCCTCCAATCATTCAAGCTTTGAGTTTTCTTTCTTTTGGTAAAAGAGGTGGTTGTGCCACCGAAATATGTAAAATCATACTCTTTTTCAGTTTCTTATGCCATATTCACGCCTCAAATGTTTTTAGGAAAGATCAATAAAAACAAAATAACTACCTTATTAATTAATTAATATTTTTTTTATTCGAATACATGTCTCAGATTGCTCAGGTACGAGTGGGGAACGGGAAGTCGGGTTGGGTCGTGTTAGGCAGATAAACAAAGATTATTGCGATTATACTGAAAGAGAAAGGCTAAGCTTAACGTTAAAATAGAAGAGCAAAAACTAAGCATGTGGAACAGTTTACGTATCTCGGAAGTGTTTTGGACCAAAATGGTCAAAGTAGTGGGGACATAAGGAGAGTAATGGCATTATGTACCACCGATAAACGTTGCTTCGGTCCAAGTTACCTTCTCCATATGCCACAGTCAACATTCGGAGTGCGTCCGCGTCCATCATAAATGTAAAATATACATTTTATAAAAATAGATATTAATGCTGCTGCGAATGCTGCAACTTTCTAAGACCCGCCACCTCACTTACTACCAATTCCCAACCCGACGCCACCTGCACCTCATAAAACATTATATATCGCCTCTCCTGTAACTTCTACCCTGCCTTCTACGTGGGTGATTGCACCACCACCCTTTCCCTCCGCATGAATAACCACCCCTATTCCAGAAAATCTCCCACCGTCCTTAATTATCCCATCCCTTCTCACATTGCTTCCCACGACCAAACTTTCGATGACTGCTTCTTTTCTTCGGTGATTGAAACCCTTCCCAAATCTGCTAGTAGCATAGAGGTGAGAACCCACAAGATGGCGCACATCTGGGAGCTCAAGTCATTTAAATCTCGCGGACTGAATCAAGCCCGCTGAATCCATCCAATAGACGCCTACATACCCCCTTTTCCGTTTTCAATTCGTCCCTTACATATCCTCCCCTCACCCCCCTCACATACCCTCTCCGCTTTCCCCCGAGAACGGCATCTGATGATGATGGCCGTGCTGTCGAAATCTATTCCAGTATTTTTATATATTTGTGCGCCTTCGAAGAACATTATACTTTAAAGACATATATATATATATATATATATATATATATATATATATATATATATATATACAATACATTTATATATATATATATATTCATCTTCGTCACAGAACGCTTGGGAGGAACGAACGAACGTCGAATATATATATTACACGCATTTTACCGTTGTGAATTGAATGGTTTTCAAGAATTTTTGTCACACCTTTTCTCCATTCAGTTGGGATACATCTATATTACCCTCTCAAACATATTCCCTTAAATGACATTCGTGAAACTCGAGAAGCAGCTTGAATAGGATGGATAGACCTGCTTGCCCAATTCAATTATTTGTTTGTCAGTACTACTTTTAATAAACTATTCATTACTAGGGCATCAATTAGCACTAAGAGACACTTATAACTGGTTAGACAAAGCCATAACCATTAAAGCTCATCATATCCTGGCTAAACCGAAGAGACAAATTGAAGACCTTCCATTATGTGGAATAAGAGGACATAGAACGCCTGAATTCAAGTCAGCAGGGGACAGTATGTTTACACGATGGGGTCAAACATTCCCCTGAGCACTCCAGCCATACATCTTCGTTCCTTGTCACCCCTTCCCTCAAAAGAATTCCCCTCCATATTTCCCGGTTCCTACCTTTCCTCTTCTGTTGAAATTTTATCCGTCAAACGTCACTAACCGAGAGCAAACATGATCCCGCAGTGCATTCCACCAGATGTCACAGAATTGATTCCTCTTTCTCCTGGTCAGAATTCAGTTCCCTACCTCGGCTTTCTTTAATGCCTTTCCTCGTGTGAGAATCGGCATCTGCCACTTGCTCTCCATCCACCATTTCGATACGTGGAATAGTGGATTGAACAGCCAGACCTCCTCCACACAAAAAATAAAATATGCGTAGATGCTGTAGCGGCGAGGATATCATAAAATAATTTTTAAAGGAGAAGGCTTGCGGGACACGAAATAATTCTTCCCTCGCGGGAATACATATGAACGATAAGCCCATATTTCATGCTATGCTTCGAGTTTATGTATTATTACATAAATCTACACAGTACTCCGCCAGCCGCCGCAACAAGCCCTCGCAAGCTGTGGCGTGTAGATTTTCATAAATTCCACCGCATTATGAGTATCGTAAACGTCTCCTCATGTAAAGCCCGGCAACCCGTCTCCAGTTTAGTTTTAGAAGCTTTAAGTTACCAATATTCAAAACAGAAACGCAATATAAATGCAAATAGGTTGATTTTATGAAAATGGCTCTGTTTTACAATGCATTTCGTTTCTTTGTCTGACTAGGATTCTACTTATCGTAAAATACACATGAAAATGGGGTTAGGATTGGATTGGCATTGTATGGAGAGACACATCGTGGGCCATTTTCAGCATATAATCATACATAAAATAATACATTGAATGATTTTGAAGTTTATGATAGTAATATTGAACCTAAAGATAACATACAGCTCTTGTTCAGCTCGCTACGTTTAAAGTCTTGTCCGAAAGAACTGAATCATGAGTTCCTTGAGTGCCATGGACTAAATTCCGCGCTTTTCATAATTATATGTCCAATATAATATTATATGTCCATTATAAATATATAATTTATATATCAAACTGAAAAACTAATATAGTTTTTCTATAGTTTATTTTATTTTATTTATTTTAGTTTATTTTATTTATTTATTTTTCTATAGTATATTTTCTATACTAATGAAATATAGATATTTTTTAATAATGATGGATTTGTGTATAAGAGATTGCATAAATGATTTGCTTATTTCACTTCTTGAAACTCTGTTGGGGAAGTTTTTGTAACGGGCTTCTGATAGCAATAAAAAATAGAAACAAACAAGAAATAAGAGCTTAGCCACTCCAGGCATCAGAGTCACCTCTTCATGCGGCAGTGAAAATTGAGATAGCATTAGGAAATATGGGTACACTATTTATAATATGCGAAGATAAAAAATAAAAAAAAGGTTTAATTATAAAATAGTTTGTTATTCACTTGTTTTTGTTGTGATCATTAACGTTACGATTAACAAGAAATTTACATTAACAAGAAAACGAGCTCGTAATTTTCAAAGTAGTCCAGGGGAAGAGCGTTGGACTGATGACCGTAGGGTCCGGGTTCAATTCCCGGGCTAGCCTCCCTGGGCACCCGCAGCTCCACCCAAGCTATGTGATTTTTTGGGTACCAGGTCTCCCTGGGAAACCATTACCGGCATAGGGAAAGAAACTGCCCGCCCTACTCTGATGTATGAATTTCACACGCCACCGGGCTTAGTACTGGGTTAACTCTACCACCCTCTACCAAACTGACCTTCAGGTTGATTACTCTGTTCATGGTTTTTATCAGCTTGAGGGGCATTTTTTTCTAATTTGATCTAAATGGTCCAAACATAGCAAATAGCTTGTATTCATCGGGTTGCCGTCATTCCAATGTAGATATGCCACATCCAGATATCCGAATCATTCAGTTTTTATATTTCTAAAAACCGCTATTCGCCAATTTACATTGCATGTTTTTTTGGTTTAAAGGTGTTTCCATTTCTTAACAAAAACAAATTCCTTCTCTATTTTAGGTAGTTTGCCTATTTAAAAAAGAGCAATGAAAAAGAGATTTTTATGTGCCTTCCTAATATCTCTTATATATTTCGGTAGGCTACTGTGTTTTCGAAATAAATATGAGATATAGAAACCTAAAAATTGGTTTCCGAAATCGTGTGGACCAAGGAAAATTGTAATATTTTTATTTTCGTTCATAACTGCCAGTCGTGAAAACCAGGACTTACAAAGTTTTAATTGCATGACACAGTTAATTACTGCAATTAACCGATGAAATGAACTGCGAATATATTATATAAAATAAAATGGAGTTTATCAACTATATAAAAGAGATACATGTAGCAGATAAATGGAGTTTCTCTACTATAAAAAAGAGATTGGTTCCTTAAAAGCTGATCAACTTAACGTTGTGGCAGGATATAAAAATCCTAAGCTGATCGTACGTTGACCGAAGTCCTCATGGCGAACTCCGGTTTCAAAATCGCCCTCGCTTCTAAATAGATTTAGGTTCATTCATCCGTTCTCTTCTCCCACCGCGGCTGTCTCTACCCCGTTTCTCCATTCTTCTCCTCCTTCGAATACAATGGTTCCTTTTAAAGAAGTAACTTGCCCACCACCTCTCCGGGCTCCTTAACTCCTCTTTCCCTGGAATCACCCTTCTCCATCGGAGCGTCACGCTATCTCCCAGGAACCATCTAACTCCATTGGATCTTCTTTCCCCTTCCCTCTCCCCTGAAAACCGTAGCCCCCCATCCAGCCCCCATTTCACCTCCTTCACCCATATCCCTTCGAACCCCCTTCCCTCTTCGTCTTCCATCTTTATCGCCATAGTCTATATTCTATTTAATTCAAGAATTCAACTACCTTGCTCAAAAACAATTGGATTTTAATTAAAATTCAATTTGAAAGGATGTTTTTACTGTCCCGTGGCACATAATCAATCAAGGACTTCAATACCGTCTAGTGGATATGTATAAATGAATCACAATGAATGAGAGTGATTCTTGAATACTCAATATTCCAGCCGAAAACAAACGATTTGCTATTCGTTGTTAATTTCTTTTTGGGAATACTACACCTTTTGTTTAGTCGCAGCTGGTTGAGTTCAAACTGGTTTATAACTAGTGTTATGCAACATAAATAGACTTTCACAAACAGGCTCCTAGTTTCACCTCCATATCGAGGTGAAGGAGTCTTATATACGCTCGCCTCCTCAGGAATTTAGGTCATGATACAAACTGTTTATGAAATTAAAATTTAGCTGTTAAATACATTTTAAAAGTGCTAACTTATATTAAATTTTATTGGAGTAACTCATAACTTAATTTGTAACATTCAAATAATTTAAAACCATATTTTGAAGCAGTAAGTACTTTCACAGCCGTTTTTTTGTACACTTTAAGTGAAGTTTTTGAGGCGTAAATTATACTTTATTAGAAAATAAATGAGAGACAAAACTTACACCTAATACCTCGAGGTTTCTCAGCTCTGCCTCCCTACTTAAAGTCAGGATTTCCCCGGAAATCAAACCCAAAACTACAAGATAGTTATCCAAACTTCACTCCTCCGTTTCCTCTCAATCACGTACATTATTTGGTCTCTAATTTAAGCCCATTGTCAATTATGTCCATCCAATCTCGCGGGTCTGAATGGGCCCGGCATGTACCTCAACCTCAATAGATAGGAATTGATTCCCAAGCCTGGAATAATTAAATGAAAATAGCTCAATGTCTAATTAGATAATAAGTGTGGAAATTTTAGTACTATCGCTAAAAAGAAACCTATCTAATAGTTTAGTATACCTTGGCATAAATGAAAATAATGCTAAATAGCGTCCTTATTTTTCGCCTTGGCCAAAATGAATTGGCATAAAAGTTTGATCAAGTGCCTATCAAGCATAAAGAGGTTCCATTAGCATTATTTGCACTGTGAACCAAATCAATAGGATCTATGTTAATCTGTGTTCGAAGAAAATCCATATGAACTAGCCAAAAGTATTCAAAATGGATGCTAAGTTTCAATCAAATGCAAGTTTAAGTAAACACCACAATGCTGATAAATCCCGAATTATATGACATTTTTGAGGGAGGTGAACATAATGTCCTCTTTGGGGTAGTGCATTCCTCATGGCCCACCCCTGAGTCCCTACACACCGGTTCGAAATCCCTGGCATGGTAAGGGGCAATCCTCCCTGAATAAATTCCATCCCCTCCCTCTCTCTCTATTTTGACTCCTCCTTCGCCATCTTCGCTTCTTTCCCTCCACACGCCCCTCACTCTCATTCTCCACAGCTCTCCTCCAACCAATTCATCCATTCTGCTTCCCACCCACTTCCTCCCCTTTCTACTCGTGGCCTACCCTTTAAATCCACTACAAGCGATCCAACCTCCCGGTCCCTCATCATTCCAGCAATTCTCTTCCTCCCCCCCTTTTCTCTCTACCGCTGTCCTGCCCCTTCCTCTCCCTCATCCTCCCTTGCGAATCCATTGCCCTCCTTCGGTCGCTCACCGAGAGATGGCTCCATGAGTCTGAGCTCCCCTTTTCTTCTTCTTGGGGAGTTACTCCGCTCCGGAAGTTAGCAGCGGACTGGTCTACCACACTTCCTGTAATTGAGGTCTGGGTGAATCTCCACCTTACCTCCGCCCCCCTCATCCACTCTAACCCTCCCCACACCCACCCACCCAAGTCTAACTTCCACTCCCTCCCTTTCCCTTCCCTTTCTTAAGTTCTTCGTAGATTGTTCTTTCTCTCTCTCTGCCTAAAATCTTCGACCTCTTTTTTCATCTATTTCATCTAATCCCCTCAAACTTTCGCGTTTTGGATTTGGTTTCTTTCCCTTTTCTTACACCGTTTTCATCAATTTTATATTTCATTCCCTTTATTCTTTTCCAACCTTTTTGTCTGATTCCTTCTACCCCCTTTCATCCGCAAGAAATGCACATGCTGCGAATCCCCTCAAAGGAAGGGATAATTTTTGCAATCAATAGTGGTGCCATCACAAATCGTATTAGGGTACATTTTGTTTCTAAAACATATATTTAGCTGTGAGACAGCTACGAGGGTAGACTTGTTGAATTTGTTTATTGACTCTCCTCGGTGAGTTAAAAGGGGAATTCTTGCTATTATCAATACTTCATTGTTTTAATGGCGCTGTATGTTTATGAGAAATTCCTATTGTTTCGAAACCATTGTTGGAACTGTTTATGGAAACAAACTCAAAGAATGAAAACAAGGGCCATTCTAAATCCATGATCGAGGAATGGTGATATGGTCCCTCCACATGGAGCGCCAGACCTTGTTACGATCATCATGAAAACTGTAAGAGAGGAGTGACATCAAGAAATACATCGGTACACTCGTCCTTATGTGAATTTATTTTTAATCAATATGTTCTGAAAAATATTCGTGATATGATATATTATTGATATTTTTACACGAGTATTCCATTTACTGAACAGTCAGTTTAATTTTAAAACTGAATTTTTAATCCTTCAATTCAATACCCTAATGCCTGATGCATTCCTGTGCGTTGATTGTTCTAACACACCTTATTAATATAATAATAAATGGTAGCAATAGTGTTTGTTAGGATTTCCCTGTGGTGATATGGTTTTCCAAGTTTCCAAATATAAAAGATGGAGGACTTTTGCGTAGTTTTCCAAACATTTGCCATTATAAAGATTCTCCACGCATAGTTAACCCAAATATTTCGGTTTCATAACCAATTCGTGAGGAAACAGGCTGTCGGATCGCTTTATATTAGCCATTTCATTAACTTTGAGAAATCATTAAGGACAGATACCTATCCCCCAATATGTCCTCTATTGGAGTTATTGGAAAATAAGAAAAGCTTTCCAGGACATCCCAGGCCAGATAATTATGTGTAAAATGGTTCTAATGAGATCGAATATTATGAATTATTTACAGAATTCAAATAAAAACTTTCCACTGCCTCATTAAGCGTGGTTGCGTAAGTTTTATAAAAGTTGTTTAAATTTGCGCGAAACACACTATGAGTTATTGATACATTGATTGCACATTCTGTAACAAACTCAGCATTTCGGAATTTATTTAAGTCTTCAATACAATCCGAGATAAATACGCGCTCGGAGTCTTCTCGAGTTTCCTGTCCCCACCACGTTTTCCGATCGTATTGCTTATTTCAATGACGTGACTATCCTCAAGTGGAGTTATGAAAGGGATTCAAACGCCCATTTTTTCGTATTCCTCTTGTATTTTCTCGCTGCAGCATATATCGAATTACTCCGACGTGAATACCATATCGGATGGCCCAAAGTCTTTATTCCTCTTTTAGCTTTCAAGAGGAACCAAGCCATAAGACTCCCCGCTTCATTTTTTTCGTCTCCCCGCCCCTTTTATCCCGATCGCTCCACCCGCACTCGCGCTGCTCCTTCCTTTTTCACATCATCTCCATTCACTTCGGATTCTCGAACCAATACCTTCCCCGTTGGTCCCCCAGCCCCTCACACCAACCCATACTTTCCTCCGCTGCCTTTCTCATTCTCCCAAACACTCCCGTGCCATCCGTAAGTCGTTCAGTCTTACCCCTTTAATTTTGTTGGTCTCCGTTTCAGAATGGAATGTTCCAATAGTAATTGTCGTGGTTTCTATAGTTTCAAATAATTTTTTTTGGAAAAACATAATGAAATAATAAAAGTAGAATAATATGTATTCAGTACTTGACCAGTAATAGAACTTTGGTAGATGAATTTCCTTTAAGAGATCGGCGTTATTATTATGTAATATGGTTAAATATAGTATGCAAGAAAATGAAATACCCAATTATTAGCAGTACCTTGACGGTTAGGTTAGTCTGTGACCTGTAAATTTGATTAATGACACAAACATAACACGTTCCAAAATTGTCGTCGGAAAACATGTTGCATGAGTCTGGCGGTAACCCCCACGGCAAATGAAACTGACATTGAGGCCTACAGATACGTACTAACGGCTTTCCGTGTAATCAAGATAATAAACGAGGAGGTAACTATCTGTTCCATTATTATGGATGTCTTTTAAAGATTAGTCAAAACAATGATGCTTATGAGTGTGTTCTTAATTTTTTTTCAAATATAACTATATTTCAAATTCTCTTGGCTAGAGTATCAACAGGAGTAGCTAACTTGTAAAGAGTAAAACCCACGGTCAGAGAAAAAATAAGAGGAAAAGAAGAATTGAAGACTTAAAATGACGGAGTATATGTTTAAGTAATTTTCGTCCACGATAAAGGTAGGAAGAAAGATGTAAGGCTGGTTGGTGAAAGTAAATGAAGTATAATTTAGACCAGAGGAATGATATGGAAATAGGAAATCGCGGAAGTTATATAGGGAAATATTCACGGAAGTGCTTCAGAAGACTACAACGGTGTGTAATATTTTTCAATTAGCAATAGCTAAATGCATGATTCCTTTGTATCAACGGAATTGAAAATTTAATTCAGAGGAATGAGGGAAACACTATCTGTGATAAGAATCCTGATCGAAAAAATGTATATGCCATAAAGTAATTCCATGTAATATTTGCCATTCGCAGAAGACTTTTGACAAACTCAGAGTATAAAATGGAATTATAATTCCTGTAAGCACATGCCATAAGTTTTGAAAGACAGAAAAATGTATCCTGCGTTTGAGAACTAGGTTCCTACAATTCGAATGAATGTCGGAAGAAAAATAAAAACGAAAAAATATAGAAATCAGACGAGAATTTCAGCTCACGCCAAAACCATTTAACATACACTTCGAGGAGAAGTCATTATATAAATATAAAGAATTAGAATCCAATAAAATAAGAATGATGGTATAAACTAAAAATCACCGTTTGGTAGTTAAGCATCACTGTAAAACCAGATAATTCAGAAGAACTGGAGAAATAATTAAACACAATGGATCTCAGTGGACATCAGTGATAATATGACAATGAATAGACATCAAATAAACCTACTAGTAAAAGGGGAAGAGAAGTTCACTATATATGTAGCGTTAAACGGAGAGAAACGAGAAAAAGTGGTCTCCTTCACCTACCACGGTAGCAGGGTACTCGTAGTAGTGTAGTGTGAACGTAGCTCGTTAGAGCTCGTAGTTCTCGTAGCGCGCATAAGAATCTTCGCTGATGACTGCATTATAGACAGACGGATAGAGCATGTAAATGACCACGTAATACTACAAAATGACATCGATCGCCTTGGTGACTGGGTTATAAATAATAATATGGGCATTAATATAAGTAAAAGTAAGCATATAAATTTTTCAAATAAAAAGAATGCAGAAAAGGAAATTTACACCCTCTTTGGAGAAAGAATCCCATGTACCAGTCAATGCAAATATTTAGGCATTTATTTAACTAGGGATCTTGGGTGGGGATTCCAAGTAGATAATTTGGCACGGAAGGCATTTAAAGTATTGCATTGAGAAATTTAAAAGGAAGTAGCGTAGCCCCAAAAGAAAAAGCATATAAGGCATTGGTTATCCCTATCCTAGAATACTCCTCCATAGTATGGGATCCATATGAGGTGGGACATATTAAAAAGATAGAAAAAGTTCAAAGAAAGGCAGCAAGATATGTACTCGGAAGGTACAAAAGAACAGATAGGGTCACAGAAATGTTAGATATACTGAAATGGGAGAGTTTGATAAATAGAAGAAAAAGGCGTAGGTTAGGCGCGATGTATAGAATTGTTAAAAAGGACGAAGCGTGGGAAGATTTATGGCAAGGGATAGAAAAGCCTAACTTTAAGTGAAAAAACGACCATAGTTTCAAAATAAAAATAAGGACTCAAAAAACAAATGAGAAAAAATACTCTTTTTCAAATAGAACTATAATTGATAGGAACCAGCTGCCTGGAGGTTTGTTTGAGCCCTTTCCATCCAATTTTAGAAGTTTTAAGTTTAAATGTAAAGCAGCCACTGGGTAATAAACTTCATTGTAGTTATGAAAATATTGTTTGTATGAGATGTGGACGGCATTTTGTATGTGATGTGGAAGTTTGTTGTATGTGATGTGGAAATGCCATTTTATGCAAAAATATTTGGTCTCTTATCTGTTTTTATATGTGTTCGTATGTAATTTTCGTTCTAAGAGTTATCTTTGACCTAACTTGACCGTTGCCACCAGGAAAATCGCCTAATTGCAACGTAATTGTGTAAATAAATAAATAAATAGTTAAATATCTAGCGGAGAATAGTTCTCGATAAGAAGGGGTTTGCTATGAAAGGGCAAGTATTATGTACGAGAAAAATACATTTACGAGCACGGAAGTCACAAAACACATTTTACCACATTAGAACTTGTATTTTAGTGTGTCACTTTCAGACAGACAGAGGCCTTCGAAACTTGCTGCAGGAGGCGAAGTCTGAAGATAAATGGCGGGATCAATTAGAAAAGAAGAAGTATGTCGGATAGTAGCAGAGGAAAATGTAATATAGAGCACGTCAAGTAAAATAAGAATTAGATGATTTCCACACACCTTGGAAAATAATAGATTTGTTGGGAACATAACAATGAAAATTAAGAAAAGAAATGCTTCACCAGAAATATCATATGTAGGTCAACTTAAGAGGAATTGAATTGACGGATGAGCTATGGTGGCATAATGGAGATAACATTTAAAAGGTAAGAATGGAGGACAGCGGTAATCAATCACCATACCGCAACTAGTGATAATGATATCGATGATTTTACATACTTATTATTTTATATAGCAGTGGAATAAAATTCTTAGGCTTTCACTCATATCCTTTGTATTAACTCCACTCAGTGCACCCTCCAATTTCTATCTTCCTTAATCCATATCTCTCGCCATTCATGTGTCAAACTTAATATCCTAGTAATATAATAATAATTTCTGAACTGCGTTTTAAATCATTGTAGTTCGATTGTGAGGATATTGTGCACCATTAATTGGCTCCAAGAAGTTAGACGATCAACAAAGAATATTACGTTGAAGTTCTGAAAAGATGGCTTGATGCCGTAAGTAGAAAACGACCGCGTCTCTGCTCAAGCGGTGAATGACTTCTTCACCACGATAACGCGCCAGCGCATTCATCGAACCTTGAGCAGCAATTTTTGGCGAAACACAAGATTGTACAGCTTCGCCAGCCTCCGTATAATCCCGACATAGATAGCTCCATGCGACTTTTCGATGTTCCCAAAATTGAAAATGGCGCTCAAAGGAAAGCGGTTCGACGACATCGAGACGATTCAGAGTAATGCGACGCGCGAGCTGAAGGTCATTCCAAAATCTGCGTCCGAGGACTGCTTTCAGATGTGAAAGCACCACTGGGAGAGTGTGGTTCATTCAAATGGGGACTAGTTTGAAGGATACCACCGCCTGGATGACGAATATTAGCGCAAATGAGGAGATATGAACACGGATCGAATAGCTTTCGGACACACCTCGTATAGTAAAATTCTTTTTTCTCTATTGTGATTCACAGTTCTTCTCAGTTTATCTTTTATAATATGAGTCTTGATTTTTTTAATCGTGATTTATTTTCTAAAACGTTCAGAGACTAATTTGTCAGCCCAAGTTTTTGGATTTGATTTCTCTAGAAATTAATTCAAATCCGAGATCTCTGAAGTATATTTGAAGTGTAGATAATACAATCCGTAGCCGCAGTCTTAATGCAATAATTTATATATTCCAAACAAAATTCAAACATAATACGTCTGTACATCATCTCAGTGAAAAATGATTCCTTTCAGTATATTATACGAAGAATATTTATATTGACACTATTACTGATGTTTTCTCGGCTTTTATGAAAATGTGCACCAATTAATAAAATACCGTATTACGGTGAATATTACACCGATATTCAGGAAGCTCTTGGAAATAAATGAACGGCAGTATGCAGCAATTTTAGCAATTAAAGATGAAGCATTAAGGAAGTTATGACTGCAAACAATATCGCAAATAAACGGTACGGTCGTATTTCACCGTATTAAATGCGAAAGTCCGTTAGACACAAAGCATCCAAACTTAATTGGTCTCATACCTTACTCGGAAGTCATCTCTTGTTCCAAGATAATTAGTATAGTTCTTAAGTTCAAATTGCAATATTGAGGATATATATGGCAGCATGTTTCTGGCAAATAGTTTTCAAAATGATGTTTATATACACTTGGACATATATTCCAAAAATGAAGTTGTTAGTTTCTCGCAGGCAGTGGTCTATTAAGCAGTAATCCGAAGGATGCTCATTGCAGTTTATTTTTAAATTGACAGGAACTTGCAAGTCAATAAACTTTTCTGTCATTCCTCTGTAATCACCTTTATTTCTTGATCTGAGATCTTCAATTTATTTATCACTGAAGTAATATACCAAAGCGTCTTTCCACTCAATTTTATACATTGATATTTTACTTCAGTAATAATGGATTACTACAAAGTTAAGCCTGAAAGCATCGAATTCATATATCTTTTAGCTAAAGCGTAGGTATTCACATATATTCAAATATGTCCATTTATAAGGTTTCAATTACACGTGTGTAAAAATGTGAAATCATCATTAGAAATTAATTAGAGGAAGAGATTTTTTGTAGTGTGAATTTTACAACAGTTAGTGTGCTTAATGTTGAAGAAATTTCTCATCGCAATATTAAAAATAAATAAAAGTTTCAATGCTAGTTTCTGGCTCCACAATCTTGGTATTTAACCTGTCAAAGACTTGATGGAGTTTCAGAAAAATTATAAAAATATTTGTATCAATGTAATTGCTTGTTTTTGAGGTTGAGAGACTTTCTCAAAAAATAACTCACAATCATTCAGATGCTATGAATTGAGGAGGACCTGAATCAATAGTTAGCTAATATTCCCATTTTAAATGGGCCCAGCGTGCACTTATGTCTTTAATAGCTACTACCTTGATCAAAACGTTCCCGGAATAACCACCGTGTGGCGCTCCCATCGTTCCGATTTGAGTTCTGTTTTTTTTGTTAAATTGGTACATCTGTTGTTGATATTCCCTTTAAATCTTAGTGTCATAACTTGACATTTGCAAAAGTTACGGTCGGTTTTCGGTATGTTCATCAGTGCTTCCTGCGATTTTTCCATTACTTCCTCTCGGCTGCTAAAACGCGTTCCCCGTAATGGTTTTTTAACTCGATTGAACAGAAAGAAGTCACAGGGAGCCAAATCAGGTGAATTCGGTGGCTGTTGGATGGTATTTGTTGCATTTTTCGTCAAAAAATTACGAATAATGATAGCACTGTGCGACGGTGCGTTATCATGGTGCAAAATCCACGAGTTTTCTGCCCACATTTCTGGTCTCTTTCGGCGAATTGCTTCACGCAAACGTCTCATAACGCCCAAATAATACTCTTTGTTTACTGTCTGGCCTTCTGGCAAAAATTCATGATGCACTACACCGTTGTAATCCATGAAAACCGTCAGCATTGCCTTCTTTTTTGACTGAAAACGACGTGGGTTTTTTGGTCTCGGCTCATTTGGTGAACGCCATTCACTTGCCTGATGTCTGGATTGCGTGTCGTACTCATAAACCCACGTCTCGTCTCCAGTAATGATCCTTTTGATGAATGTGGGATCGGATTCAGCCTCGCAAATCATGTCTTTTGCGACGTCAACACGGTCTCTTTTTTGCATGAAATTGAGGTCTTTTGGAACCAACTTTGCTGCTACACGACGGAAACCCAAATCATTAACCACAATGTCTTGGGCGGATCCATAGGCAATGCTCAAGTCCTCCGCTATTTCTCTGATGGTTAATTTGCGGTTATTGACCAACATTTCTTTTACTTTATCAATTTTTTCACCGACTTTCGATGTCGATGGTCTGCCACTGCGTTCATCATCTTCGATTGACTCACGACCACTTCTGAACCGCTCGTGCCACTGGTAAACGACCGTTTTTTTTAGAGAATCGTTGCCGAAACACTTTTCCAACATTTCCAACGTCCGTGCGCCACTAAATCCGTTTTTTACGCAAAATTTAATACAAGTTCGTTGTTGCAAATTTAAATCCATTTCTGCAATTGTAAAAAATCGCCAACACACACAGAGATAGATGTACTCTTGGCTACGTAACTTTTGCAAATGTCAAGTTATGACACTAAGATTTAAAGGGAATATCAACAACAGATGTACCAATTTAACAAAAAAAACAGAACTCAAATCGGAACGATGGGAGCGCCACACGGTGGTTATTCCGGGAACTTTTTGATCAAGGTAGTATATCAATTCTCTTAATTGACCACGGAAAAATTTGGCAGCCAAAAAGCTCGTATTTGGGTGATTCTAATGGCTTTAAATTTGCTTGCCCCAGAATGCCTCGTGAAAATTAATTGTCGGAAAAATAAAGATGAATCGTCTTGAGTATTAATGATTTCTTTTGCGGCAGTATATTTTGTACGGGCGAACGTTCCTTATAAAGTTTTTGCGTCAAAAATAGGTCACCTATAATCCATTAGACATGTGTTTTTTATAGCGAATCCGTAAATTTACAGTCCATGTCCACAGTTTTTAGTGAAGTTTTATAGCTACCTGCGTTTCATGAACGGAGAGCAACAAAGATAAAATGCAATTTTGAGTGTTAAATTTATGTACAGGAGACATTTCTCAAACCATATGCAAGTCTGTCTTGAAATCGCTTGAGTTTCAATGTACTACGTCAACTGCATGGTTGCAGTGGAGGCAGCTTTTACTGGCATTTAAAGAATAAAATATCTACACCTTTGCTTATTTTTTTGAATTTCCAACCGAGAGTTTGCGAAATGACGGATTGTTTGATGATGAACTTAACGAGAAGGAAGAATGGGTTTGAGTTTGTTTTTAATTGCAAATAATTTATTCACATTAATGCGTATAGTTCAAATTTTTAATGTTGGTGGCTACAATTCCAAGTCCTGGAGGAATATTTTCTGGATAAAATGCGGTATTTTTAAGACTCATATGCAATAATTACTTTCGAAATAATTTCTCAATTCTGAGGCACTGAAGACTCGTACCTCTGAGTTAATGACCGGAGGGCATGGGTTCAGTTCCGGGTGACACTGGACCGACCGCTGGACTCCCGCAGCTTATATCTATCTACATGGTTACCAACCGCCTCCTCTAGGGTATTTGGCAGATTTGATCACACGCTAAGTATGCGACAAAAAGTCTTTTTTCATTTTTAATTGCTATATATTTCAATTAAATTTCTGGTTTAGCTTTGTACCGCGCGAAAATATGGTTATTTAAGCAAGGTGATAGCCATAGTTAAGGCTTTTGAAAAATGAGTGTTGAGAAGGATGGAATTGATCATATGGGAAGAAAGTCAAACAAGCAAGGAAGGTGGGTGGGGACCGCTGGGAAGATTCTACAGAGGGAAGAAAGTTGGCTTAAGACCCATAGTAATAATAAATACCCTTATAGCTGTTCGGATCAAGTGTATAGTTGTTCCGATAAAGTCATAAAGGATGACGACGGTCGAGCCGTCGAAACGTCTAAACTACATATGTGAGTGACCTTTCTTTGGGTTTCTATGTTTTAAAAATCTACACTTCTGTTTATACATATATATATATATATATATATATATATATATATATATAAGTGGGTGGGTCGCGGTAGTAAAGAGGGTTGAGCGTTGGACTACTGACCGGAAACCATAACCGGCACAAGGAAAGGAACTGGCACCCCCTACACTGATGTGTGAATTTCACACACCGTTGGGCGTATATATATATATATATATATATATATATATATATATATATATATATATATATATACTATATATAATATATATATATATATATAGTACAATACACAGTAACACACAATATAGGAACACAAAAAAAAGAAGAACACTCACACGTATTTTCTTGATATTTCGACGGAAACAATCCGTCGGACTGCTGACCGTAGGGTCCCGGGTTCGATTCCCGGGCAAGGAACTCTGGGCACCTGCAGCTCCACCCAAGCTAAAGTGATTTTTCGGGTACCAGATCTTCCTGGGAAACCATAACCGGCACAGGGAAAGGAACTGGCCCCCCTGAATGTGTGAATTTTCACACGCCGTATAGGGCTTAGTACTAGGTGATCTCTACCATCACCTACTAAACCGACCTTCGGGTTGATAACTGTGTTTTTGGTTTATGGTTTATATATATATATATATATATATATATATATATATATATATATATATATATTCACGTACACATAATATATTTATTAATATATTAATTTCATTTTTTTATTTATTGATTCATTTATTCATAAAAATGGATATATATATATATATATATATATATATATATATTAGGAATGGGATAGGAACAAATATAAAAACAATCACAGGAATGGTGGGAAAGGCGGAATCGAGCACATGACAAGTGCAAAAAGCTTTTCTTGACCGAAACTGGAACCACGCATCTTGGGTCTTTCGGGCCGATACTCTTAACCACTTGAGCTATCGACAAAACGTGAGTTACACTGAAATCTGTGTGGGGGAAATTGATACGAATGTCCACACGTATGCCTTCATTTGTGTTTATAGTGAAGACATTCGTATCAATTGTAAGAAACCAAAACGAATATACCCCGACTTCATCGCATGCAATAAGTAAATCGTGCTATTGTGTGGATATGAATAGTGAGTTTATAATTCATTAAGCTGATACTTTTAAACTAACAAGTCCTACTTCCGATACTTTCTGTTGTATGACAACTTAATTAACCGCTACGGATGAAAAAAATCATTTACGGCTAAAATATGGTAATATTAGATAAATATACGGAAGAAATAATCGTCTTCATTCATACCTCTCACTAATTTATTTTCCATATTTTGTCTTCCCGGAAAGAACGTCCGAAAGAAATAAAATAAGGACGAATTTTACTACTTTGAGCCACTCGGATTTACTATATATAATGTCGTTCACCCGTGAATCCCAGAAATTCAATGAAGGGATTAGCTTTTTTTGATCAGTTTCTATTCTTCAGTTTCTATTGTTTACATGTTCAGTTTCTATTGTTGGACTTCATCGAAAGATCATTCTTTGGAAAAACATGCGGTATTGAAAGTTTTGAGTCAGTGCACGCCTTTTATAGCCACAGATTTCGAGGGGAGTATTCGCCTCAAGCCCTCCAACGACGGGACTATTATAAATTCTCGAATCCTTTGCAGCTGGAAACTCTATGGATGTCCAAATGCCAGTAAAAATACCTATATATATATATATATATATATATATATATATATATATATATATATATATATATATATATAATTGGCTGACACAACATAACACAAATAGAAAAGAATAGACACATATAAAAGAACACTTACACGGTAAATTGTTCGAGCTTTCGGCCCTCTCAGGGGCCTTCTTCAAGAGAGACTGAAAATATGCTATGGAACAGGAGAGGGGAAAGAGTTATGGGCGTGGAGGGGAGGTGTGGAGGGGAGGTGTGGAGGGAATGCTGGGAGGGAAATTAAATATGGCGGTTAAGGGTGGGAATTTTAAAGGAACGGAAGGATAGTATGTAGGCGGATTCACGAGTTCTCACCTCTATGTTGGTAGCTGAATCAGGTAGGGATTCTAGGATGCTGAGGGAAAAACACTGGTCGAATGAAAGGTTGTGGGAATTGGCGTGTGAAGGGATAGGAAGAGAAGAGAGTGAGGCAGAATTACAGGAGTATCGGTGATTATTCATTCGGATGGATAAGGGTGTAATGCATTCACCTATGTAGAAGGAAGTGCAGTGCTTGCATGATAAAAGATAAATAATATTTTTTGAGAGGCAATTAGCGTGGGAACGAGGTGGGGGGGCTATGAGGGGATGTAGGGAGAGGGGAGTAGGCATAATAAGAGGACAGGTTTTACATCGGGGGCGGTTGCAAGTTGGGGAAATATTGGGAAATTTGTCACGGGGGGGCGCCAAAGGGTTGGTGGATCTCAGAAGGTTTTTGAGATTGGCGGGTCGTCTGTATGCGATAGATGGGCATTGGGGTAGTAAGGATGAGGTCGCGTCATTGTCATGTAGAATTGGGAACAGTTCTTTAAGGAGGGTTTTCAGTCTGTGTGATCCGGGGTAATAGGTGGTGCAAAGGTTGAGTCCTGCGTCAGATGTGGGCTTGTTATTGTGTGGTGTGTGTGGTCGGGTGGAACGGTGGATTTTATTTCGTAGCAACTTTTCTGGGTAACCGCGTTTGAGGAGTGCAAGGTGTAGATTGGCAAGGTATTTGTTGAGAGTGGCTGTGGTGTTGCAAATTCGGTGTCCGCGGATAGAGAGAGAGTTAGGAATCGAGCGTTTTGTGTGTTGAGGATGACAGCTAGTGTGGTGAAGGTATTGCTGATGGTTAGTGGCTTTGATGTGTACTGAAGTAGTGAATTTGTTGTTTTGAAGTGAGATGTCTGTGTCAAGAAAGGTGATAGTGGAGTCTGAAATGGAAGAGGTGAATTTAACCGTGAAAGATGAATTTAAGGCGGATAAGAAGTTGTTGAGAGAGTCAGAGCCATGTGTCCAGAGAATAAAAATATCGTCTATGTAGCGGACCCAGAAAAGAGGTTGAAGGGGTTGCTGTGACAGGAAGGTCTCTTCGAGAAGGCCCATGAAGAGATTGGCGTATGATGGTGCCATCCTCGTTCCCATCGCTGTGCCTTTTGTCTGTAGGTAAAAACAATTTTGGAAAGTGAATGCATTTTTTGTAAGGACGAAAGTGGCAAGATTGAGGAGAAATTCCGTTGAAGGGCGCTGGGGTAGGGGGCGCAGAGAAAGATAATGCCGGAGGGAGGATAAACCTTCTGCATGGGGAATAGAAGTGTAGAGTGAGGTAACGTCGATGGTGGCCATAAGTAGGTTGGGTGTGGAGGGAATAGAGACGGAATTTAGACGGTCGAGGAAGTGGTACGTGTCTTTCGTGAAGGAGGGCAAGGAGAGTACAAGTGGTTGTAGGTGGTGGTCAAGGAATGCGGAGATTCTTTCGGTGGGAGAATTGCAACTGGAAACTATAGGACGACAGGGGATGTTGGGTTTGTGTATTTTTGGGAGGAGATAAAACTGGGGTGTTCTGGGGTTTGGGGGTGAAAGTAGGGATATGTCTTGGGAGGTGAGGCCTTCTTCTGGTCCGGAGTGGAGGAGAAAAGACCGAATTTCGGTTTGGAAAGTTTGTGTTGGGTTTTTGGTTAGAGTGGTATAGGTGGATGTATCATTCAGGTGAGCGAGGGCTTTGGAAATATAATCTTTGGTGTTTAGAATTACAACAGAGGAGCCTTTGTCGGCGGAGGTAACAACGATGTTAGGATTGGACTGTAGGGTTTTTAGGGCATGACGTTCGTTCATGGAGAGGTTATTTTTCGGTCTGAGATGTTTTCTGAAGGATTGATTGGAAACTTTTTCGATGAGGAGACGTATAAAAATTTCGACAGGATGGTTACTAGGAAGGGGTTTTGGCTCATGAGTTGAAGCCGGGCGGAATTTGTCAAGTGCGGGATTGGTTTTTAGGTTACTGAAAGGTTTACTTTGTGATTTCCAGAAGGCGCGCCATCGAAGGTTTCGGCAGAAATTGAGGGTATCAGTGAGTATGTTTATGTGGTTTATTTTTGGTGTAGGGGAGAAGGATAGGCCTTTGCTAAGAACGGATATTTCATTGTCTGAAAGGCTGGTGTTTGAAAGGTTTACAATGTCATGGGCATTGTCGGGGGGAGGGGGGGTGTTGGGATTGTTCGGTGGTGGCTGGCGTTTTGGAAAAACCGGAGGGCCTTTGGGAGGAGGGGGAAGGTTGTAAATGCTGCGGAGGTCAGGCTTATATTGAAAGAGTGGGGGTGGTTGAGGAGGAGGTGGCGGGAAAGGGTGAGAGTGTGGAATTTTGAGACCAACTCGGAGGTAGGAAATATACAAGTTGGACAGCTTTTTAAGGAGAGTTTGACGTTTTTGTTGGAGGGAACGTAGGGCAGACGAAATTATGGCGTTGAGTTGTGGAATTAGGTGAGCAGAAGCCAAAGAGATTATTTTAAAGAGGGAAAAAAGGTTTGATTTGTGTTGTTCACGAATGCATTGGTATTGCATAAGGATAAGGTGGGTGTATTCTAAAGATTTTTGGTAAGAGAATGCATTAAGGATGGGGTGGATATCGGGAAGAGTAGCAGATAGTGGTAGGGAAATGACTAGACCGTTGGGAACGATTCCTAAGGACAGGCAGGAGGTGAGAAACTCGGTGTGGCTTGTGTATTTGGCGAGCTTATAGGCGTGACGGCGAAAATTTCGGATCCAAGACGGAATGGGATGAGGGTGGTCCATGTTTAGGCGATTGAGAAGGTTGTGGAAAATAAATAGGAAACGAAGGAAGACAGTGGTGAGGGAAAGGATAGCACATTCAAAATAGAGCAGAATCCGCGGCGAAAAACCTGGTGCTGGATCCCACGACGAACACAGAAGAGACAGGAACAGTAGCTAGGTAGCTTAATATCACGATTGTACGGAAAAACTCATACGAGCGGCACAATAATTGGCTGACACAACATAACACAAATAGAAAAGAATAGACACATATAAAAGAACACTTACACGGTAAATTGTTCGAGCTTTCGGCCCTCTCAGGGGCCTTCTTCAAGAGAGACTGAAAATATGCTATGGAACAGGAGAGGGGAAAGAGTTATGGGCGTGGAGGGGAGGTGTGGAGGGGAGGTGTGGAGGGAATGCTGGGAGGGAAATTAAATATGGCGGTTAAGGGTGGGAATTTTAAAGGAACGGAAGGATAGTATGTAGGCGGATTCACGAGTTCTCACCTCTATGTTGGTAGCTGAATCAGGTAGGGATTCTAGGATGCTGAGGGAAAAACACTGGTCGAATGAAAGGTTGTGGGAATTGGCGTGTGAAGGGATAGGAAGAGAAGAGAGTGAGGCAGAATTACAGGAGTATCGGTGATTATTCATTCGGATGGATAAGGGTGTAATGCATTCACCTATGTAGAAGGAAGTGCAGTGCTTGCATGATAAAAGATAAATAATATTTTTTGAGAGGCAATTAGCGTGGGAACGAGGTGGGGGGGCTATGAGGGGATGTAGGGAGAGGGGAGTAGGCATAATAAGAGGACAGGTTTTACATCGGGGGCGGTTGCAAGTTGGGGAAATATTGGGAAATTTGTCACGGGGGGGCGCCAAAGGGTTGGTGGATCTCAGAAGGTTTTTGAGATTGGCGGGTCGTCTGTATGCGATAGATGGGCATTGGGGTAGTAAGGATGAGGTCGCGTCATTGTCATGTAGAATTGGGAACAGTTCTTTAAGGAGGGTTTTCAGTCTGTGTGATCCGGGGTAATAGGTGGTGCAAAGGTTGAGTCCTGCGTCAGATGTGGGCTTGTTATTGTGTGGTGTGTGTGGTCGGGTGGAACGGTGGATTTTATTTCGTAGCAACTTTTCTGGGTAACCGCGTTTGAGGAGTGCAAGGTGTAGATTGGCAAGGTATTTGTTGAGAGTGGCTGTGGTGTTGCAAATTCGGTGTCCGCGGATAGAGAGAGAGTTAGGAATCGAGCGTTTTGTGTGTTGAGGATGACAGCTAGTGTGGTGAAGGTATTGCTGATGGTTAGTGGCTTTGATGTGTACTGAAGTAGTGAATTTGTTGTTTTGAAGTGAGATGTCTGTGTCAAGAAAGGTGATAGTGGAGTCTGAAATGGAAGAGGTGAATTTAACCGTGAAAGATGAATTTAAGGCGGATAAGAAGTTGTTGAGCAACCCCTTCAACCTCTTTTCTGGGTCCGCTACATAGACGATATTTTTATTCTCTGGACACATGGCTCTGACTCTCTCAACAACTTCTTATCCGCCTTAAATTCATCTTTCACGGTTAAATTCACCTCTTCCATTTCAGACTCCACTATCACCTTTCTTGACACAGACATCTCACTTCAAAACAACAAATTCACTACTTCAGTACACATCAATGCCACTAACCATCAGCAATACCTTCACCACACTAGCTGTCATCCTCAACACACAAAACGCTCGATTCCTAACTCTCTCTCTATCCGCGGACACCGAATTTGCAACACCACAGCCACTCTCAACAAATACCTTGCCAATCTACACCTTGCACTCCTCAAACGCGGTTACCCAGAAAAGTTGCTACGAAATAAAATCCACCGTTCCACCCGACCACACACACCACACAATAACAAGCCCACATCTGACGCAGGACTCAACCTTTGCACCACCTATTACCCCGGATCACACAGACTGAAAACCCTCCTTAAAGAACTGTTCCCAATTCTACATGACAATGACGCGACCTCATCCTTACTACCCCAATGCCCATCTATCGCATACAGACGACCCGCCAATCTCAAAAACCTTCTGAGATCCACCAACCCTTTGGCGCCCCCCCGTGACAAATTTCCCAATATTTCCCCAACTTGCAACCGCCCCCGATGTAAAACCTGTCCTCTTATTATGCCTACTCCCCTCTCCCTACATCCCCTCATAGCCCCCCCACCTCGTTCCCACGCTAATTGCCTCTCAAAAAATATTATTTATCTTTTATCATGCAAGCACTGCACTTCCTTCTACATAGGTGAATGCATTACACCCTTATCCATCCGAATGAATAATCACCGATACTCCTGTAATTCTGCCTCACTCTCTTCTCTTCCTATCCCTTCACACGCCAATTCCCACAACCTTTCATTCGACCAGTGTTTTTCCCTCAGCATCCTAGAATCCCTACCTGATTCAGCTACCAACATAGAGGTGAGAACTCGTGAATCCGCCTACATACTATCCTTCCGTTCCTTTAAAATTCCCACCCTTAACCGCCATATTTAATTTCCCTCCCAGCATTCCCTCCACACCTCCCCTCCACACCTCCCCTCCACGCCCATAACTCTTTCCCCTCTCCTGTTCCATAGCATATTTTCAGTCTCTCTTGAAGAAGGCCCCTGAGAGGGCCGAAAGCTCGAACAATTTACCGTGTAAGTGTTCTTTTATATGTGTCTATTCTTTTCTATTTGTGTTATGTTGTGTCAGCCAATTATTGTGCCGCTCGTATGAGTTTTTCCGTACAATCGTGATATTAAGCTACCTAGCTACTGTTCCTGTCTCTTCTGTGTTCGTCGTGGGATCCAGCACCAGGTTTTTCGCCGCGGATTCTGCTCTATTTTGAATGTGCTATCCTTTCCCTCACCACTGTCTTCCTTCGTTTCCTATTTATTTTCCACAACCTTCTCAATCGCCTAAACATGGACCACCCTCATCCCATTCCGTCTTGGATCCGAAATTTTCGCCGTCACGCCTATAAGCTCGCCAAATACACAAGCCACACCGAGTTTCTCACCTCCTGCCTGTCCTTAGGAATCGTTCCCAACGGTCTAGTCATTTCCCTACCACTATCTGCTACTCTTCCCGATATCCACCCCATCCTTAATGCATTCTCTTACCAAAAATCTTTAGAATACACCCACCTTATCCTTATGCAATACCAATGCATTCGTGAACAACACAAATCAAACCTTTTTTCCCTCTTTAAAATAATCTCTTTGGCTTCTGCTCAC
The DNA here is from genome assembly GCF_022747635.1 of Hetaerina americana. Taxonomy (NCBI): domain Eukaryota; kingdom Metazoa; phylum Arthropoda; class Insecta; order Odonata; family Calopterygidae; genus Hetaerina; species Hetaerina americana. The sequence continues at coordinate 28,198,557 of NW_027286069.1, forward strand.
CTAATTCCACAACTCAACGCCATAATTTCGTCTGCCCTACGTTCCCTCCAACAAAAACGTCAAACTCTCCTTAAAAAGCTGTCCAACTTGTATATTTCCTACCTCCGAGTTGGTCTCAAAATTCCACACTCTCACCCTTTCCCGCCACCTCCTCCTCAACCACCCCCACTCTTTCAATATAAGCCTGACCTCCGCAGCATTTACAACCTTCCCCCTCCTCCCAAAGGCCCTCCGGTTTTTCCAAAACGCCAGCCACCACCGAACAATCCCAACACCCCCCCTCCCCCCGACAATGCCCATGACATTGTAAACCTTTCAAACACCAGCCTTTCAGACAATGAAATATCCGTTCTTAGCAAAGGCCTATCCTTCTCCCCTACACCAAAAATAAACCACATAAACATACTCACTGATACCCTCAATTTCTGCCGAAACCTTCGATGGCGCGCCTTCTGGAAATCACAAAGTAAACCTTTCAGTAACCTAAAAACCAATCCCGCACTTGACAAATTCCGCCCGGCTTCAACTCATGAGCCAAAACCCCTTCCTAGTAACCATCCTGTCGAAATTTTTATACGTCTCCTCATCGAAAAAGTTTCCAATCAATCCTTCAGAAAACATCTCAGACCGAAAAATAACCTCTCCATGAACGAACGTCATGCCCTAAAAACCCTACAGTCCAATCCTAACATCGTTGTTACCTCCGCCGACAAAGGCTCCTCTGTTGTAATTCTAAACACCAAAGATTATATTTCCAAAGCCCTCGCTCACCTGAATGATACATCCACCTATACCACTCTAACCAAAAACCCAACACAAACTTTCCAAACCGAAATTCGGTCTTTTCTCCTCCACTCCGGACCAGAAGAAGGCCTCACCTCCCAAGACATATCCCTACTTTCACCCCCAAACCCCAGAACACCCCAGTTTTATCTCCTCCCAAAAATACACAAACCCAACATCCCCTGTCGTCCTATAGTTTCCAGTTGCAATTCTCCCACCGAAAGAATCTCCGCATTCCTTGACCACCACCTACAACCACTTGTACTCTCCTTGCCCTCCTTCACGAAAGACACGTACCACTTCCTCGACCGTCTAAATTCCGTCTCTATTCCCTCCACACCCAACCTACTTATGGCCACCATCGACGTTACCTCACTCTACACTTCTATTCCCCATGCAGAAGGTTTATCCTCCCTCCGGCATTATCTTTCTCTGCGCCCCCTACCCCAGCGCCCTTCAACGGAATTTCTCCTCAATCTTGCCACTTTCGTCCTTACAAAAAATGCATTCACTTTCCAAAATTGTTTTTACCTACAGACAAAAGGCACAGCGATGGGAACGAGGATGGCACCATCATACGCCAATCTCTTCATGGGCCTTCTCGAAGAGACCTTCCTGTCACAGCAACCCCTTCAACCTCTTTTCTGGGTCCGCTACATAGACGATATTTTTATTCTCTGGACACATGGCTCTGACTCTCTCAACAACTTCTTATCCGCCTTAAATTCATCTTTCACGGTTAAATTCACCTCTTCCATTTCAGACTCCACTATCACCTTTCTTGACACAGACATCTCACTTCAAAACAACAAATTCACTACTTCAGTACACATCAAAGCCACTAACCATCAGCAATACCTTCACCACACTAGCTGTCATCCTCAACACACAAAACGCTCGATTCCTAACTCTCTCTCTATCCGCGGACACCGAATTTGCAACACCACAGCCACTCTCAACAAATACCTTGCCAATCTACACCTTGCACTCCTCAAACGCGGTTACCCAGAAAAGTTGCTACGAAATAAAATCCACCGTTCCACCCGACCACACACACCACACAATAACAAGCCCACATCTGACGCAGGACTCAACCTTTGCACCACCTATTACCCCGGATCACACAGACTGAAAACCCTCCTTAAAGAACTGTTCCCAATTCTACATGACAATGACGCGACCTCATCCTTACTACCCCAATGCCCATCTATCGCATACAGACGACCCGCCAATCTCAAAAACCTTCTGAGATCCACCAACCCTTTGGCGCCCCCCCGTGACAAATTTCCCAATATTTCCCCAACTTGCAACCGCCCCCGATGTAAAACCTGTCCTCTTATTATGCCTACTCCCCTCTCCCTACATCCCCTCATAGCCCCCCCACCTCGTTCCCACGCTAATTGCCTCTCAAAAAATATTATTTATCTTTTATCATGCAAGCACTGCACTTCCTTCTACATAGGTGAATGCATTACACCCTTATCCATCCGAATGAATAATCACCGATACTCCTGTAATTCTGCCTCACTCTCTTCTCTTCCTATCCCTTCACACGCCAATTCCCACAACCTTTCATTCGACCAGTGTTTTTCCCTCAGCATCCTAGAATCCCTACCTGATTCAGCTACCAACATAGAGGTGAGAACTCGTGAATCCGCCTACATACTATCCTTCCGTTCCTTTAAAATTCCCACCCTTAACCGCCATATTTAATTTCCCTCCCAGCATTCCCTCCACACCTCCCCTCCACACCTCCCCTCCACGCCCATAACTCTTTCCCCTCTCCTGTTCCATAGCATATTTTCAGTCTCTCTTGAAGAAGGCCCCTGAGAGGGCCGAAAGCTCGAACAATTTACCGTGTAAGTGTTCTTTTATATGTGTCTATTCTTTTCTATTTGTGTTATGTTGTGTCAGCCAATTATTGTGCCGCTCGTATGAGTTTTTCCGTACAATCGTGATATTAAGCTACCTAGCTACTGTTCCTGTCTCTTCTGTGTTCGTCGTGGGATCCAGCACCAGGTTTTTCGCCGCGGATTCTGCTCTATTTTGAATGTGCTATCCTTTCCCTCACCACTGTCTTCCTTCGTTTCCTATTTATTTTCCACAACCTTCTCAATCGCCTAAACATGGACCACCCTCATCCCATTCCGTCTTGGATCCGAAATTTTCGCCGTCACGCCTATAAGCTCGCCAAATACACAAGCCACACCGAGTTTCTCACCTCCTGCCTGTCCTTAGGAATCGTTCCCAACGGTCTAGTCATTTCCCTACCACTATCTGCTACTCTTCCCGATATCCACCCCATCCTTAATGCATTCTCTTACCAAAAATCTTTAGAATACACCCACCTTATCCTTATGCAATACCAATGCATTCGTGAACAACACAAATCAAACCTTTTTTCCCTCTTTAAAATAATCTCTTTGGCTTCTGCTCACCTAATTCCACAACTCAACGCCATAATTTCGTCTGCCCTACGTTCCCTCCAACAAAAACGTCAAACTCTCCTTAAAAAGCTGTCCAACTTGTATATTTCCTACCTCCGAGTTGGTCTCAAAATTCCACACTCTCACCCTTTCCCGCCACCTCCTCCTCAACCACCCCCACTCTTTCAATATAAGCCTGACCTCCGCAGCATTTACAACCTTCCCCCTCCTCCCAAAGGCCCTCCGGTTTTTCCAAAACGCCAGCCACCACCGAACAATCCCAACACCCCCCCTCCCCCCGACAATGCCCATGACATTGTAAACCTTTCAAACACCAGCCTTTCAGACAATGAAATATCCGTTCTTAGCAAAGGCCTATCCTTCTCCCCTACACCAAAAATAAACCACATAAACATACTCACTGATACCCTCAATTTCTGCCGAAACCTTCGATGGCGCGCCTTCTGGAAATCACAAAGTAAACCTTTCAGTAACCTAAAAACCAATCCCGCACTTGACAAATTCCGCCCGGCTTCAACTCATGAGCCAAAACCCCTTCCTAGTAACCATCCTGTCGAAATTTTTATACGTCTCCTCATCGAAAAAGTTTCCAATCAATCCTTCAGAAAACATCTCAGACCGAAAAATAACCTCTCCATGAACGAACGTCATGCCCTAAAAACCCTACAGTCCAATCCTAACATCGTTGTTACCTCCGCCGACAAAGGCTCCTCTGTTGTAATTCTAAACACCAAAGATTATATTTCCAAAGCCCTCGCTCACCTGAATGATACATCCACCTATACCACTCTAACCAAAAACCCAACACAAACTTTCCAAACCGAAATTCGGTCTTTTCTCCTCCACTCCGGACCAGAAGAAGGCCTCACCTCCCAAGACATATCCCTACTTTCACCCCCAAACCCCAGAACACCCCAGTTTTATCTCCTCCCAAAAATACACAAACCCAACATCCCCTGTCGTCCTATAGTTTCCAGTTGCAATTCTCCCACCGAAAGAATCTCCGCATTCCTTGACCACCACCTACAACCACTTGTACTCTCCTTGCCCTCCTTCACGAAAGACACGTACCACTTCCTCGACCGTCTAAATTCCGTCTCTATTCCCTCCACACCCAACCTACTTATGGCCACCATCGACGTTACCTCACTCTACACTTCTATTCCCCATGCAGAAGGTTTATCCTCCCTCCGGCATTATCTTTCTCTGCGCCCCCTACCCCAGCGCCCTTCAACGGAATTTCTCCTCAATCTTGCCACTTTCGTCCTTACAAAAAATGCATTCACTTTCCAAAATTGTTTTTACCTACAGACAAAAGGCACAGCGATGGGAACGAGGATGGCACCATCATACGCCAATCTCTTCATGGGCCTTCTCGAAGAGACCTTCCTGTCACAGCAACCCCTTCAACCTCTTTTCTGGGTCCGCTACATAGACGATATTTTTATTCTCTGGACACATGGCTCTGACTCTCTCAACAACTTCTTATCCGCCTTAAATTCATCTTTCACGGTTAAATTCACCTCTTCCATTTCAGACTCCACTATCACCTTTCTTGACACAGACATCTCACTTCAAAACAACAAATTCACTACTTCAGTACACATCAAAGCCACTAACCATCAGCAATACCTTCACCACACTAGCTGTCATCCTCAACACACAAAACGCTCGATTCCTAACTCTCTCTCTATCCGCGGACACCGAATTTGCAACACCACAGCCACTCTCAACAAATACCTTGCCAATCTACACCTTGCACTCCTCAAACGCGGTTACCCAGAAAAGTTGCTACGAAATAAAATCCACCGTTCCACCCGACCACACACACCACACAATAACAAGCCCACATCTGACGCAGGACTCAACCTTTGCACCACCTATTACCCCGGATCACACAGACTGAAAACCCTCCTTAAAGAACTGTTCCCAATTCTACATGACAATGACGCGACCTCATCCTTACTACCCCAATGCCCATCTATCGCATACAGACGACCCGCCAATCTCAAAAACCTTCTGAGATCCACCAACCCTTTGGCGCCCCCCCGTGACAAATTTCCCAATATTTCCCCAACTTGCAACCGCCCCCGATGTAAAACCTGTCCTCTTATTATGCCTACTCCCCTCTCCCTACATCCCCTCATAGCCCCCCCACCTCGTTCCCACGCTAATTGCCTCTCAAAAAATATTATTTATCTTTTATCATGCAAGCACTGCACTTCCTTCTACATAGGTGAATGCATTACACCCTTATCCATCCGAATGAATAATCACCGATACTCCTGTAATTCTGCCTCACTCTCTTCTCTTCCTATCCCTTCACACGCCAATTCCCACAACCTTTCATTCGACCAGTGTTTTTCCCTCAGCATCCTAGAATCCCTACCTGATTCAGCTACCAACATAGAGGTGAGAACTCGTGAATCCGCCTACATACTATCCTTCCGTTCCTTTAAAATTCCCACCCTTAACCGCCATATTTAATTTCCCTCCCAGCATTCCCTCCACACCTCCCCTCCACACCTCCCCTCCACGCCCATAACTCTTTCCCCTCTCCTGTTCCATAGCATATTTTCAGTCTCTCTTGAAGAAGGCCCCTGAGAGGGCCGAAAGCTCGAACAATTTACCGTGTAAGTGTTCTTTTATATGTGTCTATTCTTTTCTATTTGTGTTATGTTGTGTCAGCCAATTATTGTGCCGCTCGTATGAGTTTTTCCGTACAATCGTGATATATATATATATATATATATATATATATTAGAGAAAGGTAGTTTTGAGATGAAAATAATACATTTTCAATATCTATTACAGTGTATTTTTTATAGCATAAAGGAGCTGGACAGGACTCGTAAATGAATGGAGGGTAACCTAGAGTGACGAAATATGAAAGGAGTTTTAGCTTTTTGAAACCGCGTGGACGTTTAGTCCAGGAATCCACTGGAAACGGGTTTCCTCGTGGCCGGTCGGTTTCTAACGTATTTCGGGGAATGAGGAAGCAATCGCGCTCCTCTCTTTCTCTAACTGACGACCCCATTGGCCGCACCCTCCGCGCACCTATACACCTCATAGTCGGCATCACATTTGATGAAATTACTCTTTGTTTGCTACACTAGTGTGACCTACAAATTAACCCATGGGCAAATGAAACATTTGATGATAAAATCAACCTTAATGAATAACTCTGAATCATTCTCAAAAAATTTTACCTACCTCTTCATATAGTATGTCACCCGTAGGTTTCTCTCATTCATTGCGATTAATGGTGCGACCTCAATAAGTTTCCTAGTTCTCTCACTTTGAACCGAGGCGAAGGATATTATGTGTATTCAGCGCCGTTCACGTTTCAGCATGTCTTGGTGGTGTGGTGTGTGCTACGCGAATGGAATTTTGTATTTGCACGTGTAGTCATGTATTTGTGCTTAGCGAGAGTCCAAAACGGTCTAGTTCAAAGGCACAGACTCGAATTTGATTCCAAGTGCAGATTTGAGTATTTCTTGTTGAATTAGACTACGGACGTAATAGCGGAAACAGTTCAGATTATGTAAATATGGCATATATGCGGAACTGAATTTCTTTTATTTCCTCCAGGATGAATTCAGTTTAATTCTATCAGAAGCGGAGAAGAAACCTTTTTAGCTTTTTTAGCTTACTTCTGACCCAGATTTAAGCGTGTTTGCGAGTTGATTACTTTGCATACAAATTTTTATACCCTTGTGCCTTGATTCAGGATAGTGTAAGATATTTTATGCACCGGTAAAAATGCATCTAAAGCGTATGAAACCAGGCAGAAACCTGAATTCGTCATGGAAAACTCCATTCTCGAAAAGCTGTATCATCCAATCACCTCTCTGCCATAGGTTTGCACTTCACAGTAAACTCTCTCTCTCTTGCCGAAACTGCGTTCCCATACAGTATATGACTCTTCTCGCAATCATCTACTCTAAAGTTTGAATAGGCAGAAATTTTTATACATGGACACAAATTTTTTTATGCAAAGGCAGGCAAATTTACATGTACGTATTGTGAATCACAGTTCCATCAATGGCTCTAGTCCCCATGCTGTCAGAAGTTAGTATGAGAGCCATATTTTCTGTGGAAGTGTCCGTTGAATGGAATATTTCCCTCGAAAACACACTTCAAATTACGCAAAACGTAAGTTTGGAGAAATATTATTGAAACAAGGATAAATTTCACATCCATCTCAAGTCAACCTCGCGATCCGAGAAAACTAACGACTCCCCGCAGCATCGTCATGGTGCACATTACGTCGAAATTCAACATCAAATATTTATGGAATATATTAATCATTTCATTGGAGAATATTCCTGATGGGCACACTTTTTTACTCCGTTTGACGGAATGAAGGAATGCCATAGTGACTGCTTAACTTAGTTATAATTAGTTATTAGCATGCATTACCAGGTACTGTAGAAACAGTTTACTGCTTTTTCAATAGATGTACAAGTTTTAAATCTATTATGAAGAGGTAAAATTGTGCGCTCTATTGCCATTTCTAACCCTGAGAAGAAGGCTTATCCTTTATTTATAATGTGCAATAACGAAATAGATGTGATTCTAAGACTATGACTTCAATGGTATGATCATTTAAAATTCTGGAAAATGCTCTTATTTTGCTCAAATATTTATTTAGGCGAATGCTAAGGAAAAATATCTTGCGTATGTTGCGAATGTTTTTGTGATGAAGGTGATGGCACTATTCGGGGTCAACAGTCACAGCCAAGGCCCGTAATTTTCCTCTTCGGCGACTCTGTGTGGGAATTTCCTTACCCTGGATAAGAAGCGCGTTTTATATATTTCTCCTATACTATCTTGCATGTCTCTCAAGTGTCTTAAACAAACTGATGGTATCATTAAATTCGCCGTTATGTATTCCTCCTCATGACATGCTCGAACGTAACCCATTTCTTGAGTTCTAGAATACAGAATAACGATTCACGAGGTTGCAATATTGCACTGAATTTGTCATTATGATTTAGGAAAGGATACACACACTTTGCACCACCACATTTGATCTTTGTGAAATGGTTTATAAATGCTTTCCTTAAAGATTTCACGAAAATATTTGTGAAATTATCTGGCTAGGTAGCTTAATTATTTTTACAAATTCATTCCTCTCTCATAGCTCTAGCATCACTTCTCAAAATGTGTATGCATTATAAAATAAATTTGGATCAATTGATAGAAATGGTTACTAGTTTTACGATGGAGCTATGATGCTCATCCTTGAATATAATGAAGACTGGATGTTCGTTCTACCACAGTGAATTAATTTTAAATCCTTAGTGCATGCATTACTTATTTTTTTAGATTTGGCCAGTTTAAGGAATTTTTCAGTCAAATATTTCCTCGAATCCTGGCTTTTATCAGTACATTATTCGCAGCGCATTCGTTCCGCATTGTCTGTATCCTGCCCAAATTAATGTTTCAATCCTAGCGACCGTCGCTCCGCAGTTGGTGGAAGTGAAGTTTCAGGGAGCTTACAGCAAGTTTCACTGGTGAAAACGGAATGGAGAGGATACTGTTCTTCTCAGAGGGCCCTGAACGCCAACCGTTCATATGCATAGAATAATCAAGATATCGTGTGTAGTCAAAATTAAAGCCTTCATTTTGTTGAGCACCACTAAACATTTCCAAGGTAAGAACCTTACACCTAAGGTAAGGTAAGGACCGGCTTCCACATTTATTTTTCATTGAGGTAGCACGTATTAAATGATCTTGATTAGTTTTTCAATGTAACGCGTAATGGCATACGGTATAAAGGTGAATTATAAATCACTTGCTCTAGAATTAGAGCAAGTGATAAGAGCCCTTTCCAGATTTTTATGTAATCCTAGTATTAAGATATCAATTGAGTAAAAAGTCCTTCTAATTGATTTTAACAAAGAGAGAGAAAAATCTTACAATATAATTAAACAAAAATGAAGGATGTTAATTTGGTAATAACGCTTAAATTTCTCTTGGATATTTGTCTTACACTATTGATATATTTTCTGCTCTCTACTTCTTTGCTGCATCCACTTTTATTTGTTGTGTGTAATTCTTCTGTACGTACTTACACAATGGATTTCCATTCATACGCTTTTTTATATTCAGTGTAAAAATAATTTCCCCATTACGTATTCCATTGAGGTTCAGTTTCATCTGTTATCACAGGCAAGGAAGGTCATTTGGTCTGCGAACATCTCAGAGATTAAGGACTAATGATTCTGAGCTCAAGTTCAAATCCCCATAAAAACTTGAGCTTATAAGCACGCACTTATGACAGGGATGCAAGTAAATTTACCGGGTCGACCCCTGTGTCACACGGCCATCTCAATTCATCTTCCCAGGTGACGGCGGTGGATGAATTTCGTTGAGGTACCCCAGCACGCCCTCTTTTCTGAGTTAGTGTAGCGTGCGAGAGTTCATCTGTAAGGAACGCCATTTGTTCCATCCAAGGGGACGTTGACCCTGGTGATCCATTGTCGTCCTTCACAGGGATCATGCTGATTCCGCCGTCGATTCTCTCTCGAATAACCGCTCGTCTATTCCTCATTCTTCATCTCCTCGATTTTTTGCCCTGAGCAAATTTTCACCGAGATAAACTAATCGATTGAGTGAAATAAATAAAAGTGGGAATTTGATATTTATGAGGCTACATGTATTGAGGTACTTTCCATGAACATTAATCAAATATTTTTCTTCAGTTTACTCTAAGCCATTTGAAAAAAAAGATTTCGTTACGGCGCATTATATGAGTAACAAGGAGTAGTTTGTGAACAATTCTATGATACACTAGTGATTATAAATGTTTCTTTTCATAGAGATTGTAAGCACGCAACTATGGCTGGGATGTGAGCCAATTTACAGTGTCGAAAGTTAAACCCGTTAATCAAATGAAAACCGGAAATGTATGAAACTATCTGTATGCTTGAATCATGTTTTATACGCATGTATTTTAGTATGTTGATATTAATTATTAAATAAGTGATTTTGGAATCAGCTCAGAGTCCTTAGAATAATGAAAATATTTTTCATTATTAATCATAATCAATTAGGAAATGAATTTCCTGGGAACAATTTGTGTTAAACCAATTAATCCAATTAAGTCCAATTTCATCGGTGTCTATACTCGTAAATTGTAACTGGAAATGCATTAATTCTTCAAGATTATTTGAGCACGTTTGGCGGTCAAGGGAGAACGCACCGTGAATTTTTAATATTCTGAAAAATTAACTAGCCCCTAAGCATTTAAAAATATAGTCCTATTATAACCCGTGGCGGAAAGTTTTTCTGTAAAAGGAGCCATTTTAGTTGAAGTACATTAAGACAACACTTAATAAGGTAATATTTAAGATCGTAAATACAGTTAAAATATCAGATTTAATGAAGGAGGCTTCGTACCGTACGGTGGTATTTTCGGTGGAGTTTTCAGACGTATCAGACGTTTTCAGACGTACGTCCGTCGGATTCGTCGTCACATTGTGAATGCCTATCGATATCATTGCCAGGCTTCTCTCCTTTCAAGGTATACCAAATTCTATCCCTAAATGTGCAAATTACATCAGTTGTTGGTTACCTCCGAAAATAGCTACTCTTACTGCATAACACGAGAGGTTAAGTCACAGTTTTGAATTTTGGTGAAAAGGTCCGGTTTTGGAGGGCTCTCGGGAAAATTACCAAATTTTAGCAAAGAGGATACCTGTAATCTTTTCGTTAGCTGAAGTTTTTGTCCAATGACATGCAGTGAGCATCACATCGTGAATTGAGTAAGTTCTGATTTCGGTTCCTGTGATGTAACTTCTAATCTGTCATCACAGTAGCCGTAAATTCGAGAAATTATCTGACCGTCTGATGGTATTACATCTCAGCACCTAGATAGCTTTGTTATGGTCCTGTAATGGTGCCCTTAGGGTTCTACAGCTTACAGTTAACGCCTCGTTAAAAATAGGTCCATACATGACAGACGTGGCTTAACGATTTCAGTGTAAGCATACACATACACACATAAGTGTGTGTGTATTTTTTTTAATACTTTCAGTTAATTATGTTACGTTAAATATGTTAACTATGAAAACTTTAAGTACCTTTCGATGGTTTTACAAATGCATAATCAAATTATTTATAATGCAGGTAATGTTGATTCTATAAATATCATTATTGATCGTTACACAATATAGTAGGATCATTAAATCTTAAATGGGAACGATACCAAAATATGATACAACTGTATTTCTTTCTTTACAGTCTCCGATTTCCATCAAATAATTTATTGTCAGCTTTGGAGCTATGATGGAAAAAATGAGAAATTCATTTAATTCAAGCATTATAATCGCCTCTACAGTTGACCAAATGCCGTAACTATATACGAGTAGTTTTCCAAGTAACTCTTGGTTATTAGTTTGTCGGTGTATTTAATGCCAGTATCAAGGCAGTTATTTCAAAAAAGCATTACCAATAACGTGAACTAAAAACAGGAGCATTTATTTCAATAATTCGTGTTTTGCATATTTGACTTCAAGTATCCCTTTTTAGGTATCCTCTCTCCCTCGAATCTAAATGAATATTGACGATTGCGAGACTAAATTCTGCATTTCAGTGTTCTGCTTCTAGTTTTCCTTCCCTTGATATTGCCCCACAGTCGTAAAATACTTGGAGCGTACGTCCTTATGATGTAGTCAACAGAGATGAAGTTACAGTGAGCCATCACATTCACGTAGTTAATCTAAATATTTGAGTGTCTGAAGTACCTGGACAAAGGATTCCCTCGAAATTTGAGCAAGAGTCTGAGAGTGCACTCAACCATGGCACCAGCGACCCAGCACACTGGGTGTGGCCTGATGTCTATTTTAAATATTCTCGCTGCCCTACAACGCCCTCTCATTTTCCATTGTATACGTTTAAACAAATTATTTTACCTTGAATTATCTATTGAAAGTTTGAGGTGTAAAAGTGCATCATATTGGATTAGAAGTCTTCAGACTGTTTTTTTATTGCCTGAAACAAAAATCAAAATTAATAGGCCTTACTTTTACTCTTAGGAAATAATACACGAAAGCATCACTCAATTAGAAATCAAATAATTTACTTAGTAAATTTTGAGCATAGGTTTGGAGGCATTTGGTAAATCTTCAAAGGATGGTAGTACATTCTAGGTACTGTTTTAACGAAAATTTGCTAATTTAGAATTTTTTAAATCAATTGGATTTTATTTTCAATTTTTCAATTAACGAATATTTACTTTTAAAGTGTTAAGACTTAATAGCTTTAACCGCCAAAATCAATATGATAGTTAAATGCCCCTCCACAAGCTGCCACTTTTGATAGTGCGATTTTGGCGCAAAATAATGACATGAAATACTGTTAAAAAATGTTTTTAAATGTATAAAATTTCACTTTGTTTCGATACAATGTTTTAAATTTTCGTATTCACTATATTTCCATCAAACACATTCACATCCTCAAAACTGGGCAGATATAGCCTAAAACACTTGCAATACATTGACATCAATGGCTAAAATATATTCAAGAAGCCTCAGTACATGTACGAGGGTCATCCGGAAAGTAGTACCCGTTCGTGCCGCATGAAGTGCTGACGACGCGAGTAGCCGCTGGACGAGGTCAGATAGCTTCAGTGGCTTGTCTGCCTTCTCTGAGCCAAGTTGCGTGACGCTAGCATTGCCTGTGTTGTTTCTGTGATTGTTTACAATGTTTAAAAAAATTGAGAACGCCGCCAGTTGTGAAGTGAGGGCAGTGATTAAATTCCTCAATGCAAGAAACGTTCGCCCATGTGATATTCATCGCCAATTAAAGGAGGTGTATGGAGACAATGTAATGGACGAGTCGTCTGTTCGGCGGTGGTGTCGCAACTTCAACATGGGGAGGGGGAACACACACGACGATGAGCGTTCGGAGAGACCGTCTGTCATTACAGACCAACTGGTGAGCTCAGTTGACGAATTCGTGAGGAACGATCGGCGCGTCACAATTGATGACATCTGTGAGCATTTTCCCAATGTTTCTCGAACAATTGTTCATGAAATTGTTAAACACCATCTGCATTATGCAAAAATTTGTGCAAGATGGGTCCCTCGCGTATCTCAATGAGCTGGCGGCGAAGGACTATGCAGCAGGAATACAGAAACTTGTCACACGTTATGACAAATGCCTTAATTTGCTTGGAGATTATGTTGAGAAGTAGTTTAAAGTATCCTCTTTCAAATAAAATTTTTTATGTTTGTTAATATTTACTTTTGTGTCTTTATTTCACGAACGGGTACTACTTTCCGGATGACCCTCGTATTTCAGTTTAAATGTGTCTGATGGAGAAAATAAAATTCAATTATGATCCCTACCTTATAGTATGTCGGAATGTGATTTTTTTCACTTCGTATGGTGATACATTATTTTCTAATCCTTGTTCATCCTCTGAGGAAAAATCTTTCCAAGCTCTACATAATGTGAAAAGCGTTCGTTCAGACTTTGAATAACTGTCAATCTGATGAAGGATTCGCATCGACGGAGGCCGTACACTTTCTATCCAAAATCTCCCATGCCGACATCCGTCGCAGTCACAGCTAAGCACTGCCTTCACAAACCTTCAGATAGGCAGAGAAATATACATATAAATGCTTGAAACTCTCCCGTGGAACCTCGTCTCATAACCCTTTCTCCCTTCTGCCTGTGCAGGGCTGAGGAGGCAGCAGACGGCTCCTTCTTCGAGAGCTTCACGGCGTTGCCATGGAAACTGGAGAACCGGAGGCTGATCGTGGTGCGGGAGGGGGAGGGCGGCGGGGGAGGAGGCGGCCTGGGCGGAGGGGGAGGCAGCGAGGGGGGCAGTGGAGGGGCGAGCGAGGGGGAGGGCGACGGCGATGGGGACGGGGAGGAGTGGTACGGGGGCGAGGGCGGACCGGGCGGGGGGGAGGGGGGAGAGGAGGAGGGGGAGGCGTGGGAGGGTGGGCCGGAAGGGGGAGGAGTGGGGAGCGAGGCCGAAGGGGGCTTGGGACCGGAGGCTTGGGCCGCGGGAGAGTGGAAGCTGGGAAGGAAGGAGGTAAGCAAACGCCCATTCTTCTTCTCCTCCTACCCACCTATGCCCCTGCACCTCGGTGCTTGCTCCCCTCTTCTTTATGCACGCATATATTTTTATGCCCCCCTCTCAACCGGTGACAACAAGTGTCTCTCCTCCCCCACCCCCGCCTCGTCCTCCCCCTTCTTCATTCTTGCAACCCCGCCCACTCCTTTCTCGCCGACGTTCCGCTTCCTTTTAAAGCATTTTGCGGTCCTGTTTTTATGGCCCAATCCTGTGTGCGCGCGAACGCCACACTGAAAAGCCACTTTGGCAAATTAGCACGAGCCTCGGGGGTGAACGTGCGGTCGTGGCTGCGGAACTACGACCGCCTGCTTCCCCCTCATCCCCTTCTCCCCTGATCCCCTTTTACCCTAGGACTCATCCTCGCGAGGGCAGTACATTAATATAAGGCTGGGAGTGAACTAAAAGTGGGGGCAGAGGTAAAATTTCCTCCTAAGGGAAAATCTGGTCTAATCTACTTCTCCACGTCTTCCTGATGAAATCAATGGTTCCTTTGCCATGGGAAACATATGCATTGAAGGGAAAATCATTTGCGGTTATATTCCAGTCAAACTTCTACAGATAGTACTTTTTAATATTTCATGTCAAACATTAAGGTTATTTTTTATTTGTTACTGTTGTATCCCCGTGTATAATTTACTATCTAACCTCCGTTTAAATGATCGTCGACCCTTAAAACTCCCCTATTTGAGAAAATCAGTGATATTTCTGATAATTTTTTTTCCAAATATAAAATAAATCAGAGATATGCAATAATTTCAAGTGTAAAATTCATTCGCCTTGACCGGAATTATACCAGTATCCCTCGATGCTCTGCCGGGTGCTTTAGCCAGTTGAGCCACCGAGGCTTCCAGATAAACTCCGACATTTTTGGGGCATTAAAGGAACAAGATGTTATGATGTAATTCCAATTTACTATATACTATCGCGGTATATCCCGCAGTTTTTTAACTTTTTATTCTTGATAAAAAGTGATTAATTTAATTGAAGACCTTAAGGAAACCTAAAGTTTTTAATAAACATACCAGTAGTTGATATTACTCGAGTACGAATTCCGTAATTTTGACTTTATTTGTTATATTACAGTACTACAATATTTCAAACTGCCAACTCAAACATATCCATATTTCCTTTTCGGGCACTTTTTTATTTGAAACTCGTTTTTTTATAATTCCTACACGCTGTAAATATAGAGCAATATAGATTGTAGCAGGTTAAAGAAAGCGTCTTGAAACCAATTAAAAGTTATGTATCACTAAAAGTTGATTTCTTTGGGCTACGTTTCATCCCTCCTCGTTGCTCATCCTCACCCAACTTTTTAAATTATTCAGTTTTAATTATGTCACAAATTGCTCATGCTTCTCGTTTCGACGTTATTCCCATCTGTTACCTTTTGAGTAGATCATCTAATTGGATTTCTAACCATTAAAGGGATACACGTTCACCAAGTTTAATATATGATCATTATTTCTCTCCCCATAACTCCGTCTTGGGCTGATTCCACGGTCATAAAACCTGGTGAAAATAATTGGTGGTCTAATTATTTAACCGAGTGTATTTTTATCGTGAATTCTCAGCTATCAACTCAGTGCCCTACAACGTTGTCTGTATGAATACTAACAAGAGCCGATCGTTCGCTGTTCACTGCATTCACTCTAATTTTTAAATTAATTTTTCTTTTACATTGCGCATCAAGGTACGCTGGTGGAAGATATCCCCCAGTCCTCTTAATAGACTAGTTTCCTTACCTTTTTGATACATACGTGATTCTTCATTACAAGAAAAACATCGTAAAGTGAAATACTAATTATATCGGCGAGTGCAATTTAATAGGTAGACACCTGAGTACGATATACCTCGAGTTCCAGGTTTGAAAGAACGAAGTTCTTTGTTGCCAGAACCTTTTAGCTCATACGTAACTCCTCATATTCGAATTGGCATTACTTCAGGGATGATGGTTATAACTCTGAAAATGCTGTCGTGATTTTGTATTGTGATGCCTATCTCTCAGATCTACACTGCTTATTTAATAGCGCAGTGTCCTGAGACTAAAATCTGCTTTGATAAAAACATCTGCCAATTCTTTGTTTAGTTAAGATTATATGTAAGTTAAACAAGTATTTAATCCCAAATAATAAGTATTTATAGACATGGTTTAAATAAATTACAAAACTCTGAGATTCTAAAGCACCCTGGCATCTTTGAGGTACTCCGGATGTATTTTCCTTTTAACGTTGCGTAGGCCGAATGGATCTGTCGAAAGCCTTGTCTATTTCGTGCTTTTTCTATTTCTTCAGCTCAAGATTTTATATGCTCTCCCCGTTTGCTTATCACGTCCGTGTGGAAAATGACCCATAGTTTATCTGAATATGTTATTTTTATTTTATGTGACATTTACTTCCAATGTTTTCATAAAAAATGTCGATTCTTTTTCCATCATCGTGGCTTGCAATTATCTTTACTACCACGCTAGTACGAGCTAATTTACTGATAGAAAATTTGGACAATTTAAATCGTTCGTTCAAACTGACAAACAAAGCATTCCAGGACTCATTATTACTCTGACATTAGATGCAACCTCGTGTATAAAATTAAGAGAATTCACAATCAGGCTTAATATTAAAAGAAAAATACCTCTTGAATACTTAAACGTTGTTCTCAAGGCCTTTTGGTTGTACGTAAGGGAATTTCAGAGTGCAAGTTCATCTTTTAAATCTCTCAAGGGCTCCATGTGATTTAGCTCCACACAGCACACTATAAAACGAACCTCATAAACGATTTCTTCCAAAGCATCAACACTGCATACCTGAGCCCCCTAGGCCTGGCACACGTTTAAATGATGTTATTATATCGTGAAACTTTATATTGAAGCAATTCCCTTGCATTTGAGTATTAAATTAAGCATTCCCTGGGAATGGGGGTTCTCAGTGAAGAGCTTGCGAACAACGTTGCACCATTCCTCGAAAACCTATTAAGAAAGTCGGATTCCGAAACCATTTCTTCACAAAATGGAAGATATCTAACGCCACCTCAATGCTTAATTTTTAAGGTAGGAAATAAACAAGCAATTAGCAATTACGGGTCAATCGTATAAACTTTCTCGCCAGTTAAAATACTAGAAGACATCGATTTGGACAAAACTTTTGTGTGAGTATGTATGTATACATATAGCCATTCACATGGAATTAGCTATTAGGAAAAAGGGATAGGAACATATATAAAGGACGAACACAGGAGTGGTGGGAAAGACGGAGTCGAGCAGATCATAAGTGTAAAAATATTTCCTTGACCGGGATTTGAACTACGGATCTTTCTAGAGCATGTAGAACAGTTAACGTATTTCGGAAGTGTTTTGGATCAGAATAGTCCAAGGGGTAGGGACATACGGAGAAAAATTGCATTGGGCTAAGAAGCCTTCAAAAGGAGGAGAGAATTGATGTCAAGGGCATTGAGTAAGGATGTCCAGAAAAGACTCGTCAAAACTTTGATGCGAAGCGTAGTTATGTACGGCGCTGAAGCATGGTCACCGAAGCAGAAGAATAGGCGTAGATTGGTGGCTCTTGAAATGTGGTTATGGAGGATAATGGAGAGGGTAAAATTGATCGAAAGGAACACAAACGAGGAAGTGATAGGTAAGGTGGGCGAGAAGGGAGGATTGTTGGGAGAAATCATAATTAGGCAGGAAAAATGGATAAAAATCATATTGATCGGCAGTAGGATGTTGAAAACTGGGATAGCGGGGATGATGTTAGGCTAACGAGGAAAGGACAGAAATAAGATATGGATGTTGCACGGGATGAAGGGAGGAAGGAACTGTACAGAGATGAAAAGGGACCTGATGTAGATTACTATTTTGGGGTTTGCTTTGTTAGGAAAAACAAAATATTTATTTGGTAGTTGTGTCCATCCGAAACCTACCTTAAGCGGTAGATTACCTAATATATATATATATATATATATATATATATATATATATATATATATATATATATATATATATATATATATATATATATATGCATATGCATATTCCTCAAATGTAACAAATTTTCATAAAACAATGAGTATGCATTTATAGAAAATAACGCGCGAGACCTATCGATGACCTTTTATTCATAAAATTTTAAAATCATCGAGGAGGGAATGGACCGATGAAGTAATAAAAGCGGTATTAGTAAACATATAGCAATGTAAAAGAGAAAAAAGGATATGAGGGATAATACGGAAAAGAAGAACAAATTGGGCATATTTTGTCACATAAAGGATTTCCTAGCGGTATAAAAGTAGAGAAAAGAAGGAAAGCTATGAATAAAGCCAATGACAAATTATTATGCCGAGGAAAGGGAAATGTAAGAAGGAAGGTCTGCCGTTGAGTAAGATAGCAATAGAAAGAGAAGAGCACAGCCCTCTATCATCGGATTGAACTACCTGTACTTTGCTTGATATTTTTATAATCATGGGAAAGGAATAGAAAATTGATCATGTCACGTTTATGGATGCTAATAAAACCTTTGGATTTAGTCCCGCCGGTAAAGTTTAGACGTAACCTGTGAGGGTACTTAATACATAATTTCCAGCTGCAAACAAAATTACCGCAATGACTCGCTTAAATCACAGCTGGATCCAATTAATTAAAACGAAAACATGATAAGATTCTTGCTTCTTTTTGTGCGGATAAATGACATTAATTCTCACCTAAAAGAATATTTTTCCGGTGGTCTTTCGAGTAGTTTCAGGGGTGATGTGGTGGCATTAGAACATAATGAAAAAAAGATAGTAACAATTTTCCACTAAATAACTTTTATGGTACAATATGCAATT
The DNA here is from genome assembly GCF_022747635.1 of Hetaerina americana. Lineage (NCBI taxonomy): Eukaryota > Metazoa > Arthropoda > Insecta > Odonata > Calopterygidae > Hetaerina > Hetaerina americana. The sequence goes on from NW_027286069.1 coordinate 28,217,700, forward strand.
CGTACAAACTAGTACAATCAAACTTATCGAGTGGAAAATTGGTGCTATATTTTCTTTATTACAGCGATATTTTAATGCATAGAGTTATAGTAAACTTGCACACTGCCAAGTACCTAATAAATTCATAAGTGGTCATGGGGTCGAGAATTGATATTAAAATTTGTACGACAGAACTTTTCATGAAAAAAAGAAAAGATGAACTAACCCGAGCTTCTATGTACCCGCAACGATTTAATATGAGCATCGCTGATCGATTGAAGTGTAACTTTGCCATTGGGGCCCTTTGAAAAGGATAATACGCAGCACATACGGTAGCTCCTTGAATAAATTCGCACTTGGAAATGATACAGTTGAAAAATGTAGCGATGAAGTGAAGAAAGTGAAAGAACGATTTAATTACCTGATAGTTTGACTACTCATAGACTTTGCCTTAAGCGCCCATACCAGAGAACACTGATTCGAGAATTGAAAGGTATAGAGAAAACCTTCCCGAAAAACAGCCATGAAAGAACCCTCGAAGTAACACGATTACTGCAAAACTTGGGATGGGCTCTTAAGCCACATCGCCGATTTTCTAATTGAGCTAATTAGAAATTATCATTTCAATTATCTGATTCTTGAATTAATTGAAACCCTCAATCAGTTTGTTGAACAATAATGACGAATTCAGAAATATATATCTCCTTTACATTTTCATGGTTCGTGTCCTAACACAAGCAATGAATATCACTAAAACATTAAATATCACTATGGCTGCCGCGAGTAATAAGTCAATTAGTTGGTGTCCTCTCATTTTAAAATAACTTAAGAACTGGAAGAATCTTTATTTTCTGTGTTAAACCAAACAATATTACTCTAATCCAAGTCCTATTTATTTGTGAATTTATAAATTAATTTATAAGTCCGCGAATATAAACTTAAACTCATTTATAAGTTCAAGATATATACATAAATAAACCTTTGCTTCTGGATTTATTGAGGTTTATATAAAATCATGGGCAACTTAAATAAGTATATCCGGACCATGAATTTATCACATTTTTTATGAAATATATTTTTAATGAGCAGATTCATATTTATTTAAAATTAATAATTGCAGAGTTTTCAAGAATTATTCATGTAAAGTATTTTATATTTAGCGAACTACTCTTGGCTGAAAATATTTGAACACGTTGTAAATGGAGTATAATACACTATTATTGCATTTTTTTTCATTTTTCGTCTGAAAATTTCAACCAAGTTTCTACTATGGATCTAAATGGTATCGATGGGTTCCTCTTTTTTGCTTCGCTGGCTAAATCACGTTATCGTATTTTCTTAAGTCGGTTTCAATTAATACATTCACTATAAGCTTTAAATTACGAGGCAAGCAAAAATATACTGATTTTGCCATTTGCATCTTACATTTTTCCAAATTAAAATATTTGTTTCAAGTCACTTGATTTCATTCAGTATAAAATATTTTAACACGAAATTTTAAACGCCTCTTTAAATGTCACTGTGTCTCTACAGACTCACGTCTAAGATAATTTCCTTTCTATTTTTAGTGAGTGTACCAAATTGATTGGATCTACGTCACCTTCTACCAGTAAATAAATGTAAGGAACCCAAATAATAGTTTTTAAAAATTAGGATTGGCGAACCCCAGCTTCCTCAATATGGATTATTTTTTAATCTGTTTATCTGCATGCTGCGATCATTCGAAACTTTTACATTTATTCACGCTCATGATAGTAATGCTTAACGTAATTATTTGCATTACAAAGCCGCTCAATCACTCTATTTCAATTCATTGCCGTTCCATGACTGGGCGTTCTAGTTGAAACAGTTAAGGCTAGGATTACGTCTTTCACCCCGACTCTATTCCCAGAAGAAATTTCACAGAGAGGAATTTTATAAAGGGTTGGGAGATCACAACATTTAGCTCGCATTATAAATTAGGAATATCCCTACAATTTCCTCTAGTCCGTCAACTCCACCCCCACCCCCAACCCCACCCCCAACCCCACCTTTAATCTCCGACTCCTGAGTCCTTTTTATCATGTACGACACTAACAACATGTGAAATATATTCTTACGAATTTAGCTTTATTGAAGTCTGAACCGATGAGTGAAGTGCTGAGCATCACAATACAACATTTTGGCTTTGCTTCACGTTACCTCATTCACTTAAGCTTACTCAAAGGCTCAAACTAATTGTTAGGTTAAAACAACAAAAATAAATGTATGCATCTCAGTAAATATCCTGTTTGAGTTTAATAGTGCCTTAACTCTATTTGAATTCCATGCCTTGTGAGGACATTGAAAAAATTTAAAAGAGAAAATAGCATTAAATCAACCCTGGTTAGTTAGCCTTCTGAACTCCTTGTTACCTTACAGTTGCGCGTTGAAGATCATTTTACCTGCAGGTCAAATTGCTAATTTTTGGGTTTGGCCTGCAGGCCCGGTTCTATAGGTTTCTACAGAGAATAATTTTAAGATTAAGCTTGACGAATCAGACTCTCCTTTCATAATATTCAATAACCTGCGACTGAAGAATGGTATCCATTTACAAGATGACGTATAGTTCAAGGAGAACATTCGTGAACAGTTTCGTGACTTCAGTTGGTTTGAAAACCTGTGTTATCCGAATGTCCCTGCTTTGCTCGCAATATACTTCAACTTTCTTTCACTTTGACTTTGAAAGCTGGACTAGTGAAACTTTTAAACGCCTTTTTCCATACAAGTGATGTAAATGTATTTTCAAGGTGCTATCTTTCTAACGGGAAGTACCACTTGCCCCTTGCCATTTTTTAACTGGAGTTTATTAAACTGCTGGCCTGAGATGATGCTCACGCCGTTTCATTCAGGTGCGAGGAGGCATTCAACTTAGTTCGAGAACTTGATTCTTACTCTACTTAAGAAATGGCAAAAAACGAAGGGTGCCATCAAACTTTTCTCATCTTTTCGAAACTCGGTTATTAGAAACCCACGGCAAACATCCCCCGTCCACACACAAAAAGTAATTCGCTCACGGAGCGTAGCTTCATTTAAATAACGGTCCGTAAGGCTCGGGGTCTCTTTATTTTTCATAGCGTACACAAAGGATCTGCCCCTCCCTCCACTCATTTTTTAAATCCTTCTACCCCACCTCTGTCCCATTTATCCATATAAACCCGCACACACACACACACAAATATGTGAGTGTGTGTGTATATATTAATATATATTTATATGTATATAAATATATATATACACATATATATATATACATATATATATATATATATATATATATATATATGTATATATATATATATATATATATATATATATATATATATATATATATATATATATATATATATATATATATATATATATATATATATAGTATGTCGATTCCCTCCACTGCGTAAACAGTCAAAGTTCGGGTTTAGGAGGAGGGGATCACCTGGATAGGGGGGAGGCGGTGGTTGTGTCGGCAGAGGAGGAGCAAGAGGGTAAGGATGGTGATCAAAAAGGGTATAGGTGAAAAAATGACTGGAGAAGAGCAGGAAGGAAGGTTTTCGGAAAGTGAGGATAAAAAGAGGGAGGGGGCCGGAGACCAAAAACCCAAATAGTTGGGGTTGGGGAGAACCTGGCAAAGGTGGTGATGGTGGAGAGAGGAAATGGAACGCTGCTATGGGTGGAGGAAATGGGAGAGGATGGTGGTGGGTAGGTGGGCTCGGGGGAAGGTAAAAGGGGTATGGGAAAGTGCGATGAGATGGAACGGGAGGGGGAGGGTTGTGTGGGAGAGAGAAGGGTTGGTTGAAAGGGGAAGGTTGTCGACTCGTCGTATCACGAATGAGGGGGGAGGTGGTTGAGATCCCTGGAGGGAGAGAGTGGGGAAGGTCGTGGATGGAGGATGGGCGGTAGTTTTTGGGAAGCGGAGGGAGGGGCGGTGAAGAGGGTGGGGTCGAAGGGGTTGTGATTGAGTATCGACCGTGGGATGGGATGGAGAGGGGAGGTGGAAATCGAGGGAATGAGAGGAGAACGGGCCGAGAGAAGCGGGCGGGGACGTGGAAGGAGTGGCGAGAGGGTTTTTTTTCGTGAGAGGAGAGAGAAAATGAAAGCAGACGGAAGGTGACAGATAGATACGTTTATTGTCGTAAGCCTCTCAGAGTACCCCGTCTCCCCACCTCCCTCCTGTACGCGTGCTGATGCAGTCGTTGAATGGATTCGAAACACAAAAGCAGTTGCGCAATAAAATGATGTTTGTTCCGCGCCGTCCGCTCTGAGGGCCCAGATTAGACTCCTGCGGGGAACGCGCGCTTTATGGGATTTTTTTATCCTATCTCCACCTGTGAGATTTGGAGGAAAACCCGTCAAATTTAGTGCGCAGTTTTCTCTAAAAGAGGAGTCCCGGTGGCATCTTCCGTCCTATAAATTTGAATCTAGGTTAGCACCGGCATGTTCTCTTCTTTTCCTCTGTTATATCGTTTCATCCGTTGCTTCCATTAATTCCTGCGCCTTCATGCATTCAATGTTGCTACTCATTAAATGCTTATCAGAAGCTGACATTACGGTTAATATTAGTATTTGCATTAGGTTCTGATTGCTACATGCGATATATCTCAACTAGAACGTCCTCCGTCGTGTATTCAAGAATTAGGCCAGTGACGAGTATGGAAATAAAAAATATCCTAAATGGTAGGGGAATCTCTCTCTCTCTCTCTCTCTCTCTCTCTCTCTCTCTCTATATATATATATATATATATATATATATATATATATATATATATATATTTATATATATATATATATATTTATATATATATATATAGTGCAATACACAGTAACACACAATATAGAAACACCAAAAAAGAGAACACTCACATGTATTTTCTTGATATTTCGACGGAAACAATCCGTCTTCCTCTGAAGATAGAGAAGTAGACCCATTACTTCTATATCTTCAGAGGAAGACGGATTGTTTCCGTCGAAATATCAAGAAAATACGTGTGAGTGTTCTCTTTTTTTGTGTTTCTATATTGTGTGTTACTGTGTATTGTACTATTCGGCACTTCCGTGTTACGTCTATGAAAGCATATATATATATATATATATATATATATATATATATATATATATATATATATATATATATATATATATTATTATTATTATTATGATTATTATTATTTAATAGGCAATCTACCGGTTAAGGTAGGTTTTTGGATGGACATAATTACTAATTAAATAATTTGTGACCCCTAGCAATACACAACATCCTACTCTACATCAGGTCCCTCTTCAGCTCTGAGTACTTTCTTCCTCCCTTCATCCCGTCCAACATCCCTATCCTGTTCCTTCCCTTTCCTCTTTTGCCCAACACTCTCCCCTTTATCACAGTCTTCAACATCCCACTGCCGGTCAACACCCCCTTCATCCACTTTTCCTGCCTCCATTGGATTGCTCCCAACAAACCCCTCTCTTCGCCCACCATACCAAGTACTTCCTCGTTTGTTTTCTTCTCTGTCCATTTCACCTTCTCCATTCTTCTCCACACCCACATTTCAAAAGCCTCCAATCTACGTCTATCCTCCTGCTTCAATGACCACGTTTCCGCGCCGTACATAGCTACGCTCCATATCAAAGTTTTTACGAGTCTTTTCTTAACATCCTTACTCAACGTCCCCGTCATCAACTCCCTCCTCCTTGTGAAAGCCTCTTTTCCTAGCGCAATTCTTCTCCTTACGTCCCTACTACTTTGACCATGTTGGTCCAAAACACTACCGAGATACGTAAACTGTTGTACCTGCTCTAGTTTTTGCCCTCCTATTCTACTTGGCCTTTTTCTTTCTAGAAAATGACATAACCTTTGTTTTATTAATATTGATTCTCATCCCATATTTGTCGCACTGAATTTCCAATTCACTCAGCAATGCTTGCAGCCCCTTGGCTGACTGATAAACTAAAGCTTGGTCATCAGCAAACCTAAATGATTTTACGAATTCCCAGCCCACTTTCATTCCTACCTCCAGTTCTTCCCATACCTCTTTGATCATTTCCGCTGCATACAGGTTGAACAGCAACGGTGATAATGGGCAACCCTGCCTTATACCCCTTCCTAACACTGCCCATCCGGACTCCCCGTTTCCCACCCGCACCTGAGCAGTCTGAGACATGTTGCGGATTAGCCTCCTTTCCCTCCTATATATATATATATATATATATATATATATATATATATATATATATATATATATATATATATATATATATATATATATGTGTGTGTGTGTGTGTGTGTGTGTGTGTTTGTGTAATTAATTATATGAAAAATTAATATATGTGAATATGTATTCCCAGATTTACATTTCTAGGTTGGTAATAAACACGTTCCAAACTATAAAGGAAGTTGAAACATAGCTCTTTTGACTAAAACTTTAATTAATTTAATGCCATATTTCAATTCACCATCAAATTATTTTAACACCGTTGACACTCTTGACGCCATTAAGTGCTAATTATAATATACCAATTATTACTATGAATACTGAATCAAGTGAGCCCTTAATAGGCCAATGTGTGTGTAATGGTAACTGAAGGATATTTGACCCAAATCAATACATTCGTTAATTAATTGATAGGTTAAAAGCGTATGACAACAAATAAATTATTTTAGCACAATGTGCATTTTTTCTTTTATAAAATACCACACAATACATTACGCAGTCTTAATTAACGTAAGCAAATGAAAGACATGTTCTATATCACATAAATAGACGCATAATTTTAACAGCATAGGTTAGTAATGGTGTCAAATACAATTCAAGGTTTATATGTTAATCACAAACAATTGATCGAATAATGTGATGTAAATTTTGAATTGATATTTTCAAATCTTCTCAGAAACCTTTCCCTGGCTTCTTATAACTATTTTTATCTAATATATACAAGGTCTGTCCCAAAAGTAGAAGGACTGAGTCGATTAAAGAATAATAATTACCATAATTGATACATTCACTCAAAAGTCACCGAAGTAGCACCCTTGTTCGTCTACACACCGCTGCCAATGGGTTTTCCACGCCTCGTACGCCTCCTAGAAGGCGACGCCCAGAATGCTCCTAAGCTCCCTAGTCACGGCTTTTTACATGTAAAACGCGTCCACAGAGCCGTGGCGACGTCCTTTCAGCACAAATTTGTGACGGAGGAAAAGGCAGAAGTGTGGTGGGGCATTGTGTAATAAATTTGGAGCCTCGCTCACATGGCCAAAAAGCTCTTTGCAGATCCACATGTGTTTCCTTTTGTTCGTCCGAGAGCACTCGTGGCACCAACTTCGGGCACACCTTTCTCAGGCCCACGTTTTCGCTCACAAATCGATTCACATCACATTCAGGGATGCCAAGTGCATCAGAAACCATGCAAACACTTAATTTGCTGTCCTGTCCAACAAAGCCTTCTCTCTTGCAAGATTTCCGCCACTTTTTGAGGCTGAAGGGCGTCCTGAATGTTCGATGTCTTCAACATCTTCTCTACCCTACCGAAACAACTTGTGCTCCTAAAAAACACCCGCACTACCAGTGGCGTTATCAAAATAAGCTGTCTTGAGCATTTCATGAGTCTATTTCTTGGTTTTTACCATTTTCACCCAAAGTTTGATGGCGTACCGCTATTCCAATAAACCTGTCATGACAGATCGTAGCGAGGTCATGTTGTAGAGGTTTCGCAAACAATCGATCTGCACTCCAAAAATGCTGGGAGTCAACTGCCACCGGCCTCCAACCATTCCAGAGACTCCCCTCCCTCGAACCCAACCAGAGATACTGCTGTTTCTCTATCAAGGAAAAATAAGTCCTGATACTTTTGGACCAGACCTTTTAATATATTTATACTCATGCGCTCTGGAGGATTTTAAAATATTTTATTGTACGTATTTAGGTGATATTTGGTGCTAAAAATGTATTTTTATATCTGATACCATTCCGATCGTCCAATAGATATTCATAAAAGTCCTATAGTTTGTGTTGGAATTCGCGGTTATATTCATTTTAATGGAAAAGAGAGGGAGAAAGGGCAATAACTTAATATCTTATTGACGCATACAACATTTCCGGTATTTAACATGGCAATTTCCAAGCCCTTATTTCAAAAGCCTCCATTCTACGAGTAAGTACCCCTATCGTCTTGTTTCAACGGCCAGGTTTTCCCGCCTTGCAAAACCGCGCTAAATGTTTAATACTCAGGTTGTCTCTAATATTTTCCTAACATTCTTACTCGGCAACTTTTTCCTCACCTAACGATTCCCTCCCCGTGAAAGATTCTTACCTAGCAAAATTCTTCTTCTTGTCCTTTATACTTGGATCATTTCAAAACACTTCCAAGATAGGTATACAAATATGTTCATTTGTTATGCCTAAACAAGCCTATACATGTAAGCTCCAATTTATGATCTATTTTCGTAAGTAACTTCGCCTTTCTCTTTTTCAGAAACCCTCATAACCTTTGTTTTGTTGATATTGACTATCATCCCATATTCATCACCATTTATACCATACCTATCACACTGATATTCTAATGATCTCAGCGTTGATTGTGAGAACTTGACTGACTGGTTAACTAAAGTATTGAATCAGATAGCCTCGATCGAGGCTACCTGGTTTAATATATTCTCCGCCAACTTTCATTCCTATCTCTAGTTCTTCCCATGCCCCTTTTGTCACAAATATAGCTAGGAAAGGAAACTATTAAAAATCAAAGTTATTGCAAATGGAAACGATTTCAAAGAATAATGTATTGGCTACGCTCTTAATAACCGCAAATTTAATGAAAATTAAGTGCAAACACCGAAATACAGAGAAAATATGGCAAGCATTGTTACTAAAAATTTCCTTTTTATTATTACCTTTCAGAAAAAATCGATAAAATATGAAATCTGAGACTCGCATAGTAAAAAAATTAAAAACGCACTAGGAAGCACATAAGACCAATTGTAACTCATGTGAAGTTTTTCATACTGACCAAACACGCTGAATGATTTTACCCCGATTCAAGGAACTTTTTTACCATTTCAGCCACAACAGATCTGGGATACTCCTAATAGCAGAGTGCATAATTAACCTCGGAGTCAACATCAGGAAGATTGAATTCTGAAATAAAAACAAATCATTTACCAAACCCAAAATTTTGTGAAGTCTCTAAAATTTCATTCCCACGAAATATTTGTTAGATAGTGAAATCTTCACCACTTTTTCGTCGTTCTCACTAGCACACCATTAAAAGTCCGTTTCTTTGATGGTCACCCTAACAGTAAACTTTCCATCGATAATGAACGCAGGTACCATCCACTAATCTCCTCCACCCCATTGGAGGTGGAGGATTCACCATTCTTTCATATCCACTCCTGTTGCTGTCATCAGTCAAACCACCCATGCATGGGTACTTTCATTTTCATATACTATACACTAAATGCATTTATGTATATAACCAGATCCACTTCCCAATTTACCCAAACCAGATCCTGATAGCACACCTTAAAATCCCTCTGGATTACCATTGGATGAAATATTATGTAAATAGTTGTAAATATTATGTAAACGTTGCTCACGATTTTAATACTCAATATATTTATAAATTTTTAGGTAGTATTTGATTTTATAGCTTGATTTTATAGTAAAAGCCATAAAAAAATACTTCCGTATCTATATGTCGCTAAACAATCTTCCTTGTTCTGGCCCATCGTACCACAACTGACTTCTTTGTTATTAAAAACCTCTATTTCTTTTTTTTAACATCGACTAACAGGAATCATTGAAGCTTATGTTTGTAAAATATATGAAAAAAATATTCACCAGTATTTTATTGTATCACATTTTCCCGAAGGAGGGGTGGTAATGAGTGTGTTACTGTGAATTCAATTAATTTAATTAACTCAAAGCTCGCCTGATCATCAAAGGCCTTACAATCCGAGCATCAACTCCCATTTCGGTCCAATATCTGAATTTTCATTATATACCTCGGCATTATGTTAAATACGTCTGCCAATATGTAAAAATAAACACTTTTTGAAGTTCTTGAATAGTAATCTGTAGCAATTTGTGGTTGTAATCAAATCATTATACTTGAAAACGATCCCGTTAATAGTTCTTTTAAAAAAATAGCAAATATATTATTTTTGATAGAGTCTTCCAATGGATTTACCTTTCGCTTTTATCTTCCCTTAATTGGATTAATGAATACGCACAAACCGTGCGTCCCCTTTCAATTATTCCTTCAATTTTTATTTATAAAATCTCGAAAAAAATGAGTCAATACGCTCGCACACGCTCGCCATGAATCGTTGGAGATAGTGAAATTTAATTGGACGCCCAAGTGAGCGAGGGTAGGATGAGCTAAACAAGGAACCAATCATCACTGGGCGGATACGTGAGCAATCTATTTCTTTCCCACTCACCTCCATTTCTCCTCATAAGTCCCAGTGCACCTTCCCTCACACCCTCTTTGGCGAGACATGGCGAGAAGGAAAAAGGGAGTCTCCATGAAGAGCCAACGTGCGCGGGAGTAGAAGGCGAGAGAGGCTGACAGTAAAGAACAAAAGGTTTGGGTTACGAGTATGTGCTCTGCCATATCGAGAAATACCAATATCGTTTGTTCAGTCGTGTGTTTTTGCTGCTGATTTTTTACGCATTCCGGCGTAAAGCTGCTTAGCTAAGCGTTTCTACTTTTGTGCTCCGCGATATTTCGTTTTCCGCATGGACCGCTGGTATAAAAATTCGGCATGATTGAGATATAAATTGGATACATCGATAAATTTAGACGCTTAGTGTCCTCCAAATCGATATCCTCACATGGCCGCCCTAACTTTATTATCCTTAATGTCCACATGGAGTTGATATGGATGTGGGAGTTGCTAAAATAGGGACCGAACAATTGTCAATTCCAATAGACATAGCGTAAATATGAAGTGCCACTGTGAAGCGAAGCGTGATATCATCGATTTAAGTTTTTATGTGGCTGAATCAACATTTTTTCATTACACTCAGTTTCCATCGTATTTTATACGATGCTCTAATTCGAGTACCATGGCGTCCCTATTCTAAAGTCTCAGGGAGGGGTTTACGCGTGGTGAAGAAAGTAGGTGCCCTGCGTTCTAGCGTTCTGCCTATGGGGAGGAAAGTGGGCGACGAAGAATATGGCGTGGTTTGGGGAGTTTGAGAAGAAGAAGAAGGAGGGAAACTCGTGCAACTTCATCCCGACCGAGTTATCAGTCGGCTGTGTGACGTGAATAATTGGCTTATTGTTGTCGCCGCCGACGGAATAATCCTCATTGGGAAGGGGGCGTGTTCGGGGCGTAGGGAACGATGAGAGGGGTGTGTGGAGAGCAAAGAGGGCCTCTTGTAGGTGCGACTCACGTCCGCGGGAGGAGTCATCCATTTATGGGCGGGGATTTCGGCCCGCTCCCTCTCCTCCTCATCTCTAGAACGTGGGGTCCTTCGCTCCAATCCACCCCCCCCCCATACTCCCCTCCTCCCCCCAGTCACTCTCTCTTTTTTGAGAAAAACGAAAGGGAGGGAGGGTGCGGGAGCGCGCGTGTGATAAAAAGCTCTCTATACTTCTCCCAAGCATGAGTTACGTGAGGTAAGTAGTGGTGTGAATAGAATGAGAGATTTTTCCTATTATAGCTAACCCAAATTCATTCCATGCATCCTAGTTTTTTTTGTTCTCGGCTAGCCCCATTCTACCAGTGACTCTATCTGGATTAGAAAAGGTATTGCCATATTTTTTAAAGTGGTTTTAAATGTTATTCAAGTATTTTCCGATGCAATTGCACCTTTAAGCCAGCTTACTATTAATACGGAGTCTTTATCAGCTTACTGCCCTACGTCCTACAAAACGTGGAAAAGTAGCAGGCATGATTCGCTTGATATAACGTTGTGTTATCATAACAGTTTCTGGCTTGACTTGGTGGAATCCCTTCATCCTATATTTCCATCCCATTTCCTTAATCCTTTTTTCTACCTTCATTACGTTGTATAAAGTCTGTGGGCAAAAGTACTCTTAAATTCATTCACAGACTAATAATTTACATGATAATGCCAATGGTTATGGTGCCACATCATTGGGATTACTTCCAGTATAATAAAATGATAGCTCCAAAAAAGCCAAGTTCTATTAATTTATATCTGCTCCTTACCCAGTAAGCTTTCACAAGGGCATGTTGGACGTTATTAGGTTGCTAACAATTAAGGAAATTTAATATTTAATCGTCTTTTAAGTTGAATTAGTTCCATATAAGATACAGTTTTTCAAGATTAAATGATCAGGTAAGTCTTTTTTAAGTTATGTAACTTAACTTGCGCATGTATTTAGTCGTTTCGTGGGATTTAAATTCATCTGTATCCGTACAAAATGTTTTCAGAATGGTGTTCTTTCACAATGTTAAGCAATAGTCCATTAATTTAATATTTTTGATTTCAAACCTAATTTTTAATCATTATTTTGTTTTCAATATGTTACGGTACGCATCGAAAATGTAAACTCTGGACTATAGCGGAGGGAGTAGTTTTGAAATAAATTTAATATTATTTTTGGATAAGGTAAATTGCATTTCGTTGTCATGATCATTATTTTCATTTTCATACTTCAACTCTAAGTTGGACTACGGTAAATATGACAATATTCTAAGAGATTAAATCAGAAATCACGGGATCACTCGTCTATTCTGGATCATGAAAGATTTAAGCAATTTTTTGTCAATGTATCTATCTCAAATAACCCATTTTCAGCCAACAACCTATTTCCGGACCTTGACTTTTTATGGCATTTATTTTGTTATCCTATTTATTTCCAAATACGTGAGTCGAACTCAGTATTATTGCTACCATAAGCAGTTTGTTAATGTTAGTAATTGGTTCGGCATATAACCGTCGGTTATTTCGTAGAGCATTTTCAGTTAGAGAACGGACATATATGATATTTGTGACAGATATGATGTTTGATATTCTTGATCTGGATGCGGTCATTCAATGGATGGAGCGTTCGGCTAAAGATCGAAGGGCTTTTTTCTCAAATTCTGAGTGATTTCATTCCACAGCCTCATCGATAATCCAAATATTGAAATTTTCCGGCTACCACCACTCTGTAGTAAAGCGTAAGTGGGCCAGAACGCGTGCCTTAGATGCATCTGTAAAGGCCAAGTTTTGTTTTGTATATGGTGGAATAAAACCAACCACTGCTCTCAACCCGAAGGTCAGTTTAATAGGTCATTACCTTTCCCTGTGCCGCCTATGATTTCTCAGAAGGAAGATTTGGTGTCCGAAAAATCACACAGCTTGGGGGAAAACTGAAGGTGTCCAGAGGCATCACCGGGATTCGAACCCGTGCCCTACAGGCAGTATATTGCCACGCTCCTCCCACAGCTATCACATTCCGTTAATGGTAAAATATTTGTGTCGAGTATTATTATCTCGCTACTTCTTACTGAATCCTCATTTTCTTCTTTAAGCATTATTGTTCAGAAGTACATATCTTAATTCCTTACGACTTGTTACTAAATAAGAGTAACCTGATTTAAAATTCTGACTGTTTCTTAAAATACTTACAACTATTTTCAAATAAGAGGTGTTGGTGAATGAAATTACCACATTTCTCTAGAATTGGGTGTGTTTGTATCGTAATCACGAAAGTGAAAATTGCCGCAAATTTAGATACTCAAATGTGGTAGTCACACACCCTACGCACCCGTTGATGCATTTATACCGTTAAATGGCCGTATATACGAGGCATGTTTAGAAAGTATCGCGAATTTCAATTTTCGTGAACTACATATGTTTGATTTTCGATTATTTTGTGGCGTTATGTTTGTACATATGTTTCTCACTTATGCCGAAAAGTTCGGCTATTTTGAATGTTCAGTTCATTGGTGACAGCTGTTTTGCTTGGACGTGTTTTGGCTTGTCTCCGATTTTTGCCTGTTCCAAAAAATGGATCAAAGAATCTGTAATAAGTGTTGTGTGAGAAACGAAATTAAGTGCGCGGACGCATTCCGAATGTTAACTGTGGCCTATGGAGAAGCTACCTTGGACCGAAGCAACGTTTATCGGTGGTGCAAAATGTTCCCAGAGGACCGGGAAGATGTGAACGACGAAGACCGTGCCGGACGCCCAAGCGCGTCAACGACAGACGAAAACATTGATGAAGTGAAGAAAATACTGTTGACCAATCGTCGAATCACCGTTAGAGAAGTTGCTGAGGACTTAATGTATCGACCGGCTCGTGCCATTCGATTTTTACCAATGATTTGGGCATGACACGGGTCGCCGCGAAATTCGCACAAAAATTGCTCAATTTCGACCAAAAAAAGCCACGCATGAAATTGCTGATGAGGTGTTGGACTCTGTCCGCGACGATCCAACTTTGCTCCAGGGGGTCATAACTGGTAATGAATTATGGGTTTATGGTTATGACGTGGAAACTAAAGCTCAATCATCCCAATGGAAGCTGCAGCACGAGCCAAGATCGAAAAAAGCGCGCCAAGTTCAGTTGCTTGTGAAAGTTTTGCTTGCAGTTTTCTTCGATTGCAGGGACGTGGTGCATCATAAGTTCTTGCCACAGGGTAGAGCGGTAAATAAGGAATATTACCTGCAAGTTTTGCGCAATTTGCGCGAAGTAATCCGCCACAAACGCCCGGACTTGTGGAAGAACAAAAATTGGCTTTTGCACCATGCCAACGCCCCTGCTCACACATCGTTACTTGTGCGCGAATGTTTGCCAAAAAACAACAAACTAATGATACCGCAGCCACCGTATTCCCCAGATCTGGCCCCCACTGACTTTTCCTTATTCCCGATACTGAAGAGGCCCATGAAAGGACGACACTACGCTGCGATTGACGAGGCAAAGACTGCATCAGGAGCTGAAGAAGACACAAAAAATGATTTCTTGAAGTGCTTCGAGAATTGGAAAAAACGTTGGCAAAAGTGTATAATATCTGATGGGGATTACCTTGAAGGGGACAAAATAGATATTCAGGAATAAATACATAATTTTTGAAAAAACACAAAAGTCGCGATACTTTTTGAACAGACCTCGTACGCTACATGCACACTTTTATCTAAGTCATACGGTCCGCGTCTGTTTATGAGGCATGCATGAATTTTATCCATTCATTCAAACCTGATGTAGAAAGTAATAAGAGAGTTTGAATAAATTCCAACACTACGAGAGAGTACAAAGTAATGGAAAACATTCATTTGCGTTGCTTATTTCAGTATGTTGATCGATTTGTAAGATTGACTCAGTGGGTAGGACAGACAATGCTGGATGAACGTGTTAACTTTCGTCAAGCCAGTAAAAAAACGAAACTCTCGAGCCACATTTTGTCGTGTTCCTGTCAATCGGAAATTTGAAAAGACGTCTTCGCTTCCAATCTCCAGATCTCCATTTTTCCCAAAGCGGAAACTAAAATTCAGTTAAAAGTGAGGCCTGTCATTGTCACTAATGTCCTTCTTATCTGGCCTTGAAGGGTCAAAAACTAAACCGTAGAGTTTTTTCCGTGCTATATATTAATGAATTTTTTGACAAATGACAACTACGGAGAAATATTTTCTGCCAATGAGTCGCCCCATTCCTCTTAGTTTAAGTGCAAAGCTGATTTCGCGAGCATATGAGATCATATTTTTGCATATATTCACACTTCATTGAAATTCGTCACTCATATTTCTCGCTAAAGCATCATCGGACTAATCAAAAGTTATCTCATATTTCAAGGGGACAATTTATAGTGCATTACAAAGCTAGTATTAAATTCTTAATGAAATTAGTTGTGTGCTCTCTATAATCTGCACTGTTCAATATTTTAAACGGTAATAATATAGATACTCCATAATTAAACTTAGAGCATGTTTATAAAAGTAAACTTGAATTTACTTTAGTGTCAGCTCTCTTTGTTTTACCTCATTGGTGTTGTGGCAAAATCATATTTTCATCATGCAATGAGGATTTCGACAGGAGATTGAAGGCTCTGTGATCGAGGGCACGGAGTGTGGTATTGACAGTAAATTAAAGTGACTATACATATAACCTATTGCGAAATGTAACGTATACACTTCGCAATCATAATCTTACCCTCCATTAGTCATATATTTGATGTAGATTTCCTCATTTATTGATTGCCCTCTTATGTATTTTGGCGCATGGTATTTCATTTTGTGGCTTAGTGAACTACCGATCGGTTGACTAGGGTTTCATTGGAGTTGACACCTGGATACCCTCAGCTTTATCAAAATATTTTCGAATTTTTGGTTCCTAAATATTTCCGAGAAACCGTGGGCAGCACAATGAAAGGAGCTAGCCTCCCTATTAATAATTAATAATTAATTAATGAGGTAATTGGATGGAAAATAATCAGCAACTCAGTCAATTACGGAATCAGTGAATTTTCGTGGTATGAAAGCGTACAGCAAATCTGCGCCTTGTACAGTAAAATATATCTGTCATTCTCAGACTAGTGAGAAGAGAAGGCTTGCCATATGAGGGGAAGGGAATTGAATGAGAACAAAAGGTGAATCCTACCTTCCTCAAACAATTTCTCGGCGTCCAATATTCTGAATTAATTTTTTCCCTTCCTCTCTGACCCTTTTCTCGCAAATCACACCCACTCTCCCCTCAGCACCTTACTCCGCCTGTGCCAGTACACCCGGTGAAGGGGAGAGGTCACAGCAATGAGTGGGCAGAATAACAGCGAGCAGGCATCGGAGCATCTCATTCGGGAATCAAATACAATCCGGGTACCCATTTCACTCATGCTGCAATGCGAGAGAGTATCTGTGACGTCCAATCAGAATGGAACTGAAGGAAGAGGTGACATGTGTGTCATTAAGAATATTTTCAACTTGAAAATTCAAAGTAAATATGATTGATACGCCTTAAACTAATTTTTAATGACTACTCTCACCTAATTTTTATGCATAATTATTCATTGCAGAGTGTGTTGTAGTGTAAATGACAGTTTCAGCCAGTGTGAGTTTTAGCCAGCTTTTCAAATATATTTGTGTTAAAATGGTTCATAACGTTACTTGTGCTCATATATGGATATGCTCCCCACTTTAAGGTTTTTTTTAGGCGGGCTGCTACACCTACCTCTTCTCCTAATGACGCAAACTCATACGCCCACGCAGTGTTTTGCGAAAACGCGGCAGATTCGTCGATGCTGAGCAGCAGAAAAAAGCATTGAATTATATTGAAGAAAACTCACAGGCAGTAATTAGATGTGCATCCGTTCAAAGGAATAGAGTACTTTATGATGAGAGCATAGGAAAATGGGGATGATCAGCGGGCAAAAATAAGGGACGAGTTCGCCAAGGAAAAGTGAAGGTTTGGTCAGTCGAGGGTTTTTATGTAATGGCCTCGGTGGGAAGGCATTCACACAGTGGTTGAGTGGACAGTTGCACCACGCACGCCATCTTTCTAATCCACACCTCAATTTTGATGGACGTTTCGAAATGGAGGGCTTGGAGAGTGACGACGACTGATTAAAAACTTCGAGGGAATGTTGCGGGCGGCTGAATGGTAGGGAATATATGACTAAATAACAAATTAGAGTTTTTTAGGCACAACTGTAGTTTTTTATGCTGACGAGATGAAAAAATAACGTCGATTTTATGGAACTTAATGTATGGGTGGATATTAGCTGACGTACTTCTCACTGCTTCTGACTTAGTACGCTGAGAAAAGTGTCGACAAAAATCATTGCATCAAAGAATTTGCGCTCGAGTGTTAAGGTTTGGGAGTCATGATTGTTGCACCATTTTCGCAGCAATGATATTTCATTATTCATGAAGTACACCGTTTCTGCATCTTTTCCAGTTACTCTTGGAGTATTTTTAAAATTACTATACAGTAAAGGCGCGGAAAATATGGAAAACAAAATATCCGAGGACTAAGATAATACTGGCTCCAGCAGAATTCATTCAGTGTCGAGGAAACTGCCCTTCGTGCAATTAAAATTTCCAGAGCTGCGAATATCCATTTACGAGATATGAATACACGCGAATAAATTCCCATTTTAATTGAAGATGTTTGTAAAAATAAATATTCACTCCCCTCACAGATGCACTCCTGAATTTTAGCTTACGGAGAGGTTTATATTTGGTTTTACTTTCAAGTGTATTGCTAAATTAGTAAACTTGTTAACATTCCGAGAACCCTGAGAGAAATTGATCGCTGGCACGATTAAATAGGTCAAAAATCTAATATGTGGGTTAATATTTATGGAAAAATCATATAAAGCTATCAACATTACTACAGTATCCAAATCACATCGACCCTAAAGTAATGGTAAATCTATGAATAGCCGCCAATAGCATTTAGGTGAATAACTGAGAGAAAACGATATTGGCAAACCTCAGAATGTGTTCATTGTTCTGGCTAGTTTACACTTCAGACTTTATTTATTTTCTTACTAGTGTATCATTTACATAATCAGTTCAGTTATCCATCCGTTTCCATATTCTACCGGTTATTATTTCATGGGATTCTATGAATAAAAATGTTTAATTAAATGAGTTGCAAGTTTTTCTGTAACTAATTACGTAGGCGCTCAGAAAAACTTTCTACATTTTTTCTTCTTTCTAAAAGATATTGGCGTCAAGACGGTGGTGAGTAGGAAGGTAGGAAGCAAATGTAGCACTTCTATTACGTATCTGTAAATGGGAATTATTGGCGTCTTCTCAATATGGCTTGTTAAAACGAGGCACAACTCTCCTCAATTGACATGCGCTAATTCAGCGAATATGGTGCTGGCTCAATCCTCTATTGGAAATCCCAAAAAGCATTTTATAATTTTCTTCTCTCATTTGCACTTTACTATCCATCATTCTCATATTTTTCGGAAGCTGAAAACTGACGGGGCCCTTCCCTCTCTTTCACACCCTTGTTTAAGCCTCATTTTAGCGCCATCCACTCATTTTTATCCCCTTTGCCCACCCTATGCGTCCAACCCTGCGAACCTCAGTTTCCCCATCCTCCAAATATAACCCACAGCATTACATGACCCACTAAGAACTCACGATAATTAATTTTAACTATATCTGGCATTTTGCGGCATCTTCCTTAACTCAACTTTGACTTAATGTTTCTTGTAAAATAATTTTGCACTGAAGAATCATGTGAGAAGTCGGAAAATATTTTCCCTTAAAACAGTTAAAGGTATATTATGTTTGAATTGGTAGTATTATCCCCACTCACTTTGCTTTTGATTATCGAAAGTTTCTGTGGACAAATCCCGAATTTGAGGCGTCTCAATATTAAAATATGACTTGAGCATTAGTGATAAGAATGCAGTTTATAATACTTCAAGATCTTCACGTAGGATTTCATGAACTCCTAAGGTCACCTTTCCCAGAGTTCCCCTCCTTTATTATTCTCAAATGCAGTCCCCTTCTGTAAATACAGCCAAAAATACTCTAATTCTATCGCAGGTTGACTATTCTTAAGAGGGGAAACTGAGTGTGATAAGAAAAGGGCTCGAAGGAGGGTAAAGTCATTAAAAACCTTTGTCCGTACTCAATTGGACGTTATTTTTGTTGCCAAATCCTCATAGATGTATTTCTATTGAAAAGGTAGGTTTTAGGATAGGTTATGACGATTCATTTTTTCTAAGTGTCGTGAGAACTTCCGATTTCTTCCTTCAACCCTCAGTAACTTCTGACTGCCTTCGTGCTGTCTAAAAGGCCCCCTCGCTTCCTTCCTCTCCTACGCTTCCCTAACGTTCCCCTTTCTATCCAGGTCTTCAACATCCCGCTACCTTACAATATTTCCTACAATCTCTTTCTCTGCTTCCTGGTGATATCCCCCAGTAACTTCCTCTCTTCAACTACCCTATTTAAACCTAAAGAGTTTTACTGCCTCTCTGTCAAACTTGAATTCTCCATCATTCGATACACCTACATCTCAAAATCCTCAAATCTACCCTCATTCTGTTGCCTAAAATACTAAGTCTAACATTCAAAAAGCCCTATGATCCACATTAAATTTTTTACTCATTTATTTCATTATATCTTCAGATAAGTTATCGTTGCAGGTTAATTAATTTAGCTGGAACCATACACCTGTTGTGGTTTGTCGGCTGTGCAAAATCACAACTAACCCGATATTATGTAAATCAGATTCCTTGTCCAATAATTTCAAATTATATTACTATCCAATTCCCCCATAACATTTTAATAAACCATTTTCATAGCTCCAAAAATGTAAACGAATTGGCACAAGCAAAGGAAAGATTGCCGTTACTGAGATTTGTATGATTTTAATATCATTTTTCCATGAAAGCACACTACCAGGTCACGCGCCTCTTCATCCTGCACTAGGGATTTTAAACCCTTCGAGAGATGAAACTTTTTGTGTCTTTTGACTCCTCTCTCTATCTCACTCTCGGTCTCCGTCCTCAGGTTTCTTGTTCTACTTTCCAACCCACCCCCTCTGCTGTCTTCTTTGCATCTTATTCTTATCTATATCTTCCATCTTATATATATATATATATATATATATATATATATATATATATATATGTTCTCTTCCATCTTATTCTTATATCTTCATCTTCCCTTGCTAACTTAATCTGTTCCTCCTCTTTAGCCCAACTTTTTCCTCTCCCTTAATCGTTTTCGTCCTTATCCCTGGCCTCTCCTCACATTCCCTTTCTTCCTTTTGCCGTGCTCGTGCGTCCACTCGTCCTAGAGGGCGAATATTAAGCCTTCCAAAGCGGACGAGAAAAGCAATAGTGTGGCAAAAATGAATAGTGAGGCACTCAATTATTGAAAATCCATTTCAGAACCTTATCCCTTGTCCCTCTCCATCGCCGTCGCTTGCCGAGCATGGAGGGACCGTGCATTCGTAGGTAATGGCCAATTAAGGGATAATTAGTTTGGTGCCCTAAGTCCCTATAAATAGCTTCTCATCCTTGTTTCATCGAAAATTTGACAATTCGAATAAAGTTTTGATGAGTGCCCTCTCGAACGACCCTCTATACCTCGTCTTTATATTCCCTTCCCCATAGTCGTGATTTCTCATGCCCCGTCGCATTTCGATTTAAATTTATCCTGACTGACACAAATATTGACTACGAATTATCATTTACGAGATGATTATCCTTCAGAATTAAAAATTTTATATTTTTCAGTTCAGCAGATAAATTTTGAAGAATTCTAAAACCCTCACACTGGAGGACGACTTTTCCGTTATAATTCACGCTTTGGCTTTGCTTCTTGTAAACATTTCCAGTGGATCAAAAATTTGGGAAATGTTCATGTCCACGTCATCATAGTTATCAAAATGACTATTTCCTCGATTTTTATGGGATTAACATTTTTCCACCTTAATATTTTACAGGCATACTTCCTTGTTATTGCGGTCGTTAAAATCGAATTTCCGCCAAAAGCTTTAAGGAAAATATTATTCATTCATGACTCATTTTTGCATTATTAATTCTTGCATTATTGGCACTTATATTTTCAAACTTTTATTGAGTTATTTTAGTCCTCTCGATGTTTTCATTCTGAAATACACCGTAAACAGTTTTCTATTGTTGAAATTCTTATAGCTAGTGAGCATAAACAAATGATCAACTTGTATTTTTATGACATTAAACCTTATTATAATGAATAAATTGAGGTGAATCCTACTAATTATCCTACTAATTTGCATACCTCACTGACCTATTTTTAAGGATATTATCGGCGTAATTATTGAATTCAATATGCAGTGCCAAAATGAAACCCAGAACATTAATCAATTTTGAAATCGAATATCTTCTTTGAAGATTTAGAACATTTTAATAATCTAGACTTGAAGTACGATATAAACTGAAATACTAAGTGGAACCTTATATAAATATATGAAAATCATGCCGTAAATGAAATGTATTAATGAGTTTTCGTTAACAAAGAGTAAGTTTTATAAATGAAACAGAATGAATATATGTATGTACAATAAAATGAGATTTAAATCATATGCTAGCACTGAATTCTATGTTGTGAGAAAAAAAGGTTTCAAAAGTTCAGTATATATTAAAACTTAGATACCTTATTGCACGTTAAAAATCAATCAAAAGACTATGTGTTTTCAACACTATTATTGTAAGTTGAGTTGTTACAACATTTTAGTTATCAATGAGTAAGTTTCTTTGGTTAAGTAATTACATGAGTAGATTCTAATTCAAGTGGCCAGGGCGTATGAAATATATGTTATCATTAAAAGATCTGCGTAATGTTGCCGTTACGAATATTTCTTCTCCAAATAGAACAGGTGAAGTATTTCTCATTTTGTTATAACTAAGAGTCACTGATATAACATTGATTAGCGAAAATATTGGTAGAACATGCTTTTAATGTCGCTAAACTTACATTGAGCACATAAATGGTAGTGCACAGGTTTTTAGTGGCAATCCGCTCTTTAAAAACATTTTTACTTAAATTATTTGAACCTTTCAATATCGAATACAAAAATTAAGGTAAGATGACTTATTTTGTAATAAAATGAGCCTGTGGGAACGTTCTAGAGATTTTCTTGGTGACTAGATTGGACAATAATATCTCATCTGCCGCACCTAAGGATCTGATTCGGCCCAGCATGGTCCTAATTTCAGCCCGTGAACGGATCTCGAGAAAGCGTAGAGGATGGATTTTTTATAATATATACTATAATATTAATAAACAAAAAAACTTTCAAAGCCATAAAAATGAAATTCTTGACATTTCAGCTATAAAAAATGTCAAAAATATTCATAAAATCGCTCATTCACGAAAGAAACCTTTTTAGTGTGGTTTTTTAAGCTTCGCCGGATTCACGATAAATCTGAAGGTATTCCTGTAGCGCACAACACAAAAATGAAACTGCATTGAATTAAGAGTTACTTAGTATCATGATCTAATTCTAAAAGTCTAAAATATTCATAGGAAATAATTCTTCTTAAAATATTTCTTAGTAAAATATAATTACTAATTAGTCTGACTTGCATTAAAGTCAGCCTTATATACTCTATAAAATGGCCACGATAAAATTTTCTTTCCTATTGAGAATTATATGAAGCGTTTTTCGATTCTGGTATAGTTAAGGGTGACTAAAATAATATCAATTTTAAAAATTATTGGTTGTAACTTGGTTTCAATGCAGGTTGTAATTAAATTTATCATAGAAAGTCATCGCCGATTTAGTTCGTACATTGAACATAGTGAAGAAGTTTGGAAGAAAAATGATGTTCCCGGAGAGGATATGATTCCATTTTATTTCCTTGCATCAAAAAGGAGTACTGAAAAATTTACTTTCATGCGAAATGACTTTTAAAGCGAAAAATTGTTAGCCGAAAATTCAAAAACCTATGCCCATCACTTTTATTGCAAAAAGTTACCATCGGAAATATTTTTCTAAATTAATGAAACTTTTGAAATAGGTCCAGCACTCTTTATATTCTGCACACTATTTTTCACATCAAATGACTTTTTGCGGGAGCTCTTGAATTGAAATGTTTCATGCCATCCGGTGCTTGAAATTTGATTAGCGTCAAAGCTCATATTTTTCGATATCATGGAAAATATGAATGAAATAGCAAACGATAATATTTGAGAAAATGTTTACTGCAAAATATTTGGACAGCGTTGAATATGCAAAGAGTGTAGGCGGACATATACCAGCGGCTAAAATTTGAAACATGTCAAAAGACAAATGCAACTAGTTTCATTTCAATTGCAGGATTTGGAAATGAAACATTTTAACTTCACTCAACGTTTTATGTTTTAGCAAATTATAATATTTTTATAAATTACGTCATAGTCCCGCCTACAAGTTATACTATATTCTTATACGGGCGTCATAAAGCGATAGAAAGAAAGTTATGCTCCTTTTTCGCGGGTCAATATGATTAAATTCCTTCCCTATCATATTTTTTTCGCTAGATCTAAGTATGGATTCAAATGGTCATATTTCCTAGAGGTGGTTCTTGCACAGAAATATTTGTTGAGTCAGTTCAGTTACCTTCAATTAAGGTTATCCAATCCTAAGCACGATGAACTGCCTAATATAGCTTACCCAAGCTAAAAAATATGAACGCATTTGGTCACCAAAGGTACTCATATTTTGTTACATTCAAATGTATCCATAGCCTTGTAGCCGGAAATAATTTGGAAACAAAATTTATTCAAATTATATCGTTCTGCAGCATTTCAGCTTTAAGGAAATAGCGCGCAATTATTCCACATCAACTTTTTGCTTTCCTTCTTAAACACAATGATGCAT
This sequence comes from Hetaerina americana, assembly GCF_022747635.1. NCBI lineage: Eukaryota > Metazoa > Arthropoda > Insecta > Odonata > Calopterygidae > Hetaerina > Hetaerina americana. The sequence continues at coordinate 28,241,952 of NW_027286069.1, forward strand.
CATCCATTTAATCATTACCCGAACTTGAAACTTTGTTTGTACGTACGTTTGACTTAGATGGTACTAATTGAATTCAATTTGTCATCGAATGAATTTATTATTCATAAATAAATTATTATTATTCATATTAAATTAATAAAATGAATTATTTATTATTCATAAATATAGAATGCCCCCGTCCCAAGATTTCTCTAGACGCCCATATCGATTTCTGGTTACTTTTTTCTTAAAGTACGAATATTTTAATCCATAATTATTAAAATTTTAGTAGCCTACCGTTTGAGATAAGTTGTGGATGGAAACAGATTGAAAGTCACAGCCTTTCATAGCCTCGTCTAAGAAGACACACCCTGTCACCTCTCATTTCATGAAACTGTCGATTATGCACAAATTCCGGGAGTTTTTTTTTGTAGATATTTCAGGGAGTGAGCATTTTTATGAAATTTGGAGCTATATTATGTCTGCGTAGTTCAAGTAATATTTAATGATTTAATTTATCCAAATATGGGAAACTTTTCCAGAATATGATTTCTTATATTCAAGAAATACCAACACCAACGGTATATTTTGTAGCATGAAATGTAGTCCCGCTTAATTTTATCAAACCACTTTTTGACAATAACTCGACGGTTGTTATCGATTTCTGTGCTCTTTCCTACGAGGGAATCTCAACTAATAGCGCCCCAGGGTCGCCTGGAGGTGAGAGGGGGTAGGTTGTGTTGTTACCCTCCCTCACCTACGGAGGGCGCGCACGCGCATTTAATCCGACTCACCACTTTCAGGATGCCTTCGTACCCATCCCCGGGCCCCCGCCCCTCTCCCCCTCTAGGTCCCTTGCACCCCTCCCACATCTTTCTCTCTCCCTATCTCTCTAGCTATCTCTCAGTCATCTCCAACCTCCTCCACCTACCTACTTCTCCCCCTGATTCAAACCTCCGACTACCTCTCCTCAAAGCGCCACCTGTCGTCCAAATGAGCCGCGCTCGAGATGAAAGCGATGTGGAGTATGCGAGTGAGAGACTCTTGGAGAAGAAGTTGGAAGGAGAGGAGGGTTCAAGGAAGAGAAAGGAGAAGGTGAAGGGAGTGGAAACAGGAGGATAAGTGGGAGGTGAACAAAAGAAAGAGAGGAAATAGGAAAGTAAATAAAGGAGCAGGTAAAGGCGAGAGTAAAAGCGAGGAGCCATCTTAAAAAGAGGGGAATCGCCGGTATATAAAAATTATTAAAATGCGGTCGAAAGTTTGGCTGAAAAAAAATGTGAATGGAATAATACCTTTGAGAAAGACGGCGAGAAAGATGGGGAGTGGGATCGCTTTGCGAGGAGGAGTGAGGTAAGCGCATCGAAGATGAAGGTGGAAACATTATTGAAAACCGTGGGTAAGTGATAGAGATGGGTAGTCATAGGAGGGAAGGATGGGATAAGTTCATGAGAATGGCAGGAAGGGATGTGAAGGAGAAGAGAAAAGAGAGAAAACAGAGAGGATGGATATCAGATGGGACCAGAAGGAAAAAGAGGAGGGGAGAGAGTTAGACAGAAAGAGAGAAAGAGGGTACGAAAGGTTTGAGGCGATGGGATAACTTGCCGCAAAAAGGATTTCATGGAGTGAAACTGAGGATATTGACACCTCTTCCACAATCCAAGAAAATAAACTGTTTTCAACTGCGTGGAGTTGAACTAACGAACTATTTAACTTAAGGCAAACGCTTGCAGAACAGAGGAGTATGTAATAAAATAAAGATGTTTCCGCCTGATGTCTTATCATTCATGTCTGATTATTGCTTATAAGATTAGCAGATTAGCTTCCTCTTGATTCTCTAGTTCAGAAAAAGCATTCCTTTTAAGGTAACAACATAAACTATGTTGTGCATGTCATTTTAATAATTTAAATTCAACAGATACGTGGAATAATGGAGCCCTGAGTCGCCCAAAAATATTTACATTTATGTTGGATTATTAGAGGAAGGCACAATGGCTTTTATGGATATATGGATATTATCGCCATATTTCTAAGGCAAGGAATGGTAATATTTAGACAAAAATACGATACAATGCTAGATTAAAACTCACGATGTACATATGCACCTCACGAATAAAATATTTACCACATTTTGGAATTAAGTAGCAAGTTCCGATTGAATCCTATCAAAACTTAATTTGTGGTGGATAAAGTTTTCAGTTGGATTTTTGTGGCATGAACAGCGCTTGACAGGCTTAAGTCTTTCACCGTCAAAGGCAGATGAGCAAATGTGGAGGGATGGAAATTATGGAGAAATTCACATTGCAGATGATGAAGAGAAACAGCCGAGTTGTTTTTGACTGTTTGGTTTCTAACTAAAGTTCCAAAGGGACACGGCGTTTAATGAAGAACACAACTTACGCTGCGAAGCTACTTATTATTTAACTCAAAACTTGGATCGCAGTGCCACCATTCAAGATCCTTCTGATGCTGGGAATAGAAAATGTTAACGGCACAAGCAGACAGTAAGATAGATACCGAAACAATCCGATGCCTCACTTCACGTCGAGTGGTACGACGCAGATAAAATACATCCGGGGAAAAAAAGGGAGTGTCTGTTTCATAGAGCGTAGTGGTAAATCAACCAATCCCTATAATCCGGGAAAAATTGGGGAGGTCTGTCGTCTCCACGCTCTGTCATATTTTTGCTCCCGGCGGAAGGTAACGCGTGTTTTGGCAGAAGCTCAAAGCGTCACGTGCGCGATTCCATGGATATCGAGGGGAGCAAAATTTAGTAGGAACCTTCCAGACGATTCTTCAGCACCCTTCCCACCCAACCCTCAGTGGCAGATTCTAAGATGGAGCAAGGCCGAGGCATGGTTATTGATTGACTAATTAATTATTGCCACTTTTAAAACGGTAAGTGGGACTAAAGCTTATTTTTGGGATTTTTGTGGCCAATCCTCCCACGCTCCTCTCCTTCCTCCATCTCTCAGAAGGGGGAAGAGCCACAAGGGAGAAAGAGAAAGTGTAGCGAAGAAATCAGGGATGAGACGAGGAAGCAATAAGAGAGTAGGAGCGAGCGAGGGTTGTTAAAGGAAGGAAAAGGGGCGTGTCCAAGAGAGATGTGGGGGGGATGACGTTGGGAAAGACGGGACATCATGGTCGGGGTATTGAGGAGCAGCACCCTACAAGTTGCCTTTCAGAAATTCTCGAGCCAAATCCCATCTCCTCGAGGTTTCCTTCGGGATCAGCGGCAATTTTAACGCAATTTTTTCCTGTCCGAGTGAAATTAATCATCGAGGCATTCGATGTTAGCAATGTATCCCTTAAAATGATGGTAGTCATTTTATCGGCAATGTCATCGACACCGATTTACATAGTGTTCCTGTCTAAGGGGGCGAGGATTCGGGCTCTATTTGGAACCGATGAATAAATTGAACTTCCAACCGAGATACGTGGGGAAGCCGCACCAATAAATTCTCTCCTCTAAACCATTTACCCTTTTTATATTTATTCCCCAATAGCATGTTTTATCGGTCTTTTTTTTACTCTGTCGGCAGAGTAGAAAATTAATCCGATTTAACGGTGCATGCTGTCGGATTACGTCCCTCACAAGTTCCTTCACGGACGCATCGTGTTACCGCCGCACTGTCCCAAAGAAGCGGGAGAAGCACTCTCAGGCTGCCTGTTGCAAATTGAGCCATAATCTCGTATCACTAAACCTACCTCGTATGAGTCTAAGCCCATCCAATCAATTCCGCTTGGGGTTTTTGCGACGGGAGGAAAGAGATCATTCTCATATCCGCAGGAAAAATGCAGGGAAGTGAGTAGATAATTTATAAAAAGAACAATGTTTTTACCAACTATTTCCCCACTCCTTTACCTCAATAGTCAACCCAATTATTGGCGTTCCGTTTTATTCTGCTGAATATTAAACGCTCCCTGAAAGTGAATACGGATGAACCATACGAATGCTGACAAAGATTTCCATGGTTAATTTCAGTGAATAAATTTACAATCTATCGTACAAACGAACGAGCCATCAAAAGAGATATCATAGGTACCGCCATGCATACATCATCATTCTGAATGTACGTATATAAAAAGTATTTGTGAGCCCTCACCGGAGAAAATCCAGCGAAACGCTAATTCATGAATTTGATTTATGTCAGATTTTGCACGGGGTCGATCTTTCTCGCCTGCGTCATCTGCATTCCGGTTCCAATACGTTGCGGGCAGGCTCTGCATTGCGCAGGATATGCGCGAATCCGCCTCACACGCTCACCAGTCATATCGTCATATCTTTAAGGAGCCGAAAAATCAGCGATCCGAAACTTTGGAATACCAATTGATTCAGGTGGAAAATTTCCGTCAACGCGCACTAGCGAGAGAGTTTAGAGGCCAGAGTACATTTTCCCGGATGAAATCGTTGGGCCTCCTCTCAAGGGAACGCAAATTGTTCAGTCCAATTGAAGAATGAGATCCTCTCTCCGCCTGTCGAGTCGTATTGGTAGAACCTCCGCCCAGCGTACTCCATCGCACGCGCAAGAGCACTTTACAATTTAGGATTCCCATCCACTTCCATGTGGTCTTGAATCAGATTGTCTGAGGTAACAGATGGAGATAGGGAGATGGGAATGAGTAGAGGTTTACGGGCAACCTGCGACATTGGTAGGAGTAGATTTGAGTATCACTTGATTTGTTACTATACATGTTACTTGGAATATAAAAATCTATTTTATTTAATTAAACACTAATGACGAATATATATGTGCTTGATTTAATAATAAATAATAATAAATAGTGGAAATGACTTCTGTGAAGAAATAATTTGTGGAAATTCTACATTTCTCTACTGCTAAAAAGAATGAAAACTTTGCTATCCGATTGCTTTAGAATTTTGTCGACTTTTCGGTATTATTGATGAAATAATTTCAATGTTGGTTGATAGCCATGCCCATAAATTAAACAGTAGCTTTCGACGGGAACAAATGAGAACAAAATACAGGACAGCGTAGGATTACCAAAACCACTGGAAATGTCACTTTTCAGAGAAGTAATACCCAAAAACTTTATTTCATTTGTTCTACTAAGCCTATTCTTCTATTTTTCCATCACTTGGAAGAATAAACCTGTAGTTATTATGATCGCAGAGTAGAGCTATATCTCCTTAATTCCTTTTAATCCATCTGCACTCTTATTTTCCCTCCTCAAGTTGGTCCCAAATTGGTGTTTTGTTTCCATGTAATATATCGAAATTACCTATGCGTCGAGGTATCACTAAAATTGTGGCCTAATTTATCGAGGGTAGTATACCGGTCTTGGTAAAATTTACTCCTTTGAGATTCACCACTGATAAATACTCGTGAAGTGAAGTGGTAAAAGTATTAACTCAAAATGTTCTTTTGTGCTCATCACGACGTCGGGGTGAATTATTCGTATAAAATATGTTAAGAGGCATCTGAGTTTTGCTTGATGATTTGATTTTTATGCTGAGTTTTGTCTGTAGTGATGAATAACGTATAAATGTACAAAATATCGGTTCAATATTTTCATCCATTGCATAAGGTTGGAGTGGGAGGGAGTGTATGGGAAGGAGATTGGCAGTCAGCAATAAGGAGTGGGCAAGTGGGAGGGCGGCGGGTAATGAAGAAGTGGATGGAGCAGGAATTGGGGGGATAGAGAACGCCAAGGGGACGGGACGATGTGTTCAGGACGCTTTGGGTGGAGGGAGGTGGGTACGGTAGGTTATGGGGTTTAGAAAATGGTTGACGAGGGCCACTTCTTTAATGATCCCACGTAGTAAGGGGTTGGCAGAGATGAAATGCGGGGTTACGGCGCTCGCTAGCCAGACGACGCGAGGCGAAGCTTGCCGATGGCGTCGTCCTTAAAGGGGGCGTACGTAGGGGGTGGGGTGGGCAATAGGAGCGTAGGAGGAGAGCGAGGAGACGGGGGATGAAAAGGTAATTTGGCTTCCTTTTCGGCTGGCGTGGCCTTTTCAGGACGAGAATTCCTCCGACCGTAAAAAGGATGTGCGTCTTAAATTTTTGAAATTACAAATTTGTTGGACGTTTGGCGGTACAGGATGGCCTTGTCATATAGTGGAGTTACCGGATGAATGAAGCATCTGGCGAATACATCACCATTAATTTTTCTCTCGGACTCGCTTAGCATTTCATTCAAAGAACTATTACTTCGGCATTTCGAAGGCATCTCCTCACTACGATCAGCGAGTTAATAGGTGAAGATTTCCTTTGAGCTCAAGCATCTGCATAGAACCTTCGAAATTGTAACTTTTTCTTTGACTGGTATATTCATGTTTCATTTTTATTAGCTTCCTTTTTAAAGAAAAATGCATATCACTTGCATATGAAAAAATATTCTTGGAAAATTGGTTCTTTGGTAGCCAATATACCATTTTCTGCCCAGAACCATAAGGCGGCACCGGAACACTGAGGCACTGAATAAGCTAGAGGAATAATTTTACAATGACGGTTGAATTTGTTGAATATGATGGCAGTCTGACAGACATTAATGAAGGACAAGACAGCAATGAGAGCTGCTAGACGTGGATTGGAGCACTATTTAGTAGTTTTCAAAAGCGTATAAGTGTATATCTTGGGTGAAGTGGGCAGCAAGAAATGGGAAAAGCAATTTATAGTAAAACTCGAACAGCTGCAAGGCTAAAACGAAAGACGTCAGCATGAATACACGATAGAGGATTAGCTGAACTTAAAATCAGGTAGAATGGGAAGGGGACTTATATAAGCGTTTTTTTACATCAAGTATATATACAGGTACACCTGTACATAACCATAAAACCATAAACACAGTAATCAACCCGAAGGTCGGTTTGGTAGGTGATTGTAGAATTTACCCAGTACTAAGCCCGACGGCGTGTAGAATTCACACATCAGGGTAGGGGGGCCATTTCCTTTCCCTGTGCCGGTCTTTCCCCGTAAGACCTGTAGTGGAGCTGCAGGTGCCCAAAGTGCCTTGCCCGGGAATCGATCCCGGGACCCTCCGGTCAGCAGTCTCCCCAGCTGCTGACCGGAAGGACATTTATTTATAATATATATATATATAATATATATATATATATATATACATATATGTATATAGACATACGGATGTGTGTGTATATATATATATATATATGTATATTTTCATACGTATGTGTATATATATATATATATGTGTGTGTGTGTGTATATATATATATATACCTTATTTTAGTAAAGATTATTCTTAATCCAAAAAAAATAAAAATAGTATGGGTAACGTTGGTAAAAATTTGAAATGGAGAAGTGAAAGATTTTGAGTAGTGGATAACTACAGTTACATCGTAGACAAGAAAGTAAGGAAGTTGGAGTGTGATATTTTAACGAAGATAATGATGAATGAATTCAATTCTGCAGCAAAAGAATGTAATGAAAGAATGGACGGACGAAGGAATCAGATCAGAGGTAGAACAAAGTAAAGGAAAATTTTACCGTTTTGAAAATGAATAAAAAGAGTAAAGCAAAGAGCAGAAAAAGAAAAAATAAATTAAATAGTTAGAATGCAATTACTGTCTTTGGTGACTAGAAGATGCTATGTGAGAATCATTTTGCATTATAATTTTGAGCACACTGGAACTGGTTGACAGAGCAAGGAAAGTTATTTTTGATCAAATCTACAGAGCGGATTTTTGCAAAATTGTAGGTTGTCTGTCTGGTAGGGGTTGTATGAATCATCTATTTTCATTTCAAAAGTACTGTATTTACGATCAAATAAGAATTTATTACATTCAGTAATGGTACAAACAAGAAAATTGAGAAAACTCATGGAGTTGATGAGCAGTGTTGTAAAACAATGCATGAAAATTGAGAGAAAACAGGACGAAATGCGAGAATTTAACAGTGTAAGAAATCAATCTGACTGGAATCCGGATTTTGGCGAATGATTTTTACACTGTTAAATAATCAAATTTTGCTACACATAAGTAAATGGCTGATCCATTAAAGCAAACTTTCGCAGCATTTCCCTTTGTTCTTTAAATCAGGAAATTGGGCTTCGAACAATAGGTTTTTAATGAAGCTTAGTCTGTAACATGGGTGCCTACAACTTTAATGTCTGGATGAACATTAATTTTCACTTAATGCAGAGGGTACGAGTTTTTTTAATAAATTTTGTTTTAAAATAGCTGACAGGGAGAATATGAGGAATTAGTCGTTCATACAAGAATCTGGACTAAATGGGTCGGCAGTAAAAACACTATGAAAGAATTGATCTTCCTTAGTCATATTGAACAAATGGATGAGTTGAATCCAAAATTAGACATGTTGGAAAAGAGTAAACTAATACTTCCATGAGTGATTTTGGTCGAAGGGTCTCTCAAATATAATTTATTCATATGCATGTAAGAAGATATTAATTCGAACAAGGCGGAGGAAACACTCTAGGGTAGAGTAACATGGAAAAAATTCCTGGGAGTATGTTACGTGAAATAACAAAGTGCTTTTATTAGCTGTACCGACCCTGAAAGCTAAGGACGTGAAGGGTCCTTTTGCTTGTGAATTATTTTTTCTTTCGCATTTGGAGCATGCAATTCCATATTCTAAAGTTCCTAATACCCTTCATTGTGTACATTTAATTTTTCCTTTCATTCATGGCTTTTTTTACTCATCCAATTAACTTTCAAAGCAATCATTGAGCACCCAAGACTCTAATCATACGCCTGAGATGTTTTTACATCACAAAATGAATAAAACTAGAGAATTCCAACTAATATTTAGCTGGAATTCTCGTCCAGGAAACTTTGATGATGAATACGGGTAAACAGCAGAATGTCACTAAACAATGAAACTTACATAATTATATTAACATATATTTTATTTCAAACCTGCTTCAAGCCTTTAACCAAGTCATGCGGGCATTATTTATTTTCGGTATTGACAGAAACTTTCATAAATATGCATCCAATAAGGAGAAAACAAAGGTCTTCTAGAATTATTAAGCTTAGAAACTCGGCTGGTTTCCTCGCCGAGTACTTGGAATACTTGCATCTTCTGAATATCATCAATTTTATTATATATCGCTCATGTATTAGTATTGCCTTTTGCTACTGGTAATCCATTTTTTTTAATTTTCAGTTCCCAAATAGTAATTACTGATATTCCATAACTTTTCTCTTATCCGTCCTTGCATATATGTTGGTGTAATCTGGTGGCAAAACAAGGAGTCAATTTTTTTAAATAAAAGTGTCATGATAGCATAGCATTCAGTTCTAAAAGGAGAATATTCAAATAATTAAACCACTAGCCTTTACGATGAGACGCACTCAGCTGCCAAGCCAAGCACATAGGGCAAGAACTTTGATGATGAATCTGGCACATGTACCCATAATTTACCCTAAGGCTCCGCTTTCCCGTCGGAAAATCTCCGAACGAAAACTGGTGCACATGATGGAAGGCTCATATAAAATAGCCAAGAAGTTCTCATTTTCGGCAATACCTCTTAAGTCGAGCGCCTTATATTCCCCAAAAAGCCTATGACATGACGACATAATGCCAAAGGAATATAAACTTTTGCAACGAAACTGTCCATATAAAATGTTTGCTTTTGTATTACATTTATGTGGTAATAGGTAATTTTTAAAATTATAAACAGAGTATGCCCATTGCTGTACAGATGTAGCCATTTTAAAGTATTCAATTTGTTCAGGTTCTGACAGTATAAACCTCATGATTATTTGTCGAATTGTTCTATTTTGCCCATCATTAGAAGCTTACATAATATTTTTGTAAACAAGGAATTTCAATTCTGAAGTATATCAAAGAAACTAGCATGCCACATTAAAAGTTAATCCTAGCTGCCCAACAGTACCCCGTCTCTCACACGTCAGTTAAACTTTTTAGTAGCCGAGTTTGTGGTTCAGGAGGTACCCGTGCCCGGTTGCTAATGCAAAGGTTTTTAATTGTAACCTTACCTTGGGCAGGCATATATTATTACAAGCCCGTCTTTTAATTTTAGTTTGGAATTTTGGGCGTCAGCCTTATGAGCCCTCCAATTATTTGACACTTTTTCCTCTAAAAATTAAAGAAAAATAAAAAAGTGATACCTTTTTCGATTTGAGATCATTTATTACTCTGCACTTAAAATTTAGTTGATAAAATTCCAAAGTTTGAAGCATAAATTTGAGATTTTTTACGTCTAATAGGATAACTTTGACGAGAAAAATTTGGGGAATATCCTAAGTATTCGTTATAAAATGAATCGCTGTAACTTACCCGAAAACATGTTGATTTTTTTGCAAGGAAAAATGTAAAAATATAGAATGGCTGTGTAAAAACTGTTCTCACCCATAAACCAGTTTCTTTCGTGAAGGAAATAACATCCACAGCCGTTGATGTAGAAACCCGATGTCATTTTATGGCCAGGCTTTCACGAGTGTAGCAGATGTATGTACTTAAGGATAAGAAAAAAATTTCATTTAAACCTATTTAGTTTATTTTTGCCCGCGGCAATTATATGATGTTGAATTTCATTTTTTACTATAAATTAGTACCATTTTTCGATATCACTTCTATATTTACCAAACTCTCACCGTTGCTATTGTTATTTCTATTGATGAAGTATTTCGCGAATTTTGAGTTCTACTAGGTTCTTGACTCCGTGTTTGTTATTTTTTACCGTTTTAAACGCCAATAATTATCAATTTAACATGATCGAAACATCTCTAATAGGAATAATCAGTCTATTTTAGGAGTAAAATATACATGGCGATGTGTCTATGAGGTAGTGCAACCAAAGGAAAAGCATATCCATGTGTCTTCATGCTATCAAGTTTAACTGACAAGGTTCTACTTCAATACCAGAATGTTGGGAGTTGCATGTAGTAACACCGTGAGACTTCGTTGATTTTACACGCGATAGTCGGCGATGGGCATTTGGCAAATGACAGACAGAGGTGGTTGACCTCCTGGCAAACATTTCACACCAAGAAGAGATGTAGTGTCACGCAAGTCTGGTCTAAGCCAAAGGAATGAGACTTCCACGTGGCTTCGCCTTCGGTTTCGCGCGCCCCCTTTCCGACATTTTCCACCCACTCTGTTCCCGGCTTTACGTATCCAATGCCATCAATCCACTACGCCCCCGCCGAAACACTCCACGGGATCTTCCAACACTGCTTTAAGTGTCGACCCGCATCGTTCTTTCAACCAACCAGCCCTCCCCCTTATTCGCTCGTGCGACTCCCTCGCCCTCAACCCCATCCTGCGTGGGTCCTCCTTCCATTCTTATTTATATTCCTTCCTTTCCCTCCCACGGCACTTGCCACGGTGCTCTGATCCACTGCCGCATCATTCACTCCTGTTAACCCCTTCCCAGCCCTCCTCCGCCTTTACCCACTTCCCACTTATTCACACGTCTGTCTGGGAGTGGGTGTGGCCCGGCCCGCCATGGAAGGGCGGTTGGAGAGTGTCACTGGAGCAGCTCGTGGCGAATGGAAATTTTCGTCTTCAGTTCGCGTGGAATTCTAGAAAATATTACCTTCCGCAGTACGATAATTCGTGAGGGAAATCGTCTTTGATGGTCTTTTACGTGGTGATATTTTGACGTGAGCTGACATTAGCGCCTTCATCCTCCCGCCAAAGAGTTTAATATCGCTATTTTTTGCGTTTTCTTTTTATGTTTAATTTACGAAGCAGTCTTCTTTCAATGCTAGTTTTATCATTTTGCCGCAATACGCCATCAACATTTTTTTATTCACATCATAAATTTTCTGAAAATGTTGCATGATGAAATATATCCTTAATGCGTCCTTTGTAAAGGTCTACTGTGTTTTTTTCATGAACTTATCGAATTCAAAGGTTAGGGATCATGGTACGCCGTTAAAATGGCAGTTGTGAATTCGCAAGGACCTTTCGTATAATGAATTACAACTTATACCTCATAGCTGTGGTTATCCTGTATGCAAATATTCACGATAACTAGGCTATTTTTATTTTTCAATTGTTCGTGAATCTCTTCTGTATATTAAAGCCTTTATCTCTGAAAGCATGCGATTTAAAAATACTATGAATTAATGAACGTGAAAAATGCAGTGGCACACGCTAACATTGGTTTTATCGAATGTAGATCCATTTTGTTTCCATTAGCGGGACACGGAGGCGTGCGAGGTCCTATTGGGACGGGGTCAGAGAGAGAGAGAAATACGTTCATATTGCTTTCAACGGTCGCAGACAATTTATTGTACCATGTTTTAACCATTGTCTTTTAACTATTGCTTACTGTAAATGTTGATGAGCCTGCGGGTACGCACTCCTAAGTTTGGGGAGGAGGGAAACGGAGAGGTTTTCCAGTTTTAATGGAGAGTGTCAGTCGAAATTTTCTAAGTGTGAGGGGGCGTGAATAAGTATCGAAGGACTGGCGTGACACAATTCGTGAAAAGGGGTTTTTTTTATATGGATGGTTGAGGAAATGGTAAATTCACTAACGGAGAGGTGAAAGAAGTCACATTAGAGATGAAACACCTTTCCCTCTCCGTCGGTAAAGAGCGGAAAGACGTGGTTAGTGCAATTAGAGAGAGAAATGAGGCTGAAAAGCGCATGTTTTCTTAGCAGACACCGGCAATTAAGTGTTGTGAGAGGCGCAGAGGAAATGGATGAAGAGGGAGCAGAGTTTGCGGCTATATGCGAGGGTTTTCAGCGCAAGACGTCTTGCAACAAGTCGCGGGAATGATGAAACCCTACTCAAGGTAATTTCTGTCGATTGGTCTGAAGTAGATTTTTTATAGGAGGAGGGCGACCAGAGAGGTATGTTGAGGAATCGAGCGTTATATACTCGTTTTGACTGTGAATCGTGTGCATTGGAAAGAAAATTATTGTTTTGTGGTGGAGTTGCAGACTCGGCGTCAACAAGGGAGAGGAAATGTAGCAATTCTGTGTTCATAAAATTTTTGTGAACGAAACTGTGAACTTGTTGTCGGATAGGTGGTTTTAATTTTGCACTCATTAATTTTAATATAACTCAACGGTCTCAACGTTTATGCATAATTATAAAGTAGTCTAAAACGTAAGAGAATAGCGAATGCCATGGCTATGAATTCAAAGAACGAGGGGGAGGGGAGGGTTGGTTAGTTTAATTCAACAATTTCGAACCACACAATTAAGAGAAGGTTAAAAATTCAACCCATAAAATCCCATTTAGCACTTTGTCAAAAGTATGTAAAATCGTAGGATTAAAATCAGAAGAGTGCATGTCATCAATCAAATGCTTGGCAAACCAATTTTTTGTTCCGATCGAGCAAAAGTGTTTAACACTCCGTCATTCTTACAAAAATTTTCTCCCGTTTGACTATCATAAAAACAAATATGATTGGTGCTTCACTTCTTTAAAAAAAATATAAACTACTTTTTCAGCCTGATTGAAACAATCTTTGAAGTGAGAAATCAACTACCAATCTCCTCAGGATTATGAAAACTTAATTTCACTTTTCCCTTGGGGATAAGTCTGACAATTGTATAGTAAATATGGTTAAAATAGGGTAACCTGGTCGAGCTTGAATTGGCCGGAGAACTAAGAGATCACGGGAGGTGGATTTACGTCACGGCCTTTCCAGGCGTATCAGTTGTCGTCATAGCTCTTAATTGAAAAATTGACCATGTGCCTTTCGCACATGAGAGACTTAAGCCTAATAATACTTACCCTGGCCTTTTTCTTGATAGAACGAATTTTATATCTATTCATAATCGTTACGTTCCAGTAAAGACGTAACAAAAGTCAATGCTATACCAGACGGTAAAGGGCATTTCTAAACGTTGACACAGATTTGGACTTCTCGCGGGCTTCATCCATCCACATTAATCAACCCTTAAAATTGGTTGTCATAGGTGAGGGTATAGCTCATCCATAATTAAGCCCTAGATGTGTGAACATCTTGCATGAATGACGTAGGTGGATCACTTTCTTTCTATGCGCCACCATTCTGTTTCCCAAGGTCTGTTTGTCGGAACCTTTTGTATTTTTAGGTGGGCTAGTTCATAGGTATAACTCGTGATTTGAATCCAGGTTTCATTATTCAGTAGCCGACCGTTCTGCCCACTGGGCTAACAATTCCCTTGAACCTTAATTTCGCATAGGAACTAACCCGTCGTGAATCATTTTTAGCAATAAAAATATTCCAGGATCGACTTATTTACCTGAAATAGTTTAATCACGCGATAATAGAAAAAATTTTAGAAGCGGTGACAATTTTATAGTAAATATGGTTAAAATAGGGTAACCTGGTCGAGTTTGAAATGGCCGGAGAACTGAGAGATCACGGGAGGTGGATTTACGTCACGGCCTTTCTAGGAGTGGCAGTTGTCAACTATGGATTTAAATATTGAATGAGTTGAAGTTTTGTGATGCTTCCCTAGATACCATGAAGGTAAAAATGCGATTTAAAAAAATCGAGTCATGATATATGCATCCCGAAAGTTGTCGTGTGATTCACGGTCTAAGGTTTAGATCACTGAGTGATCAAAGTTTAACGTGTATCAAATATTTTCACGTATTTCGCATATCAATTAGCTGTTCCAAAATTATTATTAATAATCGAGTTTGCTCGTATAAACTTAGGAATGGGCAATAAAACTCCAGCTCTATAAACATTTATTTGCCAATTTCCGGTCTTTTCACTCCGTCTAGATCGTTTTCAATAATTAAAGTTTACATTTTAAAAAGCAAAATTAATCGTCTCTAAAAGCGACCTGCAATGTTTCCCCAGACTGTAAGGCATCATCATTTCATGATGATCAGACTCTATCTCGTAAATTGAGCCCGCCATTAGTCCACCGGTCAGTTAAATTCTCTTTGGCATTCATCTTTACTAGAAGAAACTCACAAATATTATTCCGAGGTTCAGTTACGAGTAACTACTGGGGCTAAATTCAACTACTCATTTTCAATCTATTTGAGTACTTTGCTCTGTTGGTATTGAAAAATTACGAGGAAAAATAGGTACATTTATGAATTATTATGCTAGATAAATCAAACTACAAGCCCATCTATATTAAATTATTATAATTTGAATTTAAGAAAAATTTCCTTGAGAAACCCATAAATTTCTATTGTTTTTATCATGATAATGACATCAAATTATTTTTTTTGAAGCGCGAAGTAGTGAATTGACGTACAAGTAAGTTAAACCTCCGACTAATATTATAACCTGTTATCTCAAATTACTCCTTCAGGCCATTTATACACTATTTACCGAGCACAACACCTTATGGAACGGCAAAGATACACTTTATCAACGGAACGACAAAACATTGGGTATGAATCAACGCTCTATGATTACTTACTGCGCCATTCATAGTAGAGAGGATTACGCCCTCGTATGAATCGAGATGTTCGTTAGGTGTCTCAGTCTGGTGGATCTAAACATTATTTTAGCAAAACATCTATTAGATAGGGCCCTCAAGTGTTGCTTTTCCGGGTGATTACTTGCAACTGGTAATTCTGGGAACTCTGCGAAAATGCAGGAAATCGGGCAACTTGGAATGAGCAGAATATTGTGAAATTTAGATAGGTTTATGCATAACTCTCCGGAAATAACCCTTCTGACCTTTCTCTACCTTCGCTACATTTCGCCGTTTCTCCATTGAATTCACTTCCTTCACCCACGCCTCCAACTGTTGTCCACTCCGGTGATCTCGGCCAAGTGCTAGGTTAATCTCTCGGGACCACGCCCACCTTCCGGTATTTCTGTATCCCGAAAATTATCCATTTCTCGCTTCCATATTATTCCAAGGGTCGTTTCTGTAATCCTTACTCATGTAGTCCTCCAGTCTTCACCCTCCTCCCACATTAAAGTGACGCATTGGCTCTTTGTTTTCCGAACGTCTGATTTTTCCCTCCAGCCCTTGTTTGGTAACTCTCCGACTTTTGCTTACCCATCTATTTGGTACTCCCTCACCATTTCTTCCATGTAAATCTTTTCTTCCTCTTTCAAAACATACAGCATAGATACCACTTTCCTTTCTTCTTATTCCCCTCGTAAAACACATCTCTCTCCTGTCTCATAGTCTCTATACATGTAAGAGCCAAATTGAAGATTTATTTAAAAATGAGTTTGTATAAAGAGATTCGAAACAACGTTTATTTCAATCTCTAGTTTAAAAGTATTTCACTATTTTGGAGTTTATTCATGATTCCAAACGATTTTTGACTCTTTGTCCGAATTTCATCAGTGAGAGAGACAGGTAGGAAAATTGATATCTCAACACCTGTAAAACTGCGTGTTTGCGTAATAAACATTGAAAATAGTTGTAGGAAATAGATAACCCTCCGGAAACAAATATATATTGAATTCCATTGTTAGCGGAGTTTTTAAGGTTAGTGGGAAAATAACGCTCAGATTGTCACTCTCCAGTACAAAGGGAGAAATATTCATATTTGGGAAACAACTAATTAAGAAACGGTCACGACTGGTCAGAGACCGCTTTTCCACCCTGGTCCTCTAGGGTGTTACTCCACCCATATGTTCTTTTGCACACCTCTCCGTAATAGAATTGTCAGTCTTAACAATTTTTTCCTCTATTTTCCCTAAAAAAACCTTTCCAGTCCGAGCCCCGGATATATTCATACATGAATTTATGTCTCAAAAATCTTTAACGCACGATACCATATTTATGTGTATCCGCACATAGAGCTATTTGACTTTTTAAATTAAATGTGATTCTACTCCCATAACTAATCTTGCCTCTTCCATAAATTTCCATCAGGAGTTGGGTTTATTTAATTGCTACGTTTATTTCTACGTCTTTCCGTTTGTTGCTAATAGAAACTTGCAGTAGCTATTTGAAATATGCATGTATTTATATTCGAATTTAGTTAACTTTGTAACCTTGATAAATTTAATAACTTTTTAATAATTTGGACATTATTAGGAGAAAGTAAACTGCTCAAACTTCAAGATAAATTTAATAATATTGAAAACATTTCCAACCTTTTTATTGGCTTTATTTTTACTTCAATTGTGACGCATCGGGAATTAAGCTTTTAGGAATTATGTTTCATTTGTCGGCGAGACTATAATGGGAAGTTGAGGGCAATTGACTGTCGGATAGCCCGATACAAGGAATAATTTTATCCCGAAAAATCTGTGGTATCATCAGTAAAAAACAAACAGGTTCACCCTCTCTAACAACCCAAAAATATAATGCAATCCAATGCGCCTTTACAATAAACTTAGTAATGCTCTTCTATTTCTAGCTTTGGTGATTTAACATCCCCTATGACCCGCTTTTGTGTCGGCTTACACTGCATTGCGGACATTAAATAGAGATATATCCAATGCGCTAGTTATTCAAGCTCAAATTTCCAAAAATCCCAGGGTAGAAACTGGAAAAATGTTAAAAAACGGATTTATATTGACAACCCTCATTTGCATCTCATCATTCAAATTCTTCTCACTTATGAGGTAAGGTAATAAAAGCGTTCCCTTGGCCTTTCTTGGTAATAAATACAATGGCCATTTCAATCTCAGCACATTCAAATCCTCTCGGTCTTAATCCAACTTCCCTGTATCCAACTCCCTTTAGTGTATCGCTTTGAATCCTTCTTTCCACCGAAAATTTCCATTCGTCGAGTTTCCTAAAAGTCTCCTCAGCTGAACACTTTCTCTCCTCCTGCACACCTACTCCGAAGTTACTGTTTCCATCTTCACCTCTCTAAGGTGGCTAACTTTGGCTACTTTCTCCTTTAACTGCCGGAAGTCAAATCAAACCCGTTAAATAAATTATTTCCCCCAATTCCCTTTTGATCACAAAAAGGATTCTCTCTATATCGGACGGCTTCCTATCGGCCAGTGCGCCGCATCGCGTTAATCCAACGAGTGGCGATTGTCTGGGGACGCCCTCCCACTAGGTCTCATTCCTGAGAGAAATTCATGAGCTTCTAAACAAAAAGTGACGGACGCAACGTTTCCATAGAGACCCTAGCTATTCCGTGAAATAAGCGGAGTCGCGGAAATTCACCTGATGAGAAATGAAATGTTCCAACAAACTCCGTAGCTGAGGAAGTCTATGTCGTGGTTTATAGATATCCATTTGTTTTTTATAACGCACGCATGGTTGGAGTCCAAGACGATAGCTGCCACCATGGCATTGACTCATTTAATATTTTCCTCTAGCAATGGCATCATTACTTTTCCACTGACCATTGCCATACTATTTTAAACTGAAGCTGAAGTATACCCTCACCAGTTATCAAGCCCAAATTCGCATAAACTTATTCACTGGATCTCCTTTTAAAAATTCGATTTCAAGCGTATCAGATGTACTGCGTGATTTTTTGGCCTCATGTTTGTCTTTACATTTGTATTAAAATTTTTAAATTGCTTATAATATAAATTACTGCCAGTAATATGGGTTACTTGATGTTTTAGAGTGAAATTCATTCAGAATTAGTGGTTATGAAGATAAAGATTTATTTACTCAAGGTAAATCGGGCAGTTTTACTTCATAGAAGTCGATTGGTGGATGTGCAGGGCTGACAGACGTCCAGATTTTCCCAGAAAGATCTTATTTTTATAAGCATCCAATCGGATGGCTATAGAGAACGTAGGCGTCCGGTTGATGTTTTAATTATTATTCGGAATTTTCAGAGTTAAAATCAGTTATGCTTGTGTTTTCAAAAGCATGTGCGTGTAAATATTTATTTGTCTATAAATGAATCCCCACACATAATTACATCTATTCCATTGACAATATTTCCCACTTTCGTCCAACATTTTCTTTACTGAAGTCTTATCTAAACATTTCCAAACCTAAAATAATCGATTAAACCTAATGGCAAGCCTTAAGCTAGCCAAGGTTTATCAGCAGGATTTATAAGCTTCGCACGACCACCATTGAGATACGAGCCCCTGACTTTTAGGATAGCATTCAGTTTCCTTTGTTAAGAATTAATCCCAGCTGAAATTCCCTTTAATCCTCAGGAAGCTACCTGTCATTGCTCGATACTCCACGACCTTATTTGGAGTTTTGACTTTGAAAGTAAATAACTGGACAAATCTGGTAGCATTTCTGTGGGAAATTCTGTGCATTTTTCAATAGTATCGTTTTTAAATATGCTAAGGAAAAGAATATCCCTTTTTTGCTGACATGAATCGAAAAGCACAAGATAGAGCTCCCACCGCTTTGAGTGTGCTATGTGGTGAAAGCGGGGCTGGTCCTCTTTGCCTTCGGTTCACCACAAGGGGATTAGAAACTGGGGAAGCAGGGTGAAAATTTATCACAAAAACCGCTCTACTACTGGTTGGTAGGCAGAGGGACGCGAGGGAGGTTGGATGAAATCACAACCCCCTGCGCTCTCTCTCCTGTGCACACGACAGAATCTCCTTTACCAACTCCTCACCTCTCTCCCGCCCCTATATCCTAAACCCACCTCTTTCACTCCTCCCCAAATCCCAAAACCCGCCCTCTCTAGTGAAATATCCCCCTCGGTGGGACGCTTCTACCTTACCTGAGAGCCACCACGCCCCTCGTTGAACCCGGCGGGGAGATGTAATGGTCCCGCAGGGCACGCGATGACGTCGGGCCCCACCAAACCGAACCACCATCTTCTTCTTTCCAACACACAAGGGAGGGAGGTGGGGGACTTGTTTTGAAGAATCTCCCGTCCGTCTTTTGTATTCTACTCCAGCGATTTATCTCTCCTTCTACCGTTCCGTTGTCTCTGACGAATGTCTCCCGCATAGTCCTTCATCTTCATCTCCTGTTGAGAGTTTTTTCAGTTTTCCTTGCGCCACCGGGACACTGCGACCTTGACGTACGCTTTCACGTGGGGATGGCAAGGGGAGGCGAGTTATATACGCGCCCATATATGATGAGGCAGTGGGGGAGGGACATACTCCTCCGTATATAACATTTTGAAATAGCGCACACACTTGGATATCAATCCGCCTGTGTTTTATGGGAACTTAAAGACACTCGCAAGAGTGAATGTAAATTCACCTGCAAGGGTTTTTGCAAGCATAAAATGAACCAAGAGAGTGCCGCAGGTTATAGTAACCGTAATACCAGTAATTTCGACGAGAGACAGCATAGTCCTGCGGAGATGTTAGCTGCAAGAAGGGTTGACTTGAGTTCACTTTATAGTATTACTTGAACGCCACCTGATTCAAAGAAAATTGACCATTATCATAGCTTGAAAATTATTGTAATTTTTTAAATAATATCTTATCTTACATGTGTTTAATAATTACCATTATTATCATTATTGGAACTATTAATTAGCAGGATAATTTAAAATAACTTTCTAAATTATCTTCATTGCGTTCACTGTCTCATGGACATTAGTGAAGCGAATCCGAATATGTATGTATTCAATGCTAATAACAAAATATACCTTACATAAATTTCAAACTCTGAACAGTATAATACAGTTAAGATATTATTTCTAACATTTGTTTTACAAATTCACTTTCTTCTAATCTCCTCATTGACATGGCCAATAGAATCATCCGTCGTGTGCAGAAATCCGGCGAAAGAGAAAAGAATAAGAGAGCGGACGCTCATACGGAAAGATATTAGCTAATTTTCATAATTTTCTGGGAATCCAGAGCATTTTTCAGTGAAGGCAAACGCGCTCAGTGAGATAGAGTTTTGTCATAATTCCCTCAATGAATGGAACGATATCACCGATTAGGTGAATAAGAATATTTTTGTTAATATATAATCAGTTTTTCGTTTCAGTGGATATATTCACACTATTTAAATTGAGAGTGCAACTGTCAAAGCATTCATTTACCCCTTTGATATTATAAATTTTAATTTCCATCTAGTAATCAATTTTCTCGCCGATTTGATCATTTAAAGGAAAACTATGTATGATTCTAGGTATTGCATGCAGTTCTGGTGAAATTAGTATTTTTTTCACTATTACAAAGCGTCAGATTTTCTCTTCGAGGTAAGAATTTATAAAGCAGGTGAGACGTGTACCAATGAGCTTGCGTGACAAAAGCCTCACTATCAGTGGGCAATATTAATGAAATTTGCGTTTCTCTGAAATGTGCGAAATGATATTTACTCCAACCGCGAAAATGTATATTACTTTTGATCGCTATTACCAAAAGACTTAAGTTTATCTGACTCGGGCAACTGAGTTGGAACCACAGGTATGATTACATGTCGACCCTTTGGAGAGTATGACACAGGCTACTCAGGAATTCGAAGTGCCCAGCGATTTTTCATCACATAAATACAGGTTTTTATTATTTCATTTTCTATTAGGTTGAGTTGTTCTGTATCAAATTTTATCCACTTAAAGAATCACTAATTAAACAGTAAAAAATGGGCTGCTTTATACGCATAACATTAATTAGTATAAAGTAAATATTAGTTCGACACATTTTATTAGTACCTAAGAAGCAATTTGTTGTTAAAAACGATAGTTAATGTATTTTAAGCTAATTTATTTTAGAACAGATCGAATATACTGTAGACTAACTTCTGACAACTAAATAATAATTAAAAAATTCCATAATCCCGTTAAGAATGCCACTATATATGCATGAAAATTAAGGAATTAATTACACTCTTCCCTCTTAATATGCCGATATTCTCGGGTTTCGTCTGAAAAAGAGATCAGTCTTCGTTTTTTCTCAAAAATACTATTTTTTCCATAAAAATGGACTCCATTGAAACCAAGAAGCGAATATGGAAATTCTGTCATATCAAGTGAGACCAGCAAGTTTGTCTAGCTTAAAATTTTAGATACAATTGTTAAAAAAACTAGATTTGTTTAAAAATAAGCACAAATTTACTTGAGGAAATCTTCTTGAATTCTATAAATTTTGGGAAAAAATATTTTGGAGTCTCTAACTGTTATGAAAAAATAAATTTTATTTAAGTAGATGATAGGATACATCCCGGAAATATTATATGAATACCGTATCATACCGCTCTCTTTTATGTAACGTTGTAACCAACTCTACTCTACTCCAACCAAACTCCGAGTAGTTCTAACATGATTTCATAATAAAAAAACCCGACCTTTTGGATATGCTTCTCGGAATTCGCTCCGGCTAATGGAATGTCGTCATCCTTTGATAATATATATATTACATCATAATTCTTGCAAAAGTGCAAAAACTATATTTATTTTAATTGCTTGAAAATAGCTAGTAAATTATCTACAATTAAGAATAAAAGTATTCAGTTTGTTCTGTGCAAGTCGTTTGCATACAGGTTTTGGCCTTTGTGGCAAAATTTCAAGTGATACCCTGATACGAAAGCAAACACATGAATTGCTGTGGGTCGACCTTTATAATCCGAGCAAACACAAGAGCTCTGAGGCATCAACGTTAGGTACATGCATGTAGAGAACATTCACGATAGGAGATATGATTATAGTTTTCAATGCTATACAAGATCAATTTTTAAATTTTATAAATGCTTCCATGAATTGAGAAAATAATATTTCCGAATATCACTATAAATCCGTACTTAATTGTAAATTGAATGGATTCTCATATCATCCTCATACCTTTATTATTTTCACAAAGCTGTTGAATAATAAATCAGTATCTTCAAAAATATCTCGCAGCTAAGGCAGAGCTACAGCATTATCTTGATTCTATATAACTATTAGCCTTAAATTGTGGAGCATAATTTTTGCAGTGAAACAAGATTACAGCTTACACTTTTTATTATACGCATATTAAAATTAAATAGCCATAATATGCACATAAATAGAAAATTAAAATTTTGGTGTTGGTTTTTTTCAACTGCTTAACTGCATAGCTTAAGTTTTTTATCAATCA
Source organism: Hetaerina americana (assembly GCF_022747635.1). Lineage (NCBI taxonomy): Eukaryota > Metazoa > Arthropoda > Insecta > Odonata > Calopterygidae > Hetaerina > Hetaerina americana. Next base: position 28,264,705 of record NW_027286069.1, read on the forward strand.
GATGGATCTGCATAAAATTTCGTGTTTTTTTGGAGAGGCCCTCTTTCGAGCATACAATTTTTACGTGCCCGCCGTGACAGATTTATAGCTTCTTGGCCTCTGTTGCGACCGTATTTTTTTACTTATTAAAAGAAAAAGATGATTCTCCTCTTTATTCAATTTATTGCACGAATGGGTGTTAACACAATCAACAATATGCTTTAAAAAACTCGAATGATTGAATTGTAAAATGGAATTCTTTTGTATATTCTGTTGAGCTTTTCGTCCCAAAGAGAAAGGTACACAAATCCCTCATTCCCGATTTCCTTTTCCACTGATTTTCTGCTCTTTGCGCTTAAATGAGCAATTCGAGACAATAAAGAATTGCTTTAGTACAGCACAAAAGCAATCTATGAATGGACATCGATCGCTCTTCCAATGTTGTAGCTCGAGCTTCAATAAAACCGTTCACGAAATAGTAAGTATCGAAATTGTAGGTTTTATTCAGCAATATTTTCAAACAAAACATAGGTATTTTTATTTTTTCTCCGAACAAGAATGTTGCAAAAAAGTATCCATTGAAAAGCACGGTACAATAGCAGTTCTGTGTCGACCGCTCTTTTCTCTGCTATGGTGAGTGCATTTATACCGCCTTGCGATTCCGAAATCGACAAGGCTTCCATGCAATTATTTTCCCGGAATTATCGAGGGCAATGAAGAATTTATCTGAGAGATAATGCTCTATTTCGAGGAACTCCAGAAAAAATGCTCACATTTTAGAAAAGTAAACTGGAAAACTGCTGACTGCATCATGCCCCTAGAAAAAAAGTAAAAAGGGCTCACTTAAGTAATTTGCTTGGTTTTCCTTTAGTTATTAAAAAAATCAATTCTAGCAGTCATTTTTCGTATTTATTAAAACAATTAAAGCTGAATTGATTTTTCTATCCAGTACATCTTTCTTATAAGCTGTAACATTTTTGGGTTCCTAAAAAGCCATTTAGTTTCATCCGACTTCTTACAAGTTAAATTATTGCATTTTACGTAAAACTCTTCTCCGTTGTGAGTTTCAAACCCATGGAATTGCAGTTGGAGGTCGATCGATCATATTTGTTTACGGAAATTTATCATTATTATTTATCATTGTTTTACGGAAATGATGGCATTTTTTTAAAGATTTTCTTACTTCCATACTTAATATCTTTCTTAGTTGGTTAATCATAGTTTCTCGATTCTTCTGAGGTTTATAGCTATTAAATGTGTTAAAAATCGATTTTTTCAAAATATTTACCACTGCAAGGTCCAGGAAAAATGATTAAGATAAAGTAGATCTCTATTGAATAGTAAAAGGGAAAAAACGTATGATATATCCCAAGCTAACACACGAGTTAAATATCGAAGCTGGATTAAAAAATAAATTTTGCTGAAAAAAATCGTTTTGTGAATAAAAGGAAATATTGTTTTGAGTTATGCGCATTTAATGTTACTTTGACATAGCGATTGATGAATTTTTGTAATAACTTTCAAATATTTAAATTTTTATTTCAGCCATACACCTCTCACCCTCATCTCTCTCCTTTCCTCTACTCGTACACGGCCCCCTCTATATTGCTCAAAGGCTTCTCGTCATTTAAATGGCAACATACAGCCTGCCTACTGATCGTTTTCTCGTTGATCTGTCTACTAAGGTCTGTTCCAGAGAAAGAGCATTCCTTTAATACCATCTCATCACTGTGAGACCTAACTGAATGAAAATTGCAAATACTATTTGTTTTCTCATTCATTCTAGTAGAATTACTTAGAGTGTATGTATACCATAAATTATTTTTTTGGGATTATCTTTATCTGTCAGCTCCATTGAAAAACATAAGGATGCTCGAAAAATGGCTCGTTTCCTAGATTGATTAGCTCTTACCCAAACGTTTTTTTGCTTATCCTTTACGAAACTTGAAAATAATGTGTGGGCAAGGGGGTAGATAAGTATTTTTACTTGTATTTGTTTAGATACCATTTATCCTCCGCGTCTTCGCATTTACCCCCTCATCTAAATCTTTCGTCATCAGAGAAATTCTTTATAATCTTCTCCTCGTTCTTTACACCGTCCATCCATTCCTTTATCTAACTCCAACCACCATTTCATCAATATTTTACAAAAGTCTCATTTTTATATTTATGTTTCCTGCTTTCTGAAATGCAAGGGCCTACAAAATCAATGAAATTTGGATAGTTCGGATGCACGCGAGTGTGTCTGTATATGTATATATACAGTATACACACACACATACACGTATATAAGTGTGTCTGTCTATATATATATATATATATATATATATAGTTCTCACGAGCGCAATATTACGTTTGGGCGCACAACTATATACTTGTTTCTACATATGTATGTATATTACTTATAAAACCTGTCTATATCAATTCCTTCATGTCTTCCCTCTCTTTATGTCTGTCCCTTTCCTTTTCCTCTCGCCTTTATTCATCACCGCCCATCCCAACCTCCCCATCTCTCTGGGCTCCATATTCCGACGCCAATGGCAATCCCGTTAGAGGGAGCGCGCTAAGCAGCTCACACAGTGGAGTGGGCGGGATATAAAATACCCGCGCGCCGCACTAAAAGGGAGCTCTGCTGATTCCATGACTCCAACACACAAACACAGACAAACGCGCACACAACGCCCGATCGCACGTCAGGCGCCGCCCAACCAAGCTCGACCTCCCCCTATCTGTTTCCCCGCCATGCCCTCCTCCTCCCAAGCTTTCCCCATTCTCCCCCTCCCCTTCCCCCACCATTTCTCCCGCCCATATCCCTCCCTCAATGCCCTCCCATTCCATCGCCAATGATCCCTTAACAACCCCACCTAACCCTTCCGGAGTGCGATTCGGAGGGGAGGGGCGAGTGCACTTATTCCCGGATGCCTGACTCCTCTGGGCCCCGCGGGAGCTCATCACGACACCGAGCAAACCCTAGCCCGACAGCGACGGCCCTTTCCTCTCCTCTCCTCCCATCTCCTCCTCCTCCCATCTCCTCCTCCTCCCCCTTCGCACCCGCTTTCCACTTCCAGCGAGCCCCTTCCTCCCAATCCCGCTCCGCCCTCTCCCTTCACCTGCCATTCACCCAATCTCTCTCTCTCTTCGCTTTCAATTCCTTCACTGCCGGCCCTCCCAACATCTCCCGTCCCCCCCGCGACACCCCTTCGCACTCTCCGAGCTTTTTTACACCCTAGCCTTTGTCGCTTCCGATCCCTCCTCTCCTCCCCGCCACACCTTTCCTGCTGCCCTCGAGTGCCCTTGGTGTACCTACGCACGCGGTACATTCTTATTACACCTCACTCTTTCCCCCCCGTTTCCGTCCTCAAAGTGTTTCTTTTTTATCCGGATGCATCGTTCTGGAGTCCTTCGCGGAGGAGCAATGCTTAGTTCCTAATTGAGTTTAAGGTATAAATGAGTCGGGATAATTGCCATCGACTCTTATCACGCGTTTTACTCCGCTTCAAACTTTGTGAATTAAAGCATTTAATTGTAGTACTTACAGGCGCATATACGCAAAAGTGAACATAATGTCATTCTTATCAATTTGATCAGTGTCACATTGTGTTCCAAGCTTCTTACCTTCTGTCAAGTAATTATGAATTAATTGTGTCGACTAATCTAACTAGTAGAGTATTCTCGCTAATCCATCTAATTATCAATAAAAATTAAGCGTATTTGTGCATTTATAAGGCGTAAAACTGTAATTAGACTATTTGTTACATGAATTGAATAATATTGTATTAAAGTAATCAACTGCTTATTGAAATCAAACTTGAACGCAGTGGAAATTTAATTTCGTTTAAACATCGATCTGATTTCCTCGTAAAAATAAATTTCACCAAACAAATTCCTTAGAAAATCTAGCTGCACCGTTTCGTATTTCTATTTCTATTATCATTGATAGTCTGCCGTTTAACGTAGGTTTGAAAGGGACAAAGACTGATCATCGCTCCACGTCCGGGCTCCGTCTAATGAGACACAACCTGACACGCCACACAAGCCAACGTTAAACTGTTCTTAAATTACGAGTGTTTTCTCTCTCCTTTCATTCTATTCAATTAGTCTATCCTTATCCTCTCGTTATTTTGCTTTTTATAACGTCATTCCCTCTATCGTAGTAATGGATGAATGTGTCGAAAGTATTGATACTCATTCCGTTCCGTTGATCCGTTAATATCTTGATCTGCATTCTCTCTAGCACACCTCTTTCTTTTCGCGCCAGCGAAGCACATTTATTTGATTATCGTAGATTACTACTGTATCTAATCCACATTCTTTCTCAACGAACTGATTTCTCACCCAATCCCTTTTTTCTTTACAGCAAATATTTCTCAAGTATCCCATTCCCACCGCATTCAGCTGATAGTTATGTTTTTCCAAGGCATAACCAAACTTCCATAACAGTTCCATGTAACATATTAGGAAGGAGTACACTTTTATTTAATGTGATTTTTGGTTTCTCAGACAATCAGTCATTTTTTATACACTTTAGATATTATCAGCAACCTTTTGGACTGCATCGCCCGCCTTAAAATCTGTTTATCTTTCTAAGCATCTTTTTCGCAAGCATTACAAAATCGTTCATTTTTTCTATTATGTTACCTCTTATCTAATCACATAATGAAACGATTCTTCTCATTCTTTTTATCAAATTGAACTATTTTATATTCGAGGTATTTACGCTTTATTGTATTCTCGCTGTCCCCTTACTGAGAGTACCCATATCCTGTAGATCATATAGAGCTTGAGTTTCCAGCTGGCAATATAGGCCCGTTGGCACCTAGAAGAACTTTCTCATATCCATCTCCAATTCTAACACCTACATTATGCAAGCATTCATCTCTTAAACATTTATCTAGAACCTCACACATTATAGCCATGGTGACATGGTCCTAGTTTCACGCTTCTTTTTTAAAAGTTTCTACTATTCTACCACACAAGAAATACTCACAAGAAATCCCATTCACTCTTGGGCCTATGTTACTATTTAAATATATTGCTTTTAAAGCAAACGTTAGGTTCTCATTCCGCTCTATATTATCTTGAAACCTTCCAAAACGTTCCTCTATCGAAGTTTTCGTGTGTTTTCTCCAAATTGAAAAACACAAAATAAAATTTCTTTTCCTTCCTCCCACGAGCTGAAGAGAAAACAGATGATCCATACTCCCCCTACGTATTCGCTCTACATGTCGCTTCTTAGGCTATTATCACCTGTAGGCTTTCCATTTTGCAAAATTCTCACTGCTCTTATCCTCATTTTTGCCTATTTCCTGCAGTCATTCAAACATTATAGTTATTTGATGACAAATTGTTTCATGCGCAGCCTTACTTTTACATTAATCCTCAGAATACTCTCTATGAGAGCCTTCAACTCCGCCTAAAATCCAGATAATATGGTTGCACTTATTCTTTGTTAAATTCATTCCTTTTCCCTTTTGACCCCTTTCCAAAAACCGCTTGTTATTTTTTTTTCAAAATAACTCTGAATTTCTATCTACTCATGCCAATCTTATTCTTACCTTCTTTTATGACATTTATGCATTCGTTCCTCTTTTGCAAACAACACACGCTATCTACTCAACTCACATTTAGCTGCTATCATTCTTTTATATGCCATTTTTGGAATATAATCACAGATTCTTTCACTGTACCTCGTAAACTTTTCCAAGCATTAATCACTTCCGTTTTCGATACATCTTTTTTTCAATTTCGCATGATTCAGCGTATTCTCAAACTAGAATTCTTACTTATTTCTCTGGCACCTTTTGGGATTTTAATCTTAATAAACAATACGCACTAATCATCCTTTTTAGCCACACGTTTCTCCATATCCAATTTTGTTGTTATTAATATCTGTTTCATATTTGAACTATTTATTGATTACCCTCATGTAGCTCACCAGAGCTTTTAGTCTCTTCTGACGTAAAACAAAATCAATAATTCCCTTTCGCTGGTAACACCTTTTCCATGAATACTAATGAAGACATGTATGCTTGAAACAAGTATTTAAGACAAATCATCCTTTTTTCATGCACACATGAAACAAGCTTTCTCCATTATCATTCATTTGGAAGTCACCAAATGGCCAAACCACGTTCCAAAAGTTTTTTTGTCTTTCTAAAAGCAACGCAGTCAATTATCTCATCTGAGACCTTCATTTACCCCAGAGCTCATCCTTCACACATCCAATCCACAGTGGCTCACCAAGATACGCACAATAATAACTCTCCAAAATCAGCTTTTATATAAACCCAGGATAATCTATGGGGCAATAAATTACTCGTATTTACGTCATTAGCCTCATCATTAGGAATCAAACTGACACACCGACTTATGCGCATATCTTTGACTTTCTCCTCCCCTAAATGCTATACCTTTGCTATTAATCCCAAGAATGTCGTACCCTTTGCATATTGTATTGCGTCGACATAGGGTATCAATGCCTCTCTATTTAATTTGCCGAATATTCTGAACAAGCCCCTAGTTTAGGACGTGCAATGTTATTGGTTTCTCTACCTGCAACGGATTCTCTACCTCCGGCCTGACCTTCAGCTTCAACCTTCTCCTAGTTTTAATCCCACCAGCCCTCTCATCTTCTACCTCATTTCAACCAATCAATCCGTCCCTTTTCTTACGCAAAAGGGTTGAGGTGTGCACACACAGGTTTCCTCGGCCCACCTCTCTCCTTTCCTTTATATCCCTCTCCATTTCCTCCCACCCTTTCCCTCTGCTCCCCTCCTCCTTGTACAACCTCTCTCCCTCGCCATCATTCGTTCCGCCCATCGGCTAAACCACAACACACATTCGCTCCTAGGAGGGCGCCCTCTTTAGTCTCCCCTCCAATCCCCAACCCCCCCCCCCAATCACGATATCTATCTCGCCTGCCCCTCTCTCATGCGTTCGCTTTAGAATTTCTCCCTCGAATCTTGAGAGGGTGAAAGAGAGGGTTCGCTATACACTGTTGAGCAAAATTCATACCTTCCCTACCGCTTTCTCCGCTGAATCTAACCTCTCCCGCTACAAACCCTTCCTATCCACTCACACAAGCACATAAACCTGCGGTAAAAGTTCGCTGACCCCCCTTTTCTCTGTCCTCCAGCCTTGCCTTTTAAAATCCTCCCTTCTAGTTGACTACTCGGCCCTTACGTGCCCCCGTTTAAAACCCTCCTTCCCTTTCCACGGCATACTTAGTTGGTGGTGTTACTCGAGTTGCATTGCGGAAAAGTTTGCTGTTCTCTGGAAGGGTTATTTGATTGCTCGTCGTCTATTATTTGATATCCTATTTAGCAGAAGCGACGGCTCCTAATAATTTAATTCAATATAAAATAAACGCTCGCTGTTAATAATTATATTTAAGTACAGTAAATGTTAAAAATGTTAAAGTTAATCAAAATGATGGTCCCAGTGATTTATAAAGTGAAATTTCTTAGTATTGCAAGGAAAAAGTTTGAGGATGGACTTAAATGGGATAAAGAAGTCCAAATTTGTCGCTAAACAATTGATTCTTAGCATAAAATCCCAAACTGGCAAGTACTTCCTCCTCTTGAAAGAAAATGATGATTTTCAGGTCATATTAGCATACAGGGTCTCACCCAAAAGTGGTAGGACTGATTTTCTCTGGCGCGAACGGAGCGGTGGAGGGGGCCCTGCCTGGCAGGATAAGGTGGAGGGGGCTCTTAGCAACAGACCAAAACCAACCTCAGTCGCCTGCGGGCTGTCGTTGAGTGAGCACACCGTTTTTAGTGAAGCAAGTTTTTTGTCCGCGTCGAAAAACAAAATGAATCTGAATTTAGAGCAACGTTATTCCGTGAAGTTTTGTGCGAAACTCGGGAATGCGGCCACTGAGACCCTCGATATGATCAAGCAGGCTTATGGGGACACTGCCTTAAGCCGTTCCACAGTATTTGAGTGGCACAAGTTGTTTAAAGAGGGTAGGGAGCTCGTTGAAGACGACCATCGCTCCGGACGGCCGTCGACGGCAAGAACCGACACGAATGTGGACAGAGTGAGGACACTGCTGAACACAGACCGACGCTTAACCTGTGAAGAAATTGCAGAGCAGTTGGGTCTGTCTGCATCCAACGTCCAACGCATTATTTCACAGGATTTGGCCATGCGCAAGATGTGCACCAAGATGGTGCCGAAAATTCTGAGTGTCGACCAACAGGCAACGCGTGTGCGCATTTCCGAAGAAGTGTTAGCCAATTTGTACCTAAATGAAAATTGTTTGGAATGTGATAACTGGTGATGAAACATGGGTTTTTCAATATGACCCCGAAACGAAAAGAATCCGCGGAATGGCACACTTCCGCGTCCCCACGTCCAAAAAGGCTCGCATGAGCAAATCAAAAATCAAAACGGTGTTGATTGTGTTTTTCGACCGTCATGGAGTGGTTCACAAGGAGTTTGTCCCACCAGGGGAGACTGTGAATGCGAACTTTTACGTGCAGGTGCTCACCCGCCTCCGAGAACGCGTGAAAAGAGTCCGACCGGCCATCGCAAACTGCTGGGTGCTTCATCATGACAACGCGCCGTGCCATGGCGCGCTCATCGTCAGACAGCTCCTGGCCAAATATGGCGTTGTCACGTTGCTGCAACCGCCCTATTCTCCCGATCTGGCACCACCGGACTTCTTCTTCTTCCCTCTGATGAAAAGAAAGCTCAAGGGACGGCGTTTTGACTCGATAAAGGCCGTTAAAGGGGCTTCGACTGGCTTCGAGTGAGGACACTGCTGAACACAGACCGACGCTTAACCAGTGAAGAAATTGCAGACCAGTTGGGTCTCTCTCCATCCAACGTCCAACGCATTATTTCACAGTATTTGGCCATGCACAAGGTGTGCGCCAAGATAGTGCCGAAAGAAAATTTCCAGCGGGCGTACGGGGAATGGGAGCAACGTTATACTAAGTGTGTAGCAGCTCAAGGAGCATACTTTGAAGATTATTAAGTCGATGTAAGTATATCGTCAATAAACTTCTTGTAAAAAAATCAGTCCTACCACTTTTGGGTGCGACCCTGTTTATTCTAAAATATTATATGTTTGCGTGTATATTATATGCTATATATGTATATGTGTTAAAATTCAATTCCCTAGATCTCAATTTATTTAAAATATTATCAGTAGATAGGTTATTATACACTGCAAAAAGTATAATACACATTATATAGTTAGTTCATTTTCTAACTAACTGATTTTCATTGGTACTCATTGGGCTTCATTTTTGAAGTCCTAGTAATGAAATATTGCGTTAAAACTCGGAACCTGAATGTCAAATTCCTCTGTAAAAGACTTGAAGATTTTTGTAACTTTTTGATATTGACGTCATTTATTTGGTTATACAAATAAATGACGTTCCCTCTCGTGTTCTAATTATTACTGCTAAGAAATTAGATTTTGAATATGCCTTAAAACCATTATGAAATCAGAGTTTTTACGTTAGATCAGCATTCTATTCATACAACACACTGGTCCACTATCCCGATTGCTTTGTAGTTGTAAACGAGAATCTAGTTACAATGCAGGTATTTATATTCCTGTAGTTGCTAATTAATTAGCGTACATAACAGAACAGTTTTCTTACGTCCGCATGGCTCTTGAACCAAAGATATTTTGTCATGCGGCGAGTGAGCAGATAGCAACTAGTCATTTTGATGCTTCATGGACGATGCAGCCAGGTTTACATGTATGTAATCAATTGGTATTTTGTTTCAAGTAAAACATTAACAGAGTAGGATTCACCGGTGATTTTTAGAAATTACTAAGTTCATATCATCTAAACAAAATAGCCCATTGGTTTCATCCCTGTTATTTGTAACTGTTCTATTTGCACGCTAATTTTTAATGGCTGTAATTCCCCTCAGGTAAAATTTCATGACATTTGATGCAAGCTCGATTACATTCATCACTAAAACCGATCCAGCCACAATTGCGATAAACATTTTCAACTTTTTTCTCCTTCGTTTTAACGAGCATTCACGGAGGCTTTAATTAACGGCAAGATTCTCGCACGGGTGATTGCCTAGTGTATAATTCCACGGCAGTGTTCAAGGCCCAACTCTTTTTCCGATACTCTCCCCCTTTGAATGGACTACCGCGGCCCTGACTGCAGCGCATCTACCAACCCCCCCAGCCGCCCCTCACGCTCTCCTCGCTCATTTCTTCTCTTTCCATCATCGTCATTACGCTTTTCTCCGAGCCAACGCAGCGCCGCCACCAACGCCCGGCCATTCAATCCCTCTTCCCTCTCTCCCTCCCTCATTCCTTCCCACTCTCAATTCTCGCCATTGCTCCTCAATGCGCAATCCCAGCGATTCCCTTCCCCTTCACCTTGTGCTCATCCCACTTTTTCATTCTATCCTTCCGTGTTCTCCATCCCACTTCATTCGCTAACATTCGTCCGGCTTCTAATTTATGGCGCACGGAGTACTTCATATTTTAAACTTAATTCCACAACTGAGCTGAGTGAGTGGCACCAGCACTTTTTTCCACGCATCCCTCTCGAACTAATCCTCCTTCTTTTCCTTTTTCATGAATATTTGATAACTGATTCTCACTGGACGCGCAGAGGATACAGGAGAGAAGGGAATACCTACTGTTTATACTTCAGCAGCGCTTGCGTGAATTCGCAAATCTTTTTCACTCCCTAATGATTCCAGTTATTTTTTATCTCATCTTACGTTCATTTTTCCTCCTCTCTGAAGTTCTTTCATTAGTCCTCCTCCGAGCCCAACTACAAAATAAGTGTTACTAGATGTTTTTGTAGAATGAAGGAAATTATAAGAATTTGAATCGGCCCGAATGCACAACTATCACGACCTGTCAATTGTCTTTCTAGGTAATCGGTTTTATTACACCATTTAATCAATATCCTTTGGGACACTCATATGCGTGTGTATTTACATGTGAATTTATTTATGCATATATATATATATATATATATGCACACACACATATTTCTTGTATTTCTCAATAAATTTTATTTCCGATCATTAATTATTTCTTTGACAAGACTTTTCCTCCTTCCAACCTTTTGTATTTCCCAGAAAAAATTTTTAAACGTAACATGAAGATAAATGCTTTTTTGTAATCATTACGCTCTCTATATACAGGTATAAATCATGATAATTTATTTGGCATAAAAGACAAAATTTCTGCTTCATTTAATTTTACACGGCGCACAATTTATTTATATACTTCACATTAATCAAAAAAGAGCGCTTCGGCCTCTACATGTGACTTTCGACATTAATTAAACAATGGACAATTACAAACAACCAAATTTTCAGAATATGGCACCAATTTTGCTTATGATTAACAGTAACTCAGACAGGAGTTTCAAAGCCATTCTCCGTTGAAATAATCGTAACAATTCCGTCCAAATTCAATTTCTACTGCAGTCAACCTTCCCATGAGTTACCGTTTAAATTGATACATACTTGAGTGTGTCATTATATCTAGCTTCATTGCGCAATGTTTTATTCTTGTGGTAAAATAATCAAAGATAATACAAGTATATAGAGCAAAAGAATTGGGTACCAAGTAATAATTCAATCTAAGTATTTCGAGTAGAGAACTGGGCGTTTCTTTCACGGCGAAAGAACATTACTGCCTGCTTTTAAATATACGAGTTCACCTTTCGATATTTCTTTGATCAACCCAATTTGGTCAACCCACGCAGGACCGTGAGAATAATAAACGGAATCACGCAGGCGGAACCCATTCTACATGTATGCGTGGTTTTCCGATTTCTCGGCCTGCTTCTTGACAATGACTTCCCGACGTGACGATACCGTTCGGACTACCGCCACCGTCGTGCTGTCTTTCTGATCGAGTGGCATCGGAAACGTCGTGAACCCCGGAAAACTGCGCCGACGGTGCCGGAGGACTAAAAGAGTCGCTCCGCTAATGATCTCCGCCGCCGGCGTCCGGAACGGTTGGCCCCTAAGTGCCGCCGTACCCGCCGCTTGCCTCGCGTGTAAATCCAGTTAACACAGCGATGGAGGCAGTATTAAAGCGAATGAACGATTCCCTCGCCTCAGGTGCCTGCCTCTCACGTAGTTGGACTCGAGCGACACCTCTTCTCGCTCTGCCCGCTACTTCCCCGAAGGATTCGCTCCTTGTGCAGAGAGTTGGGAAGCAGGTTGATATATATATATATATATATATATATATATATATATATATATATAGTATGTATGTATGTATATTCCCATCTGGACGTCCAGACTGCTGGTGAGGACGAGGAGGGCAAAGTGGTGAGAGAATGGGGGATAAAGTCGAAGGGAGTACATCCAAGCTTTGATGCTCTTTTTTTGAGGCGATTTTTGTGGGCGTTTTTCATGTTTTTTTCTCCTTCTTTTCTCTTTCTCTCCTTTTACGATATTTTGTTCCGTCTCATAGCCTTCGGTAGTAATGAAGTCAGTGGGGCATTCAAGATTTTACTTGGAGACTTTATAGAATATGGTGACATTTTTTTAACTTTTCATGGTAGTACTACGTATATTTTACATTCCTATAAATTCGCCATTAGCGTTGCTCTTCATTTATGTTACTAATAATTCTCTAATTAAACTATTCAACAAACGACTGTTTTATATCCGTGCATATCGTCAGTTTAATAATTATTTATATATATTAAATTACGAAGTATCCAAATGTTATTTATTATTGCATGCATATAATAATCCTCACCTGGTTTAAAGCAAAACTTTATGAAAAAATCGCATGAGTTAAAACAATAGAAATTATTGTTTGAAAAATTACTTTTGATTAATAATTTTACTATTATTGAGCTTTATACTAGCAGAAAGTCTGTGGGAGTTAATACAATGAAATTGTCAAGAGTACTCTTCCAAGTTTTGTGATTCCAAACCTAAAGATATAATTCTTTTTTATCTGATTCACTGGGCTCCAATTAGCACCATAATGCTTTGATCAACGTTTCAATCATTTTGCATTAAAATGCTGTCAATTTATTGGAAGTATTATCTTCCGAAACAATTTGCATATTTATTTATGTTATTCATTTTAAAATTTGTTTGTCTCGCTAATTCACAAGCTGGAAAATGATTTTAATAGTAAGTCTGAAAAAATATTATGCTTTAAAGTATAATTTTCCGTTTAAAAAATCGGAAAGCAGCTGTAGAAAAAAATTCTCAGATATCATAATCAATCATTTAAGAAGGAATTTTTCGAAGGCAGGCTATCATTTTTTGATTGAACTCCTAGGGTTAAAGAAGTGGAAAATTTATTTTGAACAAATACGCCACCATTATTTTGTTTGTCATATGTTATATTGACGTTTTTCAGTTTAAATGCTATATCAAGCAAGTACCATAATTTGTTACTCATGAGGATGTTTCGGGCTTTAAAATTGGATCTTCTCCGATATCACTGAAATACAATTACGTGTATTCCGTGTTTCGTGGAATTTCGATATAGGTATTGTGGTTTTTGCTGCATGCAGATAATAAATTCCACTGTTTTATCACAGTATGGTATCTTGTGCTCGATAAATCTTCTAAATCATCGCAATATAGTGCAAGTTTATTATCAACACAATGATAAATAAATCCTACCAGCGGACTTCCTTTCCCCCATACTCGCGTAGTAATCACCTTTTTTGCGCGAGCAATTCATAGTGACGGAGTAATCTGTGTTTGGAAACTTCTAATATTTTACCAAGAATGATTAATGCAATAATATCAGGCTGAAAGAAAACCATTAGATAATACTCTAGTCTTTAACTTTTATTCACTATGATCAACCTAAATACCAGTTAATTTATAAATAATCAACTATTTAGGTCTCACTTTCATACAAGGCATCAATACTATATGATCATTCATCTGCAATTCCATCCATGTAATTCATATACTCGTAATTGTATGCACGTTTTTTGTCATCAAGTTTAAAGTGGTTTATGCAGTAGATGGTCAAGTGCCTTTATTAATCAGAAACAATCTACCATTATTTTTTACTATACCTATTTTAATATCGTTTGATTAATCCTTGTTTAACGTAAATAAGGAATTATCCCATTCTCTTTGCTCACTTTTGCAATGGCAACAACTCAAGAAGGTGTTTTATTTTCCTTAAGTAGCACTGAATGTAGATTGCAGACTGAAATATCTATTAAGGACATGATAGTTTTTTTCACGTATTAATTGAGAACGTTTTTGGTTTATTATAGTATTTCCCTCCAACACCATTAAAAAAGATTTCCATTATAATAGATGGGCTCCCAGATGCGTCAGAAACATCAGCGGTTGCGTCATTGAGCTTTTTGAGCTATCATAACTTATGGCAGCTTAATTTAGTACAGGTTGATTACAACGTCAAAGCGGACTCATATTAGTAAATCAAATAATCGTAACTTCTTATTACCGGTGACAATATTTTAACAATTAATTTTAATGACTTGAAAAAGTGGTTACATATTGATCTATGGCCACTGGTATGCTGAATGTGTTTGATTCGTTGTTTTAGACGGAACAACCAAAGTAAACCGTAAATATTTGCGTAGTTTTTATTGAGGTTTCATTTTACAGTTAAGTGTCTTCCTTCCAAACGCTTTATTTTATTTAAGTATCATCCCATGTTTGTTATTAATAGGATATCAGAAAAATAATATTCCTTATATCTGAATGACGATGAGGAATGCAGAGCTCTTTTTTCTAGAGCCGGAGATACGCTAAATCCTTACACCCAGGGATGGGAGGTCTCCTGAAAACGAGGGAGGGAGCATTCGCGTGTGCTCTTGACTTCTTGAGGAACGCTCCTCGTCCTCCGTTGACACAAAGACGTCATCTCGACAGCACAGGGAAGCAAGAAAAATAAATCTCCGTTTGCTTAGTTTGAGCTCGTCGACGTGGTCACCATCCGCGCGCAGTATACTTCAAGCGAAAGAATGTTCTCCTACTTTTTGCCAACCCCTTTCGTCTGCGCATAACCATCCCTTCGGTGACGGATAACGCATAACCCACTCCAGGAGAAGCGACACACATTTTAAAAATTCGGGAACGTAGCGAGATAGGGAAAGACAGTAGGGAAGGTATTGAGGGCGCGGGTAGGAGAGTGGAGAAGAAAGGGGAGGGAGGGAGATGAAAAGGCGACGTTTCGCCTTGGCATTCCGAAAAGGGAAGGAATAGGGCACCGCCGTCCCATCTATGTGAGGGTGAGTCAACTAAGCCAACGCCTCAACCTGCGTCGCCTTAGTCGACTTGTCTCCACCTCGCCCCCCTCCTTGCTCTGTTCTCTACCTTACTTTGTTCGTGCCCTCTCCTTTCTGTCGCCTTTTTCTCCGTTATGCCACTTGACTCTTCCGCCGAGCTCTGCTCTCGCGAAACAGGAAGAAGTCTACCACAGTCATGCGTCTGTTTCCTGCCCATATCTTCGTTATCCCTTCCACATTTTCTGGGTGGCAAATTAATAAATCTAAGGGTAATTTTGTATGGTTGCTCTCGATAAAATTCAAATTTAAAAATAAATACTACCAGAGGCTATCTAGGATGTCTTCAGGATGCGTCACAGTTATCCAAGTCATGTAGTGCACAATAATATTTTTAATTAATAGGTTTATATTTGTATGTAAACACAGACATATTTATATACAAATATATAATAATTTGCATGAAATAATTGAAATTATGACCGCTTAATAATAGTATGTATATATATATATATATATATATATATATATATATATATATATATATATATATATATATATAATATTATAATATACATATATACATTATATTATATATATATATATATATATATATATATATATATATATACGGTTATACTCATTGCTTTTAGCAGTCCATTACTTTTTACCCACCAACAATTTGCATTAATTGGTGGGTAAAAAGTAATGGACTGCTAAAAGCAATGAGTATAACCGTAAATAAACGTATTGAAATAATAAATTCTGTTTTCTTTTTCACAAGAGTAGCATAAAGTCATCTTTCGGTTCCTTCCATTCGAACTCGGATATCGATTAAATGTTTACAATCTTCCCCACAGTCTTCAATCCTACTACTCTGCCGCCCATGAGACAGGTCACATGTCTTGCTGTGGCACGTCCTGGACAATTTCTCACTCGCTTGACACACAGCGTCTTCCCTTTTTCGTTGTCCGAAGTCGCAGGTTCTTACATTTTATGGCCTACACACATCTTTGCCCTCTCCACTCGTTTCACCTTGTTCCTTCCATGCTCCTGAAATGTGATTTCCGCCTCCTTGTCTCCTCACTCTGTTTTCCTACTTCTTATTTTCTATCCTCTTACTCTCATT
This sequence comes from Hetaerina americana, assembly GCF_022747635.1. Classification (NCBI taxonomy): domain Eukaryota; kingdom Metazoa; phylum Arthropoda; class Insecta; order Odonata; family Calopterygidae; genus Hetaerina; species Hetaerina americana. The sequence goes on from NW_027286069.1 coordinate 28,281,019, forward strand.
TGTTAAATTAGCTCTTAAAGTTGTCCAAGCAGGTATTCGTAACTCATGGACAGATTGTTAAATAAAGAAATGTATGCATTTCTTTACTTTCCATAACGCTTGGCATTTTCCTCCTCGGTCAGTTTCCGTAGTTTTTGAACCTGTAACTGTGTAGTGACGTTGGTTTAAGGGGTGAATTTTTTGTTTATTTTGCTAATTTTTCTGCCATTGCCTGACATTGCAGATTGTGCATAGTGTTTATTGCTTTAAGTACACACTCATTTTTTTGTAATGATGTTAATTCCTTGCAATTATAAATAACTAATTATGAGCAATAGGGACACTTATAATAGTAACCAATAGACACACTAATAATGTTGGAAGACATGCAAGTAATGCTAATAATTGTTCATTGATTAAATATACGAAATATGAAGCAAATATTGTCAAAATGTTTAAATATTGGTCAAGTAAACTCTAGTGGTGCAGGCTTCCCTATATAAACTGGCAACCTTACTAATATTACCCACGTGTTAGTAACAAAGTCACTTTTCGCAACGTAAACTGAATGTTATAGACCAATCTTCCATGAAATAGATGGTTGTAATTTTCGGCCAGAAGGATACGACAAAACTATTAACAATCGAAATAAAAGTAAACATCAATATACAGCACTATGACAATTAATTGACAAGTTTGCATTTGCTAATTGCGGTGGTACTCAGGCGAATTTTTGAAGAATATGTATTTCTTACTTTCCCCATGGAATATAACTTGACATAGTGGAAGGGCCTGTACGATCTGATAAGCCATAGAGCTGTACTGGTGGGAGAAATGTTAATTACTCCTGGTAGGGTTACTCATGCTATATAGATCGGAAGGTAATATGCCAAACACAAGGTAGTCCGCGCAGTGTCTGTTCCTCCATACAAAGGCGTATGACCCAAGTTGGGGGGCATTGAGTGATAGTGTCCCGTAAAAAACACCACTGAAGAAGCAACGGGAAATCACCTAATTAAATATACAATGATTGCAAAACACCATGATGGCTACAGATCTGAGTACGATTCCTGAAAACAACGATATTCGGCCCACTAAGAACAAACAGTAAGACGGTGGTACCCAGTATTACCGTGCTATGCGACGTATATTTCGTGTTCTCAGGCTTAGTTTATTCAGAAACATGATCGTTGAAGCAAGATGATAGAGGTGGATTGGAGATTTGTAAAATTTGGACGAGAAGATGAATGGAAAAGGTGGAATCGATATTAATTAAAACAAACGAAGAAGTGCTAGGCATGGTTGAAGAAGAACGGAGGGTTTTGGGAGAACGGAGGGTTTTGGGATAAATTCAAAGGAGCCTGAAAAGATGGATGGAGAGCGATTTGATTAGCAATGAGATATTAAAGTCCGTGATAGAGATAAGAACGTTAGTCAAGCAAAGGGTATGACTAGGTTAGTATGTTAGATAGAATGAAGGGTAGAAAGAAGAACATGAAGGGTAGGGTTATAGTGTCGTATGTCAGGGTATGTTTTGTTAGAAGTAAAGGAATGTACCGTGGTAAAGTCTGGGTCCATAAAAAATATACCTTAATCGGTAGAATGGCATTAATGATGTTGTATTTCTTAATACACCTTTCTATTAAACCTTTTTCATAAATAATAATACAAGAATGAATTAATATCCTGTTCAAATAAATTAAAATTTTAAAGACAATACAGATAATTTTTATAGAATTTAGACAATCTCTAGCCGAACTTTAATTATTAAAGGTATGGGTTTTTAAATAGAGGATCGATCGCAAATATCCGATATTATATTTCCAAGGTGTGCAAGAACGCCAAAATCCGCCCATACCTTTGGCTTAAGTATCAAATGCCTTAATGAATAAAATAGGAGTTTCGCCGACCTTGATGGTCGGCTAAACTCCTACTTTATTCCATTTATTTCATTACTATTCACGAAATGCTGTAACTCATCCTGGCTTAATACAAAGTAAAGATCCATGTGAAATTTTGGCGTTTGTAATTAACTGAAGAATTATTTTTTACGGATTACAAAACTGCAGTTTTGTACGAGTTTTAATTTATTATGATGGCCTAGAAAAGATAAAAATTTTTTCTCAACTAATAATAGTTTGTCCATCAGTTGCATGCTCTCGGCGAAATCCTTGGTATTCATTCCCCAATCTACTTATCTCCTTTAGATTAACATCACCATAATCCTTTCATTGTCTTTGACGTCACGAAAAATCCTCTTGATGTTTTTGTTTCCCTCATTCAGCTGATTCCTTCCTGTAATTCACCAGCTCCAAAGAAACTGCGAGAGATGTCGCAACAGTGACTTTTAACGGAGTAATCCGCCAATATGAATTCCAATGCAACAATTTCAGAGAGTAAATATTATTCGCCGCGATCGGGAATCGAACCCGGATCTCAGAATTAATAGAAATTTCAAAGTTTAAGAGACACCTCGATAGCTTAACTGGCTAAACCACTCGACATTGAAGGATCCGGGTTTGAATCCCGGTCAAGACGAATGATTTTTACTCCCTGAAATTGTTACACTGACATATCAGTCAACGATTAATCTTGAGTGATCATCTAAAATATATATAATGCCAGGTTAATATTAATGAATAATTTACATAATGATCGTTTCTGTGGATTATGTGTTGAAATACGGAGTTTAGTTTAAGTAAAATAAAATCATTGGCTGTGTAAATAATGATTCCGTTTTCAATTTCATTATTTTTGGGGGTAGATTGAATTAACGGGTCGATAGATTTTTCATGAAATTGTACTGTTTTGGGAGTTTAAAAGACATAACGAAGGAATGAAGTCGGCTTATTAGCTGTAAATTCTTATAAAATAATATTGTAAATTTGTTATATACACAAGCAAGAAGGTATTCCAGCCTTTCTTCTCATTTTCCTTATAGGCGTATTGCGTGCCTCTTTCTCTCCAAATCTGATGCACTCAACTTCCCACAAACCCTTTCGCGTCTCTATACTTACTTCACTCTCCTAATCACTCTTCTCTTTGTCTTCTTGCATGGTCAGCCAACATTTGTCGACTTTTTCAACCGCCTTCTGGCTTTTTGAAATTTTTCTGTCAAAAAGCGTCCTTATCATGGCGCGTAGTTTTACGTACTATGATTACTTTCTGAGGTCAAACGATGGCTTCCATTAGGGCGCACCCTCCTTGGAAATCACTCCACGCCTACCGGTCAACCTCAAAATAAAAACATCCGAAATTTTTCAAAACGTTGTAATTCTCGCTGTCTTGAATAATAAATGTTTTTCAGTAGGCTCTCCAATCCATCTTTTTTTCTCTTTATTGAACTTCATAAACAAGAGTATTACAAGGGTAGGATAAGTTCACAGATTTAGCAAATCTTACGTTTTTAGGTTCATAATTACGAATGAAATGAGTTTAATTAAATTTATGCATGAAAGAGTTATATGCGAAAATTTATGATTACTTATACTAAATATTTCGATGCCAATATAAAATATTCCGAAAAGTTAAGTTCATATCCCGGTAACCTCCAACAGAAACGGGTGAGTTAACCCGCCTCCGCCGTGCATGCGTTAGCTGACATTGACACGCAGCACATGCATCAACTGAGGAGAGCTCTGCTGCCAACACGGGGATGGGACTCGGCCAAACAATTCCTCGATTATTCCACGACCTGATAATGATCTTTTTCATATTTTTTTTCAATTAACGAACGGTCGAGGTCGTGTGTGGAGGAATCAGCCATATTGCCATCAGCCATGCAGTAGTTAGCCGTTTATTTCATATCGTCATCCTGTAAAGTAT